>NC_081409.1:804380168-805120168 GCF_030272615.1 Cryptomeria japonica
TTAGGGATTTTTCTTCATACCTTTTTTCATCTGATCCATCTTTGATAGCCACATATGCAACTTCCACTGTCTTAGTCTCATCAGATGTATCATCATTGGATTCCTCATCAGCTACTAGGCATGTCTTTCTTTCTCTCCTTCTGAAGTCTCGATGTCTTATGTATTGGTTGTCTTTCTATCTGTCATCTTGGTAATATTTCTTTTCATCATCTTTGTCAGGACAGTTAGAAGCCATATGTCCAATTTTATCACAGTAAAAACATTTTAAAGGTAACTTCCCTTTATACTTACATTTGCCTCTCGGTAACCTTCTGGCCAATAATGCTTCAAACTCTTCTTGCTTTCTGATTTCCTCATATATTTTTTGTACTTCTTCCATGTTTTTGCGAAACCTCTCACTTGCTCCACTATGATTTCCTTCAGCATACTTAGACATTCTATCATTGTAATCTTCAGATTCACTGAGATGAAAAGAACTGAATGCAGATTCAACTTTGTTTACCGAAGACCCACTGTTATCAAAATTACTTAACTCAAAAGCATGTAGCTTACCGATAGTAGCATCCAAAGAGATAGGAATGTTTGGTACAGACCCCAATTCATTTATTGCAAAGACTCTAATGGAATAAGCAGCTAGAAGTGTTCTTAGCAACTTACTTGTTACATCCTTTTCTTCAATAGTTCCTCCGGCTCCTTTGATTTGATTAATAGTTTCCTTCAACCTTGTACTGTATTGGATTATGTTCTCACCTTCATTCATTCTCATGGATTCAAGTTGTCCTCTTAGACTGTCTGCTTTTTCTCTTTGAACATGTTCATCTCCACCATACACAGATGTGAGCTTATTCCACATTGCTTTGGCATCATTACAACCTTCTAGATCATTAAACTCTGAGTCGGTCAAAGATGATGTTATCTCTATCATTGCTTGAATGTGTTCTTGCTTTTCCTTTATTTCTTCCATTTTCATAGGGTAGGTGCTAGGTGCACTATAATCATTCTCCAGATAATATGTTGCATATTCTCCAATTCCTGATAAGTGCAACTTCATCCTTTTCTGCCATGTGGTGAAACTTGACTTGTTTAGCTTTGGTGCATCCCTTTTATACATCTTTGGATCTTGCCTCAAGTACCTTTAAAAATTTTCTTCTAGAGTCCAAGCTCTGATACCAATTGTTAGATAGATGAGAGGGGGGGTGAATCAGAGAACCTCAATTCTTATTACTCTAATCAGATTCAACCTTGGTAGCACTTTCTTCATGTGCAACTATGACTGTAAATCATTCAAACTCATAACCAGATAAACATAAAACATTAAATCACATTTGACACCAGATTTAACATGGAAACCCTAATAGGGAAAAAAACACTGTGGGGACCCACAAGAAAATATACTCTTCTAGAGTATGCTCAGTTAAAAGCAAATCCTGTTAAAGATTACATACACATTGCTAGATGTGACCCGGTTAAGGGATTTCCCTCAAATCTATTAGAATCTTCACTTTTCTAGAAGTGACCTTGTCAAAGGATTTCAAACACTCATTCAGAATGTTACCTTCCAAGAGGATTTACAAATAAGACTGTTAAGTCCACTCGGTTAAGAGATTTCCTGTCACTTACAAACATAAATAATAGTAATAAAATATATCTCCAACTTCACATCTAAAATGTTAAAGCAGATTCTATGTGCTCAATATGCTCAAGATAATCTTGTCATAAGACTTATCTTTCTCCTTGTTGGGCTTCTCAATCTGTTCTTCAATCAGATCTTCAATCTTCTACACTCGGTAATCACTTATGTAGCATCACTGTGCTTCAGTTTGCCCGCTCTCTTGTTCAACAACATCACTCTTTATTTATAAGCAATTCCCAACCGCTTAATATCCTTAATCACATTTCCCATGATTAATCTTAGCCATCAGATCTTCAAACTTGACTAGGTTCATTTTATCCTTCGATCTGAATTTTTTTTTATCTTGCCTTGAAACTTGTATACCTTTCTTGGTACTTGTGCTCGGTTAGGACCGTTCAATCTGTGTTGTAGATATTACTCTTGAATTTTAATTGTCGTTGATCCTTAACAAACTTCTTGCACGACATTCCTATCTTCAATAAACCTCCAGCTCATTGGCATCCTTCATTAAATAATGTATACACTTTATTTAATGCATTTTGTTACTGCTCGGTTAATACTGAACTTTACTCGGTAGACATTCTCTTCTCAGTGACTTTTTCATTCATTAACCGATATCGGTAACCTTGGAGTTTACCAACTAGCACTTTGCTCAGTAAAATAGAATAGTATCAAACTTTTACTTATTCTATTACATGAACTCTTTTCCCCTTCTTGTCCAGTCTTTGAATACATATATATATATATATATATATATATATATATATATATATATATATATATATATATATATATATATATATATATATATAGGATATAAAAATAATCAAAACATCATAATCTCATCACTGTCAAACTCGGTAATAGTTGCCCATTGAATAACTTATTACTCCCCTTCATTTTCACATTCTTTCTGTGTCACTTACTGACATCTTTATACTCATCAAAACATATTTTTTAAGATATGGCAACATCATACTGAATCAAAAAATCAATTGCTTGACATCAATGACAATATAATAATATTCAGACAATAATTATCCTTTATCAAATATATCATTCATCTCCAACAACCTTCTCAATATCATCAACCATCAAACTTATTGTAATGCCAACCAACGCTACCCAATCCACCCTATGCGCTAGCCAGAACCTACGTGCTACCCCTTTTCTCCAAAGCGCCACCTAACCTACCCCAAGGGCTAAACTACCCTATGCGCTATTTTATCCTACTCTTGCACTACAAATATAACCCTATGCGCTAGGTCATACCTACGCACTACCTAGGCCTACCCATGTGACCCCCTAGAAACCCTATGCGTTAGGTATCTCCTATGTGCTGCCCATTTTTTCCTCTGTGCTACCCTGTGATCCTAGTGCGCTAACATAATCCTAAGCACTATCCTAACTTGCAAATTTGCTACCCTAATCTTTCCGGACACTACCCTATTTTCTTGGACCCTACGCGCTACGAAACCTATCATATGCGCTGCGATTTGACCCCGATGCGCTAAACCAACAAATCCACATGACAAAATTGAAAACATGATCAAAAATTTCAAAATAAAAAATCCAAAAGGGGTCAAAAAGGTTGACTTACCGGTGGTCCATACGTGATAGGCCTCTGGTACCTCTGAATGTGCTTGAATCGATGAGAAGCATAAGGAACCGACATGTTGCCTTTTATCCAATTGTAAATTTCTCTAAAGTCAAGAAGCACAAATGAGACAAAAGAGATCACTTTTTCCCTTTTATAGGGTAAATCAAAATTAGGGCTACATGCAGGAACGTGTAAATTGCTCACGGTGTCTCATACAACCCTACCAAACATCATTATCGGGAGATGAATCAATTTATCGCATTCAACATAGACAAAAATTTAAAATGCCATAAATTTATCAAAAATATCCAAATCAAATCAAATGTTCAAAATTTTTGAGTCATCTCTCGAGGGGGCATTATCAACAGCATTTATCAAAACTAGGGCATCGGTTATCAAATCTAGGGCATGACATGAAAATCTCAAAACGACATAAAAATTGATCATAACTAAATCATGACGACACATCATTTTCTTTGAATCAACACGTGCACACACGTCACTTCAAAGAGGGGCAAAATGTAGACGTATAAAAATGACCCTATTCCTAAATGAATATTCAATGTTCATTTTATTCCCATTCCTCTATTTAGTTAAATCTAATTTAATTAAATCACCCACATTCTTCTATTTAATTAAATAAATTATTCAATCTATTTAGTTAAATTCGCTTAAGCCCTTTACATCATTTAATTGAATAAATCATTTTATTTAATTAAAATCCCTTCTTCTTACTTTTTAATTAAATTTACATTTAATTAATAGTAACTTGCAACCAAATTGAAATAAAGCAATTTATTTTAATTAATTCTATTTTCCATCACCCACTTGCATTTTCCTACATCTCCCAATTGCATCTTAACCCTATTCCTAATTTCTCCTAGAATCCATCTAATCCTAATCAATTAACCCAAACCCATTCATTATCCCCTTTCCCTAAATTTGAGGAGGTCACTTCTCAAATTTGGAGTAAAGTCTTCTAAAAGCATTAAAGCGTTTATCCATTTAACAAGATAACTTGTTGAATACACCCAAATTTGGAAGGACTCTTACAAATTTGTCCCCAAAGTCTTCAAACCATTAATGGTTAACTAACCCTTAGTGGCATGGTTAGAGACTTTTTGACTAACTTAACCTCCATCTAACCTAGGGGTCTCATCAAGCATTCATTGCTTTGACCATGGTTATCCCTTTAACCTTTGCACAAGAGTTTACCTCTTGGGTAAAAGCTTTATCCATTGGATAACCCTAACCTAACATTAACCCTTACCTCCTAAGGTAACCATAAGGTCTTCTCAAGCATTTAATGCTTCTTTCATCTCCTCTCAACCAGTCTTATGTTGACAATTGTCACCATTTCATTGGTGAAAATTGTAAACATGGATTGATATCTTTCAATCCCGACCCTTGATTAACTCCTTCAATCTTGACCATCCACTGCCCTATTTTTACTATAAATAGAGCTCTCCTTCCTCCATTTTGAGGATCCATCCAAGCTTTTAGTATATCATTTATGCTCAATTTTATCAATACATTTAGCCTCTCTTTGCAATAGGAATTAATCTTATTGGTGTAAATAATTACTCATCATAGATATTATTACACTTTACTTAAGTTTACTTAGGAAATACATTTCATAGTAGTTTGGGTATGAGACACTTGGGTGTTTGTGCCACATTGGGATAGTGTGTGTAGGAGAATTTCCACCATTTGTGGACTTATCTTTTTGTTACACTCCACATTCAGTGGGTGATCCACCTCATGTGGAATATTATATTGTTTCTCCTACCTACCCACACCTATTTCCTACCTACCCTTGTTTCTTATTGAGCCACATGTCATGTTTGTGTGCTCACATATCCATATAGCCTTGCCTATATAAGCAGGCTCATATTCATTGTATGTATCGCTTAATGATCCAGTTGATCATATTTTTCATCTTGATAGAATACAGTTTATTTCTATCATCTATTTTGTTCTCTCTTATTTGTACTTTCCATTGCCTCTTGATCTTGGCAAAATCTCACATGGTATCAGAGCCATTAGAGTGTCATTGGTTTGCTAATTGAGACCGTAGCGAGAGCGAGTCTTCATAGGGCAATTGAATTGTCACTGCTTCTGGACCTGAACCTGGGTGATCTATCCATGACCAGGATGAAGCTTAGGTGAAGCTAAGTAGAGGTCCGAACTAATTGATGTTGAAAAATTAGCGGATGAGTTGTGGTTAGGAGTGAAATGCCACTCGAACCCAGAGCTAGCTGGTTCTCCCCGAAATGCGTTGAGGCGCAGCGATTGACTGGATCTTCTAGGGGTAAAGCACTGTTTCAGTGCAGGTTGCGTGAGCGGTACCAAATGGAGACAAACTCAGAATACTAGAGATAAACAAGGGTCAGCCAGTGAGATGATGGGGGATAAGCTTCATCGTCGAGAGGGAAACAGCCCAGATCACCAGCTAAGGCCCCTAAATGATCGCTGAGTGATGAAGGAGGTAGGAGTGCAAAGACAGCCAGGAGGTTCGCCTAGAAGCAGCGATCCTTGAAAGAGTGCATAATAGCTTACTGCTCGAGCGCTCTTGCACCGAAGATGATCAGGACTAAGCGATCTGCCGAAGCTGTGGGATGTAATAAAAAATGCATCGGTAGGGGAGCGTTCCGCCTTAGAGGGAAGTGTCTACGCGAGTAGATGTGGATGAAGCGGAAGCAAGAATGTCAGCTTGAGTAACGCAAACATTGGTGAGAATCCAATGCCCCGAAAACCTAAGGATTCCTCCGCAAGGTTCATCCATGGAGGGTGAGTCAGGGCCTAAGATCAGGCCGAAAGGCGTAGTTGATGGACAACAGGTTAATATTCCTATACTACCCTTTGTTGGTCCCGAGGGACGGAGTAGGCTAAGTTAGCTGTCTTTCTGGTTTGCGGTTCAAGGTCAGAAGGTGACCCCGAAAAAGCGGGGTCAGAACGGGGTAGAGAAAATACCTCGAGCCGATGTCCAATGAATTCCAGCGTGTTTCCACGCTGGGTAACCCACGTCATACTCCCAGGAAAAGCTTGAACGACCTTCAACAAATGGGTACCTGTGCCTAAAACTGACATAGGTAGGTAGGTAGAGAATAGCTAGGGGCGCGAGATAACTCTCTTTAAGGAACTCGGCAAAATAGCTCTATAACTTCGGGAGAAGGGGTGCCTCCTTGTACAAAGGAGGTCGCAATGACCAGGCCCGGGCGACTGTTTACCAAAAACACAGGTCTCCGCAAAGTTGTAAGATGATGTATGGGGGCTGACGCCTACCCAGTGCCAGAAGGTTAAGGAAGTTGGTGACCTGATGACAGGGAAGCCAGCGATCGAAGCCCCGGTGAACGGTGGCCGTAACTATAATGGTCCTAAGGTAGCGAAATTCCTTGTCGGGTAAGTTCCGACCTGCACGAAAGGCGTAACGATCTGGGCACTATCTCGGAGAGAGACTCGGTGAAATAGACATGTCTGTGAAGATGCAGGCTATTTGGGGTTTGCATTTTGGAGCTTTCTATTGCAGGTTATTATTGAAGCTTGATGGGTCAAATTTGAAGTTACCATTGGATTGAGGAGGCCCAAAAAAGTTAGTTTTGCCTTTTGTTTCTTCCTAAGAGGAGGAATGTTGTTCGACGTTCATGGAGCAATTTCTTCATATATCGAGCTTCCATCATTGGTGTAGATTCCAGATTGGGGGGGGCTTCCTAGTCTCTCTTCTTCTTCTCTCAAATGGGGGGGACTTTTTCCTCACATGGGGTTTTTTCCTTCACATACTTCTATGAGAGTTCTTTGTATCTAGTTTTCATCTCTCTTTTTGGGGAGGGTTTTTTCCTATTGGTTTTTTCTCTCTTTACCCGCTTTGTGAGAGATTTCCTTGCATTGGTTTTCATGCATTTGCATTTGTACATGGGTACCTAACATGGCCTCATAGCTGGGACCCATCTTGCATTGTAGACTTAAGTGCATTCCCCTAAGTTGCACTTAAGGGGGGGTGTTGGTGTAAATAATTATTCATCATAGATATTATTACACTTTACTTAAGTTTACTTAGAAAATGCATTTCATAGTAGTTTGGGTATGAGACACTTGGGTATTTGTGCCACATTGGGATAGTGTGTGTAGGAGAATTTTCGCTGTTTGTGGACCTATCTTTTTGTTACACTCCACATTTAGTGGGTGATCCACCTCATGTGCAATATTATATTGTTTCTCCTACCTACCCACACCTATTTACTACCTACCCTTGTTTCTTATTGAGTCACATGTCATGTTTGTGTGCTCACATATCCATATAGCCTTGCCTATATAAGAAGGCTCATATTCATTGTATGTATCGCTTAATGATCCAGTTGATCATATTTTTCATCTTGATAGAATACAATTTATTTCTATCATCTATTTTATTCTCTCTTATTTGTGCTTTCCATTGCCTCTTGATCTTGGCAAAATCTCACATGGTATCAGAGCTGGTCCATGTCTCACAAATCTAATATAGCATTTTAGATTATTTCCTTTATCATTAGCTTAAATCATTAACTAGTATATCATGTTAGGATAGTATTTATACTAACCTTGTCATCTTATAATCTAGTTTAACTCATTTGTAGAATCATGCATAGATAGGATGCATTTCATATGCACATCAATCCAAAGCATCCCTTGTTCTTTCATTCGTCATCCCTAAGCCACTTTGCTCAGTGATCTGAGAGCAAAGGCATTGGCTTGAGGGACCTTGTGACATAGAGAACCATGGAACCAACCTTGGGAAGTTGAGTCATCCTTCATGACTCCATAACATGCACCAAGAAGTCTTGTGGGTGTGTGAACAAGCCTCTTTCAGACCACATTTTCACATTTTAAGTTTCATTGACCTGCTTTTCCCACACACACTAAGTATCCAAAGAAGGAAAGTATGGGAGAAATGTATGCCCCCACGTTAAATCGATCACACGTGCCTTATCAAGAGAGATTTCTTTAAGGTAGGATACACCCAAGAGAGAGAACAAAGGGAGCATGTCATCGCAAGGATTTAGCCCCCAATCGAGGATTAAACCGAACGATAATGAACACAAAACACGAGGTAGTATCGCTTTCCTCGGGGTTAGTATGTTGTATGATAACTCATATATATCATGTATGTATATGCATAAAACAATCTCCATTCCCCAAAGAAGGACACTTCCTTAGAAGAAAGGGAAGAGAGGATGTCTTTTGAGTCAACATGAAAGAAACCAAGAGAAGATCTCAATGATTTGCATTGTCCCCAAGTAGACATTAAGGGAACAATAGAAGAACAGGGGTACACATAGAAGAATGGTCAGAAAGGAGAAATAAAGGAGAGGGAGAAAGATCTACAGTGCTAATATTGCTAATCTAGCATGAAATTTGCCTCCAGATCTTGCTGATCACTATTTTTGGAAGGCAAACAACACGCCAGAGTAGCGATATTGAGTATAATAGATGGAGCTATCACAAGATCCAAACAAGGACTATGCTCATGTTGTAAGTCACTTTGTTTGATTCTAGGAGCTAGGATTAGGGTTTTCGAAAACTCATCCGATAAATGTTTGTCCACATCAACATACTCATACTCACTACCAAAAGTATTAGGATTTGTATTACCATTATGAATAACATTTTCACCCATTTCTTCATCAAAGTTTAGAGAAAGAGGAGCAAGAACATGAGTAAGAGTAAAACCATAACATGTTTTATGCAACTTATGATTTGGAGATGTTGGTTGAACATATTTATTAGGAGAAAAGAGAATCATGTCAGTTGTTGGAGTCTGAGGAGACTGAGTATTTTGAGGGATGGCTTCACAAGCTCAAACACGGCTTCTTCATCGGCGTTCTCTCGCACAATGATTTCGTCGAGTCTTAGTGGAAGGCTGAGAAGGAGGATGAACACTTGAAAAAGTAGGAATGTTTCTCTCCTTGATAGTGGAAGGTTTAGGTTGAGATATTTTTGGTTGAACAATAGGAGAAGCATGTCTCTTCTCTTGATAAGAGGAAGGAGGTAGAACTGCACCATAGAAAGGAGGAATATTAGGTGTAGGAAGGAGACCAGGCCCATCATGAGCAGGAGTTATAGGTCTAATCATAGGAAGAATATTGTTGTCCTCCTTAAGAGAAGGTAAAGTCACATCCATAGGAGTAGGTGGACAATCTTCCTTAGGAGGAAGATTAGTTATATCTGAGAGGGGAAGAACCTCATCTTGAATAATAATAGGAATGTCAAGTGTTGGGGATCTAGGTTGACTTAAGGATAAAATAATATCATTCTTCTATTTTTGATAATATTGAAAAAGAGCATCACTCCTTCATGGAAGAGATTGAAATTGTTTAGGCCAAAAGAGATCAATAGGAACATCAGGGCTTCTTTCAAATGGATGAAATAAGTTATGGTTCACAGTTATGATTTCTCCATTGTGAGGAAATTTAAGGCACTTGTGGATTGGAGAAGCAATAGCCTTCATGGAAGATAGCCAAGGATAGCCCAACTTCACACAGAATTGCTCAAAATAAGGTATGATAACAAAGTCATCATCCATGGATTTAGCATGAACTTCAACATGAAGGGTGATAAAGCCAATGGTAGGACAAGAGAAACCATAAAATAACTTCTGAACCACATTAGAAGCAGCATAGAGTTGTTTATGCAATCGTAAGGTGAAAAGATACTCCTCAGTTATGACATTAACCATGCAAGAGGGATCAATCAGGGCACCACGACAAGGGATATCATTAACCTTTGCATCTATGTATAAAGGGCCATTGGGCACTCTAATGATCACACTAGGATCAAATGTAATACATGGATCCTTAGGCAAATCTTGTGTTTCTACCATATTAACCAAGTTTAGATCCATATAGGTGAATTCTTCAGAAGTGAGAGAATTAGGTACAATCTCTATAACATTAGAGGTATGATATGGCAAGGGATTAGTGAAAATATTAAGATTTTGATTAGGAGGAGTAGGATTTATTCCCTTTATCATTCTCACCTGACATGGATATAGTATTATTATCAATCAAGTCTTCAACTTTATTTTTGAATGCAAAGTATTTTTCAGTATCATGACTAGGTTGATGATGAAATTGGCAAAAGGAATTGTTATCAAAATAAGGAGATGCAAGTTTGGAAGGATCAATTTATTTTATAAGAGGAAGTTTGATAACATTGTCTATGCAACAACTGAGACATAATACTATGCAAATATTCATTCAAAGGAGTAAATTGTCTTTCTCTTTGGAAAAATTTAGAATTAGAAGGTACACTTGTTGTAGCATTCACATTTTTGTTGTTGATTGGATCATTGAACAGGCTTGAACTTTGCAAACGGTTGTTGAAAACTCTCCCCCTTATCACTCGGAGCCATAGGAGTGGATTGCTCAATTTGACTAACAACTAGTTGATAATTGTGGAGTATTGTGCACAACTGCGGAAAGGAAGTAAACTCAGACAAAATAAGTTTTTCCCTGATATGTTTTTGTAAATTAGAAATAAAAATTCTTTGAATATCATTATCAAGCACATGAAAAGAAATTTGAGCATACAAATACTTATATCAACTTATGAAAATGAGAGGATGAATTCCCCTTCAATACATGTTTAGTGGATTTAAATTTCATCACGGGTCGACATCAGAGAGGTTTCCCGCCTGAGGCACAACCCATAAGGCATGCTCTAGGAAGGGTCCTGCCCTAAAATAGGGCAGGGACAAGGGTACAACACCCCTATCCTAGGAGGACAAGGGCACCACACCCCTTTCTCTAGGGAAAAATTCAAATGGAGTGATGCAGAGGCCAAGGAAGAAGCTATTTTCACAAGCCAAGCACTCTCTGATCTTTGATAAGGCTAAAGAATTCGAGTTTGCATGTGTGAGGACACTAGTACATTCAGAGCTGATTTCTGATGGCCGTTTGTCAGATTTGTGATGAATTTTCATCGGATTGCTGAAAAAAATCAACCATCGAAAACTCGGTGTCAGATTGGTCGACGATGCCATACCCATCGGAAATATGACAATCCAATGGACTCTGCTGATGCTGTATGTCTGCCGATTACATCATCGATTGAAAGCTTGGTAGTTGTCATAATTTTGACGATGATAATTTTTATCAAAAAATAATTATTATTATCGATGTCGGCGTTTCCTTCCTTCGATGGCTCTTTTATATCGATGAGACATCGCTGGGTCTCATCGATACCTTTTGAATTCAAATCGATGAGACCCAATGATGTCTCATCGACATAAAAGAGCCATCAAAGGAAGGAAATGCCAATGAATTCTAGAAAGGACTCACCGAAGATAATAAATTTATCGACAAAAGATATCGAAGAAACCAGAGAGGGTCTTCATCGATGGGAAAAGTTCTCGAGGAAATAATACTATCGGTGCAACATAAAAAGGACCCACCGAAAGGAGCATTTTCATCGAAAGAATAATATCGATCAGATAAAAGGAAGCTACATCGATAAAAGATATCGATGAGGATATAGGTTTCGAGGAGGTTAAAAGGCATGTTCTTGATATGCATGGTTTTGTTGATGTAACTTTATCGGTTAGATAATAGACTCATTCATCGACGGGGCATAGTGATATCGATGAAAGAAGTATTTTGATGGAAAAATAAAGGGCACTGAAGCATAAGATTTCTTTGACATAAGACCCGATGGATATCAGATATGTTTCGATGAGGAGACAACCATACTGCCCGAATACAGTATTTCAATGAAGGGAAAAAATACTTGATTGAAGTAATATTTGAAACAAAAGTATTGTTGATAGAAACAAAGAGATCAATGGAATAAAGAAACAAATGATCAAAAGACATATCCTCATCGAAATGATTATTGATTGCCGCAAAAATCAGAAACAAATCCCATGAAAGGTCACATCGCCATTAAATTCGAACGTGTGCCCGAGTGACCGTTGTCCAAAACGACCATTACTAACTGATTAAATACGCCATAAGTAGTGTATCAACATCAAAGGACACAACATTAAGGAATTCGTAGGCAATGAACTAAAAGCAGGAATTGGGCAAATTCATAGTAAAGCTCAGTAATTCCAAGTAAGTTGTTTGCACACAGACCTCTTTTTTAAAATTCAAATGGAATCATCATCTAAAACTAATAAGACAAGAAAGGGAAAAGAACCTATCGTTGCAGAAGAAAAACCTAAAAGACAAAAAAGGGAAGGGCATTCTTTTGCCCAGGACTTGATTGACCAGTGCCCATCATCCAGTTTGAGGTTCAAGAAGATTAGAGCTTATGAGGAAGGCCTGGAGGACCAGTTTGAGGATCTTGGAGACACATGGACAGAATTGAGATGGTATGAATTATTCATATATGGGTACAATAGAAGAGTTGCCCCTCAACCTATCAACAATTTATGGTGATTGAAATTAGGAGGTTAGTTGTGGCTAATGTATTCATGAATGTGGAGCTCATTAAGGCATTGGCAAACAATTATGACCCTAAAACTAGGACCATATATAACTACATGGGTGAGCCAAATCTTGCAATCAAAAAGGAGCTTATTGACACCGTGTTCGAGTTGGATTGGGGATTTGAAGAATTGATTGACCTCAAGAAGTTAACAAGTGAATATTTTAACTTAGAGAACATTTACAAAATGTGGAGACTCCCTATACATAGACCTAGGAATGCAGGGTCCTTAGTACCACTAGGTCAGGATGACAAAGCTCCCTATGATGTCAACTCTTTCCGTCCATATTTCAAGTATACCTATTACTGTGTTGCCCAAGTTCTAGGGATAAAAGCCCATCCTTTGATGGATATTGCAGCCATGGTCATTTGTGCCGATTTGCAGTCTAAGGACCCCCACTTCTTTGATTTTTCTGCTTATTTGGTTGAGGTTTTGAATCATGGGTTAGAAAAGTTAAAGGGGGATGTCATCAATGTTCATTTCAAGCATTATTCTTTACTTATGCATATGCTATTGTATGGGGGCCAAGATGAAGGGTTATGGCCAGAAGAGTTATGTGTCAGGACATATGACAATGCTGGGATGAGAAAAATAGTGCAACTATGGATTTCTTCATGGGACCAGAGGTATGTGAATAATCAATATTGGCATTTTGAGGAGTTCTTTGTCAAGCCATTATATAGACTATTGGGATGCCCGTGCGATCATGCCCTTGCACCAAAAGTTCAAAGATTCCTAAGACCAAAAGATTTCGCTGAAGATCCCTCAATTGAACATAATTGGGGAGAGTGGTATTGTTTTTCACACTGCACACAAGTCAGGGTATATGGGTTCAAAGGGAGACCATACTTACTACCACTTACAGTCCCTAACAAAGTGGCTTGTCTAGAAATTGTGAGGCAACTGTTAATAGTACCTGGGTTGTTAGTATTTTCAGATTTTATTGTGAAAATTTCAAAGAGTTATGGCCTACCGCACACAAAATTGGATTATTATGGCATGGCTATGGGGGATCCAAGGCCCAATTTTGATCCTGAAGGATACATAAGGATAGCCCAGTCATCACAAAAGCTGAAGACTAGAGAGCATAAATCTTACCTATCCGATGACCTCACTAAGAACATTGCCAGAGAAGAGGCCAGAGTGAAGCGAATAAAGTTCGAGAAAGCAATGCAAGCTTATAAATGGAAACTTTTTAGAAGGAAAATGGATGAGAACGTGCTACAAAAGATTGAAGACCCCTTGGAGTTGGCCAACTAACTTGTGGAGCATGAATTGGAAATACTTGAGGGTGTCCCGCCTCATGTTTTTAGGGATTATATTGATACTATTAGGAATACAGAGCCTTTGGCTCATATGTCTCCTGCTTCCACATCTACCATCATTCCATTCACTCCTTGAGAGGATTACCCCCTTGGTTATGAAGAGGATACACCGATAGACTTGGAAACAGGACAACTGAATGTCCGAGAAGTGTCTGACATCAGATTCCTAGAGCATGAGGATTTCATTGCTGATAGTGACTTCATTGCTTCCAAGGAGTTCACTGCATTCCTCTATCAACATAAAGGATCTTAAATTAGGAATAACATGAGAAATAGTAAAGAAGAGAAACAACATCAAAAGTTACAAGAGGAGATGGATCTTGTGATGAGAGAAATGACACCTAAGAAGGGAAGACAATTGCTTAAGGAAGCTGGTGTGCTATTATACAATGGATGGGACATGAACTATGCCTTGTTGTTTGATGGATTTCTCAAGAAATAGGACCCAAGTAGGCAAATGATGCCAAAAGAGATTGATAAACTCTTTAGAGGATCAGGATATGATCCAGATCAGAAGGCACTTCTACAGTGGGATATCTATCCCAAAGATAAAAGACCTATATTGGTTGATATAGAAGAAGCTTTTGGACATTTGATGGTGTAGCAGGTTGGAAAGACTGACCCTAGAACAATTGCCAAACTAAATTTGGATGTCGCTAAACTGAACCAAGATCAGATAGAGTTTCTGGTCTGAGAAAATTCTACATACAAAAGCCTATATGAGAAAACCGATGAAGAAAAATAGAGGCTGCAAGCAAGATTGCTTCAGATTGATATAGGTACCAGTCAAACAGGGATGACATACGGTGTTGACAAAGATGCCATGGATGCCTTGACAGACGCTGTGTATTGGAGGAATAGGGCCGAAAAGACATCTCGGCAAGTAGAAAAGGTACTGTAATAGGGAATTTGAGCATAAGATTCATAACCTATATTAGCTAACCACAAAAACTAACAGGCTATGAAAGAAATCCCAATACATACAATAGAAGAAGGAAAAGCACGATTTCAACATAAACATGCAAACCATATGAAGAAAACTCCTTCCTTGACCTCCATTGTTCTCCTTTCTCCTCCAAATAGTGGATTTGTGTGGATCTCACCTACAAGTGCAAAAGCATGAAGCAAGATTGATTTTGATAGCGCGAGGATACTAGAAGCGTGGTCCAAAATGATGAATAAAAGAGTCCAATTTATAGAAAAATTGGGGATTGACTGTATGGACAAGATTAATTTGAGACTGAAAATAATCAATAGACAAGATTGAGTGCACAACAGAGCTACCATTCAAGAAAGGACGAAAATAGAAGAAAGCAAATTGGAAGATATTATGAGAATAAATAATAAAATCTTTAATTATCTTCTCATAAATACCAAATTAACAAGTTGAAAATATCAAGAAGGTTTTAATAATTAAAAAATATTAAATATCTTCATTCGAAAAGATAAATAG
This sequence comes from Cryptomeria japonica, assembly GCF_030272615.1. Classification (NCBI taxonomy): domain Eukaryota; kingdom Viridiplantae; phylum Streptophyta; class Pinopsida; order Cupressales; family Cupressaceae; genus Cryptomeria; species Cryptomeria japonica. The sequence continues at coordinate 804,395,643 of NC_081409.1, forward strand.
AAGAATTAAAAATAAATAAAATATCCTATCACAAAAAGTAGATTTTTGAAGATGCATACCTCATTTTTTAATTTAAAAATTAAGATTAATGAGATATTGCCAAAAAGATTGATTTTTGAAAATCAAGGAAAGATATTAGTTTCCAAATTTGAAAATTAGGAGGATATATGAGAAGATTTAATAATTAAAAATTATTAAATATCTCCACATAAGAGGATAAAATGGAAGAATAAAAAATTAAGAAAAGCAGGAAATAAAGATGAATTAATAAATGAAATTTATTAATTATCTTTATTTTGGAGGAAGATAAATATGATAAATTAATAAAATAATTTATTAATTTATTGCTCATATTTATGAATTAGTTAATTAAATAAAATGAATTTATTTAATTAATGGACAAAAGGGATAAATAAATAAATTATTAAATTTATTTATTTAGGACTTAGAAGAATCGTTAGTAAAAGGGGTTTAATTAATTAATTAAACCTAAGAGGCACTATGCGCACGATATGTTAAAAATAGGAGACACATGTGTTGACCATTTTTTAGTGTCTACATTTTACCCCTCTTTGAGACAATGCTATTTTGAGCATTGTTTCAAAGAAAATTGATAAAATGATCGTGCCCCAACAAACTAAGGAATGGAGGTAGGATGCCCCCTCGAGAGATTGTTGGTGGATGAAAGAAATGAATGATCTCTCGAAAGAAGAGAAAAAATGTTAGAAAGAGAAAATGTGATGAAGGAGAAAAATGTTAATAAGAAGGGAAGAATGTTAAGGGATTGTAGAAAAATAGGATGATTGATACCAAATGAAGAAATTCTTGATTGATCAAAGAGAATAAATAGCATGATAATGACCGACTTGATGAAAAGATAGAAGGATTCATGGGATAGAGGAAATGTTAGCCAGAAGAAATGCAAGCGAGAAGTGAAGAATGATTAATGTGATGAAATCTTGCTTACACAAATTCAACTAGTAGGTGAGATCCTTTATTTGATATGGCAAAATAGATGTGGCGCACCATGGTAATGAAGGCCAGGGTGATAATGCAATCCCTTTGCGTAAGACATACATGTTCATAGACAAGGAATGGTTCAAAAATCCTAAGACAAACTTGCCCCAGAATGTTATGAAACACTCCACAAATAGAAGACAAAAATAATAAAGGACCATGAGCCATCCTGACCACTCTAAATCACTTAGTGACATCATCGAGCAACATAGGAACATGGTCGAAGCCAAAAATAAATCAATAAAAAGATAAAACTCACAAATTCAAACAAGTCAAACAAACATTCTAATCTTCGTTGCCAAAGTGATAGTGTCGTGATAAAAGGAGGATCATGTTGTCTAGTTTCAGGGAATGCAGTACCCCGTCTAAGACAGGACACAGTCTGGTTTCGAGTATACCACACCTTGTATAAGACCCATGATAATAGTGACAAGGACAAATGACATTGATGTTGATTGATTGACATGACAATTTTGATCAAGTTGAATGCCTGGTTTGATTGAAAAGTTCATCTATTAATGCATGATTTGTTAAGCACAGTGTTGTAACATGTTATCTGTTTGTTGTCTACACAAATGTTTGTCTATGTATAAAAGGGATAGTTTATTGGTGAAATGAAACAAAAGGGACTATTTTTTCATTTTTAATGTTTTGAAATTTTTAGGGTTTTTGAACATTTTGATTTTTAGGGCTTTTTTTTTTCAGGACATTTTATGAATGTTTTTGAATTATTTCGGGACATTTTTTGAATGTTTTTGGATTATTTCAGGACATTTTTCAATTTTTTTAGGACTTTTTGTTTTTTTAGGACTTTATTTGATTTTTTGGGATTTTTTATGATTTTGCCCCCAGTGTCTAGCAAGGCAAGGAATATGACAGGTGAATAAATAGACTTGCTGAAATGATGGTGGATAGAGGGAAGACAAAGGCCTTTTATTATGGAGACAATGGGACAAGACATTGGATATGGCAATGTAAAGCAGTGACATGGCATGAGGGACATGTCGAGAGGTTTTTGAATCCATGTTTAAATTTTGTGTCCTTATGTCATATCAAGCTCAAGGAACGAAAAAAAAGAGTGTATGTATAATGATTTGATATGGATAGGATAAGGAAGACCAAGAATGGGTAAGGGACATGGACTGAAGGTTGGGGTAGGCTAAGGGATAGTGGCAGAAAGTTGCAATAGGCTAGGGAATATGGATGAAAGGTTGTAATAAGCAAATAGATAAAGACCAAAAGCTATGATAGACTAAATGATGCAAACAAGATACATGATGCTCATGAATATCCTCAGCCTTGTCAAGATCAAATGTGGAAAAGGGGATATGTGCATGAGGGACAATAGGATATGAAGGGTAATAGGACATGATAGGATAATGAAGTGTAATAGGATATGACAGGATAATGAAGGGTAATAGGATATGACAGGATAAAACCTACCCCCAAATATGACATGCAAGAATCTCATGGATTACACATGACGCCTGTTTGCCAGGTTTTCATCATGGTACTTGCCCAAGGCACCTGTTTGCCAGGTTTTCACTAGTGGATGAATTATTTTTGCTTTATTTTTTTTTCTTTTTTCTTTTTTTCTCACTCTTTTTTTTGTATTTTGACTTCTTCAATAGAAGTTGGACACATGATAGGGGATGGAAGAAGGACTCAAGCATATTATTGTTTGGATAGTAACCTTGAAATAAATGGACCATGACCTTTAAAAGCATGCTCAAAGACGTTGGTAGGATAAGGATATGGAATATGAGATGTAACTAAGGAAAGGATTTATGTAAAGGATTGGACCAAAGGGATCGAAGGATGGAAAATATGCATTGGATTATGGATAGGGTATTGGAAGAATTAGGCTTGAGCGGATGGAAATGAAGGCAAGATCAACATTGGCACACACCTTGAGGGGTGATGGACTGATGGAGGAAGAGTGGGTTTTGGATATTGAGATTTTGATGAAGGAATAGCTAGGGATTTGCGGACATAAGGGCCCAAAACGGATGAAGAAGGTGATGTAGGAATAGAATTGGAAAGTTTAGATAGAGGAATAACAATTTCAAAAATCAATCTGGGTTTTTCTTTTTGTGCTTCAAGGAGCCTCTTGGGAATCCACATGGTTTTTTATGTTTCATTTTTTTGTAGTTCCTTGGAGTGCATTGCTTGCATAAAGGATTTAGGAACCCATATAGATTTTGACTTTCCTTTATTTTTTTCAGTGGACCTTTGTGGCCTTTTGGATATATTTTTTTCTTTATAGATCATATTGTTTTTTGTTTTGACATGTCGATTATATTGGACATGTTGATCCTTGAATACATGTGGATTGCTAGACTTATGACTTTTATACTCGGCATTCAAATTGCTTGGAGGGGGAAAGGAATGCATGGATAGATATGAATGAAATGGAGTTCTTTTGGATTGATGAAATTTACTCAATGATGTGTGCATTTGCTGACCTTGCATAGAGGATGAAGGGATATAAGGACCTAAGATGGATGGAAAGTATGATGGGGAAGGTGTATATTTTGATTTTGATGGAGGGATACCAACGTCTTGAGAGTGAGTTGTGTAGACATGACCCTTAAGATCTTCTTTGATATGGAGGGGTTCTTTCTCATGAAGGTCTACCCCTTTTCCTTTATGAATATTTTTACATGTAGGATACTTTGTGCTTTTAGAGGAAGATGCAAGTCCATTATTAGATGGACATGACATGAGAGAAATAATGAGATCATAAAGTGGATCAGAATGGACCAAAGTGGAAGAATCCATTGTGCATATAGGGGGTTCATGAACATATTGCACCAACACGTTAGAATCATGAGGGGGATCAAGATCACTAGGGGGATGATGATCACGAGGGGAGCTAGGATTGTGTGGTGGACATGGATCAATGATAGGCTCTTCAAGAGATGGAATGGGATAAATAATGGGATCATCAAAAGAAATGAGATCTTGGAGTGTATATGGAGGATTAAGACAAGGAGATGGAGGAACAAAAGGATCTTGTGGAGGATTTAAAGGAATAATTTGACCTTGACAAGCAGGAATGTCAATGGGATTTGAAAGGATGTTTTTCTCATAAAATGGAAGGGGATTGTTTGGGATTGGATGGACTGGGATATCTTGATCTTCCTCAGGGAATGGAGTGTCAATAGGACTTTGGATAGGATGGACAAGAATAGGGGAATCATCATGAGTTTCTGGGAAGATGAGATCCTGGTCAACAATTGGATGGGATGATAGGGTTTCAAGATCTTGATCTTCATCTATTTCAAGACACGTTTCTTCATGCTCTAAATTATCCTCTTGACATGGGGTTGGACTTTGGATATGCATGGGGGATTTTGGCAAGGGATCAATGCTTTGGCATGAAGGGGATGGAATTTGAATGGGACTCTCTAAAAGAGAAGCATTTGATGGCATTAAATCTTGCATTTCCGAATAGTACAAGGGATTTGTATAAATGAATTGACTAGCATATATTTTTGTGGCAAACAATCCTTGGGAGGATGCATTATTTGATGCATCATTTGGAGGCAATGGTGCAAATTACTCTTGTGAAACTTCAAAATATGATGGAATGGGAGGGGAAGTGGAGGCAAATTGAGGGTCAAATTCTTGATGGATGGATGAGCCATTGCTAGACATTGGTGCATGATTTTGATAATCCTCAAGAAAATCACTTAGGACTCTCTTTAAGATTTGTCTAATAAGGCCACCTTTCTTTGGAGATGCATTTGAATCCTTGCGAGGTTTTGACATGATTGGTATGCAAATGTGACCTTATATGATGATATGGACAAAAGTTGATTATGACACAATGATATGACACTAAAGATGTAGGTGCAAATGTATGATAATGTTAACCTAAGAACAAACTTAGGGTTAGACTATGAAATGATATTACCCTACGTGCAAAAGAACATATGCAAAGGAATGACTTTTTGATATGCAAAGAATATGACCTAGGTGAAACCTAACTTTGGTATTTGACAATGATTATGAAAAATGAAAACCTAGAAAGGACCTAATGTTGGTATGCAAAATGACACCTAAGAGAGGACCTAATTTTGGTATGCAGAATGACACCTAGGAGAAGATATAATAATGATATTCAAAAGGACACCTAAGATAGGACCTAATAATGGCATGCAAAAGGGCACCTAGGATAAAACCTAATAATGGCATGAAAAAGGACACCTAAAAGAGGACATAATAATGACATACAAAACTTAGGAAAATGGTGTTGAACCTATGTTCAAAATGAGGACACCTAACAATGAAATGGACTGAATGGAGTGCAATGACTATGTCCTAAAACCTAAGTATGTACTATGAAGGACCTAAATCTAAGTGACATGAATGTTGAGACAAAGTTTTTCAATGTGTTTGAAAGCCATGTATTGAAAATGTTTTGAACTTTGTTGGATGAATGCTCTTTTTTTTAAAACCTTGTTTGGACAATGTTTGGACTTGTTTGACAAATGATGTTTTGTGACAATTATATAATTCAACTTTTGACAATCACAAAAGACAAAATGTTTGGACTTAGACCCAAGACAATCATGCTCAGTCACAACATATCCTATGGCTGGCCGGGGCAATATCTGTTGAATCCTCTAACCATAAAATAAAACACTCAGCTAGATAGCTAGACGCTTGGTAGCACTGGCTCCCCCTTATAGTGCACTCACTTCTCGAGCATACCAAGCTTCGAGTTCAAGGGACATCACTTCCCAAGAACTTTCTATCTCTAACTAATGAGTACATGAGAGGTATCTTCGGCATGCGCGTATCACAATGCCTGAGCCAACAGATAGAAGGTTTTTGGTCTCTAAAAACAAAAGGTTCTAGTTAAGGCATCCGTTCGGGTGGGTATTGATCCGGTGAATAAATCGTCGCAATACCATTCCAGCACCCATTGTCTACAACTTTCATTGCATCCACAGTTATTTAGAGTGGTTTGGAAGGGGTTCATCTTCAACCCTGTCACCACTTAGGGTCGTTCCCTCTCACAAATTGGGAGGCAGGCCCACTATCTAAAGGCTAAAAACACACAAACAAAATAAAAAAAAGACATGATAAGCATTGATTTTTTTGACCTTTAGAAAATCAAATGTGTTTATTGATTCATTTGCATCCTAATTAAGACTAGATGAGATTAATTCGACATTAATTTGAAAAAGATTCGATCAATTTAAGCCATGATTAAATGCAATTTGTTGTTTATTTTAAACCCTTTGCATGCATGAAATATGGAATTTGTTGTTGTTCTTTGATCCAAATCTTAATTAAAACTATGTGAGAATTGTAGGATTCATTCAAACCTCCTAATTAGGCTATGTGAAGAGTTGTTGTTCATTAAAACCTCCTAATTAGGCTATGTGAAGATTTGTTGTTCATTAAATCCCTCTAATTAAACTATGTGAAGATTTGTTGTTCATTGCATGTTAAGAAATCCTTCATAAATCATTGTTTAGACTCCATAAAACCCACATGCAATAATAGATCTTGTCATAAAACCTGCATGCAACAAAATATTAGTGCAAGAAACCTGCATGCAACAATGGATTAGTCCAAAAAATACACATGCAACAACAAATGCTCACATAAAACCTACATGCAACAACATATTAGTGCAAAAAACTTGCATGCAACAATGGATTAGTCCAAAAAATGCACATGTAACAACAGATCCTCACATAAAACCTGCATGCAACAACAAATTAGTTTAAAAAACCTGCATGCAACAATGTATTAAGACTAAAAACCTACATGCAACAATGGATTAGTCCAAAAAGCCTGCATGCAACAATGGATTAACACCAAAAACCTGCATGCAAAAACAAATCCACACATAAAACCTGCATGCAAATATCAGACTCACAAAATTGTCAGATTTACGTGTTCACATCAGGTTCAACAAAAAATGTAATAGGGAATTTGAGCATAAGATTCATAACCTATATTAGCTAACCACAAAAACTAACAGGCTATGAAAGCAATCCCAATACATGCAATAGAAGAAGGAAAAGCAAGATTTCAACATAAACATGCAAACCATATGAAGAAAACTCCTTCCTTGACCTCCATTGTTCTCCTTTCTCCTCCAAATAGCGGATTTGTGTGGATCTCACCTACAAGTACAAAAGCATGAAGCAAGATTAATTTTGATAGCGCGAGGATACTAGAAGCGTGGTCCAAAATGATGAATAAAAGAGTCCAATTTATAGAAAAATTGGGGATTGACTGTATGGACAAGATTAATTCAAGACTGAAAATAATCAACAGACAAGATTGAGTGCACAACAGAGCTGCCATTCAGGAAAGGACGAAAATAGAAGAAAGCAAATTGGAAGATATTATGAGAATAAATAATAAAATCTTTAATTATCTTCTCATAAATACCAAATTAACAAGTTGAAAATATCAAGAAGGTTTTAATAATTAAAAAATATTAAATATATTCATTCGAAAAGATAAATAGAAAAATTAAAAATAAATAAAATATCCTATCACAAAAAGTAGATTTTTGAAGATGCATACCTCACTTTTTAATTTAAAAATTAAGATTAACGAGATATTGCCAAAAAGATTGATTTTTGAAAATCAAGGAAAGGTATTAGTTTCCAAATTTGAAAATTAGGAGGATATATGAGAAGATTTAATAATTAAAAATTATTAAATATCTCCACATAAGAGGATAAAATGGAAGAATAAAAAATTAAGAAAAGCAGGAAATAAAGATGAATTAATAAATGAAATTTATTAATTATCTTTATTTTGGAGGAAGATAAATATGATAAATTAATAAAATGATTTATTAATTTATTGCTCATATTTATGAATTAGTTAATTAAATAAAATGAATTTATTTAATTAATGGACAAAAGGGATAAATAAATAAATTATTAAATTTATTTATTTAGGACTTAGAAGAATCGTTAGTAAAAGGGGGTTTAATTAATTAATTAAACCTAAGAGGCACTATGTGCATGATATGTTAAAAATAGGAGACACATGTGTTGACCATTTTTTAGTGTCTACAGGTACAACAAAAGATGGATAAGTTGATTTTGGAGATCATTGAACATAGGTTCAGAAGTATGATGCAAGTTGCAGAAATCTATTGGAAAACATACACTGAAACAGTCAGAGCTTTGAAAGAGCATGAAAGGCTCAGGTCTCAGTTGGAAGACATGATGAATGACAACAGTCCGATTAATCCAGGTGAGAAAATTGAAGCCGAGGCTTACTTGAAGTCCCATGATGAATTGGCAAATCAATCAAGGAAAGAGCTTCAGAGGCTCGACGATGGGAATACCCCTAGGGTGCCCTCTTTTTACAGTAACGGTGACTTAGTATTGTTGGAACAGTGGAAACAAGAGTTCAGTGATGAGCAGAATTGAGTAGTAGCAGAGTTGGATCGGGACAAAGAATTGTCACTCTGTGTTAACCATCTTCTATCCAATCATTTCCAGACAAAAAGCGACATGAGGACACTAAACAATGATGTTCTAATGTATAAAGATGATAAGTACATTGAACACATAGGAATGTTGAACTTGTTTATCTCCCAGTTTGTTAACAAAAGTGCTAATTAATAGTGATGTGCTGAAAAGCCACGATGCTTGGTGACAATGTATACCCTCATATAATTGAGGGAAATTTTGTAACAATAAGGATCATTAGAGAAGAAGTAGAATATAGCCTCAGGCTTACTATTGTACCATTTTATGAACATACGTAATATAATCAACCGTCTTTCCTTTGTGTATATGTTGTGGATTACTGCATCTTTCTGTAGGCAGTTGCTTGTGATATTATCTAAAGGAGATAAGGTTACTTGTGTTCTTCGAGTAAAACTTTGTGTTTCATATTGTGGATTTGAATAAAAGATTTACTTGCGAATATAGTTTTGTATATAGTGCGCCTACATATTATCTCAACCATGGCGCGCTTGCATATGTATATAGTTTTGTTTATAGGTGGAAAGCCTAAGGTTCAATGTCGAACTTGGTTGCTCTGATACCATATGTAATATTCCATTAATTCTATACTTAAAGAAAATAAATTGTGATCTATATTAAGATAAAAAAAATTGAGCATTTCAAAATAAAACATAACTACTCCAGTTGAAGGAGAAAACTAACTAAATGTTCTTGAACATAATAAGAATCTAACTAATTTATCTAAAAGGAAGGTAATCTTTTAATGATAAAAGAATTTGAACAAATATTATTAAGCTAGTCAATATGAGAAAGGAATTCAAATGGCCAGTTTCATCACTTAGATAAAGCATCACCATCTTGGCCAAGGTTTTAACATTGCAAGCACCAACACGTTGTTAGTGTTCACCTCCCTTGCTTGACTTGTACATCCAATTCTTGAGCTCAACAAACTCACTAGTTACCAACCATCTAAACAAGCCATTTGTTTAATGTGTACTAACAATAATGGTTATTAATGACCATCATATGATAAATAGCATACACTTGAGCCAACTAACTCACTGGTTTACTAACCAACTATCTAGCGAACTGCTTAATGTCTACTAAGAATAACGGTCATAAATGACCATCATAAGATAATTAACATACACTTGAGTCAATTGATTCATTGGTTACAAAACTTCTAGGTTTAGCTGATCCAATTCATTACATAACAGTCTCATGTCTACTGACATTAACGGTTTACAAGGACCTTCATGGGATTGTGACATAACCTAACAAGCCAACTGCTACAAATCCCCTATCTCTAACAAGCTTCAACTGTCATCATGGAATTAAACCTAATACAACATTGGTTCCCATATTTAGCTAAATTAACACATCATATTATGACTCAACAAAAAATACAGTTCTAATATATTTTTTTGTCTTTCTATATTCCCAAAAGTATGCATATAATTGATGATAAGAATCCTTCTTCAGGTCTTGCAACCATGGAGACTGGTTATAATCTGATTATAACCGATGTGCATTGATTCCAAGATGAACCATATTCAGTTGAACTATGAGTTAAGAGTGGAAAACAAATAAACATAGAATAGCTATAAATTACAGCAAGGTATTGTGACTATAAGATAGAAACCATCCTAGGAGCCTCCAATATATCAAAAGTTGAGAAAGTAGCAAGCTTACTGTACAAAGACAGTGATCACTATAAAGTTGCAGTCAAGTTCAAAGCATTCATTTGTGGGAATAAAGGGTTTCATATGGGGATAGAGCAGTCTCATGAAATATCATGATAGTCATAATCATAATCTAAAGAGTAGTCAAATCTTCAAGATAGATTGGTGATAGTGCAGTCATTCTGTTGAGTATCAAATTTGAATTAAGTAAAATATCTTGATTTGAGAAATTAAATCATAGAAGCCATCTCTCTTTGGAAGAAATCATCATTTTCATTGATACCATAATAACCCATAAGTTATCGAACAAGTTTAAAAGCATTCTATCAAAGTATCTAAGATTCAAATAGTATCAATGAGACCCAGCGATGTCTCATCGATATAAAAGGGGCATCAAAGAAAGCAAATGCCGATCAACTTCAGAAAGGACTCATCGAAGACAGTAACTCCATCGATAAAAGATATCGAGAAAAGTGGAGATGGTTCTCATCGACAAGAAAAGGTCTTCGAGGATATAACACTATCGGTACAAAAAGACTCACCGAAAGAGATGGTCCCACCAACAAAAGGTATCAAAGAAAGTAGAGGTGGCCCGCACCGATGAGAAAAGGCTTTCGAAGAAACAATATCATTGATGCAATATAAAGAAGATTCACCGAAAGAAGCATTCTCATCAAAAAATTGATATCGATAAAACAAAAGAAAACTACATCAATGAATGATATCGATAAGGATATGAGTTTCGATGGGAGGACAAAAGAAGTCACTGAAGTCCAAAGTCTCTTTGACATGAAACCCGACGGACAACAAAAAGATTTAGATGAGAATATGAGTTTCGAGGAGACTAAAAGGAATGTCTCTGATACACATGGTTTCATCGATACAACTTTATTGGTGGAAGATGACAAAGAGAGGATAAAAGGGGCTTCAGTGAGACAATAGAACCATTCATCGAAGGAGCATAGTGATATTGATGGAAAAAGCATTTCGATGGAAAACTAAAGGAAGTCACCGAAGCCCAGGGTTTCTTCGACATAAAAAGGGACCGATGGAAACCAGATATGTATCGGTGAGGAGACGACAATACGCAATTTGTTTATCTTCCAGTTTGTTAAACAAAAAATGTTGGCTACCAGTTATATGCCAAAAAGCCACAGTGCTTGGTAATAATGTAGCTGATAGACTCATCGAGAGGTGGTGGGTTTAAAAATTGTCTCATAAGTTTACACAATAAGTCCTAAAGAAATATAAAGCCTCTGTAGCCCAAACAGCGAAGAAAGGCACTGGTCATCTATAGAATACAATTCATCAATTCACATTTCATTTTAAAGCAATAGGAGTAGATGAGTAGGAAATATAGAGTAGACTATAAATAGTGTATATACATAAATTTCAAGCATAGAAATCGAATAATTTCTACAACAACAATCTTGAACTCATCTGCTATATCTCCATCCTGGCAATTTATGCCATTCTAAGATGCATTAGGTTAGTCTCAATTACTAGAACACAATTTGCAACATGCATTAGGAGTTGTCCTCCTTACAAATAGTGCAACATTAAAAAGGTATTATCAAAGCTAAAACCACAATTCAAAGAGGAAGCTTACAAAGATAGGACAAAGCTAGGTAGAGTCATAATTCAAGGCAAATTCATAGTTGAAACTTAGTCCAAAATATTGAAGAAGTGCAACAAATGACATGAGAAGTCTAAAGTATTATAGCAATCATGAGTCAAGGATTAATGAAGAGATTTTTGCTTCCACGATACAATCCTTAAAAGCATCCATGATACAATCTCAAACACACTTTTTACTGTTCTCTTGGTAATAAAAAAACTTACAAGGATGAGGCATATTCATTACTTACAAGTAATAAAAAAACTTACAAGGATGAGGCATATTCATAACTTTTGCAATCCTACCTTGGATATCAACACTAGAAGCAACTCATATTGTTCATGTACAGACAAGACAATATGGGAGTTCATTATACCCAACAACTTGTGGTGTTGTTGTTCGTGTTGGCTCTGTTGGACCCTGCAATTAAGATTCAATATACATTATTCAATAAGATTAACTGTGCAACATAATGAAATATTGAAAAGTGTGTTACCTTGTTGAGCTTTGCTTGGTTTCGAGAATAGTTTAATATTCTCTACTTAACAGGGCCAACCACATGAAGGTGGAAGCTCATTTGGCCCCTCCCCCCCCCCTAACATCACTCTAAATTCCCCGTTAACATCTTATAACATTCATTCATTAATTATTTCTACCATTAATAAAATATAGCATTCATTCATTAATATCACATAATGTTCATTAACACATAACATTGATTAACATTAATTAACACGCAACATTCATCAATATTAATTAACACATATCATCCATAACCATTAATTAGTGTATGCGGGAAAATCGGGTGGATAGAACTAAAAATGTGAAAAATGGAGTTCTAGGGAGACTTGTCCACACACCCACATAACTTCTTGGTGCAAGCTATGGAGTCATGAAGTATGGCTCAGCTTCCCAAGGTTGGTTCCATGGTTCTCTATCTCACAAGGTCCCTCAAACCAATGTTTTTGCTCTCAGATCACTGAGCAAAATGGTTTAAGGATAACAAATGCAAGAACGAGGGATGCTTTTATTGATTTTAAGATGAGATGCATCCTAAGCTATGCATGATCCTATAAATGCAATAAAATAGTTATAAGTGTGTATGGTGAAAATGGATAACAATAATAACAATATTGAAAGACTAAATGAATTCAACCACCAAACCCTAGCCTAACAATTAACAAAGATCCACCATAACATATGAAGATTACCTAAGACAATGCAAATCAAATGAAATCACAAAGATTATACCATCACATGTCCAATAGGGTTTTGATCTCCATTCTTCCTATCTCCATTGATCTTGCTTGATATGTTTGCTCTCAGATTTTTATGTGCACAAGAGCTCAACAAAGAACGGAATGTGGTTGCAAGTAGGATCGTAGTGTAGCCAATTGATCAAGTTGTTAGGGTTTGATAATGAAGAAGGCATCTCATTAAATAGAAGACACAATAAGAAATGGAGGGATAAGATTGAGAGGTGTAAAAAGGAGGTTGGCTATGATTAGAGGGTAGGTAGAAGAAATCGTAAAATAATGAAGGGGGTAGGTAGTGTAGGAATTAAGAGATGAATGACATGTGTCATGTGTAGAAAAAGCTAATGAATTAATTAAATAAATAAAGATTTATTTAATTAATAGAAGAAGTAGGATAATTAAATAAATAAAAATATTTATTTAATTTAGGAAAAGGATAATTTAAATAAATAAATGTATTTATTTAAATGAAAAATAAGGCTAGAAGAGGATAAATGAATTAATTAAATAAATAAGGATTTATTTAATTAATAGAAGAATTAGGCTTAGATAATTAAATAAATAAAATATTTATTTAATTAGACTAGACAATTTTAGGTGTCTACATTTTGCCCCTCTTTGAGACAATGCGGCTTGTCGCGTTGTTTCAAAGAAGATAAGATGAACTGATACAGAGTTGCCCCAGAATGGGAATTATATGCCCCCTCGAGAGATTGGATGAAAAAATGTCTGAAAAGATTGCAGACAATCTCTCGATAAGAAAGATGGGCTAGAATGGATTGACCGGATAAAGTGACAGAGTCACGGGATAACGAAGACTGACTCGGGAAATGAATGCGAGGGCTAGGGTAGGCTATAAGATAGACCATGGGCAAAAGACATCCTCATTGTCATCTACACCTTCACGAGATCAAAGTGCAGAGCGAGAAAAGAGCAGCAGCAGTCAGCAGCGATGGCTTTCGTGCACAGATTCGACCGTGTTCGCCGATTTCAGAGGCCAGCAGAGGCAGGAGAGCCGGTAAGTACCACCAAACCTCCTCGTACTTTGACGCATTTAAGTTTGTCATTAATGCATAGTAGATAGGGCAATAAATGCGCTTATAAGTAGGGTACAAAAAAATGCAAAAATCGAGAAACCGCGTCTGCGTCGGTGTCAGGCGCGTCTGTGTCGGATAGGCACGTCTGTGTCGGTGCCAGGCATGTCTGTGTCTGGAACCGCATTTGTGTCAAATACAGGCGCGTCTACGTCCTTCAGGGGCGTTTATGTTGCAAAGTCGCGTTTGTAAACAATGTAGGCACGTTTATGTAAAACAGGTGCATCTGTGTTGTTTAGGCACACTTGTGCAGTCTATAGGCACGTTTGTGAGTTATAAATGCGTTTATGTCTGAAAAATGCAAGGTTTTGTCTTCTAGGTCAAATCGGCAGTTCTGTGATGAACATACGCTGTCGATTGGATAAGCTGCTGAGAGGATACACTCAAGCAGGTCCTCTGGGAAGACTAGGATAGATCAAGGCACTTTGTGATGAATAGGGAGCACCAAGATAGAGTACTTTGTGATGAACAGGGAGTACCCAAAGTATGAGCAGCACTTTGTGATGAACAGGGAGTGCAAAATGTGAGTAACACTTTGTGATGAATAGGGAGTGTCACACACGTAGTACTTTGTGATGAACAGTGAGTACTACTAGGATAGAAGCAACACTTTGTGATGAACAGTGAGTGTCACTAAGATAGATAACCATATGCATTTAGATAAAAGGTAGCATTTTGTGATAAACAGTGAATGCCACAATGACTGACATGATTGATTTGTTTGACTGCAGGAGTATTTGCGTATGTTGGAGTCACGGGAGAGATTCCCATCAACTCAGAGGTTGTGACCTGAGTTGACACTTGAGGACCAAGCTGCCATCAAAGAGATGGGTTTGAGACATGTGCTATATGTGCTTGAGTTTCGGGCAAACATGGGTTTGCTGACTGCGCTGGCCGAGAGATGGCATTCAGAGACTTGCACATTCCATTTGCCGATGGGGGAGATGACAGTCACCCTTGAGGATGTTTATAGGATTCTGCATATACCGATTGATGGAGATCTGATTCCATATGATCGTGACGGAGACAGAGAGGCTTTGAGACGGGTGTTTCAGGATCCCAGCCTAGAGATGAGAGCAGGACATGTGGCATGGGACACCATGACTGCGACAGGGTTAGCCTTGCCAGCTGTGATCAGAGGAGCTATCAGTGGGTTCCTATGTCTGGACAGGGCGACACGGGGGTTGGCAGTGGGCTGGGGAGGAGCACTAGAGACACTGGTGATGCAGCACACCAGATATGTGTGGGGTCCATGTGTGTTGGCCCACCTATATTATGAGCTTCACCAGTTTGTATACCATGGATCAGTGGGACTGGGTTGTGGAGTGACACTACTGCAGGTTTGGGCGTACAAGCATCTGCCTATTACGTGATCGATACATTTCAGAGGGAGAGGGCATGGACAGAGTTTTTTTCATCTGTATGACATGATCACCTCACAGCCACGGATTGGCAGGTTAGAGCATTGGCGGTGAGTGATAGATGACATTGACGTAGTCATCTGGAGGCTGTATCTGGGATGCGAGGAGTGGGAGGATGACGCAGTGGAGCTGCCTTACACCTTCCGGAGCAGGTATCTGATTGGGCGGATGCCCTATATACTGGAGAGACAGCTGGTGGATAGAGTATGGAGGCAGTATGGCAGGATCCAGAGGATGCCACGAGGCTCGGGTATGTATGCCCGTACAGTTAGGGATCAGGCGCAATTTGGGCCTTTATTGTCATATGATCAGGCGCTGACACAGCTGGCAGAGATGGTGCCCCTACCCTGGGATATGTGGCTAGAGATCGAGGACGCTGGGATGGATGCGGAGTATGCAGCATATTGGGCCGAGCATCCATTCCCTCGATTGACAGATCCAGGAGAGCTACTGGAGGGAGATGGAGGAGGAGATGATGATGATGATGGTGGGGGTGATGGGGGCCGAGGCCGACGGAGGCGAAGGGGAGTAGTTGGGGAGAGGAGGGTGGCACCTCGGAGGGAGGGTGGATAGGAGGGATAGGCCCAGGTGGTGAGGGGTCGCGGTGGAGTGCCCCTGCAGGTACCAGTAGCACAGGGTCCTAGAGCACAGGGACAGAGACAGGGACAGGTGCCAGCACAGGCACAGGGACCTAGGCATGTACCGAGATAGGTACCCGTATAGGCACTAGCACAGGTATAGGGATAGGTACAGGGGCAGGCACCCGCAGAGGGAGAGCCACAGGCAGAGGCAGAGGGTGGGGATCCAGAGGAGGATGAGCTGATTGAGCTCAGGGAGATCTGCCAGGGCCAGGCAGATGAGATCCAGGATCTAGAGAGGGAGAGAGACCGTCTCAAGACGAGGCTCAGGGATACTAAGTGAGAGAGGGATCAGGCGATTCAGTTCTATACAGAGGCTGAGACAGCGCTGAGGGCAGGGAGCCAGGCGGCGGAGGACGTAGGAGCAGGCTACGCATATGTCCTGCGAACCGGAGAGTAGATTGCCTACTGGAGGGACCTTTATTATGGTGTCGTGCCAACAGATCAGTGGGCGAGGAGCTTCCATAGACCATCGCGGACAGCGACAGCTACGGGAGGGAGCCGGAGGAGACAAGCATCGAGTGGTGGGGTCATGGGTCCTCCACCACCACTAGATAGAGGGGACAGGCAGGGTGATCCTGGGGTGGGTCCTTCGAGGGCTCAGATTCCGTCGAGGCCAGGCGGCTCCGAGGGAGGGAGTTCATCATAGCCATAGAGGGCTCCCTTGTATCAGTATTTGTACCATTTTTGTATTGTAGACACCTGCGGGTGATTTTGTAGCCATATGATTTTTTTTGACATCATTGTATCATGACACTTTATATATATATATGAGATGATTCATTTTTGCGGCAGCTATATGCATGTGTACCTATGTGATGTATGTTCTTATGTGATGCTTATGATATGGATGCAAATATGTATATGATGTAATGCAATATATTTTTTTGTTCTTTTATGTTTTATATGTGATGCATGATGCAAATGTGAATGTATGTGATGCAGATGAATATGATAATGCAAATGTAAATTGTGCTAATAGGTGTTGTGTGCAGAATGTGATGCAGTTGTGATATCTATATGTATGTATGAAATGCTTATATGTGGTAATGCAGGTGCAGCTACATGAAATGCAAATGTTTTTGGTGTGTCATTATACTTAGTCATGTGATAGTAGGCTACGCGGACTCGAGAAGGATGATGGAAGTCAATCAAGAAAGGGGGATGGAAGACAGAAGATATGAATGTGAAAGAGCTTCTTGTGCGTTATCATCATTGAGCTTTATTATGGCAAGTAGGTTATGACAATCGAGGCATATGTTCGACCCAGAAAGTCATTGTACCTGTTTGCATGGAGATAAGACAGTCACAAACAAGGAAGGCCCCAGTTCATACTAGACTCATAGTGTCCTCATATCCTTGGACAAGTCATAGCATTACTAAGAGACAATCCACAGATAGTAAATGCAAATAGGTGACGATACCCCATCCTCGCCTTTCTAGTCAAAGACATCCTGGAGATAAAATCTCTAGTCAGAGACATCCCGGAAAAGCTAAAAGACATGTCACCAAAAAGATGAAATCAAAAGAAAACCAAGACTCGACACCAACATCCACTGTAGTCCTCAAGTTTAGTGTCTCTTGTCACTTGTATAAGTATTATTTGATTGTGGTCACAATGTTTACTTTCACAGAAAGGATAGATAGCACTAAACCATAATGTTGTCTGAGTCTGTTGAAAGATTTGATTTGTTGAAGCCCATTGTTACTGCTGTGTCTCATCTGAAACTGACTGAATCCATGAAACTGATACTTTATTGCGGAGAAGATGAAACTTTATTGCGGATCTGCGATGCAAATGTTGCTTTATTGCGGATTGTGCGCAAATAGACTGAAGGAAGCTGGAAGAAACTGTACTCCTCGAAACATGTGATGTTCTTAGTTCCACACCCATCACTAGACGTAGGATTTGCCTTAGCCATAGATAGGATCTGATTTATTATGGATGGAAAGGGAGTGAAAAGGGGGGTTTATTATGAATGGCTAACCAATCTTGGGTAGATCAATAACAAGCCATGATGGGAATGGGTAAGTTTATTATGAACGAATAGGTTGTGAGTGTGTGCAAAGTGAAATGATGAAAGAGAATCCTGAAGGAGGGAGGAGCAATGTCTCTATGCATGGCACTGGTGACCTAGTTTTCACCATGGTACTTGCCCAGGGCGCCACCGAAGTGGTTTTCACCATTGGATGAAATTATTTCTCTTTACTTTTTTTGATTTTTCAATGTTTTTTGTGTCACAAGGCGCCTATTTGCCAGGTTTTCACCAAGTAACGATTTTTTTGTTTTATAATTTTTTTTTTGTATTTTTGAATTTTTTTTTTTTTTTTTTGTATTTTTGAATTAGGATATTCTGAAGAGCTATGTGTAGAACCTGCGAAGGTGCATGCTGTTGATAGGATCCTCCAAAGGTTCACCCTCTGTAGTTGAGAGCTGATATGCACCAGATCCATATGCTGCTGTAATGATGTAAGGACCAAGCCAATTTGGTTCGAACTTGCCCTTCTTCTCTCTGTCTTGCTGATTTTTAGGATTTTCTCTGAGAACCAAGTCACCTACCTCAAATGTGCGAGGCTTGACTTTATAATTTTAACTGCAACGTTCCTTGGCTGAATGATGTGCATCTTGAGTGACTGTCTTCCTTGATAAAGGAACTGAGATAGAATTACTAGTGTGTGGACTACGTAGGCCCATATGTGTGTCACCTAAAGAAGTTTGGGCATCCCTGATAACAAAGTTCTTCGAGGAAGCTCCATTAAAGGTCCCTGATGTATCGCCAGAAGGGAAAGGATGTGTGAAACAAGTGGATGCGTGATGAAGGCTTATGATTGTGAAAAGAAGTGAAAGTAGGATAGCATGATGGAGACTTAGGATCAACAAGTATGCTTTTTGACTTAAAATTTTAGAGCTTTTGCCCCCAGTTATTTTGATATTAGGGGAGATCAACTCTTGCTCTTTTTGCTTCATAGGATTTTTATCCTTGACTTTGATTTTTGCAGAGTCCAATAGCTTTTGATGTTGATTTGGACTGAAGGATTTTTCTCTATTTTTGACTTTTAGATTTTTCTTTTCAAAGCTTGATTTTTGATCCCCAATGAGTGAGGGCTTTTGTAATTCTTGTTGATCCAAGTCTGGAAGTGGAGTGGAAATGGAATGAGTGGATGATATGGTAAAGCTATGTGAGTTCTCAAGAGGCTTAGCGATAGACTCAATAGATTCTTTGTTGGAACCACTCTTAGGACTATTGATATCAAGAGTTGCTTGCACCGCTAGAGGAGATTTGCATTCGGACTTAGTAGCCACAACACTAGGTGGTTCACACCCAATTCCTTGCAAATTGTTCATAGATTGTTCCTGTCGATTGAATGTCTTAGGAGATAATGGGAGTTGATCAACATGAAAGATATACTCACCACATCCCATGTCTTTAATCTTGAACTTGTCTTTGAGCTCTGCTTGTTTGGATGTAGAAACTTTCAAGGATTCTGGATCCACATATGTCGATGAAGGAATAGCTTCTCGATTGACTGGGATTGTTATTTCTGTTTGAGGTTGCAGATTGTTGCAATATATGAATGGATTTGGGTCAGCTTTGACGGTCACTTCAACTCCATTGTGAGGAAACTTAATGCATCGATGATATGTAGATGGGACTGCGCTCATTTCATGAATCCATGGGCATCCCAGCAATATGTTGTATGTGAGATCAAGGTCTAGGACTTGACAAATCACATCTTTTGTAACTAGCCCAACTCTTAGAGGTAAGGTGACCATGCCCTTGGATGAGCGTTCTTCATCATCATATGCCTTGATGGTGATTTGATTTTTTGAATTCACAGCTTTATCAGAATATCCCAATTGTTTAATGGTGCTCAATGTACAAATGTTTAGACCAGCTCCTCCATCTATTAGGAATCGCTTTATTCTATGTTTGTGTATGAAGGCTTCAACATGTAAAGGTGCATTATGTGGCTGACTCACAGAGGTGTCATCGGCTTCTGTGAATGTAAGGGAATGTGGAATGGAAAGGTATCCCACCATGGCTTGAAACTGGTCCACGTTCAGATCAGTAGGAACGGCAGTGTCTCTCAAGATTTTGTCAAGAATAGCTTTATGAGAGGGGGATATACGTAAGAGCTCAAGGATGGAGATGAGTGTGGGTGTCTTCCCTAACTGTTCTACAAGGTCATACTCAGGTTTGGTTGATGAAGGAGCAGTATTTTTAGTGGAGGCACCTGGCAACGTAATTTTACCTTGACGAGTTGTAACATGACATTCAGAGGTATGTTCGGAAGAAGATCCAACACCTCTTAGGACAATCTTAGGTCTCTGAGGAGGATTCTCAGGGTTTTTGTTCTTGATGGTAATAGTAGAGATATGATTGTCCATCGAGATGTGATTGATAGTTGAATCATAGTTATAGTGCTCTAGTATAGTTGGCTTGATCATATGTGACTTTAGCTTTTCCTTTGTCATGCTTTGGGAATGGTTCCTTAAACATCTCATGTTCTTGATTAGATGAGTGTCCCTCAATCTCAATGTCACCTCTATCAATGAGATCTTGCACAATGTTCTTCAGTCGATGGCAATTACCTGTCTTGTGACCCTTGCTCTTATGAAATTCACAATATTCATCATCGTTCCACCAATTTGGTTTAACCTTTGGTTCATATGGAGGAAAATCTGGAACTGTCATCACTTTGTTTGCCACAAGCTTTTTGAAGACTGATTCAAGTGGTTCTCCCAACGGGGTATACTTCCTTCGTGATCTAGAAGTTGTTTGAGTATTCACTTGATTGTTTGTAGAACTTGATCCCGAAAAGATGAATTTGGGTCGCACTGTGTTAGCATCAACAACACCATCATTGACTGTGTTCTTGTTTTTATTCCAAAATCTTGGCTTGTCTTTTCCTTTAAAGTCATCTTTGTTTTCCTTGAATATCTTAATGACTCCTTGTTCAATTAGAACCTTTTCTATTGCTAAGCCTTTTTCAATGACATCCTTGAAGGTGGACAAACAAGCTTTCCTTAGATCATAGCCAATGTCCTTGTTAACATTTTGTGTGAACATCTCTACCATTTGTTTTTGTGGGATTTCACAAGAGCATTTGCTAGCTAGATTTCTCCATCTTTGTAAAAATGACGCAAAAGATTCTCCTTCTTTTTGCTTAGTATTGTACAAAGTAGTGACTGAGATATCTGTCTCTATATTGTAGGAGAAATGCTGGATAAATGCCTCTGCTAGATCACCCCATGACTTAATACCAGGTGGAAGTTGGGAGAACCATTCCATAGCTTGATCACCTAAGCTTTGTGGGAATAATCTCATTAAATATGTCTCTTCTGCTGCTACCTCAATACAGGCTGTAAAAAATTGTCTTATGTGTGCCTTGGGGTCCCCTTTTCCTCTATACTTATCAAATTTTGGCGTCACGAAGTGTGCAGGAAATGGAGGCATTGGAATGCTCTTGTCAAATGGATAAGGACATATGTCTCTCATAGTGTATGTTGGTTTTGGTGTATTCATGTCCTCCATTTTCTTTTGTAAATCTCTGATTTGTTGCTCCAAATTGCTCTTAGGTGGAGATCGACTTCTTGTAGCATACCCCATGTTTGAGACACCAATTTGAGGAGGAGCTTGTTGCATGTATGGATGATATTGATCATACACATGTTCATATGGAGGAGGTCTATATTGATGCAACATATATGGAGCACTTGGTATAGCTTCATGTTGAGGAACCCCATATCTATTTTGCGCATGTATACCATATTCTATAGGTATGTCATGTTCCATTATGTTGCCCCCAAATTTGACATCAGGTTTCCTTGTGTCCAAATTTTGAGCATGCCTTTGAACATCCAATTGTTTTGGTTGATCCATAGCTTGAGCATATCTATTTGCATAAGGTTTCCATAATGGTCTTCGAAGGTAAGTATCATATGTTTGACCATGTGTATGTGGGACTTCTGGTTTTTGAAGCAAACTGATGGTGATTCAGGTACCATATGTGGTCCTCTATTTCCTCCACTATTAGGTCTCCTTTGATCCATGTTGGAGTGAGTTTGTTGTGAGGGTCGGTTTTCCATAAGTTGAGACATGTCGAAGTCATGAGGTATTTTAGCTCCACTTTGTGCCATCATGTGTAAGAAGTATTGTCTATCCCTCCTCATTATTTCTTCAACCAATCTATTGAAATGAGGATTCATAATGGATTCTTCTACATCTGCTGAATGTATTGAAAAGTTGTCCACATTGTCATTGTGTGTAGCATTGTTGTTTGTAGTGTCTGCGTTTTCCACATTGGGAATGTTTCTATAAACATCCATGTCAGGTAATGTAATGTGCTCAGGATTGAAAAATAAATCGTTATCATACTCATAAGAACTCATGTTTGCGAACTCTTGAGCTTCTTTAGTTTCTCTCCTAGATTTTTGAAGACGGGTTTCAACCATGAACTAGGTATTGACCAAGATGTGAGAGACTAGATGAAAAATGGAAAGAATATGGAAGACCAAGAGTTGGATGGAATGTAAATGAATCTGAGGTGTACTTGCAATGTCCAAAATGTAAGACCAAGTATGTATGTAGTAGAGTAGGTGTGACTTCCAAAGAGAGGATAGTTTCTCTTGATGAGGTAAGTTGACCTTAACTCTAAGTAAGACCAAATGAGACCCAAAGGTAAGAAACCTTGATGAGGGACCACTTAGCAAAGTGTTGTTGTATGTAGTGTGTTGACAAAGTATGATGAGAACAAGCAAGTGACCTTTTGACTCAAGTTTAGACAAGTATGAATGTAAAATGAGATGTGAAGCAATGATGGACTGTATGAGACCCAAAGATAGGTTGAATGCTAGATAAAACCTGAAGAAACAACCTAGGAAGCTCAAGTATTCCGAAACTAATTTCTCTTGTTTGCTGGACTGTGAAATTTTTCAATTCTGGACACAGACGCTTCTGTATACTCAGACGTGTCTCTGTTTGACACAGATGCTGTTAGACACACAGACGCTATTATGCCCTTCACAGACGCGCTTATATGAATCAGACGTTGTTAAAACAGACACAGACGCGTTTCTGTAAACTTCGTGCAATTTTTTCCAATCTGTGAAGTTGTTTTGTTGTGACCAAATCCGACTGTTTGACTGTTTTTCGTGACAAGAGGACACAATGTTGATGAGGACACAATGTTTGCAAGTGTTTAGACTCCAAAAGTGTGTTGTTTGATGTAAAATGTTTTGCATACACTTGAAGACACAAAAGACACAATGTTTTGTTGTTTGGTCTTGAATGTTTGGATGTTTAAAATAAGACAAGCACAATTCTTATGGCTGGCCAAGACAATAGTTGTTGATCCCACATAGGGTTTTACCCCCGAGGCTACGCTATTTAGAGCGGATACTTAGATGCTTGACCTCACTGGCTCCACCCTCGGCACTCACTTCTCGGGTCAGCCAAGCATCAGTCCCCATGAAAACTCCCCATGGCGAACTTTGTATCTCTACTAAGAACCGTATGTGTGTGGGCCGCTACCAGAGGTCCGACCTCCTGCCCCAACAACTAGAAGGATTTGGGCCTCTAAAACAAAATGGTGCTAGTAAGGGCATCTGCTCGTGTGGCCATACATGCGGCACTTTCAGCTCTGTAAATACAGAAGGCTCCCAGCCGGTAGGAGTTACACCCTACAAATGATCAAATAAATTTGATCAAATGGGTTTATGGGGAGACATAGTGTCGGTATGAACTAATCAGCACACGTTATTCATACTTTTCACCATGAATACATTTGATTATAGTGGTTCGGATGAGGTGGGTTTTCCTCGCTACCACTTGGGTCATTCTCTTCTCACTAGTAGTCCTAATGACCACACGGGAAGATAGGCCCTCTAAAGATTAAACAAAAAGAGCCTATTGCTCAAGATACAAAAGACAATGATTCAATTTTAGTGCACCAATGGAAGTGTTTGCTAATCTATGAAAACAAGGCACACAATAAAATTTCAAAACCCTAGCCAAGGACCTGCAACAAAATTTGTTAGTAGTTTGGGTTGTTTGACATAATCACCCCTTCCTGCAAACACACAAGTTAGGTAAATTTTAAAAACCCAAAAGACTTTGTGAAAGAGGGGCCTTCAACAAAAATGTTTTGCTTCCAAGACAAGCTGCACAAACTTAGTTAGCTAGATCTGAAAGGGTTAGTCCAAAAATAAACCAGATCTGAAACCCTAAGTGCGAAATCCGAAAATTGAATCAATGAAAATTTGAAAATTTTGAAACAGTAAATACACAGACGCCCTTCTCCGACACAGACACGGGTGGAAATAACACAGACGCGACTCTGAAACACAGACGCTCCTTTCTGAAACCTGCAAAATAAAATTTGCCAAAAACACAGATGTGATTCCAGATTCCGCAGACACGCCTAAAAATCAAAGACGCGATCCGAAAGTTCGCAGACGCGGAAAAACTTAAAATGCCGTCGAAAAATGTTCGATCTGCAACTTCAAAAATGCAAAATCTACAACAAAAAGGTTAAATGCAAAGGGACAAGAGTCCCACCGGGCGTGCCAAAATGTGTTTGGTGAAAAAGGATAACAATAATAATAATATTGAAAGACTAAATGAATTCAACCACCAAACCCTAGCTTAACAATCAACAAAGATCCACCATAGCATATGAAGATTACCTAAGACAATGCAAATCAAATGAAATCACAAAGATTATACCATCACATGTCCAATAGGGTTTTGATCTCCATTCTTCCTATCTCCATTGATCTTGCTTGATATGTTTGCTCTCAGATTTTTATGTGCACAAGAGCTCAACAAAGAACAAAATGTGGTTGCAAGTAGGATTGTAGTGTAGCCAATTGATCAAGTTGTTAGGGTTTGATAATGAAGAAGGCATCTCCTTAAATGGAAGACACAATAAGAAATGGAGGGATAAGATTGAGAGGTGTAAAAAGGAGGTCGGCTATGATTAGAGGGTAGGTAGAAGAAATAGTAAAATAATGAAGGGGGTAGGTAGTGTAGGAATTAAGAGATGAATGACATGTGTCATGTGTAGAAAAAGCTAATGAATTAATTAAATAAATAAAGATTTATTTAATTAATAGAAGAAGTAGGATAATTAAATAAATAAAAATATTTATTTAATTTAGGAAAAGGATAATTTAAATAAATAAATGTATTTATTTAAATGAAAAATAAGGCTAGAAGAGGATAAATGAATTAATTAAATAAATAAGGATTTATTTAATTAATAGAAGAATTAGGCTTAGATAATTAAATAAATAAAATATTTATTTAATTAGACAGGACAATTTTAGGTGTCTACAATAAGATAACAAGGTTAGCAAACAAGACTATCGTAGCATACTATATTAGTCCTTGATTTAAGCTAAATGATAAAGAAAGTACTCTAAACATGCATATTTAGAATAATTTCTATCTAAAAGAGAGGCTAAAATGATGAGCATAAAATGGTATGAAAGCTTGAATGTATTTGAGTATAAGTATGATGCTAAAGATTTTTTTTTAAATGGAGGAATGAGAGCTCTATTTATAGCAAAAATAGGGCAATGGATGGTCAGGATTGAAAGAGTTAATCAAGGGCTAAGTTTGAAAGTTGGGGATCCATGTTTGTAATTGGCACCAATGAAATGGTGACAAATGTCAACATAGGGTGGGTTGAGAAAAGGGGTTGGAGGCATTAAATGCCTGAGAAGACCTCATGGTTATCCTAGGGGGTAAGGGTTAAGCTTAAGTTAGGGTTACCCATTGGATTAAGTTTTAATCAAAGGATAAACTCTTGTGCAAATGATTAAGGGATAACCATGGTCAAAGCAATGAATGCTTGATGAGACCCTTGGGTTACATGGAGGTTGAGTTAGAAGAAATTCTTTAATCATGCTAGAGGGTTGAGTTAACCATTAATGGTTTGGGAGACTTGGAAAGTTAAGTGGTTGAAGCCTTTAAAGGTTTTCAAAGACTTTGAGGATTTGAGAAGTGACCTCCCCTTGCTTAGGGATGTGACAACGTTTAGTAGATGGGTTAGGCTAATTAGAAGTGTTTAGAAGAGTCTAGAAGGGGGTTAGGAATAGGATTTAGGAGGCAAGTGGAAGATGTAAGATTTTGCAAGTGGATGGAGGGATAATAGGATTTAATTGAAATAAAATGAATTTACTTCAATTTGGTTGCAATTTGGGGAAATTAAATAAATTTGATTTATTCAATTTAGGATAACTATTTAATTAAATTTGTATTTAATTAAAAGTGGATAGAAGGGATTTAATTGAATAAAATGATTTATTCATTAAATGGTAGAAAGAAGTCTAGTGAATTTAATTTTAAATAAATTGAGTAATTTACTTAATTTAAATAGAAGAATGTGGGTGACTCAATTAAATTGGATTTAATTAAATAGAGAAATGAACATAAAATATTCATTTAGGAATTTGGTCTTTTTTATACGTCTACATTTTGCCCCTCTTTGAAGTGGCGTGTGTGCACATGTTAATTCAAAGAAAATAATGTGTCGTTGTGATTTATGATTAAATAAAAATTTTATGTCCTTTTGAGATATGCCATGCCTCAGTTTTGATAATCGATGTAGATAATAACCCCTCGGGAGATGAATCAAAAAATTTTTTTAGAAAATTTGTTTAGATTTGATAATTGTTTTACATTGTAAAATTTTGACTAGGTGGAATGTGTAAATTGATTCATCTCTCGATAATTGATTTGATTCATTTGTGCATTGTTGACTTTTGAGAAAAAGATTTTGGAGAGAAGTCAAAATGCCCATTCCTTATTCCAGGCATCGTTTTGAGCGCGTTCGGAGGTATCAGAGGCCTGCCGCATACGGACCACCAGTAAGTCAATCTTTTTGACCCCTTCTTGACTTTTTATTTTGTTGTTTTTGGTTAGTTTTTTATTTTGGAAATTCGGTTTCAACGTTTTAGCGCATACGGGACTTAGGTTAGCGCATACGAAAAATGTTGTAGTGCATGGGGGTTTAAATTTTGGGTGCGTCCGAAATTTTAGGGTAGCACATCTATTTTCTAGGTTAGCACCTTGGGTTCCTAGGTTAGCACATGGTCTTGGATTAGCACCTTAGGGACACAATGTAGCGTAGAAAGTGAAAAGGTTAGCGCATCGGGTTAACCTAGAGCATAGGTTGCACAGAGGCTCACATGGGTAAGGGGAAGTAGCGCATAGGTTAGACCTAGCGCATAAGGTTAAATAAGTAGCGCGGCCGCAGGATAGGTTAGCGCGTAGAGTTAGTCTAGCGCATAAGATAGGTTAGATGGCGCATGGAGTAAAAAAGGTAGCGCGCAGAGTTAGTCTAGCGCATAGGGTGGATAGGATAGCATGTGGATGCGTTTTAGCGTGTAGACAATCTATTTTAGTGCATCGGGAAATTTTTTGTGAGATGGGACGATTTTGTGAATGAGAAAAATTGATAGGATAAAGCCAGTTTTGTCAGCATAGGTGTAATTTGTTCGTTGTTGTGTCTGTTGTCATGGTATTTGGTAGTTTGTCCAATATGAGTGTTGATATAACTTGTTTTGATTTGCAATATTTCAAGTTATGCATAGATATTAATGTGAAATTGATATGAATTTGTGGAGCTTGAGTTGTGTTACAAGATGATATGGATTGGAAACTTGAGTTGTTTTACAAGCTGATGTGATGTGGAAACTTGAATTGTGTTACAAGTTTAATATGATTTTTGAAAACTTGAGTTGTGCTACAAGTTGATATGGATTGGAAATGATGTAGAACTTGATTAGATTTTCAAATTATTCAAGTTTTTGTGATTTTGATTTTTGATATCTATGTTTTGATGAGGAAACTGATATTGGACTTGTTTTGCTGTTTGACAGGAGCGATTGGGAGTGGTTCAGTCACGCGAGCGGTTTCCTAGACCTTGGACATTGATACCACGGTTGGCACAAGCTGACCTTGACATTATTGAGAGATGTGACCTGACTTCCCTATTGGACATGCCCTAGTTCACTATGAACCGGGGTCTGCTTACAGCGCTCATAGAGAGGTGGCACAGTGATACGAACACCTTTCACTTTGCCACCGGGGAGATGACAGTTACTCCAGAGGACTGTTACAGGATCCTGCACATACCAGTAGTAGGTTCACTACTACCTTACGAGCAGTGGGAGGAGGGCGAGACAGAGGCACTTCGCCGTATATTCCATGACGAGACAGTTTGTGGATATGAGATCCCTTGGTAGGAGTTCTTGGACTTGGATTATGCACCTCTTCCATCAGTATTGTTAGGGTTTATAGGTAGCTTTCTATGTCTCGACCACAGGTCGAAGGGACTATCTATGGGATGGGGGTAGGTACTAGAGGATATGGTGACACAAGGCCACAGGTTCGTGTGGGGATTGGCTATGCTAGCCCATCTGTACAGGGATTTGCACGAGGTGGTATACCTGGGTTATGACAGTTTGTCAGTTGGCGTGACGCTCCTACAGGTATGGTGTTGGGAGCACATTCCTGTAGCTAGGCCATTAGCGGACAGAGATAGGCCTGTTGGACGTGCCTATGCATATGGTTATAGGGGTCTAGTTGTCCAGCGGAAACTGGGCAAACTGGAGCATTGGAGGATGGTTTTGGATGACATTGATACGGTCGTTTGGCGACCGTATACAAGTTGCGAGGTATGGGTAGAGGACGGACTGGAGATGCCCTATGTTTTTATGACTCGATACCTGATAGGGAGGACCCCATTTGTGATTGAGAGATTCGTGGTCACCAGAGTTTTGCGGTAGTATGGTCGGCAACAGGGTATACCACAGGGGACCTACTTTTATGTGCATCGGAGGCAGGACGTACCAGATTGGGGTCTGACTATTGACAGTGCGATGGCTGTAGAGGAGTTTGTTAGCTTAGTGGGCCAGATATGGGATTATTCCCCAGAGATTTTGGATGTTGGGATGACAGATGAGTTCGCCAGATTGTTCGCAGCATGGGCGGTGGCAAGGATATCAGATCCGGAGGAGATGCGGCCTGCATTTGATGATGATGAGGATGAGGGAGGTGGAGATGATGAGGATGATGGAGATGGTGGAGGAGGATGAGGAGGGAGAGGAGATCGAGGGAGGAGAGGAGATAGAGGGAGGGATGGTGGTGATAGAGGGTTGGAGAGAGCAGTTCGACGAGCTGTGATGGATAGAGGGAGAGGAGGGTTGACCATCGGAGCAGGTGGTGAGGGGATGGTGGGGGAGGTGATAGCTGCAGTGGGAGGGATTGACAAGGTGACACGGCCAGTTCAGAGGAGGAGGACTGATGTGCTACTACCTCCAACATCGAGGACAGGTAGAGGGAGAGGGGATACCTCTTCACAGGTACCCCTACGGGTCCGGATCCCTACTCATGTGGAGGACGCACAGATTAGGACCCTACAGATGATGGTACAACAACTACGGGCACAACTACTGACACATCAGCGGCAGATTGCTCAGCTGACCACTGAGCGAGACACGAAGATAGAGTGGCGGGGTCAAGCGAAGGAGCTTGCAGCAAGTGTGCAGAGAGCAGCAGCAGGTGGTCCAATGAGAGACACCCTGACAAAGCCTTCTTTGAGAGCTCAGGAGGCGGAGTACTACCATCGTCATTACGAGGCTGCGGTACCTAGGGATCACCGAGTATAGAGCTTTACACAGTTGAGATCTAGTCGATCTCGAGAGACCAGGTCACGATCAGAGAGCCGAGGTGTGACAGGGCCATCGAGACATGATCCTCCTAGAGATCCAGGGGCGGGGACTTTTGTAGCGAGACCGTCTCCATCAAGAGATAGTCATACTTGAGAGATGTTGTCTCCGTTGTATTTTGATCATTGTATTTGTATGTGACAGAGACATGACATATGTTGTATTGTGATCATTTTTGGAGATATATATATATATATATATAGACGACACCATTTTCCTTGATCTTCATGTGATGTGTTATGGATTCATGCTTTCTATATGTTGTTTGTTTATTCTATGATGATGTAATGCTTTGATAGATGTAAATGCATGATGAATATGCGCTATGATGCTTGAGTTATGAGATGTATCTTGAAAATGAGATGTATGATAATGATGTGCAACTAATTGTAAAATGATATGCAACTATTTGTAAAATGATATGCAATTATTTGTAAAATGATATGCAACTATGTGTAAAATGATATGCAACTATGTGTAAAATGATATGCAACTATTTTTTTGGAGCATCCTCATTCTGCATTTGTCATCCTGATATAACCATATGTTATTTGCTTTCGAGATAAGTATCATCATTGAGCATTGATTTGTTTGGGATATGTTGAAAATTTATACAAGCATAATGGTATAATTGAACCATAATGACCTGAGAAAAATTTACATGATGTTTGATTTTGCAAGATAGCACAAGCATCAAGGTATAATTGAACCAGGACGACTTGAGTGCGGATTGTGTATAAACAGACAAGATTAAACCATTTGAATGCGTAAAGTGGAATCATGTCTTCAGTGATATTCGATGTATCATGTCTCGAGACAAGTATTTACATAGTACAAATAATTGCCTCCTAGACAGAAGACTAAGAAAAATATTGGAGTTTCCCCAATATCTCTAGCTTTAAAGCATTTAGTGAGAAAATGCAGAGAATCCAATAATTAAAAAAGTTCAAATGCAAAAATAGTCAAGACTTTATGCGATAATGCAACATTTATTACTTCAGAAAATCATCCATCTTAGCATGTTTGTGATTCTTGTTTTAGTGATCCAATGTTTTTGCTCTGCGATGGAGTGAAGTTTTTGGTTGCTGGATGTGATGTTTCTGAGTTTTGCAAATAGCTTTGATGTCTTGAATGTGTTGCAAGTGTTGACGATTTATTGCCCCTAGCTGAGTGTGCCTCTTGATGTGGATACGTTCAATGATTACCAAGCAATGGTGGAATGTGGTAAAAGGATATATGGATAGACCAGGATAGTGACTACGCTAAGTATGTCCTAAATGGATATTTGCTAAGTGTCGGGCGATGGTCGATAGTATTTTACTGCAAGTTTATAGATATAGATGAAGGAGTTGTTCTTTCACAATAGCGCCTGTTACCAGGTTTTCACCAGTTGCTTTTATTGTACCTTTTTTTTTTTTTGGATTTTTTCGTGCATTTGGACTACTCAAGTGTAGTGTTTCTTCAGATGAATGTTGTTAGTTGGTTCTTTGAGCACATCTCCTTCTGAGGTTGTGAGCTGATAGGCACCTGATCCATAGACTGAGATGATGACATAGGGACCCAACCAGTTAGGTTCAAACTTCCCTTTCTTTTCTCGATCTTGTTGATTTCTTGGATTTTCTTTGAGGACTAGATCACCAACTTTGAAGTTGCAAGGGATGACCTTGTGATTGTAGCTCCTGCACATGTGTTGCTGATACGCTTTGAGATGAGTGTAAGCATGCTGACGTCTTTCATCTAATAGTTCCAGCTCTTGTAGTTGGTTGACCTAATACTCTTCATTTGGGATTAAGCCTTTTAGAGAGACTCTAAGAGATGGAATTTCTACCTCCAGTGGTAAAATAGCTTCAGATCCATAGACCAATGAGAAAGGTGTTGCTCCTATAGGTGTACGGATGTTGGTTCTGTATGCCCAAAGTGTTGGGTTGAGTTGGATATGCCAATCTTTGCCTGCATCATTTACTGTTTTCTTGAGAATCTTCAGTATGGTTTTGTTGGATGCTTCTGCTTGACCATTCCCCTGTGGGTAGTATGGTGTAGAGAAACGATGTTGTATTTTGAATGGGCATCCATTATCAATGATGATGGAACTTGGAATACCATATCTGCAGATCAGATAGTTTAGGATAAAAGACACAATTTGCTTTCCAATTACTATGGTCATTGGGACTACTTCTATCCACTTAGTAAAGTATTCTGTTGCAATTATAATGAACTTGTGTCCATTTGAAGATGAAGGATGAATTTTGCCAACCAAGTCTAACCCCCACTGACAGAAGGGCCAGGATGTTGTAAATGGCTATAGTTCCTGTGTTGGTGCATGTATCAGATTGCCATGGATCTGGCATTTAGGACACTTCTTGGCGAAGTGGTAAGAACATTTTTCCATTGTAGGCCAGTAGTATCCCATCCTTAGAAGCTTTTTAGCAAGAGTAGTCCCACTTGAATGTGTTCCACAAATACCTTCGTGAAGCTTGTGTAAAGCAGAATCAGAATCATTACGATCAAGGCAATGAAGAAGAGTACCATCTAGACCTCGACGGTACAAAGTATCAGCAGTAAGGGTATACCGGGCGGCTTGTCAGATAAAATTATGTTTTTGGTTATGGGATAGGTCAATGGGTAAGATATTGTTCTTTAGATAATCATATATTGATCCATATAAAGGAGAATCCAAACCAGTTAAAGCGTAGATGACATGGGATTCAGAGTGGTCATAGGCTGGGGAGAACAGTTGCTCTACTAGGAACTCGTAACGACTCTGTTGCTCTAGAATTTGTCGTAATGAAGCGATAGTAACCACAGCATCGGCTCCTTTGTTGTTCAACCTTGGTATCTGCTCGAAGGTGATGTGTACAAAATATTGTTTGAAGTCATCCACCATTCGTTTGTAGGGTAGTAGCTTGTCATCCTTTGTTTGATAGTCATTGTTGATCTAATTGACGACTAGTTGTGAATCTCCATAGACCATTAACTCTGTGATTTTCCATTCTACGGCCATTTTGATGCCTATAACCAATGCCTCATATTCAACCACATTATTCGTGCATGGGAACATAAGCCTATATGATCTTGGTATAGTGTGTCCTTCAGGAGTGATGAATAGAATGCCAGCACCTGAACCATGTTGTGTGTAGGATTCGTCAAAGTATAGGGTCCGTTGTTTGGTAGAAATAGCAAGAACGTCCTTGTCCAAAAATTCAATCTCCATAGTTTGTTTTCCTGGTAGCGGTGCTTCAGCCAGCTGATCTGCAATTGCTTGTCCTTTGATAGCTCTTCTTTCTGTGTATTGGATGTTGAATTCACTAAGAATCATGACCCATTTAGCCAATCGTTCGGTAAGAGCTGCTTTGTTGAGTAGGTATTTGAGAGGATCAATTTTTGCTACTAGCTTAATTGTGTGTGCTAGCATATAATGTCGGAAGTTTTGAGATGCGAAGACCACTGTTAGACAAGCCTTCTCAATGAATGTATAGTTGAGTTCATAGCCATTCAAAGTCCTGTTGATGTAATAAATAGCTCGTTCCTTTCCTTGTTGATTTTCTTGTGCTAACAGTGCCCCCAGTGATACATCTGTTGTTAAAATATAGAGAATAAGTGGCTTCCCTGCTACTGGTGGTACTACAACTGGTGGATTCATCAGATACTGTCTGATTTGATAAAAAGATTCTGCACACTTGGTCTCCCATCAGAAAGGTACATTCTTATGGAGCAAATGATTCAATGGTAGACTTTTATCAAGCTAATTGAGCGATGAATCACCTGATTGATTGAAGTCATCCTTGTAGAGATCTGAGTTGGCTGATATTCTTTGGTGGTGGCATCTCCATAATGGCTTGTACCTTTGCTGGATCCACTTCAATAATGTTAGTTGAGACAATATAGCCTAGTAACTTTCCTGATGTAACCCCGAAGACACACTTCTTAGGGCTGAGCCGAACTTGAAATTTCTCCAATCGATCAAAGATCTTTGTTAGGATGTCGAGATGTTCTGCTCTAGTGAATGACTTAGCTAGTAGATCATCCACGTAGTCTTCCATGAATGTGTGCATCATGTCATGAAAGATTGTTGTCATTGCTCTCTGATAGGTAGCCCCTGCATTCTTTAAGCCAAAAGGCATAACATTCCAACAGTACGTTCCCCAAGGATAGGTGAATGTTGTTTTGTCTTGATCTTCTGGGGCTATTTTGATTTGATTATAACCTGAGAAATCATCCATTAGTGAGAGCATTGCATGGCCCGTTGTGAGGTCTACAATGATGTCGATACTGGGTAGAGGAAAGTCATCTTTTGGACAAGCTTTGTTAACATCTCTAAAATCAATGCAAATTCTGATACTGTCATCTGGTTTTGATACTGGTACTATATTGGAAATCCATTCTGAATAGTCAATGGGTCAGATGAATCCATCATCTAATAACTTCTTGAGTTCAGCTTTGACCATGAGTGCTACCTGTGGATTCATCTTTCGTAGCTTTTGTTTGACTTGCTTAACTTCTGGAGAGATGGATAAGTGATGCATGATTAAGTGTGGATCAACTCTGGGCATATCGGCATATGACCAGGCAAAATTAATTTGCTTTTCTTTAAAAAAAAGGATAAATGTCGATCTTTCCTCTTCTGTCAGGGATTCTGCTAGGTGTATGTTTTTGACTGCTTCTATGGTACCAATGTTGATTGATTGAGTGGGCTCAATCAATATGGGTGATCGCTCATGAAAGTGCTCTAGAAGAGTGTCAAGTCTCCCATCTTTAGGTGCCTTGAAAAGGTTTTCACCCTCAGATGCGTCCTTTATTTTTACTTTTTTGCGATCTAGAGTTGCCATTGATTGGTTTTCAGCATCAGATCTTTTACTTGGTTCATTTTTGCGACTGAGAGACTTGGCACTCTCTGGTTTGCAGACATCGTTACTTTGTTCGCTGGTAGAGCCTATTTCCGGTTTAATAGTACATAGGTAATGGATAATAGATTTATCATCTGGGAAAATTGGTATATCATATATTTCGGGTTCGTCCCAGTCAATGAGGTTAGGAAAGACAAGTGGTAAGGAATCATTTGGTGGATCAAGTTCTGCTATTGTAAGTGTTAAGACAAAGGTTTCATCGTGATTGGTCTTGGTTTTAAAGAAGTCAAGGATTTCGTCGAGGTCTTCGATGGTATTATCTTCCTTATAGACTTGTTTATAATGCTTCTATTCGCTTTCCTTGGTGTCATAGATATGCTGTGGTCCAAATTCAAGAGGTCTATCTTTTGCTTTATGCTCTTCTTGAGAAAGGGGTATGACGCCAGTATTTTTAGGGATATCTGTAGTAGCATTTGAGTAGGTACCCCATTCATATTCATTGGAATCAGTCTCTAAGGCATCATCCCAGATTCTATCAGTGTTGTGAACAGGTATGTTGTATGGTGAAAATAGATCTTTGATGATGGATACCATTTTGATAGTTTTGGTTGATTTGGTGTCAGATCCTGTTTCTACTTTCTATATTTGTTCATAGACTATACCTCCTCGGGGAGGAACAATGGTATCAGGAGATTATATTATTAGTTCTTGAGATATTGGTGTTTGAAGATGAGCTACTGCTGCAGATATGGCCTTCTTGTGGCTTAGAAGCTTTTCTTGATGTAGCTTCTGTTCTTGACGTTCACATGCCTTGCGGATTGTTTTTGTTGACTCAAATAGTGCTTCATGCTAGGATTCTTCTTTGTACTTCTTCTTTTCTTTCCATTGAGGTTTTGCAGTTATGCGTGGCGTCTTTCTTAATAGGAAAGTGAATTTACAACCTAATCCGGTTTTGTCTCTATTGGGTTGTGAAGGAAGATCTATGGGTTCCGTGACTCCTTCTTTGCGTTTTCCAATAGGTCCTTTACCATCATATCCCATTTGCTGCATGATTAAGTATCCCTTTCCATATAGGTGTGTCGGTAGAACTATGTCTAGAGCAGCTGCTCTGTTATCTTCTTCCTCATCTTTGTATAACCAGCTAAGAATGTCCTTATCTTCTGATTCATGTGCTAGAGTGCCCAGTTGGATGAAGGTACCATCAAATTTGGTGATGGGCTGAGTTACTAGATGCATTTATGTAGTAGGTAATCCATGAGATCTGGGTGATGTCGGTAATTTGGCCAAACACAGGGGTTCCAAAGAGTATTCTCCCATACCTTGGTCTTTGATTTGCATTTGCTGTTTGAAATTTTCAGATAATGATTCGGGCTTTGCTGTCTATAGATCTGATGTTGAGGATCTTTGCTTTTCCCTATTATGGGGAACCAAACTATCCTGGGCTGCCCCCATTGCATTACAATGTTGAAATGGATTGTGATCAGCATATATGGAGATCTCTTGCTTGTTATAAGGAAATTTGACACACTGGTGATACGTAGAAGGCACTGCTTGCATTTTATGTATCCAGGGTCAACCTAACAAAATATTGTAGGTAAGATCTATATCTAAGACCTGACATATAGTATCTTTTTGCACTAGTCCAACTTGAATGGGCAACATCATGGTTCCTTTAGATGATCTTTCCTCATCATCATATGCCTTTATGGTAATCTTATTACGAGGATCAATAGACTCTTCAGAGAAGCCTAATGCACGAACAAGTTTTAAGGTACAGATATTGAGTCCAGCTCCTCCATCTATTAATACTCTCTTGATTCTATGTTTATAGACAATGACTTCAATATGGAGAGGAGTATTATGTGGATGGCTTAATGAGATATTGTCATGCTCAGAAAAAGTGAGATTATGAGGCCCCGTCATATGAGCGACCATGGCTTGGAATTTGTCAGTATCTAGATCTTGAGGTACATTTGTTTCCAATAATGCTTGTTCCAATATGTCTTTGTGTTTTGGTGAAAGTTTTAGCAACTCTAGTATGGATATTTGAGCAAGATTTTTGCATAGTTGGCTGACTAGATCATATTGAAGTTTGGGTACAATGTTTGTTGTTGACATATGTCCTTTCAAGACATATTTTTGAGCTCTAGTGGTTATGTTGACTGATTCATGATTATGTTGGTCTCAGATTGTGATGACGTTTACATGATTATCGACAACTGATATATGATTAAGGGTGTTATTGTAAATGTGATTGATACGTGCCCCACGGGTATCACTTGAAGTGGAAGCTCCATCTTTGTTATAGTTTGGAAGAGGATTCTTGTAAGCTCCATGGTCACCGTTTGTCTTGAGACCATCTATTATAAAATCACCTCTATCAATCATGTCTTGAACAATGTTTTTCAATCTCATGCATTCATTTGTTTGATGACCTTTGTTGTGATGAAAATCACAAAAGTGTGAGTCATTCCACCAAGGTGGTTTGATTTGTGGTTCGTAGTTGCTGATTGTGGGCAAAGAGATAATATTGTTTGCTAGGAGTTCTCTGAATGCTGACTCCAATGATTGACCCAGTGGTGTGTAGATGCATTTGATAAGTGTTGGTAGTACCCCATGAATTATTGTTAGGTCCTCGATTTGTGTTATTGTTGGTATTGTTTGTGTTATTCGTATTTGGTTGATTGATATTAGGTGCGCAAGCGTTCGTGTCAGGGTTAGCACCTTTGGGATTTTTTGTAGCTTGAGGATTTCCTAATAATGTGAGCATGGGCTGCTTGGATTTTGGATCATTTGGTTCATTGCCGCCGTCATTTCCATTGTTTTTATTTCTGGTCCAAAACCTAGATTTGTCTAAGTTGTTGTTGTTTTGATTGTTGTAGTTTGATGAACCTGTTCCTTCTTTGAAGAATTTTAGTGTTCCTTTCTTGACACATGCTTCTTCTACTTGAATACTGTTTTCAATCAATTTGGTGAAAGACGGTATGCATTGGAGCTTGAGCCTATAACTCATCTCACTATTCAAGTTGTCAATGAAAATTTCCATTTTCTCCTTTTCAGGAATATCGCAAGGATATCTTGAAACCATACGGCGCCAACATTGAAGGAATGCCATGAATGTTTCATTGTTTTTCTGTTTGGTATTACAGACGTCTAGCATGGTGATAGCATGTTGAATGTTATAGGAATATTGTGTTATAAATTTGTTGACTAGTTCATCAAATGATCTGACAGGAGGTGTGATCTTAGATAACCACTCCATTGTTTGTCCCCCCAAGCTTCTTGGGAATAACCTCATCAAATAGGTGTCATCATGAGCGAATTCAAGACTCATTGTGCAAAATTCTTGAACATGATCCCAGGGATCACTTTTCCCATCATGTTTATCAAATTTGGGAACGTTTGAGTTTGGAGGAAAAGGCACCATATTCAATCTTTTGTCAAATGGATAAGGACAGATTTCATTTAATGAGTACTGCACTATTGTCCCTTGTTGCATGTCTTGCATTTGTCTTTGTAACATTTGCATTTGTTGAATAAGAGCAACCAAAGGTGCATTATTTTTCCGAGGAAGAAACTCTTCCCTTGTATTAGTTCTCAGCTAAAAAGGTGTGTTAAATGGTATATTTTGCTCTGGAGTTTCTAGCTCGGGTATACGCATTTCTGGTATACGTTGTTCTGGAATGTGTTGCTCAGGTATGTGTTGTTCAAGGTTACGAGTTTCCTCTTCTCTTTGTTGTTCTTGATATGCATATTATCGAGATCCGGTTCTAAAGATGTTTGCATCTAAATCTTTGGGAAGTTTAATGCCTTTACTTGTGAGCATAAGTAGATACTTCTCTTTGTCATTTTCCATGAATCTTTCCACAAGTTTTTGAAAGGAAGTGCTTTCTTGACATTCTCGAAGGAGTTCTTCTGTGATTTCAGGGTCTTCTAGATGTGGTCCTTCAAATGGATTAGATAACCTTTGAGTCATGCTTGATTTTGGTGTTGCTTCACTTTATTTGTTTAGTTGAGAGCGAGTTATAGGCATCTTAGTAGAAGCTTTCTGTGACAAAGGGGACAAAATCCTCTTCAATATGTTGTTCTGGGGTTGGTGGTTCAAATCGGGGTGTGTTGTAAGTGATGCACTTGTCAGGTAAGAATGTCGGATTGATCTTTCGTTTGTGATTAATTCATTGATTGAATGCAGATTTTTGGCAATATGCTCTAGTTTTCAAAGACTCCCTGTCAAATTCAGTGGATTTGTTCTCGATATAGCGTTGAATGTGATCAAGAAATGTTCGATGAGACTTGAAAAGTTGATGATTGATGTATAAAAACTTATTTCTTTTGAGGAATTTGGAAAAACCTGGTTGTTGTTTCTTCAACGTGATGTTACGATAAAGATTCTTTCTTCTCAGAATATGGGGATTAGTCATGCATAAGTGATTCAATGGTTTCCTTTGATTTGTTTGGATTTAGTTGATCTTGTTTTAAAAATTCAATTCTTACTCTATCAAAGTGAAGATTTAGATGCCCCTTCATGACAAAGTGTGTCAAATGATATGGATAAAAGTCTCCCGATATGGAAACTTGATTTGACAACCTGAAAGTTTTAAACAAGTGTTTTTGAGATGAAATCCATGAGATGGTAAAGGATTCTTTTGATACTTGTGATGAGGTTTCTAGATTATGATAGGATAGATATGTTTTACCGTAAGATTAGTTTCGGATTTTTACAATGTTTGTTTTGACACAAACTTGCTCAAGAAATAGCTTTTAAAGTTTTGTTTTTGCTACTCTGCTTTGATGAAAAATGATGTTGATGGAAAAAGGCTTCTGAAGATGTTTTCAAAATTTTTTAAATTCCTCATTGTTTTGCCCCCTGTCTTTTTGCTTTTGGTCACGCGCTAAAACAGAGACAAGATGCGCTACCAAATTTACTTTACGCGCTAAAAGAATGACCACACGCGCTAGGCTGCCCCCAACCACGCGCTAAAGTTTTGACTGTTTAAAAAAAAAAAAAAATTTGTCTGTTTTGAAAGGCTATGCGCTAGTATGGGTTTGTGACGCGCTAACTGTTCAACCTTACGAGCTAAAGTTTGGTTTTCATGCACTAAGCTGATGCTTCAACGCGCTAGACTATTTTCTCGATGTGCTAATTGTTTAACACTGTTGTGGAATTTGGATAAAACACTACTATTTTGAACAGACGCGCTAACTTGATGCTTGGATGCGCTAACAAAAATACTCTACGCGCTAAGGAGTTGTTCCCACACGCTAATGTGCCCTGATTTTTCCTTTGGTTGGTTTTTCTGTAATTTTCGGATTTGATTGTGAGTTTTTCAGCGTTCATGGATGATTTTCTGAAGTACTAAATGCAAGCATAGCACAAAGAAGACAACCATTTTTTCTTAATCTAACAAAAAGTGTATGTTCTGTGAGGATGTGTTCAAATCCTCAATGTTTTAACAGGTTTGGATATGAAAAATACACTTCAGAAAGACTCTTTATTCAAAGGTCATAAATAACATCATAGCCCACTAGTCTCGATACTCCGTCAGCTCAAACAGCCGTGTCACCCCCTAGAGGGCGCTCATTTTTTTGCCTTTTGCCAGAAATTAACTCAAAGTGAATTTCTTCACAATTGAGTAGTTATCTTGGGAGATATATGGTGAGTAATCTTGGGGGCAGATTCTTCCCCACCCTTGCACTATGATGTTATAAATGTTTGGTTACTGATTCGGTTCAAAGTTTCTATTTCTATGGCTCTTAATCAGGCTTCTTGTTTGGTCGTCAGTGATAAACTCCCTCAAGAGGCTTCCCGACCTTTAGAACAAAGGTTTTACGTATCTCAAGGATACTGGGGGAAGGCTAATCGTTGTGCGCAACCGTTGAAAAGGACTTTCGTCACTTTCCACTTTTGATTATAGTGGGTTGGAACACTTGGCATCAAAGTCATTTCCCACTTAGGTCGTTCCCTTCACACCTGCCATAAATGGCTTTAAGAGTCGATTCCAACTCCTCGGGAAGGCAGGCATGCTAAAGGATATAAATGCTTGAAGTACAGAAAGCTTAAGAGTGGTTTGGCTTTTTGATCACCCAGTTAAGGGGAGAGCATATACCTTCCACTTTCGAGACAAGGAAAACAAGGTTCTTTTTAAGCCTTCAATTCAGTGATTTGCTAACCTCTACTTGGAGATGTTGCTCCAAAAAAGCATGGTGTTAATTTTACTTCCCCAAATCAGTGATTATTTAATCTAAGAAAATAACAAAGTCAACAAAGCAAAAGGTTCGATTTGGTCAACATAAGAAAAATCAGTAAACAAAAGGGGAATAAATTCCCTCTTTGATTGCAACAAAACTTTTTAGGTGAGGTTCTTTCCTTTGCACAAAAATTGAAGATGAATCCTTTTATACACCAAAGGATGGTGAGGTTCCTTTTATAGCTCTATTTTTGCAAAAAAGAAATGTTTGTCTTGTTCTTTTTAGAGCCCAAAAATAGGTTTTCTCCTATGAAAGCAAGAAATGTTCAGTTTAGTGATTCTTTTTATAGCCCAAAGGAAATAAGTGAGTTCAATTTTTAAGAATAGAAGAAGTTTAAAAATTTAAACTAACTTAACTAAGTTAGTGAAAATCCTAACTATCTTAATATTTTTAAAATTTTAAGCTCCCATCTGCAACAGATTTGTTAGAATCCTGCAAGAAAACAAGTTGAAAATGTTAGATGGTTGGTGGACTTCAAAAAGTCTATTTTTTAATTCCCGGTTATAGATTTTGAAACTTTGATTTCTGTCTATTTTTTATGCGCTACAGAACAAACTGTACACGCTACACAATAGCCGTGATGCACTAAAAGAAGGTGGTGAAGCGCTACTCTGTGTGCCAAAAGCGCTTCTCTATTTTTCTCCCGTGCCGAGACCTACAAGAAAATTTTAATATTCTTATGCGCTAATAAACAGACTTGACACGCTAGATGATAGACCCCATGCGCTGAATAGTGAACTGGATGAGCTAGGTTGTTGGCCAGATGCGCTAGGGAATGATTCTCATGCGCTGATTCTCATTTTCTGCGAACCTGCAAAAGTGGTTATATTTCAAAACCGATTAGATATATGGGGTAATGCCCCATGGTGGGCGCCATAAATGTATGCGAGAAAATCGGGTGGATAGAACTAAAAATGTGAAAAATGGAGTTCTAGGGAGACTTGTCCACACACCCACAGAACTTCTTGGTGTAAGCTATGGAGTCATGAAGTATGGCTTAGCTTCCCAAGGTTGGTTCCATGGTTCTCTATCTCACAAGGTCCCTCAAACCAATGTTTTTTCTCTCAGATCACTGAGCAAAATGGTTTAGGGATGACAAATGCAAGAACGAGGGATGCTTTTGTTGATTTTAAGATGAGATGCATCCTAAGCTATGTATGATCCTATAAATGCAATAAAATAGTTATAAGATAACAAGGTTAGCAAACAAGACTATCCTAGCATACTATATTAGTCCTTGATTTAAGCTAAATGATAAAGAAAGTACTCTAAACATGCATATTTAGAATAATTTCTATCTAAAAGAGAGGCTAAAATGATGAGCATAAAATGGTATGAAAGCTTGAATGTATTTGAGCATAAGTATGATGCTAAAGACTTTTTTTTAAATGGAGGAATGAGAGCTCTATTTATAGCAAAAATAGGGCAATGGATGGTCAGGATTGAAAGAGTTAATCAAGGGCTAAGTTTGAAAGTTGGGGATCCATGTTTGTAATTGGCACCAATGAAATGGTGACAAATGTCAACATAGGGTGGGTTGAGAAAAGGGGTTGGAGGCATTAAATGCCTGAGAAGACCTCATGGTTATCCTAGGGGGTAAGGGTTAAGCTTAAGTTAGGGTTACCCATTGGATTAAGTTTTAATCAAAGTATAAACTCTTGTGCAAATGATTAAGGGATAACCATGGTCAAAGCAATGAATGCTTGATGAGACCCTTGGGTTACATGGAGATTGAGTTAGAAGAAATTCTTTAATCATGCTAGAGGGTTGAGTTAACCATTAATGGTTTGGGAGACTTGGAAAGTTAAGTGGTTGAAGCCTTTAAAGGTTTTCAAAGACTTTGAGGATTTGAGAAGTGACCTCCCCTTGCTTAGGGATGTGACAAAGTTTAGTAGATGGGTTAGGCTAATTAGAAGTGTTTAGAAGAGTCTAGAAGGGGGTTAGGAATAGGATTTAGGAGGCAAGTGGAAGGTGTAGCATTTTGCAAGTGGATGGAGGGATAATAGGATTTAATTGAAATAAAATGAATTTACTTCAATTTGGTTGCAATTTGGGGAAATTAAATAAATTTGATTTATTCAATTTAGGATAACTATTTAATTAAATTTGTATTTAATTAAAAGTGGATAGAAGGGATTTAATTGAATAAAATGATTTATTCATTAAATGGTAGAAAGAAGTTTAGTGAATTTAATTTAAATAAATTGAGTAATTTACTTAATTTAAATAGAAGAATGTGGGTGATTCAATTAAATTGGATTGAATTAAATAGAGAAATGAACATAAAATATTCATTTAGGAATATGGTATTTTTTATACATCTACAATTAGCACATAATTACATTCACTAACACATAAAAATCAGTCATTATCAAATAAGTTAGATTACAATCATTTCTTTCTTTGTTTTTTCTTTGAAGCTATGAAAAGACTAAGCGAAACATCGGTTTCTTCATCATTTCCCCCCTCTGCAGATATTCTGCCAACTTCTCATGATCTCAATGTATGCCTAGTCCTATATTGAGGACGAGGACAATGAAGCGAAGGGGGGTCCTCTGCAATAACAAAGAAATGGGTTAAATTCAAAAAAAATATTATTATTCTTACAAGTATTTCATTAATTTAGAGAACATAATTGTTGTGCTCTTTACCTGATGGGGCCACATCATTTTGTGTAGCCTCAACCTCAAC
Organism: Cryptomeria japonica; assembly: GCF_030272615.1. Taxonomy (NCBI): domain Eukaryota; kingdom Viridiplantae; phylum Streptophyta; class Pinopsida; order Cupressales; family Cupressaceae; genus Cryptomeria; species Cryptomeria japonica. The sequence continues at coordinate 804,439,357 of NC_081409.1, forward strand.
ATGTTGAACACCCTCTAGATCTGTTGGAGTTGAAATACTAAAGGTTACATTAATGTTGAACATGAATTGCAATTATATTTGTTTAAAGCAATAACAGTGGTCCTCTTTACCTGAGTGGGGAACATCACGTTCTTGAGGTTGTGTACCCAGATCATGCTCCACTTGCTCACCACCGACTACATGCTCTAAAATATTAACAAAAAAGGTTACATTAATTACTACTCTAATTACAAATTAAGATGTTTAATTGTATTAATAGCTAAATAAATAAATTTTAATAGCAAATGAATACCTCCACTACTGGGATGCACATCCGGACCTTCATGTGCAGGTGGTGTTTCACAATTAGCAGGCTGCATTCCAATGACATGCATATTGTTATCATTGCTTTCTTATTTAAAACAAATATAGTCACTTTATGTCAGAACTCAACATCAATTAGATTATTGGTAAAGTATTCTATTTGAAACAACTTCCATTTACCATATTTACCTATGTGACGGATGCACTCGAATGTTGTGTATGCCCACTCAATTCTTGTAGCCAATCAGCCACGGCTGAATAGCCTTGCTGGTAGGCAATTCTCTTGTCATCTTCTATGGGAACTCTATCGAATTCAGAGCCCTACATTTTTGCTTAGTACTGTGAATTTTGCTTGCCTTGTTTGATAAAAAAAAAATGTTTGCAATTTATTAATATTTTGATGCAATATTTCGTTTACATGAGATACTTACAATTCGTGCAGCAAGTTTCATGTAACCACCAGAGTCGAGTTTGTGTTGCCCGTGCTTTTCTTGCCTTGCCTTGGTTGCCTTTGATGTGTCACTCAGTCTATAAAAAGTTTGAAATATGTTAGATTATATAAATATAAAGAGTAATTAATTAGTACATAATTACATTCTGAATAGTATCTCATACCTTCTTCTAACATCTAGTGGTGTATTTCCTTTTTTCCTTTCAATTCTCTCCTTGGCATCCAAAATCAGGTCCTTCCACTCCCTCTCTGGAATCATGGGGGGACGCTTGTACTTTAGGTTCCTCTCCAAATGGGTCCTATATTGGTCCCTCGCATACTTTAGATATGTGCCATCTTTTTCAAGGGGCTTGGTTTTGTCAAAGGTGTCATTTCCAAACCACTCAACCATTTGGTTTGTCAATTCATCTTTTAACCTTTTTTCTTGGTCATTCCACCTTTTAAAGCAAAAACAAACCTGCTAGATTCAGAAATGAACTAAAGATACATTTATTACACTTCAAGAAATGGATCAAAGGTAAACTATTCCAGCAATGACATGAAATCAAAAGTGGATAAGGGTTAGTTCACATATGATGTACCACCTTTTACATATGGTGGGCCCAAATATCTGCAATGCAATGTCACTAAGATGTTTATAGAAAATATCATTGCCTGCAAAAAATTCATGGGATCATTAGTCCAAAATGAGTGATCATAAAGTAAATTACAATTAGAGTATATATAATAATAATTTTAAAGTACCTAGAACCTTTTGTATCTTTAAGGGAAGCATTTCTTCGTCGCTCACCACCAATGTGGTCTGCAACGTTCTCGTACTAGCAATATGAGAAGATCCAGGAAATGATGGTATGTTATCAGTAGTAGTCACCTCTGGCACATCCTCATGTGCATCTCCTCCTGCAAAAAATGAATCCACTATGAAATGGCATTAGAATTCAAGAAAGAACACTTGAAGGGAAATAAACACATGACAGAAGATAGAGCAAAACAGGGACCTACCAATAGTGGGTGGGCCAATATGATGTGCACTAGAGGATGTGTGCATGCTACGTGTTGTTGACATTGCAGTCGGCAATACAAGTGAGGGTGACCTCTGATGAGGCGGCAACGGCATTTGCACAGTAACATTGACAGCACCTAAAGAATAATACATTAAATATATAAAACATTAAATATATGAAAAGTGCAAGAATTGTAAACAAGGATGAACCTTTATTTTGAAAAATTGATAGTATCAAGTATGATGTGTTTTGGGTACTCAGAGTGATAAGCCAAGCAAGTGATAATACAAGAAAATTGTCATCACCTGAAGATCCTGCAACACCCTGATCATGGGAATGACTTTCACGAGGGTGGATAAATTGCTATAAAAACAATACGTACATGTTTTAGTTAATGAAATAAAAGAGAATAAAATAGAAACCATTATTGAACTTTTGTTATAATTAAAGCTTTGATTACTGCTTACTTGCAAGTTTTCTGATGTCTTATACAATAATTCCACCCTCTGTCGTATCTCATCAGTGGTAGGATGCACGACTACCAAAGAAACAATCTCTTTTCTAATTTTTATAAGAGGCATTTTAAAGAATTTCACAAGGTTTGTGGGATCTTCAGGGTCATCATTGCTTAACCCTAATGATTCCACATCCATATAAAGGTGCTTAGGTACTGCAACTCCCTTTCCCTTTCCCCGAACATCTGTCTGTGTCAATAATATCATTAACAATTACAAAATTAGTATAAATCACTAAAAAAAGAACATAATAATGTAACAGTTTGCTTCTATCTAATTTGTACAATTACAATGAGGTTTACCTGCTCGGTAGAAGTGTCGCAAGCTACATCTCTATCTGCAATATGTGATGGATCCATGTCAGCTTGTGACAAAGAAAAAATATAAAAAATGTTAGCGAAATTACATAGTACACAACATGAACAACATGAACTTTGTAGACAAAAAGAGTATTAAATAATAAAAAGATGTTGTCATCAAAATCATTGTAAATTTTTTAATTCCTTACCTTTACTTTATGTAGACTATGCAGGATCCTCAACTAAATGGTTGACGATGTATGTAGTCAACGACCTGTTCCCACCAAGGGTGACATCATCACACAGGGACTATACCTGAAATCAACACCATTAATTGAGCATCATAAGCATTACTACATTTGTAAGTTGATAAACAATAAATACATACGTATCATAAGCATCAGAAACATCACATGATGTGTCATCATATATGTAATTGAGCATCACAATTACCATCACATATCATGTGTCATCATAAACATGTAATCCATCACATATGTATCATAAATCACCATACATCACATAGGTAATAAACAATCCACGTTCTATAAATAAAAACAAAGTTCAAAAAATGTCGCATGCATCATCATAAGCATGTGATCCATCACATATGTATTTTAAATCAACATCCATCACATAGATAATAAAAATCCAATTTCCATAAATAAACACAGTTTAAAAATTGTCACATAAATAGTCACTCTCCCTATCTCCATCTCCATATTAAAAGGTGCATCATGAATTAATTATGTAATGGCATTAGAATTCAAAACATAATGAATTAATTATGTAAAAAAATTCTATGAAGAAGTCAATATTAAATAGATAATATACTAAGCGCATACCTCATACATTTCATTCTTCATCATCATGAACATCAAGGTCATCATCACCACCACCACCACCACCACCACCACCACCACCACTACCACCATCTCATCATCATCATCATCATCATCATTTTCATCGTCATCATTGTCGTTGTCGTCGACATCATCATCGCCATCACCATCACCATCACCATCACCATCACCATCATCATCATCATCATCATCATCATCATCATCATCATCTTCTTCTTCTTCTTCTTCTTCTTCTTCTTCTTCTTCTTCTTCTTCTTCTTCTTCATCGTCATTGAGAAACTGTCGATTCACCTTCATCTTCTACTTCTTCGGTATCTTCTTCTTCCATCACATTATACTTTATTGGCCTTCCTTTTGGATCATGTCTAACAACAAATGACCAACCCGGTTTATGTGGAACCTCTGAGTAAAATACTTGCTCACATTGGCTTGGAAGAACATAGGGCTCATCCCCAACTGGTTCAAATGACCTTGTATTTAGCATTATAAAACCATTATCATGTTCAATAACAGTTCTATCAGGATCATTTTTATTCAATCGTAGCCTATACCATTTGACAACGAACAAAACTAATTTGAAGGAATTAAAGTCACACTCAAGTATATCATCCAAAATGCCATAGTATCAATTTTTAGACTGTTGAGGATGAATGTCAATTCTCGATGAAATATTTGTCACCTCAAAGACTGCAGTGATGCCAGAATCACAAGTTTTCTTCGTGTCATCCAATTTTTTTATGCGAAATTTATGACCATTGCAGCACATAGCGTTGTGGTGTTTGACCTGTGATATGTCAAACATGTAAAATTCATTGTATTGTGAGTTGATAAACATATGGGTGATTAATAAATTTATACGTGCCTATTTATCTCGTAAACCATATGCTAAATCAATTTCCCTTTGCGTAACATTGGAATCTCCATTACGATGTGCTTCTTTAACCAATGAAGCCACACCTTTCCATGTTAACGTGCGTCTAGAATGTTGACAACATTCAATCCATACCGTCATCCAATCAAGATTGTTTGCAATATACAAATGTAGTGCATCTCACTCTCGACCAACTGTACAAAAAATAAATAGATGTCTTACAATCAATTTATTTTGAAGATTAAGAATTAATTAACTACAATAACATCTTATAATTACCTCTCACTTTCCTCGATCTACCTTTCCCCGTCAAGTATTCCCGTTCGAATTTGTTAATGGTGTTGGGATCCTAATGCGATCCACGTGGATCTTTGCTGCAAACTTAGGAAGATATTAAAAAATGTACACCATAGTCTGGTATACCATATATCCCTCCACGATAGAACTCTCAGGATGTGCTCTTTGTTGAACCAAAGCCTTCAAAAATTTCAAGTGCCTCTCAACCATCCACATTGACCTAGTGTGTACAGGTCCACACAATTAAATCTCCTCAACTTGGTGTATGAGGTAGTGTTCTTGTGCATTGAAAAAAGCTGGAGGTAGACACTTTTGCATTTCACACATTAAATGAGGAATTTTTCTCTTCTAATATTTAATATCATCTTTATGGATTTCTTTACATGACAAGCACCTACAAGGTATTCAAGACGCAAAAAAAAAATATTACATAACAAGTAAAACAAATCGCAAATATAATATCTATACAACGAACTAAACAAATATCACTACTTACCTCATATATTTTCCAAGATCATATATGACTTGCTTGACATTATTGTCGAAGTCGTCTGGGAGATATAGAGGTAGAACGTACTGCAACAATTATAAAATTATCTTTTCATTTTTTTGTAACATAATGAAAAGTACACGTATGTGCAATACTTAAATACATACTAAAAACACAAGAACATGAATTACATTAATGAAGGTATGCCAATCATGCGTTTTCATCTCTGGCCCAAATTCACTTTTCTTTTATATGAGATTGTTTATGTTCGCAGCAAATCCTGTGGGAAATTGAATTTTTCGTATGACTTCTTTTATAGCATTGTTTTGCTGGCCCGTTAATAACCAAGGAAGCTCACTTATATTAATCTAGTCTCCATGGATATTTGATTGAATGACATTTATCATTGCATGATTGGAATCCTGAATGTCACTACATATTTTGACAATTTTTTCTATGTCACGCCTTCCATCCAATATTTTCCATATTGTCTCTGTTATATTCTTTCCAATATGCATACTATCAAACAAATGAACAATTTGTAACTGCTCGTAGTAGGGAAACCTACTAAATTGTTGGGGATAACTTTTTATTCCCTTAGGAAGGTGGTCATTTATGCCTTCACGACCTTTGTGATCATCAATCACATCATCAGTAAACAAAACAAAATAGAAAAGATGTTTTATGACAAACCAATAGATGGAATGGCATTACCTTGACGATTAATTCTATTATATTCCAACTTCCATAGGTGAGGTGTCATTCTTCATGGCTTTGATGTATTCTCTTCTTCCCCATTGAAAAGATGTTTTTCAGTATTTCGATACTTATGATTTTTTAGGAGAAAGTGCCTATACTCATCAAACACCTGCTTTCCTAAACTTTTTGAATGACGAGATTTCATCTTTGGACCACAAACAAGACATGCACAATTGGATTAAATATGATAATTTTTAGAATTATAATGTTCATGCACAACTTAAACACTATAACATACCACAAAAATGTGTTATCCCCAGGGCATCGTGTATTGTCCATAGAAGCATCACATGGAATTGAAATTGTCTTTGTCCTATTGGTCTAGAGATGTCATACATAGTGACACCATTCCATAACTCCAACAACTGGTCGATAAGAGGCTTGATATATACATTCATATCTTTAACTTGGTACTTACCTAATCGAATGAACAAAAACATTACATAATTATTATGACCATTTTACTGCAATATTTATAATTAAATTTAGACAACTATATTTAAATGATAAAATACCTGGAACAATCATTGCCAACATTATGTGCTCCCTCTTTATTGGCATCCATGGAGGAATGTTATTGTTGATAAAAAAAACAGGCCACACTGAGTAAACAGATCTCATCTCTCCAAATGGATTGACACTGTCCGCAGACAATGAAAGCCTGAGATTACGAGGTTCTTCTTTAAAGTGTGGCCACTTTTCCTCTATGTCCATAAATGCTGAACCATCTGCAGGCATTTGAATAATGTTATCTCGACTTCTAGTGCGTGCATGGTAATCCATAAATTGTGCCAAGCTAGTGCACTTGAATAATCGTTGCATACGCGGAATAATGGGAATATAGCGAAGAACCTTGCGAGGAACCCTTTTTGTTATTTGATCTGTTCGATATCTACTAATATGACATTCAGGGCATTCAGTTTGAAATTCATGTTGTTTGTGATGTATAATATGATCATTGGGACAAGCATCTATTGCTTGATACTCCATTCCAATATCTTTCATAATGACAAATAATTCTCGGTATGAGCGAGGTAGAATATTTGATGGTGGTAACAAAAACTCACCTATCAATCTATAGCAAAAAAATATAATTTGTTATAATAAAGAATATTAATGGTACAACATGATTCACAGTTTATTATGACATATATGACACACCTTAACATACATGACATTGTTATGCTGGATAAACCATTCATAACCTTCAAGTTCACCAACAACAATACATCGGAGAGAAGAGTTGCCTGCGAGCCTTCATAAAGGACCTCAGATGCCTTCTCAAGTAGAGGGACATCATGAACAACATCAAGGTCATCTTCATCATCATGATTAGCTGCGTGAGTACTAAATGAGTCATGGATCAATGTATTTGTACCATCATCTTCAATTGTGTTTTCTGGCTCATGATCGTCATCTTCCATAGGATCATTATCTTCAGCTTCGATATTCACACTTCCATGTTCGTCCACTTCGAAAACCATATTCTCAGGGTTGTGTTGATCCATACCATGTGCTCTAGGGTGCTCAACCTATATAAAATTGATAAACATAAATAAACCATGATCATGATCTCATCATCACGTGATTTATTATGTATATAAATTGTCAAAACGATATAATGAAAAAATTACCAATGGATGATAATCATGTCCACCTTCAATGTGACCATGCAGCCTACAATGTTTCTTTGTTTTTTTGATTAGAAGTCTTCTAGTCTTTAACCCCTTACAAATTTTGCACGGACAATAACATTTTCCATCACCTTTTCTTTTCAAGTTAGACCATAATCTAGCAATTGTCTCCTTATTTTGTTGTTCGTTGATATTGTCTGACATGGTCTTTCTTCACAGGCAAGAAAATAGAAATTATCATCATTGAACATAGCATCTTATTGAATTTAGATTTCTAGTTTGCTTATGGTACATCACACAACATGGAAAACAAGAAATACTCAATAAATAATAGGATTCATTGATCTAGTATTATCACAATCTGGACTTGGCCTTCAATATTTTCTCCTCCTAACACTGTTTATCCATTACCTGTCAAGTACATAACTCTAAAACCCGTGGCTATTAAAATATATAAGACAACATTGTAGCATCTTATAATCATCTGTTATAAAACCAAAGCACTTGGGAGTGATTCTTTTGTTTGTCACAGTCCAGGAAAACGGTGTCTACTGGAGCCTTGAATAACTGACTAGAAAGATTTGTAATTCCTTTTCTTTTTCCTTATGATTTTTTTATTGTCACTTCCATCCTCCAAGTCAGATGCCCTCGACCTTTTCTTTCTTCTTGTTTTTTCATACTCATAGTCATGCTTTGAATTTTTTTTCTTTCTTGGTGACTCCTTACTGCTCTCACTGTCAGTTTCACTCTCAGAATCTTAGTTTGATGTATCAGAATCTGATGAACCTGATGAACTAGAAGAATCGTCATTAGAGGTAGATTCATCTGACATAGGAATAGACTTTTGCTGCTCTGGAATGATGTTCTTGATGTTAGATGCATTTACCTTGTTTACTAACCCATTGATACTCTTCTGAAGGGCATCCCATGTCATGCACTGGTATTCCACACTGCTCTTGTCTTCCACATCTTTCATCATTTGAGCCAGCTTAAATGGGGGAATGTAAACACCCCCACTTCTTCCAACACCCTTCTCAGCTCCTCTTACAATACCTTCGCCATTCCCATTCTGAGATGGAGCAGACACAACACCAGAAGTTTTCACTTCCACTGCCTCTTTGTCCCTCTTATTTCTAGAAGCCCATTTACCACTTAATTCATGCTTATTTCTGTACATAAACCCATCAGGAAGCATGAGTTTTTGCATATAAGCTCGCCCAAATATTTTACAGTTATTTTTCATCAAGATTCCCTCAGGAGCTGGCAGATCCTACTTCCATACTTTAATTTTGTTTTCTCAAAGGACAATCCTAAAAATCCATGCATTGCAAACAACTTTTTACACCTTTGTTGGTTGTGGTGGCATCACAAAGAGTTTACATCAATAAATGAAGAACATGTCAATGCTTTTAATGCAGCAGTAGAAGTCTATCTCTTATTCAATATCTCTAGTGAAACCCCCATGATCTTTTGTTGGAGTACAATTTGTTATATTCTATAAAGGGTCTTGTCCTTTGTTGATGTGATATTCATCTACCTCAAGAAATAATTGTTCTTTTCTCCAACAAGAAGTGGAACTAAATGAAGATCTAGCACCATGAAATGAATCCTCAAAAGGATTACTATAGTTAGTTTTGTTAGATAATGATCTGGGTAAAATACTAATGTGGATTTAGGAAACATTATGTACTAGCTTAGCATACTCTAACAACTTTGGTGCGACATGGTACATCCAATTAAGTCTCCATCGGTACCTCTATTGTGTTTATTGATTGGGATTCAATGTACTCTTTTTATACATAGATTTTATTTTCAACTGAGGAGGTTTGTATGTACTTACTTGTCTTTTGATTGTATTCCTATTTCAAGAATTTCTTCTATCAACAAATCATTTGTTGTAAGTAGTACATGTGGAAGCTTGAACATGCCTTCCATGCTAGCCTTGTTGATATGTTCAACACCATCTTGTGCAACAAATCTTTAGAACTCCACTATTTCATTGAAGAGTGAGTAGTAGGGACAATCTAGGACACTTACAGAGGTTTTGCAAGAGAGATAAATAGACCTAAATATTATGGCTTAATAATGATAAATAGGTAAACAGATAAGAAACTCTCAATATCAAAATGACTTTCTCAATTGTCTTTACTAGAAATGGATAGATCTGCTAATAATGGCTTTATGACTGTATGTCAACTTTAGACTCAATCCAAGAAGAGCTAGAACTAATATGTGATATCTAGATTTATGATCTCTATAATATAACAATCCCATAATTATGTTTCCGTGCATCTATACCACAACACAAACATCATGCTAGTGTTAAGCCATAGCAACTGATATCCTAATTATACAATGTGAAATATGCACATAACTATGAATAAAGATTAAGAAACACAAAGAAAGATGCTTATTGCAAACATAAATGACTAATGGACAAGAATTGAATTCATTGTAGATAGTTTTGAATATCAAATTCACTTATTTGTGTGCATTTACTAACTCATGTACTTGTGGCCAACCACTTATCTCTTTCATAAATTAAACACTTATTAATAACATTAAATGGCTGAGTAATAATGTTTTAGTTGAAATTGAAAATAAAATATTTTATTTCAAGACAACTCACACTATTCCCTATCATATTTTAGACTCTCGGTTTTGTTAGTAGTGGTTTGATGCCTTTGGAGCTGATCATTGCATTTCTTTAGTTACGTTTGCCAGCGTACTCCTAGCCTGTGCCAAAATGGGAGCTTTGGAACAGGGTATGGACATCCATCAAAGCATAAAAGATAGAGGAATTTTGTCAGATGTAGTTGCAACTGCACAAAATGGATTTGTTGAGAAGGCTTTAGAAACTTTCAAGAAAATGCAATCGGCAGGTGTAAAGCCAAATTCCACGGCCATTGCTACTATCCTCCCTGCCCGTGCCAAAATGGGAGATTTGGAACAGGGTATGGACATTCATCGAAGCATAAAGGATAGAGAAATTTTGTCAGATGTTGTAGTTGTAACTGCCCTGGTAGACATGTATGCAAAATGTGGAAGGATAGACAAGGCACGTGAACTGTTTGATAGAATGCTTGAAAGAAATGTTGTCTCGTGGACTGCAATGATTGCTAGATATGCACAAAATGGATTTGTCGAAAAGGCTTTAGACACTTTCAAGCAAATGAAATTGGAAGGCATAAAGCCAAATTCCACAACCTTTGCTAGCATCCTCCTTGCCTATGCAAAAATGGGAGCTTTGGAACAGGGTATGGACATCCATCAAAGCATAATGGATAGAGGAATTTTGTTAGGTTTTGTACTTGCAAATGCCCTGATTGACATGAATGCAAAATATGGAAACATGGACAAGGCTCGTGAATTGTTTGATACGATGCCGCAAAGAGATGTGATCTCATGTGAACAATCAACACACGCATATACGGGAGGAAGGGATTGCTGCTACAAAATTGAACGCTCACTCCTCAATCACAGTTATATGGTTTTACAAGATTAAACTAGGACAATTAACCACCACATGTATATTTTGTGCAACATGAAATTAAAAACTAGGGCAATTTGAATCTACCTCTTGCGCGGGATTGCCTTCGACGTGGGTTTGATGTTCTTGGGGGTTGAAGTTGCCAGGACGCATACACGGGATTGCAATTCACAAATGAATTCCCCGCCTCTTTTTTTATTTTGTAATGGTTGTTGTGGTCGGAATTACAATGAACTCAAGCAATTTTTTGAAAAAAAGAAAATTCTCATTGCTAATGCCTTCTTCGTTGAAACCAAGTGCGAAATTTCCGTCGGAATTACGACTAATGCGGGCATTTTTTCACAAAAAATAAAATTTGGCCACAATATACCTTCTCCGTCGGAAACCTCAGTCAAAAATCTAGTCCAAATGTATTAGTGGGACCCTAATGTTGTCGTAAATTGCTAGGGTCATAATTTCATGACACTACAACTCCATATGTTGAGCAAAAGGTAGCTGAACCTATACAAAATAAGGAAACGATAAAATGGATGCTTGAACAAACTACAACTCTTGGATGTCTTCCTAGTTTTATTTCCCTTGATCTATTGTTTCAGAATGAAACATGTGAAACTTCGCATGAAGCTTGGGAAAAGATAAAAAACTTTATATAGCACAATTGATGAAGTTAGAGGCTATGAGATTGATAATGATTTGACATGTCCTGATCCAAAGAACTTTGACAACATCCAAGATTTCATTACTAAGTTAACAATTTGAGAGCACAATGTAAGAATGTGGTATTGATAAAAGGGACATTTAGTTGGTTTATAATGTATTGAATAAATTGGCTCCAGAGTGTCCATCTTTTGCTCTAGCTTTCATACTCACATGCTAACTATGGCATCAACTTGTGTTAAGCCTTCATTTGCATCTTTTTATGAGATGCTAATACATGAACAACAAAAGCTTATTTCTATGGATCTCATTAAACCATCAAAGAATCAAGCCTTGTTCGTTGGTCAACTTAAGGGATAGAAAGAGTCAGGACAATCTAACAAGAAACAAAATAAATCAATGAAAATGCCACAAACAAATCAATCACAAAATAAATCATTTTCAAAAGATGATTCATCTAAGAAGGAGAATTTTACTTGTTCATATTGAAAGAGGATTGGACATGAAGATAATTCTTGTTATAAGAAGGATATTGATGAACTAAAACATCTTCTTAAGAAGAACAACATTGATCTACCTTCTAGAATGTCTAAGTCAACTTCTTATTCTAATTCTAAATAGTGAGGATCTACTAAGGTAAAAGGTCATGCAGTATATATATATATATAAAATTCTAGTCTTCCCTTGCAAATTGGTCTTAGTTTTTAGACACCATCACTAAGGGGCGCCTCTTATGACACAACAAACAAATTGGATATAGTATTTTATCTAAAATGCCTCAAACACAAGATTTCATGCCATCTAGAGCTTTGGATGGTTTTGATGTTAATGCTAGTATGATGAGTATTTAATTTTTGGATACGCTTGTTTATCTGATATCATTGATGGAGATGGGACAAATTGGGACCTCCATTCATGTTTTCATGTTGATGTTGGTGTGATTAGTATAGATATTTTGGATGCTATTTATTGATATGATGCCATTGATGAAGGTGAGACAATTATGACCTTTTCTAAGGTTTAGTGTTCCATGGTTATTCTAATACATATTTTATTCATGCAAAATAAAACTATGGTGTAAGAGTTTTCGTTTTTGAATTGGACGGTTTGTTCCGATTTGGTTAAACAATTTTTAACATTTTAATTGAATCCTTGTAGAATGCGTGTTTTTATTTTGATCTAAATTTGATTCTTGATAAGTATTTTGATCAAAAACAAAAACATGGCATTGGGAAATTTGTATTTTGAATGGGTGCTAATATATATTTGGTTATCCTTGTTTGTAATGTTATGTGTTTTTTATGTTAATGCTAAAGGGGTGAGTGTTTTCCTAGGTATTCTATTGTTATTGAGGAGGTGGGAAAGGGGCTAAACCTTTTTTTGTTTTGTATTGATCTAGTTAGGATTTTCTTATGTTGATCTGACCCTCTCCTCAATGCACCAAACCTGCTCATTGTTATTTATTTTACTTTAGTTGATGGCACACTATTATTTTATGATCCCCACTCTCATAATTCCAAACCTTGAGGAAATAGATTGATTATTAATGTATTACTGCTAAACAAGCTCCAAATTATGGTTAGACCACCACCCACCTCAAAAAGTGCATCCATTTTCATTGAGTAAACGTGGGGTCTTAGTCAGTGCACTCTCATTAACATCTCTGGCCATGCGTGGAAGACAATATACATAGATATGTCCTTAACCAAATTTGACAACGTGTTAGATCTTGAAATATATGTAAGAACAATGCAGATGGCATATTTTATATATTACTAGATTCGTTGATCATTTACTTGTTTAACCAAAAAAATCTACACATCATAGATACTGTTGATCTTTCTGCAAAAACACATGAGCGAGTTGTTTAACACCATGACTCTACATTTGACGCTAGCAAAATCATAGTGGGAATTCGAAGGAGTCAAATGCAAAATAAAAAGTCGGAGGCAATGGTCCAAGGAGAGATTCCTCAAAACTTAATTTTTTCTCCATAGGGGCATTGGGAGTCAAATGCAAAATAAAAAGCCGTAGGCAATGGTCCAAGAAGAGATTCCTCACAACTTAATTTTTTTTCCAGAGGGGAATCATTCAATGCTGCATTTAGTTTTAGAACTTTAAGGTTGTCATTTTTTCTCATCGAATTCATTGACACAGCGATACAATTTATGCAAAATCTTTGGATAAGTCACTTGCCATGGTATCAGTGATTTTTTTGGGGAATTTGTAAGTGGTCTGATCATTTTTTGTTGTGTGCTTTGGTAAAATTTACTCTCATCTAAAAAAATTGAACATTTTCTTTTTAGGTTTTATTTTAATTATTATTAAAAATGGTGAATTAATTTTGGTGGATTGAGCATAAATCAATGACATTTGAGTGACGAATTGCATAACTATCTTTATAAGAGTGAGTAGTGTTTTAGGTGGGAGTATTGGCATCAACTACGATCAAATTTCACAACCCAAAAAATTAATCAAAATTATGAATTCTAGATTTTGAACAAATTGAAAAAATATAAAAGATTATATTTTCTTTATAAAATTACCTCTAAAAAAATAATTAATCTAATATTTTAAAGTCTAGATTTTCTTATCGGTAATACCCTTGCCCCTATTAATGAGATAGCGTTTATGAAGGGTGGACTTGGAGACTTTTTTAACATCTCCTTTATGCAAAGTGCGGTAGCCAAGTCATAAGCGACACTTCTATTTTTAGGGCTCAAAAATAGTAAGTAAATACGATTTTATTATTATATTATGAATATTTATTATTTCGATAGAAAAAGCATCATCCGTTGTAGTCTAGTTGGTTAGGATACTCGGCTCTCACCCGAGAGACCCGGGTTCGAGTCCCGGCAACGGAACTTTTTCTCTTGCTCTCCAATTTGCAAACTAAATGTCTGACACGACGCGTTTGCCGGTAGGCAATTATCTATTTTTGCCTTCCAATTTGCAAAATAAACAACTGACGCAGCCGAGTTTATTGTTTTGAAGGCAATTATCTCTTTTTGGCCCTTCCAATGAAACAACTTACGCACAGCACTTTCCATAGGGGAAGTTAAACAAAATTTTCGTGCGCCAACTGAGAAGAACTAGAACAGTGCGTCTGCCGGGAGTCGAACCCGGGTCTATTGCTTGGAAGGCAATTATCCTAACCGTTGGACTACAAACGCATATACAAAGATCTGTCAACTATTTTTTTAAATTTTAGTCATTTTCGTTTCCAATACTGTGCCTGGATTAGTTACAAATCGTTTTACGAATATCACTCTCTCTTTGATCATTACTCACTTTTTAAGTATACAGAGTTCGAATTCCGTTCCCTGTTTGAACAAAATTAAAGAATTATCTGATAAGTTGTTCAAAACGTCTGGGTGGTGTAGTTGGTTATCACGTTAGTCTCACACACTAAAGGTCCCCAGTTCGAACCTGGGCTCAGACATTGTTTGGTATTTGGTTTTACCGTCTTTCTGGCTTATTCATTTAATTAAGTAGATAATCTTATTTTCTACGTTTACGAAACTTTTGTCTTTATTTAAATCAATTTAAATTGCTTTCAACGATCAGAGTGGCGCAGCGGAAGCGTGGTGGGCCCATAACCCACAGGTCCCAGGATCGAAACCTGGCTCTGATAGCTTGCAGCGTATGTCAGCTGAGGCTTCCGACCGCTCGCTATTTTAATTCACAGTTGTTTTGTAGGCCTTGCGCATGTACGTTGACAGTAAGTTTGATAATAATAATTATTGGGCTCCAACAATGATCTTTGTTGTAGCTTTAATTGTCTTGTTGGTTGGGCGATAGACTACGGTCTGAGCAGGGGCAGGGAACAGATATCTTTACTGGTAGTACTCATTAATAACTAAATACACAAATACTCAACGTTTCTGTCAGAAGGGGTGGTGGCGCAGTTGGCTAGCGCGTAGGTCTCATAGCTAAATTGAGTGATCCTGAGGTCGAGAGTTCGAGCCTCTCTCACCCCATCTTCCTTTTACTATTTTTGAATCCCATAAATGCATTTTTCTTCTATTTAAAATTATTGATGTTTGAGATTAATATTTTGAGTAAGAATACAAACAAAATATACATAGTTTGAGTTTAATTTTAAAAAATTGGAATGAATTCTTATAGTTTAAATATATTATTATTATATGGAGTTCACAATTTTTAAATATTTTATTTTTTCCAATATTTCTTAATGTTCTTATAAAGTCATGTTCCGATTACAAGGCATAGAGCATTGCTATGATGATCCTCCATTAGAAACCTAACATGATGTCAAAAGTGAAGCATAACATGTGTTCACGTACTTGCAATCCAACAAATATGCAAAAATCATTCCACTGTCAAATTCAAATGAATAATAATATCCATAAAGATTGACAAGGGTCAATAAATAAGGTCGACCTCAAGTCTTAGACATGGTAACTACCAAGACTAGTTAAAAGATTCCAAGTATACCATTTTCAATTGTGCATATGTTGCATCTTCATATATGCACTCTTTAGCTTATATAATATATGACATCTAAAACTCATCATGATTATCATCTAAAGAAGTCTAATTTTTCATTAAACTTTTCAAGCATTGACTTTGTTGCATGTTTGATCCTTAGGCTCAAATTGATCTAATGCAAACCTAAATTTAAGGATTTTAAAGTTGAAGTAACACTTGTTACATGTTTATAATGGGTGCATGCACTAACACTTTATGCCATAGTTTTCAAATAATGTGTATGCATTATAGTAGTTATTCCTAGTGAGAGTTTTGAGGCTATCTATGCTATTATGATTTTCTTATCAGCCTCGACTCTTCACCCTGTTTCCTTTGTGCAATCAACTTTGTGTTGCATTTTTTTCTTTGTCAAGGTTTCAGAAGTTTCCATCCTTGCATTTTTCCCCTACTAATCTTAAAAACTCTCCTTGGAGCTTTGTAATTTGCCTATGTATCGATTATTTTGTCAAGATTTAGGACATTGGTGTTTCCCCTAGTACTTTCATACCATTCCTTGGCAAGCAATATAAAGTTCTTCCCTATCCCCTAAGCTTGAAATTATTTTAAGCATAATTATTTTATCTATTGAAACATGCATTGTTTCTGGGAATCGTAGGAACCTCCAAATGGTTATTGGTTCTAGATAAACCTATGACCCTCGATAGGATCCAAAGGTGAAAAGAGATAAAGATGGAAAAGTGAATTTCAGGAAAAACAAAAGGAAAAATCTAGAGCTTCCCATGGTTTCGGACCTCCAACATGTTCTTGATTCCTACATATGCTTTGAAAACAAAACTAAGTAAAGAAGGGTCACAATATCCCTTGGTTTAACCAATGTGCTCGAAGGGAGTTTCTAAGATGCAGGAGAAGGAGATTGCATTGAGGACATAAAATGTTGGTATCATTTCATAATATTTTTCAAACAACTTCAGCGCCAAACATGATGGCATTGAAAGTATTGTATCTTTCCCTAGGGCAGTGTTCTCTAGTTTGCAAGTCCATTTACGGAGTAGTGAGATTCCTTGGCACTAAGCGTGAAATAAACATTGCAAAGATATGTTTCATATATTGTGAGTTGATCCTCGCCATGGTTTTTCCCTCTTGGGGTGTTCCATGTAAAAATCTTGGTGTTTTTGTTTTGTCGATGTTGTGCTTCATTTATGTTTTAATTGATGTATGTTGATTCACCTCCTCCCCCCCCCCGCTCTCTCAGCATCAAGTGTGTTAAATAGTTTTCACTTTATTGATTTATTTTTCTGAATATGAAACAAATACAGTACAATAAATCTCAATGTTCCAATACAACATAAAGTGGCCCCGAGAATGTGTTCTCCTAGTGATGCATGTCCATCTAGGCTCCCCTAGGTACACCACACACAAAATAAGTAAATAATACATTATAAAAATTATGCAAGGTGTACAACACCTATTTTCCAACATTCATTGTCAATTCAAAGTCACCTAGATCTACATAAAGATCGCTATCATTATACTTTCTAGACAAATACCGTAGTCGTATATTCCAATCTCTAGCATGCTATTGACAAGTAGGATTTGAGATTTCATGTTGCCTTTCACATAAATGTGATTAGGAAATTAGAATCTAAAGGCAATGCTTCTCAATGACTAGAGATTTCATAGATAGGCTTGTCATATATTTGGGTGGATTTGGGGTAGTTGTCAAATTTGGTGAAATTGAAAATTAGTTTTCTTTAAAACACATAACAACTTTAATGTACTCTAACTTTGAAAGATTTCATTTTTTAATCAAAAGTTTGTGTGAGAAGTTAGGTGGATAATCCATAAATGTATATATAAGAGAATCATTTGAATATTTTGTCCCTCATTATTTGGTGAAGTCATTAAGATTAGTTTCTTTTATTCTCGAACATGAAGATTGTATGTTTTGTTGTACTAAAGCATGAAATATAATTAGCAAGGTTGATTGAATATGAAGAATGGAAGCCTACATTCTCTTTGTGCTCTTTCTTATGTATACATTCAACAATAGAAGTAATTACTCAACTGCCCAGTCTAAAACCTAATTTTATATTTATGTTGAAGGCATTTCTTATATGAAATGGATCGGCTGACTTTGGACATCCATGGCACAAATTGTTGGAGATGGGATGCAAGACGATCAAAAGCATCCCATCCATTGGATATTTCGTCCATTTTTTTCACCTACCAAGACATGGATGTCTTTTGTCATATCATGTCTATGCTACTCCAAAATTGGGGGAAAAAAAATATCAATGTTCAAAAAGACTTGTCCTAAATGAAAATGTTGAAAATCTTCATCTTATATGATTGTGAAAAGTTGATAAAGTTGTCAGATCGCAAATCACCTACATGTTTAGTAGTGCTTAACATATCAAGATGCAAATATGTAGAATAAACAAATGTAAGCAATCTAACCACAATGCACAAAGTTAAAACAATGTCAATTCACTTAACTGTCAAGCCAGATCAAGGTTGTGTGTTATGGTGAAATAAATGTGGTCAATCTAATCACAACACACAAAGTTAAAACCAACATTGACTGTCACTTAACTATATTAATAGCTTTAATTAATATAGATATACGATTACAAAACATGTGTGAAGAGAAATTAAAAAATGAAATTAAAGGCCTGTTTATGGGCCTAGACGAGATGATCTATTTTCTTGCCCTCCTATGGCACAAACGACAGTACAATGGGTACCCCCGGACGAAGGATGGGTTAAGGAAAATTTTGATGGAACTTCTAAAGGCAATATGGGTGTTTCTAGGGCAGGAGTGGTATTTAGAGATTGGAATGGAAATATATTAGCATTGGTTGCTCAAAAGTTGGATAGGGGGACAAATAATGAGGCGAAGGCTCGGGTAGCTCTAATGGTAGTTGAATGGGGCCTAAAACTTGGTTTCTCTAAACTACATCTGGAAGGAAATTCTTTAATCATAATCAATGCATTAATCAAAGGGGAGACACAAGCTTGGATTTTAGATCATTATGTTAAAAAGATGAAACAATTTTTTTTTAAATAATGATTTCAAAATCTCTCATGTTCATAGGATAGGGAATGAGGTGGTGGATGTGCTGTCAAAATGGGCCACGTCCTTTGAGTTGGAAAAAGAAACTCATCTTGAAGATTTTTAAAATCTGGCAAATGATGGTGTGGAGGTGGATTTTTAAGTGGTCGTGCATATCCTAGATAATGGCAAGTACGGAGAAGGAAGGTGGTGGACGTGCTAACTGGCATGAAGTGCGGTGGAAATGTTGCCATGGTAGGATTAGAATGTTTTTATCATGGTAAGGAAAGTGTATTAATGAATTTGAATTAATGAGCAGAGCTTTTGATGGTGTGGGTTGTTGTATGGCTCTTGAAATGACGGCACTCTGATGAATGCTTTGGCTTTTTAGGTGTGATTTTTTTTAGGCGTGTTGTTTGTATTTTGATCTGCTTCTCATTTTCATTTTCATGGAGATTGGTTGCAGAGTGGGTTGAGTGGTGGTGCAAAGGTGGTGGTACTATATAAGTGAAAGTGATGGAGGCTAGTTTTACAATTAAAACAGAGAGGCGGTTGGTTCCTTTCGTCGGGTGAGTATTTGACAGAGGATTGAAGGGCCTCTTTTGGTATAAGGACGAGAGGTTGTTTGATACTATGAAATTGGTTATGGAGGAGGGAATTAACCATATTAGCTACTGAAATAGGACAAATATGGATGTATATTCATTAATGGTGGCATGGGGTTTAGAATTTGAAGTCTCGGTGGACATAGTGAAAATGGTTATGAATGCTTTGGTACCAGAGGAGTATTTATTAGGGATGGACTCTATCTTTGAATGGGCAGTGCTTGGAGATGGTTTTGATATGTCTAACAATGTCAATGGGGATTCTCTTGTAGATAAATTGCCATTTGTGAGATGGCAAAAGGGTGAACTAAAAGAGAGATTCATGGCATTGGCACGATGTGGGTGGGAGGCACTGAAGACCTTCATGGAGTTGATGTATTTGGAAGAGGAGCTAAGAGAGGTAATGGAGGAGGCTCAGTGGGAGGTGGGACGCAAGTTATGGCCAAGAAAGAGGAAGATTGTTGCAGAGGGAGCTCATAACAAGTGTGATGGCTCTACTTGAATATTGTTTTTTGTTTTTTTTTGTCTATTGTGTGTGTTCATCACCTCAATTGAGCTTTTTTTTGTAATCCTTTAAACTAGCAGTTTAAGTGCCCTTGGTATAAGTGTATTTGTATGTTATCGTGCATAATCGAGCTCGTTTTGTAGACTGTATAGATGTTTTTTTGGGGGGGGGGTTTGGTGATGTTGAATGGTTGTTAAGGTAGTTTTTTTCCTTTGAATGGTATTTTGGGAAGCTTTGTAAGTTGAAGACTTTTATTAATAAAATCATATTATTACTGACAAAAAAATTTAATTGTACTTTTTTGAGATATAATGTAAATTAATTTCTAATATATAATATATTAATCATATTATATAATATCATTTATATATTGTATAATATAATATAGGTATATGTATAACAAATAATATAATATATATTATTTTAATGGTGGTGAAAGAGGGTGATGAAGAAATTGTAAGGAAGTTAAGTAGCGGAAACAACTTCCTACACTAACCTTGAGGGGAGGGTAATGCAAAACTTTTTCAGATCATTACAACAGTTACGGAAAATAGAAATAGATATAATAGCAATCATACCACAACACAATGATTTACGTGGGGAAAACCCTTTCGGGAGAAAAAACCCCACCCTCCAAAAGCAGCTCAATATTTTATTCAGCAATCAAAAACAGATTACAACATACTTGCAGAGCAAGCTCTTCGCAGGAGTACCATTAATCAGAGATTCAGAGGCAACTCAATAGCCATAAGACTCTTACACACAACCTCTATCTCACACACCTCATAAATAGGAGATACAATACAAGAAACCGTCAAACGGTATTACAAAACCATGGGCTAAAACCACCCAATAAGGTGTAGCCGACCTTATCTCCCTTCTAGATGCCCTATGACATGTTAAAGCACACATCAACACGTGTCGCTCCCTTTTACAGCTCATTTATGTATTCGATACAAATTATTTTTCCTATTTCAGGAGTACAAACTTTCGGAGGCCATAACTTGAGAACCAGGTGTCCGATTGACGAACCGTTTGAAGCGCCGGAAAGCTCGCGAAGTGCTCTATCACCTCGTAACCTGCTTCGCCGGTTACGGCAACTTTTCAGGGCATTTCGGAGCCTCTAAAGTCCCCAAAATTAATTTTAAACATTTTATTGCACCCCTCCAAGACGAAAACTTTAATATCTTCAAAACTAGCTGTGACCTTGCGACACAACTTTACTGGAATGCTTATCTAGCCAACCAGAAGCTTCAGGGAGAGTTTCGCACCATTTCGTGCTCAAATAAAAACTTACTATAAATAGTAACCTCGCATAAATGCAAGGTTGAGACACCATTTTTTCCAACAAATCTCCCACTTGTCGAACACCTTGCATGAGCGGAAGGGAATGTCAACACAATGAATCAATTGCTAGGGGCCATAAGGCCCATAGACTCTGAACACCATCTGAACTTCTCTGTGCTCACAGCCTTAGTTAAAGCATCTGCAACATTCATCAAAGTGTCCACCTTAACCAGCTTCACCCTACCATCTTCGACCATATCTCTAACAAAATGATACTGAACATCAATATGTTTGGTCCGGGCATGAAATGTCGGGTTCTTAGCTAGGCTAATTGCACTCTGACTGTCACAGTAAACTGTCACTGTACCTTGTTTTATTCCAATATCCAAACACAATCTCTTAAGCCAAATGGCCTCTTTACAAGCATGAGTAGCTGCCATATACTCTGCTTCAGTAGTGGATAAAGCAACCACAGCCTGTCGCTTACTCATCCAACTAATTGCACCACCAAACAAAGTAAACACATAAGCACTGGTGGATCTTCTGCTATCAATATCACCTGCCCAATCTGAATCTACATAACCATGGATATCAAGGGAAGTCATGTCTCCAACTGAATTACCATGATAACACAAAGAATACTCTGAAGTACCCTTCAAATATCTGAAGACTCTTTTGACTGCATCCCAATGAACTCTACCAGGATTAGACATATATCTAGAAAGTACTCCCACTGCTTGGGCAATGTCTGGTCTAGTACAGACCATAGCATACATCAAGCTTCCAACCGCACTTTGGTAAGGCACTCTGCTCATGTCTTCCATCTCCAATGGGGATGTAGGACAATCTGAAACAGATAGTTTCGTTACAACTGTAAAAGGAACACTCAATGGTCTACAATTTTGCATGTTGAACCTCTGTAACACTGAATTCACATACTTACTCTGGCCTAGCCATAGCTTTCTGTTTGCCCTATCTCTTCTAATTTCCATCCCAAGAATGTGCTTTGCTGCACCAAGATCTTTCATTTCAAATTTAGCAGCGAGCTGAGACTTCAGTTCTGAAATCATACCTTTCCCTTTACCAATGAATAACATATCATCAACATACAATGCAATGAATAAGAAATGATCACCATAAGATTTATAATAAACACAGTGATCTGATTTAGAACGTTCAAATCCCAAACTCAACACATATGTATCAAATTTCTGGTACCACATCCTAGGACTTTGTTTGAGGCCATACAAAGATTTCTTCAATTTACAGACCAAATTACTTTTGTCTTTCACCACATAGTGCTCCGGCTGTGTCATATAAATATCTTCCTCCAAATCACCATGAAGGAAAGCAGTTTTCACATCCATTTGCTCAACCTCTAAATCATAAGCAGTAGCAATAGAAAGCAAAAATCTAATGGACGTCATTTTTGCAACAGGAGAAAATATCTCATCGTAATCAACACCCTCAACCTGAGAGTAGCCTTTTGCAACTAACCTTGCTTTATACTTTTCAATGCTTCCATCTGAACCAATCTTTTTCTTGAACACCCATTTACAACCAACAGGTTTTCGTCCTTCAGGCAATGGTACAAGATCCCATGTATCATTCTTTTTCAAAGCTATCATTTCTTCCTCCATAGCAATCTTCCAGGATTCTGCATCATTCATACCTAATGCCTCTTCTACAGATTTCGGTTCATCCACACTAGTATTCAGAGCAAAAATACATCTCCAATCATCAGGTGAATACCTTTCAGGTGGTTGTCTATGTCTTGTAGACCTTCGAACAAGCTGAGTTGGAGGTTCTTCCTCCTCTTCTGAAGATTCAGAGCTAGACGAGCTCTCCTCAAATTCTTGCCTATCTAGGGGTCTCGATTCAACTCTTTCAGGTGTAGAAGGAAGTTGAATCACATCTTCTTTTTTAGTCTGTTCTGGCTGCAATGTAACAGAAGGAGACTTAATTTCTCTAAAAATAACACTTCTACTATGAATTACCTTTTGTGCAACAGGGTCCCAAAGCTTGTATCCTTTCACACCATAACTATACCCGATGAAGATACATTTCACAGCCTTGTTCTCCAACTTTGTTCGCTTCTCCTTTGGCACATGTGCATATGCCTCGCAACCAAAAACTCTAAGATGTCTCAATGAAGGCTTGTGACCTGACCATGCTTCCATAGGCGTTTTATCAACAAGAGCTGATGTAGGAGACCTGTTAATCAGGTAGCAAGCAGTGGCAACAGCTTCAGCCCAAAACTTTTGTTCAAGACCAGCACCACTCAACATACTCCTAGCCTTTTCCATCAGTGTCCTGTTCATTCTTTCTACAACTCCATTCTGCTGTGGAGAATACGGAGTTGTCTTCTGCCTGTTAATTCCACAGTCTTTATAGAATCTATCAAAATCATTAGAGCAAAACTCACCGCCATTATCAGTTCTCAAACATTTTATTTTCTTTCCAGTCTGCAACTCAACCATTGCTTTAAATTCTTTAAAACGACTAAAAACTTCAGATTTACTCTTTAGAAAATAAACCCATGTCCTTCTACTAAAATCATCAATAAATGAAACATAATATGTGGATTTTCCAATCGAAGAGACATCTACTGGACCAAACACATCAGAATGGATAAGATCCAAAACACCACAAGTTTTATGAGAACTCGAGTAAAACTGAACGCGGTTTTGTTTTCCATAAATGCAATGCTCACAGAAATCAAAGTCAAGGTTAAAGTCATTCAAACCTTCAACAAGGTTTTTATTTTTCAAGGTCCTTAGACCCTTTTCTCCAATGTGGCCAAGTCTCTGGTGCCATAACATAGTCTTCTCTGCAGGTAACTTTGCTTCAGACGAAAGAGCACCCTTAGGTACCCAAAAACCATTTCCATCTGCTAAAGGTGAAACCTTCAAATCTTAAAGTGAAGTATCCACAGATTTACTTTTTACAGAAGTGCTATTACACTCAACAGTGTATGCTTCAAGCTTATACAAAGTGCCAAACCTGACACCTCTAGCAACTACCATAGCACCCTTAATCATCTTACATCTTGTTTCAGAAAAGACTACCTGCACACCCGCATCTATCAGTTTGCTCACAGATAACAGGTTTCGTTTTAATCCAGGGATATGCAGCACACCATTAATCCCTTTTATTCTACCATCAGAAAACCGGATTCTAACCTTACCTCGACCAACAATGTCTAGAGGTGAATCATCACCCAAGTACACCTTACCTCCATTAAATCCTTCATATTCAGAAAACCAATCTCTATTGGAAGTCATATGAAAAGATGCACCTGAGTCAATTAGCCAGGCATCATTACCTGCATGAGTCGCCAAAGCCGCAATAAATGCATCGCCATCTTCCTTGTCGGACTCAGAATCAGAATCGAACTTTTTCATTTTCTTCTTCTTTTCTTCTTTGCAGTCCTTACGGATGTGACCCGGTTTACCGCAATTCCAGCAAATGACTTTGGACTTTCCAGGAGATTTCGATCTCCCTTTGGATTTGGACTTGCCGCGCTTCTCATTCTTCTTGCCTTTCTCCTTAGGTCTTCCATGAACGGTTAGGGCTTCCTTTGAACTGATGGATACCTTCCTTCGCATCTCTTCACCGAGTAGGGCACCCACCACGTCTTCAGATTTCAAAACAACAGAAGTACTACCGATAGCCATAACAAGAGAATCCCACGAATCAGGCAAAGAACAAAGCAAGATCTGACATTTCTCCTCCTCGTCCATCTTAACACCGACGGATACTAATTGGGCCACAATCATATTGAATGCTTCTAGGTGGTCTGCAATTCGTCCACCCTCTTCCATCTTCAAGGAATACAATTTCTTTCTTAAGAAAATTTGATTTAATAAAGATTTCACTTGATACATCTCACCAAGCTTAGTCCATAGCTTCTTTGCAGAGTTCTCTTCATGGACATTGATTAGAACAGAGTCTGCCAGGCACAGTCTGATTAGACCCTTGGCTTTTCG
This sequence comes from Cryptomeria japonica, assembly GCF_030272615.1. Taxonomy (NCBI): domain Eukaryota; kingdom Viridiplantae; phylum Streptophyta; class Pinopsida; order Cupressales; family Cupressaceae; genus Cryptomeria; species Cryptomeria japonica. Next base: position 804,464,880 of record NC_081409.1, read on the forward strand.
GTCCATAACATCATACTGAGCTGTCGCAGTAGGATCTGAGGGCCTTTGGACATTCGCATCAACAGCATCCCAAAGATCTCGATCTATTAGCAGATCTTCCATCTTCAGCTTCCACATCTCAAAATTACTTTCATTAAATTTATCCACCTCTATTCTCCCTGACGAACTCGCCATCTGAATATTCCTGCAACAAGATCAAAAAGTGTCTTCTGCACAAGCTCCCACTCTAATCTGGATTAGTTCAAAAAACCCAACTGCCCACAATTGAAACCAAAGGTGATCAAGCTCTGATACCACTTGTAAGGAAGTTAAGTAGCGGAAACAACTTCCTACACTAACCTTGAGGGGAGGGTAATGCAAAACTTTTTCAGATCATTACAACAGTTACGGAAAATAGAAATAGATATAATAGCAATTATACCACAACACAATGATTTACGTGGGGAAAACCCTTTCGGGAGAAAAAACCCCACCCTCCAAAAGCAGCTCAATATTTTATTCAGCAATCAAAAATAGATTACAACATACTTGCAGAGCAAGCTCTTCGCAGGAGTACCATTAATCAGAGATTCAGAGGCAACTCAATAGCCATAAGACTCTTACACACAACCTCTATCTCACACACCTCATAAATAGGAGATACAATATAAGAAACCGTCAAACGGTATTACAAAACCATGGGCTAAAACCACCCAATAAGGTGTAGCCGACCTTATCTCCCTTCTAGATGCCCTATGACATGTTAAAGCACACATCAACACGTGTCGCTCCCTTTTATAGCTCATTTATGTATTCGATACAAATTATTTTTCCTATTTCAGGAGTACAAACTTCCGGAGGCCATAACTTGAGAACCGGGTGTCCGATTGACGAACCGTTTGAAGCGCCGGAAAGCTTGCGAAGTGCTCTATCACCTCGTAACCCGCTTCACTGGTTACGACAACTTTTCAGGGCGTTTCGGAGCCTCTAAAGTCCCCAAAATTAAGTTTAAACATTTTATTGCACCCCTCCAAGACGAAAACTTTAATATCTTCAAAACTAGCTGTGACCTTGCGACGCAACTTTACCGGAATGCTTATCTAGCCAACCAAAAGCTTCAGGGAGAGTTTCGCACCATTTCGTGCTCAAATAAAAACTTACTATAAATAGTAACCTCGCATAAATGCAAGGTTGAGACACCATTTTTCCCAACAGAAATCAAAAGGAAAGCTTTTCTCTCCTCAAGAGGAATGAAAGTTTCACAAAAGATTCTCCTTAACCTTTTCACGTGCATTACATTAAAAGAGGGGGGAGGGAGAGTTCACTAGATCCAATCTCAATAGGAAGACATTGATTGCTAAGTGAATTGACAATGGATTTGGAAAGCAACAACAACCCCTCTTTTAGAATGTAAAAGGCTGAATTGTGTGATTTGAGACAAAGTGTAAAAGAGACAAAGAAATAACTATAACTTGAAATATAAATGTGGGATGACGTTGTGCACGTGGAATTGGCAGTAAAATGTCGAGAGGAAGCTCCCCTGCAAATTTGAGCGAAAGTTGTCAGGACCGTGTTGAAAGTGCACACAGTCCTCTGAAAAATCTGCATGTCGGAAAGGGTTTTTCTATCTCTGAGAATGAAATCCAAATCTGTAAATACAGCTACGCACCTACAACCTACACACAGAAAAGAGAGGAAAAAGGATTGGGATTGGGGGTTTACCTTTAGGTCAAACCCCAGTTTTGGAATTAACCAAATGATGTAAAGTAGTACTTGCAAGTAAATGTAAATGAAAGACTGAAATAGAATTCACCTCAAGGGAGGATGCAATTGAAATGTAGATAGATTTTCTTGTGTGGAATTTAATGATGAAAGAGATCTCCTCTTCAATGGTTGAATCCTTGACTTGAATGCAACACCTAGCCTTGAAAGGAGACTTGAGAATGCTCAATGCTTGAAAGGAATTCTTGAATGCTTGAATGCTTGGATGCTTGAATGACGATAATCCTTTTTCACTTAACTTTCGTTTATCAAACTTATCGCTTGTCCAACTTATGCAAATGGGAGAGAGTAATGCATCTTGTATATCTACCAATTAGGGTTAACTGACTGATTTTTTTTCATAGGCCAACATAGGGAAACTTTTCCCGCTTCAAATTGCAAAGCTCAATGCAAGATAAATGCAGAAGGGGCCCAAAATAGGGAAAGGAAAAGGGTGCCACACCCATGTCCTAGGGGGACAAGGGAGCCATGCCCTTGTCCTACCCTTATCTAGGACAAAAATTAATAAATGAGTGTGCGGGGTGCGAGGAAATGCAGGCTTCGGGCAGTGTGAGCATGTCTCGGGTCTCCGATCAGGCTTAGGGATTCAATTCGCCAATGTGAAGACCCAAATGTGGTTTAAAATTTTAAGGTCACCATTTTATGATGCTACATTTAGCCCCCACTTTAGCGGGAGTATAAGCATACGCCAATACTTACGGTAAAGTACAAGGAAACAAGATTGAAAGACTTTCACCATGTCAAGGAGGCAAGATACACCAAGCCCCCAGTGGACTAAGGATCTTACGACATCGATTGACAAAGTAAAAGGGAAGATCAAGAGAGAAAGAACCATGATTACAAGTAGCAAGGTTCCCCTTACTATGAGTCATGAAAGGCAGGGATGCCAAAAATTACAAAGCAAAGCTAAGTTCACTAAGTAACTTTGAGTATCAAGAAGGAAAATATGAGCGGAGTGTATGCCCCCATGTTAAAGCGATCACACATGCCTTATCGGGAGCGATTTCTTTAAGGTAGGATACACCCAAGAGAGAAAAAGAGAGGGAGATCATGTTATCACAAGGATTTACCCCCCAATCGAGGAATAAACCTAAGGATAATGAACACAAAACATAAAAGACGAGGTAGTTTCACTTTCCTCAGGGTTAGTATGTTGTATCATAACTCATGTATATCATATGTATATATGTGCATAGAATAATCGTCATTCCCCAAAGGAAGGAAACTACCTTGGAAGAAAGGGAATAGAAGATGTCTTTTGAGTCAACATTAAGAGACCAAAAAAGATCTCAATTATTTGCATCATCCTCAAGTAGACATTACTAGGGAACAAAGATGAATAGGGATACACATAAAAGAATAATCACAAAAGAGCAAGAAAAGAGAGGGGTAGAGGATCTACGGTGCTAATGTAGCTAGTCTAGCATGTCATCCACCTCCTGATGTTGTTGATCACTATTTTGGGAAGGCGGGAAACACACCAGATGAGCGACATCAAGCACAACAGATGGAGCTATCACAAGATCCAAACAAGGACTATGCTCATGTGCTAAGTCACTTTGTTCATTTCTAGGAGCTAGGATTAAAGCTTTTGAAAACTCTAAAGATAAATGTTTGTCCACATCAACATATTTATAGTCGCTATCAAAAGAATTAAGAGTTGTATTGTCATCATGAATAACATTTTCACCTATTTCTTCATCAAGATTTATAGAAAGAGGAGCACAAACTCAAATAGGAGTAAAACCCTCACATGTTTTTTGCAACTTATGATTTGGACATGTAGGTTCAATATCTTGCTTTAGAGAAAAGGGAATCATGTCAACTGTTGGTGTTTTGGGAGATTGGATATTTTGAGGAACAACTTCACGAGTTCGAGCACGACACTTTCATCGGCGATCTCTCGCACAACAATTCTGTCAACTCTTAGCAGAAGATTGAGAAGGAGAAGGAATATTTATGAAAGGAGGAATATTTGTTGAAGGAGAAATATTCTCATCTTTGGTAGTTGGAGGTTTAGGTTGAGGTCTTTTAGGTTGGACAAGAGGAGAGGCAAGTCTCTTCTCTATAAGAGCAAGGAGGCGAAACTGCACCATATAAAGTAGGAATGTTTGGTGGAGGAAGGAGACCAAGTCCATCATGAGGAAAATGTATAGGTCTAACCTTAGGAGGAATATTGTTGATATTATTAGGAGAAGGCATAGTTTCATCCATAGGAATAGGTTGGGAATCCTCCTTAAGAGGAAGGTTAGTTCTATCTATCAAGGGAAGAACCTCATCTTCAAGAATGATAGGAATGCCAATTGTTGGAGTTCTAGGTGGGCTCAAGGATAGGATCATATATTTCTTCCACTTTTAATAATATTGAAAGAGAGCAACACTTCTTGGTGGAAGAGATTATAATTGTTAAGGCCAAAATAAATAGATAGGAACACCCGGGCTTCTCTCGGCTGGTAGAAATAAGCTATGGTTAACAGTTATGATTTCTCTATTATGGGGAAATTTCAAACACTTATGGATTGGGGAAGAAATAGCCTTCATGGAAGATAGCCAAGGATAGCCCAACTTCATACGGAATTGCTCAGAGGAAGGAATAATAACAAAGTTAACATCTATAGTTTTGGTGTGAACCTCAATAGGAAGCGTAATAGAACCAATGGTAGGACAAGAGAATCCATCAAACAACTTAACAACCACATTAGTGTCATCATAGATTGGCTTATGCAAACATAAAGTGAAAAGACACTCCTCAGTGATGACATTAACCATACAAGAGGGATCAATAAGCACACCATGACAAGTAATTTTCTGAATCTTTACAACTATGTATAAAGGCCCATTAGGTGCTCTAATGGTCTCACTAGGGTCAAATGTGATACATAAGTCCTTAGGTTTTCTTTGTTTCTCTACCATATTCACCAAATTCTAAACTATAGTAGTCACATTAGAAGGAGAGAAAGAGGTATGTTCAGTCTCAATCACGTTAGAGGTATGAGAAGGTAAAGGATTAGCAAAAATCTTAAGATTTTGATTAGGAGGGGCTACTGATTTGTTTCCCTTATCATTCACACTTACCACAAATATAATTTTTTTTTTTTTTTGAGAAAAGGTGGCAGTGCCACCTAATATATTTTGTTTATATATTTCTTTAAGTTGATTCAAAGAGCTCCCGAAGAAAAGAACCAAAAAGAAAAACTTCGATCCTTGCTCAATATCACATAGAAAGGTTGTGAAACTTAAATCCCTAATATGCCACAAAAGTATAATATATCTCATAATGTCCAGAATACCAAATGCCGCAAGTCATCTCCAAGTATCGAATTCTTCCTGAAGTATGTTGACCAAGAAGAGGTCTGAACCAAAACATCATGAAAGTTGTACACATTTACATAGCAGTCCATAGTTTTCCTCGCATCATAGATGCCCAAATCAATATCCATTCACATCATTCAGATACTGCACAACCACGGAACCCTATAATTGAGAATACCTCACATACCAACTTTTTATCATTATGAAAACATTTGCATAACCATGTACAATAGTATCCTGTACCCATGTCCTCCAAAATTATTTTTCTAAGGATTGGAAAAGAATCGAGATCACAATTCAGACCCATCATATTAAGTTCTACCTTGGAACTTCCCATATTTGCCAAATGATCTGCAACCCGGTTTCCTTCTCTATACACATGTGAAATAGTAAAATTTACAAATGTATCAATGAGTGCCCATGCTTGTTCAAGCAAAAATCTTATCTGCCAATTGTCAATACTTCTCTTTATGCAAGTGTTGATAATAATAGCTGAGTCACCTTCAATGTGAATATAAGACATGTTCAATTTTTTAACTAGTAGATTGGCTTCAAGCAAATCATATGCCTCTACATAGTTTTTAGTACCCGGTGGAATGGAAACAGATTTCAAAGAAAAAACACACCCTATATGGTCCCTAATGCATACTCCTACTCCTGCATCACCTGGGTTCCCTTTAGAGGAGCCATAAAAATTCAATTTAAAATGTGTTGGATTCGGAGGACACCATTTCACTTTATCTATGTCAATTTTACTAATCCTCACTCTCGGAAAGCAAGGTGATACAGGAATAGTGATGCCCTTCCAGCAATTAATAACTTGGCCATCCCAAGAAGTAAATTCCCTACTTGGATTGAACTAATTTGAAAAATGAGCATTAACCAGTTCTGATACTAATTTTTCAATGTAATTGAAAACATCAGAAAGAGGAGATGTATGTTTTCTAAAAATATGCGTATTTATTTCCCACCAGATTGACCATACTACTGTGGATGGGATCACTTTCCAAATGCATGCAAAAAGAGAGGATGAGCATAAGACTAGCCAGGACTGGAACAAATCCCATACATTATTTAGAAGAGGGATGCTAAAGGAAAGTTTAGCAAGCACAAACATCCAACAATTATGAGCAAAATCACATTGGAGGAGGAGATGATCTAACGTTTCATTATGCTCACCACAAAGTACACAAGCAAATGGAGGTGCAATGTTCAATTTATCAAGTCTCTCACTGGTAAGTATTCTCTTGTGTAGAGCAAGCCAAGCAAGCATCCCTGCCTTGGGAAGAATATTGGTGTTCCAACAAAAGTTATAAGCTCTTTGTGAATAGGATTGAACCGACATCTGATGAATTGTCGTATACCCTTCCTTGATAGAGTACTTTCCATTCTTCACAGGGCACCATATCAAATTGTCTGAACCATTAGAGATAAAAATGATGCGGTTCTTGAGAATCAAAGAAAAATTTACCTTTTGAGTCGAGGAGATTAGGAGTGAAGCTGGATTATTCCAAATGACATGATTTGAAGGCTTCTCAAGATCATCTATGCAATCATAAAGGTAAGATCCCCATTGAGTAATAAATATGGGGATTACATTTACTAGAGATTTCTCAAGATTAAGGGAGGGGAGACCACTCCATGAATCATGCCAGAAGTTGACATCTTTGCCATTATGTACTTGCCAAGATAAATATCTAGTAATCACATTCCTAGAAGCCATCATGAAGTTCCAAACTACAGAGCCTGATGGAGGATCAAGGATAGTAAAAATACGTGATGGGGTAGGAGTATCTAAATACTTTTCTTGCATAACTTGACACCAAAAAGCATGTGGTTTTACATAAATATTCCAAACCAACTTTCCCCCAAAGGCCTTGTTCCTTTTTGAAATATCGTGTAGACCAACCCCAACTGTACTTGTAGTCATTTTGTTGAGAGAAACAAGTGAGATCTTTTTATCTTCTGAAAGATTACCTTTCCAAATAAAATTCTGAATATTTTTCTCGATATGGGAAACAATAGATTTCGGGGCTTGAAGGATTGAAATGTGGTAGTTTGGGATTGTAGCCAAAACAATTTTGACAAGAAGGATTCTGCCTGACAGAGGTAACCACCTAGCTTTCCACACATGAATTCTTCTTTTTAATCTATCAATCATAGAATTCCAAAAAGAGGGTTTCCCTAATCCCATAAAGAAAGGGATGCCCAAGTACGAAGATGGAATAGAATCCACTGGAAAGCCCAATGTCTGGATAATGTTGTTAGACAAGAAAAGGTGATAGTAGATCACCTTGTCTAACTCCTTGAGTGGCTCAAAAAAAACCAGAAGGATTGTCATTAATAATAACTGAGAAATGTGCACCAGAGAGATAATTTTTGATCCATTTGCACCACTTATCCGAAAAGCCAAACTTTTTAAGCACTCTCAAAAGAAAAGACCAACATACTTTATCATATGCTTTCAACATGTCTAATTTAGCTATGAAAGCAGTGGACTGTGAAGAGTTAATTGAGTGCAAAGCTTCATGGGCCGCAAGTGCACCTTCCAATGTTTCCTTACCAAGAACAAAACCTCCTTGTTGAGGAGATATTACTTTAGGTATCAAGGATTTTACCCGGAGATAAATAGCTTTTGTGAAGATCTTGTAAATTGTATTACACAAGAAGATAGGCCTAAAATCTGCAAAAGATTGAGGGTTGTTGGATTTGGGGATAAGAGCAAGATGGGTTGAATTGAAGTTCTTGAGTATAAATTTTTTTGTCTTGACTCCTCCAAATCCATTAAAAGATCAAAACTTAAAATGTCCCAACACTTTTGAAAGAATAGCATGGTAAAATTGTCAGGGCCTAGAGACTTGTCAAGAGCCATCGAAACTACCACCTCTTGAAGTTAATCAAGAGATAAAGGTTCGATCAGATAATCATTATCACTCTGTGAAATCAGACAAGGGATGGAATCTAGCAATACCTCGACACTGGAGTCCTCAGGAACAAAAGGAGGATAAGGAGCAAGAAAATTTTTAAAGAAGAGTTCACTCTCTTCCCTAATTTCTTGTTCATTAGTTAATTTTATCCCCGAAGAAGAGACATTTATAGAAAATATAGTAGATGCAGCTTGCTTAATCTTTGCAGATGCCTAAAAGAACTTAGTATTTTTATACCCATCTTTTAGCCATAGCTCCCTTGATTTTTATCTCCAATACTCCTCCTCTCTAGAGCACAATTCTTCCTAGTATCTTTGTAAATGCTTCTGCCTTGAGAAGGTTTCAGGGTTAATCCCATTAGAAAAGATAAGTTTGTTGATGTCCTTTAATTCCTTCTCTACATTTGATTTTTTTGCAAAGATGTTTTTGAATACTTCCCTATTCCAGACTTTGATATTTGCTTTTACAAATTGCATTTTCATATAAAGTTGAAACATTTTGTTCCCCCTACAGAAGGAGGCACTTACCCACCATTGACGAAGTAAAGCATGAAAGTGTGGGTGTCAAAACCACATTCTTTCGCATTTAAAAGAAGGTCTATGATGAGAAGCTTCATGTTTATCCAAGCATAATGAAATAGGAAAATGGTTAGATCCAGGGAATGATAGAATATTAGAGTTGAAAGTATATATATGAAGGATCCATTCATTTGAAGTGAAAACCTGTCCAATCTGCTTGCTATTTGAAGGGAAGTTCTCTGATTTGTACATGTAAATTGATCATTAGAAGGTAAAATGTCAAAAAGGGCATTATCAAACACAAAAGATCAAAAGTCATCAATCACCTTAGAAGCAGTAGGGTTCCCTCCCTGTTTCTCATCCTGAGATAAAATGGCATTAAAATTACCTCCTAAGATGATTTTCTGAGCTCCATGTTGATGGACTTGATAAGATAAGGTATTCCAAAGAGCATGTTTCTCATGGGGAGCTGTTGGACCATAAATATTAAAGAGAAGAAAGGATAAATCAAAATTTTCAAAAAGAATAAGATGCCAATTTGTCCCTTAGTTTAAGGTTTTTGCTTTGATTGTCCTGGGATTCCACAATGTCAGAATACCACCGGAAGCCCCTACTGCAGGAACATGTATGAAATCCCATAAAGTCCATTTTTTAAAATTCTTTTGAGAGGCTTCATAAGAAAACATTGTTTCTTGCAATAAAATGATGTCTGCTTGGGAGGAATCCAATTGCTGCTTGATATGTCCCCTCTTGTCAGAGGCATTCAAACCTCTGACATTCCAAGATATGATCCTCATTGCACCTGAGAAGAATAACTTGTCTACAATTGTAGACTGGATACCCCCTGCGATCTCTTCTTGGATTTAAAGAATCTTGGGCTTCTGACATCTTTTTTTAAGTGTTTTAGTTAACAAAGGAGATGAAGAGACTGATTGAGAAATAGAAAGATGTTGAGAAAAATTGAAGTCAATCTGTGTGGGAGGTTGAAAAGGTTGATATGAATTATGTTCAGCCACAAGGTGATCAGCATGACTAAACTCCAAAATGGGTGGTGAAGTATTAAGAGGGAGAGGCATAGCATCAACAGAAGGGACATCCTGAATTTCTGGGAATTCCTCGAGAGCAATTTCATCAATCAAGTTCGATGCAACAGAGATAAGGATATCATGTTCCATTAATTTGATATTTGGAGCATTTTATAAGGGTCCAACAGTGGGAAGATTGCGATCAACCACATGGAAAAGTTGGCAATTAAACATCAAGCTATGAATCAAATTATCCTTTGCATTCTGTGAAATAGAGATTTCTTGATCTTGAGAATCTGTGGGTCCCATGGGAGTTAAACTCAGAAAAGAAGAAGTGACCTGCCTAAAGAGAGAAGAAGCAAATATGTTCTTGTACAACCAATCAATCAGGATTGGAGAGCAGTGGATCTTAAAAGATATTTTCTTGTATCTACCCACAAATTTTTGAAGAGAACATGAACCAGAGATAACAACCTGGTATTGAGGAGAATTCTTCCAATTGGAGGGTCTTGTTATTTTTTCTTTTGGAATTAAAACATCTGTCATACAACCCAAAAATAATTGAGAAGGAATCGCAAAAAGAGGAGGATTTTTCTGTAACTGAACTGGTGCAGGAGCACCTGAGCACCTGAATGCTCAAATCCTAGCAGGTATAACATTTTATTGCAAATTAATCATGTGTGTTTATTTTATGCTTCTAGTAGGTTTAATAGGTTTTTTTTGTGGTTTAATAAGGCTTGGAACTCATTTGTGTTTAAGAGTTTCCAAGATTTTTCTTTTTTTGCTCGGCAGGCTAAAAATTGTCAATTTTGGGTCCAAATGAGCATTTTTGAATTTTTGATGTTGGAAAGCCTTGAAAGGAATTGGAGCATGTTTATTCAGTTTTTCTAGATGATTTTGAGTCATTGGTTTGAGTGCCAAGTCACCAGAAGTCAAAATGCAATTTTTGAGCAACAAAAGTTGTCAAAAAGTTGTCAAAAGTTGTCAAAAAAGTGGTTTTTGGTGGTTTTGGTTAGTTCCAGCCTGTACCTGTCCATACAAGGGCTTCAACAAGTTGGCACATGTATATAAACCATGTTCCAATCATTGTATGGGTTGTTCATTTTGGAAAATTAAGAGAAATACTTATTTTGCTCTCATTTTTGTGAGTACAGTCCGTACCATGGCTCCATGAGTCCATACTACTCTTGTTTTTCATTGCTGTGATCTCTCTTGATGTTTTATTAGTGATCTCTAATATTTTCTTGGGGTTTGGAACAAGTTTTGTTTGGAGTGCTCTTGAAAAAGGCATTGTTTTGTGGTTCCAATGGAAGATTATTCATGGTCCAACTAATTTCTTCAAGGTCTCTTCATCCATGGCTTTCAGGGAATTTTTTGGACCTGTACATACTGTACCATACATCCATTTTCCTTTTCTAGCAATGTACAAGTGTTTGTAAACCCATGGCAAGTGTGTGGAGTAAGCAACTTGGCTTGGGTATTCTCAAATTTGTTTGAATGGTACTTTGCTGTTCATAGCACTGTACTTTGATGTGTTGAAGAAGACTTGAGTTGGCAAGAGTCTTAATTGTATTTTACCATCCTTGTCTCTCTCATGACTTGGTTGGATGCAAGAAGCAAAAGTGTAATCAGACTGGAAAACAGTGAGTCACTGTTTTCGTTGTTAAAACCTCATTACCAATCTTCCTAGAAGACAGTATGGAATGAAGGATTCTTTTTTTTATGCATCATGGAATGTTTTTGTAAATGTCTTCAATGTTAAGAAGGAAAGATACACACTTTGGTTGTAAAGGACCTAAATAAGGATCCTAGAAAGGTGTATTTTCTGTCATAGTCTCATAATGCTGCCATGCCTTGTGGCATCTTTCAAGTGTACAAATTAAAACATCTTTGAAGAGATTATATGTATTTGTTTTTGCCTTGTCATTAACACCTTTTGCAGGCCAGGGATAGAGTAAGGAAGAAAACAAAACAAAGAAAGGAAGTTGTTGTCAAGAATGCACCTTATTGCTGTCAAAAAAAATGCATTGTTGACTGTGTATGAACAACAGTTATAAAATCCTTTCTTATTTGTTGTGCATGGTGTTCCAACTGATTTAAAACCATTTTTGTATCCCTAATTGATATAATTTCATTGTATATGGTTTACAAATGTTCAAAATGAATGCAAAACCTTAAAAACATTGTTGTCCCAGGCCTCTAGACTGTTATTTCTGTGTAAGGGCAGCAGTATGGCATTTATTTGTCATAATGTCAGTGTTCTAAGATAAGATTTGAATCTTTGGGAGTGTTTGGTATATATCATAGCAAGTTTTGAAACCTTTAATTTGGGTCTAGCATCATGGAGGAAACCTTTAATTCGCAAACTCTCACCAAAACTCTTAAAAACCCTTGAAAAGTGCCTATTTTGTGGGACAGCACTAAAACAGTCCGTACAGTACTTGCCATAGCAAAAATCCTTGATCTTTCAACATCAAATGACCACATCTCCAAGGGTTTGTCATGAAGTTTAGCAGGTTGAGCAGGGTGAACAAATTTCACTAAAAACTAGGGCTAATTCTAGTAGCCTTTTTGGAGCAAATTTGACCAATTCATGAAATCGGTAAGGAAGGGGAAGAAATTGGTTGTTTCAAATCATCAAAATTGATGAGTAGAGACCTAAGACACCCTTCTACAATATCCAAAGCATTGTATTGAGCCATTTCATCAAATTGACCTTTTGCACCTAGAAAGTTGCTTTGAGTAACCCTACGTTCCTTGTCTCAAATTGAGAACTTTCCATTCTTGAGAAGTGAAGGACAGTCATCATACCTTGTAGACCTATCCAAATGTTCAATCAATAGATCAATATGATTGAAATCCTTAAAGGAGCAAATAAGATTAGGTAAACCATTGTTCTTCAACAGTTGCCCATTCCTAGAAGAGAGGAGATTCCGCTAGTTGGACAACCAAACTTGTTCATTTTTGGTGACACACAAGAGGACCTCATTTCAGACTTGAATGCCTTAGCATGGAAGGTTAGAAGGAGTGATGTCCAATATAATAGGGTGCAAATAGTGTTGAATAGAAAGGAGGAGATAGGAGAAAGGTTTGGAAGAATCTCATTTGTGCCTAGGGATTGATTGCACATTGAGAACAAAGCCCACCAACCTCAGAAGAAGACTAACCTTCTGTCATCCCTCCTCATCATAGTGGTATCAGAGCCAATTCAGATTTGGGTTGAGAGATTAGCATATGTCTTGTAGTGAGTCAGTGGGAGACAACACCGACAACATGGTGACCAATGCAGAGTTAGCAAAGAGGATGGAGGATCAGGGTGAAGAAAATAGACTCCTTAGGGAAAGATTACAACAACTTGAAAGAAAGTTGAACCAAGTAGAAGTCAAGACTAAAGAAGTCAGTGAGAGAGTAGAAAGTGCTGAAGATAAGAAGGAAACCTTAGAGGAAGAAGTCCCAGAACCAGATCCAATCTTGGATAAAGAACAAGAAACCTTTTTACAAGCTTTGAAAGCTTTGACTGGAAAGGCCCTAGATGGAGTGTCCCTTTTTAGTGGTAAGATGGAACCAGAAGCACTAATGGAGTGGATAGAGGGTCTAGAGAATCACTTTGAATGTGATGGCATTACTGAAGCACAGAAAGTGAAGGTAGCCAAATCCAGAATGAGAGGGGCAGCCTTGACCTGGTGGAAATTCATCCAAGAGGAAAGGGTGAAAGAGGGAAAGAAACCCATAACCACCTGGAAGACAATGGTAACTAAGATCAAAGACACCTACATGCCTGAAGATTATGAAATCCAGTTACATAGGAAGAGACAAAACTTGAGACAGAAGGACCTAGATGTCAGTAGTTACACTGAAGAATTCCAAAAACTAAGCCTTAGATCTAAGGTACAAGAAGATGAAAATGTTAGAGTAGCTAGGTATCTCAATGGGTTAAGATGGAATATTCAGGAAGCGTTAAGCCTATGGTGTCCCAACACATTACAGAAGTGTTATCAATTAGCATTGAAGGTAGAAGAGAGAAACAAGAAGAAACAAGAACATAATGGTAGAGGTAGAGGCAGAGGAAACAGAAGCAGTCATAGAGGCAATTTTGGGGGAAGATACACAGATCATAGGTCCCAGGGAGAGTCTAAGCTTATTGAGCAAAGCGGGGATTCTCAGAGCAGACCCAACTATAGGGGTAGGGGATCAGGCAACCCAGGAAGGGGTAGATCTAATGGACCTGGAAGAGGTTCATACTTCTCCACAATGAAGTGTTACAACTGTCAGAAACTAGGCCATCCAGCATATAGATGCCCAGAAAAGCCAAGCTCATCTCAAGGAGGTGATAAGAGAGTCCATTTTGTGCAAGAAGAAACCACACCAAGTCAAAGGTGTCTACCATCAGAAGAAGGGGAAAACCTCATGATCAGGAGGATCCTCGTGAAAGAGCCATCTCAAAAAGATATGTCTCAAAGGAAATCTCTTTTCAGGATCAAATGTAAGATCCAAGGAAAGGTGTGCAAAGTTATCATTGACTCAGGATCAACTGATAACATCATATCAGAAGAAGCTGCTACAAAACTTCATCTACCTAGAATACAGCACAATGAGCCCTACAAGGTCACATGGTTGGAAAAAGGGTAGCATGTATTAGTGAGTGAACAAACATGGGTAGAGTTTAACATAGGTGAGTACCAAGATAATATTTTGTGTGATATACTACCTATGGATGCTTGTCATTTGCTTTTAGGAAGACCTTGGCAATTTGACAGGAAAGCACAATATGATGGAGAAAAGAACTCATACTCATTTTTCAAGAATGGTATCAACTATAAAATTCAGTCCCTTAATGAAGAGAGTGAGGGCAGCAAACCAAAAGTTCCCAACATTTTGTTAGTTGGTGAAAAGGAGTTCATTCATACCCTAAAAGAAGGTGATGGCATAGGTTTTGCATTAGTAACTAAACCAGTTGATGAAAAGAAAGAAAAGAAGATAGAAATCCTAAATGAGGTGCAGCAACTTCTAGATCAGTTTAAGTCAATTGTTAATGATGGTCAACCAACCTCTCTACCTCCTCAGAGAGCCATTAGCCACCAGATAGACTTCATCCCAGGTGCATCCTTACCAAACAAAGCTGCTTACAAAATGACACTTGAACAAAATCAGGAAGTGGCAAGACAAATCCAAGAGCTATTAGACCAAGGATTGATTAGAAAAAGTATTAGTCCATGTGCAGTACCCACAGTGTTAGCACCTAAGAAAGGTGGGGCTTGGAGACTTTGTACAGATTCAAGAGCAATAAACAGGATCACAATCAAGTATAGATTCCCCATTCCTAGGATACAAGATCTTATGGATTGTTTAGGGGGAGCAAAACATTTCAGTAAGATAGACCTAAAAAGTGGTTATCATCAAATCCGCATCAAAGAGGGAGATGAATGGAAAACAGCTTTCAAGACAAATGAGGGGTTGTATGAATGGCTAGTCATGCCATTTGGGTTAACAAATGCACCCATTACATTAATGAGATTGATGAATGAGGTGTTACATGACTTCATAGGCAGGTTTGTAGTTGTGTACCTTGATGACATCTTAATTTTCAGTCAAACCAAGGAAGAACACCTCCAACATTTGCAGATTGTCTTACAAAGATTGAATGATGAACAACTTACTATCAACCTAGAAAAATGTGATTTCCTCAAGCAAGAGCTGGTCTATTTGGGTTTTGTTGTTTCAGGGGGTGATTTGAAGATGGATCCAGATAAGGTAGAAGCCATAGTTAATTGGCCAACCCCTAAGAATGCTAGTGATGTCAGGAGTTTTCATGGACTTGCTCAATTTTATAGGAAATTTATTAGAGGTTTCAGTGAAATATGTGCACCTATGTTAGAAACCATTAAGGGTGGTGTGAAAGTGAAATTTCAGTGGACAGAAGCAGACAACAGGGGATTTGAGTTGTTGAAAGTCAGAGTTGCTACCCAACCAGTGTTGATTCTACCTAGTTTTGACAAATTGTTTACCTTAGAGTGTGATGCAAGCAATATTGCTATTGGTGCTGTTTTGAGTAAGGATAATAGACCTGTTGCATTTTTCAGTGAAAAGCTTAATGATGCTAAGAAGAAATATTCTTCATATGATCTTGAAATGTATGCTTTGGTTCAGGCACTTAGGAAATGGAGGCATTACCTTCTTCCTAAAGAATTTGTGGTTTACACTGACAACCAGGCACTTAGTTTTCTCAATTCACAGGATAAGCTTAGTCACAGACATGTTAAATGGGTAGAGTCTTTGCAAGCATATACCTTTACTTTGAAGCATAAGAAAGGACAGTGCAATAAAGTAGTTGATGCATTGAGTAGAAGGTTACTTACTGTTCCAGAAATTCAGATTAGAAGTATTGGTATAGAATGTTTTAAGGATTTATATCCACATGATTCTGATTTCGCTGATATTTACAAAGTTTGTCAAGATTTTCATAATACTTTTCATAGTGAATATGCTGACTATACTTTGCAGAATGGATTGTTATTCAGGGGTAGACAACTGTGTGTGCCAAAAGGTTCAATGAGGGAGAATCTGATACAGGAAAAGCACAATGGTTGCTTGAGTGGTCACTTTGGTCTTAATAAGACTTTGGAATTGGTTCAGAGGCACTATTTTTGGCCTAAGATGCAGGCAGATGTCAGGAAATATGTTGAGCAATGCATGGTATGTCAAAAAGCCAAGGGTACTAGCACTAATGTTGGTTTGTATCAGCCTCTTCCCATACCTTCTAGGCCTTGGGATTGTATCAGTATGGATTTTGTGGTAGGTTTGCCCAGGACTAAAGCAGGGTGTGATAGTATTTTTGTGGTTGTTGACAGATTCAGCAAAATGGCACATTTCATACCTTGCAAAACTACTAATGATGCTAGTCACATTGCTTTTCTTTTCTTTAAGGAAGTTGTAAGAATTCATGGTTTGCCATCCAGTATTGTATCTGATAGAGATGCTAAGTTTTTGGGTCATTTTTGGAAAACTTTATGGAAGAAATTGGGTACTAACTTGTCTTTTGGCTCAGCTTACCATCCACAGACAGATGGCCAAATAGAAGTGGTGAACAGAACATTGGGTAATCTACTCAGATGTCTTACCAAAGAATATGGGCAAAGTTGGGATCAACTCATCCATCAGGCAGAGTTTGCATACAATGACAGTGTAAATAGATCCACTGGTAAGAGCCCATTTCAGATTGTTTATGGAATGCATCCTAGAGGTGTTTTTGAGTTAAATGATGTAACTAATTTGTAGCATGTGAGTGGTACAGCAGAAGATATGGCACAGTCTATGAAAGAAATTCATGAGCAGGTACAAAAGTCTTTACAGGAAACTACTCAAAAAGTTAAGGAGAGAGTTGATGCTTCAAAAAGAGATGTTCAATTTTCAGTGGGTGATTATGTGATGGTCCATCTCAACAAGTCACGGTTACAGAAAGGAGTGCCTACTAAGTTTCAAATGAGAAGAGTAGGACCATGCAAAATCTTGGCTAAATATGGCCATAATGCTTACAAAGTTGATTTGCCTAATGAAGTTTCTATGTCTCCTATTTTCAATGTTGCAGATTTGGTGCCATTCAAAGGGGAGCTACCAATAGATTCACAAAGAGTTTTAGATATTTCTCATTCCCTTTCTGATCTTTCTCTCCCCTCTTCTTCTACTCCCATTCCTCAGCAGGTACTAGATTCAAGAATCATCAAAAAGACAAGACACCATACCTACTTGGAGCATCTCATCAAGTGGAAGGATAAACCAACTTCTGAAGTCACATGGATACCTGAAAGTGACTTTCTCAAATCTGGAATTCCTCTTTCTTTACTGCCCAAAGGAGTCACATGACTTCTTTGTCCTTAGGGGAGTATGGCGCAGGAGCACCTGAGCACCTGAATGCTCAAATCCTAGCAGGTATAACATTTTATTGCAAATTAATAATGTGTGTTTATTTTATGCTTCTAGTAGGTTTAATAGGTTTTTTTTGTGGTTTAATAAGGCTTGGAACTCATTTGTGTTTAAGAGTTTCCAAGATTTTTGTTTTTTTGCTCGGCAGGCTAAAAATTGTCAATTTTGGGTCCAAATGAGCATTTTTGAATTTTTGATGTTGGAAAGCCTTGAAATGCATTGGAGCATGTTTATTCAGTGTTTCTAGATGATTTTGAGTCATTGGTTTGAGTGCCAAGTCACCGGAAGTCAAAATGCAATTTTTGAGCAACAAAAGTTGTCAAAAAGTTGTCAAAAGTTGTCAAAAAAGTGGTTTTTGGTGGTTTTGGTTAGTTCCAGCCTGTACCTGTCCATACAAGGGCTTCAAAAAGTTGGTACATGTATATAAACCATGTTCCAATCATTGTATGGGTTGTTCATTTTGGAAAATTAAGAGAAATACTTATTTTGCTCTCATTTTTGTGAGTTTTTAACTAATTTTCTGCACTTTTGAGAGTACAGTCCGTACCATGGCTCCATGAGTCCGTACTACTCCTATTTTTCATTTTTGTGATCTCTCTTGATGTTTTATTAGTGATCTCTGATATTTTCTTGGGGTTTGGAACAAGTTTTGTTTGGAGTGCTCTTGAAAAAGGCATTGTTTTGTGGTTCCAATGGAAGATTATTCATGGTCCAACTAATTTCTTCAAGGTCTCTTCATCCATGGCTTTCAGGGAATTTTTTGGACCTGTACATATTGTACCATACATCCATTTTCCTTTTCTATCAATGTACAAGTGTTTGTAAACCCATGGCAAGTGTGTGGAGTAAGCAACTTGGCTTGGGTATTCTCAAATTTGTTTGAATGGTACTTTGTTGTTCATAGCACTGTACTTTGATGTGTTGAAGAAGACTTGAGTTGGCAAGATTCTTAATTGTATTTTACCATCCTTGTCTCTCTCATGACTTGGTTGGATGCAAGAAGCAAAAGTGTAATCAGACTGGAAAACAATGAGTCACTGTTTTCGTTGTTAAAACCTCATTACCAATCTTCCTAGAAGACAGTATGGAATGAAGGATTCTTGTTTTTATGCATCATGGAATGTTTTTGTAAATGTCTTCAATGTTAAGAAGGAAGATACATACTTTGGTTGTAAAGGACCTAAATAAGGATCCTAGAAAGGTGTATTTTCTGTCATAGTCTCATAATGCTGCCATGCCTTGTGGCATCTTTCAAGTGTACAAATTAAAACATCTTTGAAGAGATTATATGTATTTGTTTTTGCCTTGTCATTAACACCTTTTGCAGGCCAGGGATAGAGTAAAGAAGCAAACAAAACAAAGAAAGGAAGTTGTTGTCAAGAATGCACCTTATTGCTGTCAAAAAAATGCATTGTTGACTGTGTATGAACAGCAGTTATAAAATCCTTTCTTATTTGTTGTGCATGGTGTTCCAACTGATTTCAAACCATTTTTGTATCCCTAATTGATATACTTTCATTGTATATGGTTTACAAATGTTCAAAATGAATGCAAAACCTTAAAAACATTGCTGTCCCAGGCCTCTAGACTGTTATTTCTGTGTAAGGGCAGCAGTATGGCATTTATTTGTCATAATGTCAGTGTTCTAAGATAAGATTTGAATCTTTGGGAGTGTTTGGTATATATCATAGCAAGTTTTGAAACCTTTAATTTGGGTCTAGCATCATGGAGGAAACCTTTAATTCGCAAACTCTCACCAAAACTCTTAAAAACCCTTGAAAAGTGCCTATTTTGTGGGACAGCACTAAAACAGTCCGTACAGTACTTGCCATATCAAAAATCCTTGAGCTTTCAATATAAAATGACCACATCTCCAAGGGTTTGTCATGAAGTTTAGCAGGTTGAGCAGGGTGAACAAATTTCACTAAAAACTAGGGCTAATTCTAGTAGCCTTTTTGGAGCAAATTTGACCAATTCATGAAATCGGTAAGGAAGGGGAAGAAATTGGTTGTTTCAAATCATCAAAATTGATGAGTAGAGACCTAAGACACCCTTCTACAATATCCAAATCATTGTATTGATCCATTTGATCAAATTGACCTTTTGCACCTAGAAAGTTGCTTTGAGTAACCCTACGTTCCTTGTCTCAAATTGAGAACTTTCCATTCTTGAGAAGTGAAGGACAGTCATCATACCTTGTAGACCTATCCAAATGTTCAATCAATAGATAAATATGATTTAAATCCTTAAAGGAGCAAATAAGATTAGGTAAACCATGGTTCTCCAACAGTTGCCCATTCCTGGAAGAGAGGAGATTCAGCCAGTTGGACAACCAAACTTGTTCATTTTTGGTGACACACAAGAGGACCTCATTTCAGACTTGAATGCCTTAGCATGGAAGGTTAGGAGGAGTGATGTCCAATATAATAGGGTGCAAATACTGTTGAATAGAGAGAAGGAGATAGGAGAAAGGTTTGGAAGAATCCCATTTGTGCCTAGGGATTGATTGCACATTGAGAACAAAGCCCACCAACCTCAGAAGAAGACTAACCTTCTATCATCCCTCCTCATCATGAACACCCTGGAAAGATCTTGTAATATTATCAACATTATTCAGAGGTAAGGGAGTCTCTGACAAGTCAACTACACTTGCTATCCCACTTGGTGTAGAAGAAGGAGATGCAATAGACTGATAAAAGGAGCATTTATGAAAATAAGTCACAAAATCCTTGCAAACCCTGACTGCATCAATACCCGATCCTTGACACTGCGAATTAAAATGGCCCAATTTATCTATACAATCGTCAACATCTCTAGTACCCTGTATGCAAATGCCTTGATTTCATTTCCCTATGGAGGAAGTCATTAAAATAGACTTGGGAAGTGGCTTTGTGAGGTGTAGCAATAGGCATACCCTGACAGTTAAATGGGAAAGTTCATATGGGATAAGGTCATGCTTGATAAAAATACCCATTTGATTAGCCAAAATTTCCACAATATTTGGATCTCGATACTCAAGCGGGAGCCTCGGGAGAGAAATCCAAAAAGGCATGAAAAGGGGGGGAATTGAATTTAGACTAAAATTTGTAATCCACGCCAAAGTGATAATACCAAACCCCTTACAAGACCACCCCTTATATCTATGCACACAATTTCTATGTCCTTTGGAATCAAAAATGGCAATAAAAAAGAGAGATTCCTTACCCATCAAAAAAAATATCCTTCAAGCCCAGCCAGTTCTATTTAGCCCAAAATGAAAGTTGCATAAAGGAAATAGTAGAATGTAGTTTACCAATGAGGGTTGTGGCACGTAAAAGACCTATTTGAGGCTGAATGAGATGGTTCGGCAAAACAATCTTATACACACCCTCTGATTTTCTTGGTTCTCCAATATTAGCAGCATTCTTGACCTTTGGCAAGACTGGAGCCCAGCTACCATCTTTAGCTGAATCATTTGAGAGTTTCCCACTACCTATTGCATCCAAATTTTGTGCTAGTGAATCAGGAAGAGATGTGCAAGGGGTTTTCTTTCTTCAGTTTTGTGTAACCTCTTTTGGTTTGAAGGGTGCTCCTTGGCACAGGTTGTTTATTGGAAGATTGTTTGGGGTTGAAAGAAATTTGGGGTTTATCAACTGGGTATTGTTTGGCTAGGTCACATATGCTGGAAGATTACCAGGATTAGCCTGTGACTCGGATAGAGAATGGAGTGATCGTTGTGATGTCCCCTCACAAATGTCAAAAGGGGCATGTCGTAATTGATCTAGTCAACATTCAAAACAATGTCGTGGAAATCTTCTTTCTCTCCCCTTACCCTGCAACCTGCCTGTAAATCGCTGGCCTCCACCAAAAGAATGCCTATCCTCTAATATAATGTCGTGTAACTGCCACAAAACCCGCCTAACTCCCACGGGTCCAGGCCCTAGCAACCCTGGTTGCATGGCTAACCACATCACTTAGGGTTACTCAATCCCTCTAGATGTAGACAGTTGTTAACACCCACCCACCATTTGGCCATTGTTTGGCTTGTTACCTCGTGACTAGGGTTGCATGCAAAACAATTCAACCCTGCTGGTCTCTCCTAGAGCATGCGATGGTTGCAGGGCAATCTCTCCTAGGGAATGTGATGGTTGCAGGTGATGGTTACATGTGTTGGTTGCAAGGCATGTGATGTTTGTAGGGCATACGATGGTTGCAGCTCCTGCTGTCGCCCACCCTGCAGCTCCCATCGCCGCCCCTGCTGGCCTCGTCACCTTCTGACCTCACGCTTAGGGCGTGCAATGACTTTTGCCCACCTTGCAGCTCCCGCCGCCAACTTGCAAAGCCGTTGTCAAGCATGCAAACCTGAACATGGCAAAACTACCACAAATATAGTATTATTATCAATAAAATCTTGAATTTTACTTTTTAATGCAAAACATTTCTCAGTGACATGACCTGGTTGACGATGAAATTGACAAAAAGAATTATTATCAAAGTAGGGTGAGGCTGCCTTAGAGGGGTCAACTGGTTTTATGGGAGGAAGTTTAATAACATTTCTTTGTAACAAGTGAGACATAATGCTAGGTAAAGATTCATTCAAAGGAGTAAATTGTCTTTCTCTTCTGAAAATATTAGAAATAGGAGGCATGCCTATTGTAGCCTTCACATTGTTGTTGTTGATGTTGTAATTGAATTTGATGAATCCTTTTCTTGATTTGAACTTCACAAATGGTTGTTGAGCATTGTCACCCTTATCACTCGAAGCCATAGGAGTGGATTGCTCCAGTTGACTTACAATCAGTTGATAATTGTGAAGTATTGCGCACAACTGCAGAAAGGAAGTAAACTCATAAAGGAGAAGTTTGTCTCTAATATCTTTTGCAAATTAGAAATGAAAATTCTTTGAATATCATTATCATGCACTTGAAAAGAAATTTGAGAACACAAATTATTATATCTACCAATGAAATCAGTCACTTTTTCTTTAACACCTTGTTTACAATGCATTAAATCAGTCAAAGTGATTTTAGGACCTATGTTGTTTTGAAATTGTTGAATAAAATCATTTTCTAATTGTTGAAAAGAAGTAATAGAATAGGAAGGCAAAGAGAAATACCATTGTAAAGCCTTATCTCTCAATATTCTAGTAAACAATTTTGCGAGCAATCTTTGATCATAAGCAAAATCAGTACACAAAGTTTGGAATGTCTTGACATGTGTTAAAGGATCACCTTTTCCATTACAGAGTGCCAATTGAGGGACTTCAACATGTTTAGGAGGGATGGCTCTAACAATATCAAGAGAAAGTGGGTTCGCAACATCAAACGTGGGCACACTAAACTTGGATTGACTCATAGAAGCAATTTGTTGTTGCAATGATTGTTAAATTCTGTGAGAAGCAAGAATTGAGCCAGGATCTGATGTCGGTCATAGATCACATGCAACTCCAAGCAACGGATGATCGAAGATCAAAATAGCTGAATGAAGATAAATCTGATATGAGAGAAAAATAGAGATAAAGAAGAGAATTTAGAGAAGACTCTCACCGAGCTATTACTTGACTTGTGAAGGTGAGAGTATATTGCTTATTATATAGAAAAATAATAGCATATACAACCAAGAGGTGCATTAACTCCCACCTCCATAAAAAGTGGGAGGTTTTACCTACTACCCCATAAAAGGTGGGAGGTTTTTACCTACTTGGTAAATGCCAAAACATGTGGCATAACCTCCTTACATGAAAACAAAAAAGGAGTTATAAGAGGTGGCACATAAAGCCAAAAGAGGGTGAGAAACCCAACTACCCCATAACCCACTTAGGAAATGACAAAATAGTGGTTATGAGAGGTGGCACAACAAGCCAAAAGAGGGTGTGTAACTCAACTACCCATGTGAGGTGGAGAGTTACACATGTAGCTAATGTATTCCGCCACGTGTCCTCATATTAACCACACCTAATAACCTAAGCAAGCTTAATAATATATGTGTAGGAAAAATAAATACCCCCTAACATAAGGAAAATAAAAAAACCTACCCTAACACCCCCCCTTAAGCGTAGCTTAGGTGGGTGAAAAGATGGGTCCCGGAAAATGAGGCCATGTTAGGTACCCATGTACATAAATATCCCCCCCAAAAGAAGAAGCCCCCCATAAGAGGAATAGACCCCCCCAAAATAGAGAGAGAAAGAATGAAGGACTAAGAAGCCCCTCCTGAAGTAGACACCTTTTGCATCCCAAGCAAAGATCACAAATGAAGGAACTTGCTTTCGGTGAAAGGTTTGGTGAAGATGTCCACAGTTTGCTCCGATGTAGAACAATACTTAAGATCAATGATGCCTTCCTGAATGAGCTCCCGAATATAGTGCATATGTATCTCAATGTGTTTCGTCCTCTGATGATGAACTGGATTTCTTGAGATCTGTATAGCACTCTGATTATCACAAAAGATGATGGTAGGCTTTCTAACTGGAATACCAAACTCAGTCAGAATATTTTGAAGCCAAATAGCCTCAGTGGTGGCATTGACTGCCCCTCGATACTCGGCCTCTGTCGATGAAAGAGTAATTGCAGACTGCTTCTTGCTCGACCAACAAACTGGACCAGAACCAAGTGAGAAGCAATACCCAGAAGTAGACTTGCGATCTTGAGAATCACCTACCCAATCTGAATCTGTATATCCTACCAAGTCAATATCCACACCTGCTACATACTGAATTCCATAATTGTGAGTACCCTGAATGTAGTGGAGGATCCGCTTAGCTGCTTTCCAATGCAACTCATGTGGCTCCTGCATGAATCTAGAGACCATGCCCACAGCATAAGAAATGTCGGGTCTCGTATGAGTCAAATAAATGAGGCTTCCAACAAGCTGTCGATATAAAGTGCCATCAACCAAGGGTGAAGAGCACTTAGCCTCAAGTTTGACTCCTGACAAAAATGGAGTAGGTGCAGGCTTACAATCAGCCCTGTGAAATCTGGAGAGCATATCAAGTGCATACTTGGGTTGTCCAAGGAAGATTCCTGAAGATGATTGAGTGATCTCAATTCCCAAGAAGTAATGCAGAAGACCCAAGTCTGACATCAAAAATCTATCATGTAGAGCAATTTTCACTGCTTTGATGGTGGATGAGTGACTCCCTGTGAGTAACAAGTCATCAACATAGAGAACCAAAAATGTGAGAGTTTCATCCTGTTGCAGAATGTATACGTTCGGATCAGAATGGCACCGAGTGAAACCAACTGTCAGAAGGAATGAGTCCATCTTGGCATACCAAGCTCGAGGAGCTTGTTTGAGGCCATAGAGAGACTTTCGAAGTCAACACACAAGTGAAGGATCCTAAACAAACCCCTGTGGTTGCTCCATGTAGATTTCCTCCTGAAGGTCACCATGAAGAAATGCACTCTTCACATCCATCTGATGAACTTCCCAACGATGGGCTGCAGCTATAGCAAGATCAAGTCGGATGGAATTCATCTTAGCAACTGGAGAAAAAGTCTTAGAGTAATCAACCCCTGGAACCTGGGAAAAACCTTTTGCTACCAAGCGAGCCTTATACTTATCAACCGACCCATCCGCTGCAAATTTTGTTCGATAGATCCACTTGCATCGAACAAGTTTCCTTCCCTTAGGAAGAGGAACTAAATCCCATGTGTGATTCCTTTCCAAGGAATTGAACTCTTCTTGCATTGCAGCATCCCACTCAGGAACACCTGAAGCTTCTCGAAAGGACTGTGGATCAGAAGCTGAAGCAATGAAGAGATGTGGAGCTTGCTGAAATTGTGACCTTGTTCTTCTAGTATCTAATGGATCACCAAGCCAATCTCCTGCTGACTCAAATGTTTGTCGAGCCCAAAGAGGCACTGAGGCTGGAGAGTCTGGGGAAGAATCATCAACCTCTGAATGATGACTATGAGAGGAATGTGAATCCTCATCATCACTGTCACCATCTGAAGTAGAGGAAGAAGACTCCTCATCAAGATTAGGAGGATTAAGATCCTCTGAAGAACTGTCATCATAATGCAATTTCTCCAATGTGATAGTGGATGGAGAAGTGGTATGAGAAGAACTAGAAGAACTCTCCTCAAAACGAACACTCCTCTCAATGAACAACTCATGAGTAGTGGGATGGAGAAGCCTATACCCTTTGACATCATCTGGATATCCAACAAATATGCAAGGCTTACTCTGCGAATCCATAGCCTTACGTTTTTCAGCTGGAATGTGGGCCCATGCAAGAGAACCAAACACTCTAAAGTGTTTAACTGTGGGTTTTCGACCAGTCCAAGCTTGAAAGGGAGTTACCCCCTTCACAGCTTTATGAGGAACTCGATTCTGGATGTAACACGCACAGTTGATGGCCTCTGCCCAATACTGAGGTGCCAAAGACTTGGAGTGAATCATACAATTAGCCATCTCCTTCAAGGACCTATTCTTTTGTTTTGCTACACCATTTTGTTGAGGACTGTATGGAACTGTGTGCTGCATGTTGATACCTTCTGAAGCACAAAACTGTTCAAACTGATTATTAACATATTCACCCCCATTATCTGTACGCAGAATCTTGATGAACTTCCCAGATTGTTTCTCTACAAAAGCTTTGAAATCTAGAAAATTTTCAAAGACTTCAGACTTTTGTTTGAGAAAGTAAACCCATGTATATCTAGAAAAGTCATCAATAAATGTCAAGACATATCTAGCCTTGCTGAAAGATGGTTGTGGAAATGGTCCTGCCAAGTCACTATGTACCAACTCCAATAGTTGTGTAGCTCTCCAAGCTTTACCTTTATCATACTTCTCCTCTGGATTCTTACCAAGAATGCACCCCTGGCAAACTCCATCATAAAATCGAATAGAAGGCAACCCTGAAACCATTTCTTGTTGACTGAGTTGTTGCAAGTAATGGTAGTTCAAGTGGCCAAACCATTGATGCCACAAACAACTCACCTCATCTGCATGAGTGAGTAAAACTGTCGAAGGAGAGTCAGGAACAAAGTGAGAAAACTGATATAATCTAGAATGATGATCTGCTTTTCCCACAGCAACAGTAGACCCATTATGCATTTCGCTGATTACCACTGCATCTGGTGTGAACTCAACTCGCTTGCCAGAACCAGTGTGAGTGATCTGATAAACAGATAGGAGATTAGTTGATAAAGATGGAACACAAAGGACATCTTGAAATGTTCCTTCACCCACATCAACAGACCCTCTCCCATGCACTTCAACAGGAGTGTCATCACCCATTAGGATGGAAGGCATAGAACATGGCTCTAAAGATGTGAAATCATCTTCTGAAGAAGCCATGTGGTGTGAAGCACCAGAGTCAATTATCCAAGAATTTGGTTGTGAAGCAATAGCAACTAGGGCCTTACCCTTTCCTTTCCCCTTACTCTTATCTATGTCCTTAGAAGATCCTTCCAATGAACTCTGTTTGACTGAATCAGGAACCTTGATATTATTCTTTTCAAGAAGATTTGAAAGGTGATCAATTTGTTTCTTTAAACACTTATGTTCATCATGACCAGGCCTCTTACAATAAGAACACTTGACCTTCTCCTTCTTAGGTTGTTCACCTTTTGATGAAGAGGTCTCATTGTCTGCTTTTGAAGTAGCAGATTTCTGATCTTTCTTCTTCTCTCCTTGGTTCTTTTGTTTCTTATCTTGCTTACTAGACCCTTTCTGTTCTTTTGTGCCTTGATTTACAACTAAGGCATGTGACTTAGAGGGCTTTATTGTACCCATTTGAACCAATTTTTCCTGCTCCCTCGTGAGTTCTGCAGCAAAATCATCTAAAGAAGGCATTTTGAATGTTGTACCTAGGGCACATTTGGTAGCATAGAATGTAGAAACAAACACTGAATAATTAGGACCAAGCTTAGAAAGAATACTCAAGATCAGTTGCTTATCATCTTTCTTAGTTCCACACTGTTCCAACTGCAATCTTATAGACTTAAGTTTAGTGAAGAAGTCTTGTATAGTATCAAAGTTGGTTGGATTCAACCCTATGAGTTCATTCTCCAATTGATGACCTCTTAGTTCATCCTGCTTACCAAAGAGGTTTCCCAAAGTAGTCCATACTGCATTTGGTGTAGTAGCAGATTCAATGTGAAAAAGAAGGTCAGGAGAGACTGACATGCACAATGTACCAAAAGCTTCATCACATTTATTAAACCATTTAATCTTTTCTGCAACATCTTGAGGTTCAGTTTCAAGTCCCATAGTAACACGATGATATCCATGTCTTTTCAGATATATTCTCATCTTAGATTTCCATTCAAAGTAATTATATGGTGTTAAAAGTGGAACTATAGATGCATCCATGATAGCAGAAAAGAAGATTGCAAAGAGTCAAGAAGAGTGCAAGAAAGAAGACACAAGAGACACCCCCCCTTTTCACTAGTCTTTGAAATCACCCCCCCCAAATATTACAAAGTTGGCACTTTATAATTAGTGCATTTACAAGGCTTTTATCAGATTACAATGCTTTCTAAGGCTTTAATGGCCAAAATAGAAAGTTTAAATACATATAAATTTAACACAAAATCTGAAAAAATTAGCCTTATAGCTGCTCAATGTATCTTAATACCTTTCCAACAACTATTCATTTTTGTAAAATAGAGTTGTGAAAAGAAAGATATGATCTATAGAAGAAAAAAAAAATGCAGCTGATTCAACCTGCAATATCTAACAAAGAAGGATAGAATATTTCAATAAGACCTGCAATTATGAAGAGTGCTCATTTCCAGCTTTCCGTCAAGTACTCTGATTTTTTTTTACTGTGTTCTCCAAACTCTGAATTTGGTGAAATAAAAGTCACTTATGATTTTCACAAGCCTTCTGGACACTCTGGAAATGCTAAAGAAGCCTCCAATATTACCAAAAAAGCTGCAATCACCCAGATCTCAAAGAACACATATATAAAACCAGATTTAACTAGAAGCTTATTTTCCTTTAAACTGTTCTGATTCTCCAGATCACACGAAAATGCAGGAGAAGAGCATACTTGGTTTTTAAGAAAAATATTAGCTATCTAACAATCTCAAATCTCTCAAATAAATCAGAAAAGCAATGAGCTATACCAGACAACACGGCTCTGATACCATGTTAAATTCTGTGAGAAGCAAGAATTGAGCCAGGATCTGATGTCGGTCATAGATCACATGCAACTCCAAGCAACGGATGATCGAAGATCAAAATAGCTGAATGAAGATAAATCTGATATGAGAGAAAAATAGAGATAAAGAAGAGAATTTAGAGAAGACTCTCACCGAGCTATTACTTGACTTGTGAAGGTGAGAGTATACTGCTTATTATATAGAAAAATAATAGCATATACAACCAAGAGGTGCATTAACTCCCACCTCCATAAAAAGTGGGAGGTTTTACCTACTACCCCATAAAAGGTGGGAGGTTTTTACCTACTTGGTAAATGCCAAAACATGTGGCATAACCTCCTTACATGAAAACAAAAAAGGAGTTATAAGAGGTGGCACATAAAGCCAAAAGAGGGTGAGAAACCCAACTACCCCATAACCCACTTAGGAAATGACAAAATAGTGGTTATGAGAGGTGGCACAACAAGCCAAAAGAGGGTGTGTAACTCAACTACCCATGTGAGGTGGAGAGTTACACATGTAGCTAATGTATTCCGCCATGTGTCCTCATATTAACCACACCTAATAACCTAAGCAAGCTTAATAATATATGTGTAGGAAAAATAAATACCCCCTAACATAAGGAAAATAAAAAAACCTACACTAACAATGATGACACAGTTTGAGCAAGATTATTAATGGTTGTTTCGGTTGAAGAATTCATGTTAGACATATTTGATTGAGAAGATGGTGTGGTGTTGTTGAAAGAAGGAATTGATTGAGAATAAGGTGGAGGAACACTATGGTAAGTAGGCATAGGAGATGATTGAGTAGAACTGAGAGACTAAAAAGAGGAATAGAATGATTGGATGAATTGCCCCCTTGCGTCACATTGATTGGGTGAGAGACAAGAGGAATACTTATTGAAGGCATGGGTAAGGATGAAGGGCTTATTGAAGGAGAGGGATTGTCCCCATGACTAATGGTTGTAGGTATGACATGTTGAGTTGATGTAGCCATGATATTTGAAGTGAAAGTAGGAACACTAGCCATGGGAGTGGTCAAAGGAATAGAATAATTGATTTGTGTAGAAGGTTGTGAATAACCTAAGGTCTCAGTACAACTAGTTATAGGCATGACATTAGAATCAACAATATGAGCAATGCCACGCAATATATCAATTCCATTCTTATCACTTTGAATCGTGCGCTTTAGGCCTTCAATTAATGGAAGAGCTTCACTATTAGGGTATTCTTGGGACATCTATTGTTGAAATTTATCAAAATGGTTATCCAATTTTTAAAGTTGATCAATAAATACTCTATTCAAAGCTTCTTCTTCATCATTAGAATCATCAATTGGGTAGATAGGGATGTTATTAGGATGGGAAGAATTGGCATTATCCTCATTGAAGAAGTCACCCAAATTAGGCTCCATTTCCTCGGTAATTAAACCTTCAGAAGCCTTAATTCTAATGCTTCGTCTAATGGGGCTAGTGTAGGTACAATTAATAGTGGTAAAACTCATGCACTAGAGGGAAAATTTGAATTTTGAATTTTAAATTTTAAGAACAAAGTTTGTAAGACTGAATAATGCGAAATTCAAGGAATTTATGATTACACAATTTGAACTTTGTTGAAAGGAGAAATGACACAATTTCCAAAATAATTTTAGAATTTGAGATTTAAAATTAGGGTCAATGGAATACCACTTAATTTCAAAATTAAATTTGCTAAAATTTGAATTTTTAAAATTGGGGCAGATTATAATTAACCACTTAATTTTAATTTTTTCCTTGAAAGTTGTGATATTGAAATTGGGAAATATTTTTTATTTTAGATTCAAGAAAATCAGTCAATTTTTTGGATATAAGAAATTAAATATAGTCATAACAATCTCTCAAAATTTCGGGAAAAAAGTCAGGGACCATGTTAAAAGTGCACATGATCCTCCCAACTTTTTCAGAAATTTTCAAGGATGAAAGTTACGATGATTTTAAAGCTGACCCCAAAAAAATTGGTTGATTCTACGAAGTCTAGATAGGCAAAATTAAGGTTTGAATATGAAAATAAGACCCTCTTAGGGTTTTGAAAAAGATAAAAAATTGAATTGCACATTTGAAAAAGGTCAAACCTAATGGGTAAGGCCACCTAAAATTGATTGAAATTGATTGAAATTTGCACAAAATCCAACTAGTTTTGAAAATTAGGGTTTTAAGACCTAACCACTTAATTTTAAAATTTTAAATTTTGGAAAATGGAGGGAAATTGAAATTTTGAATTTTAAACAAGAAGACAAATCTGAAAAAACAGCCCTAAATCTAAAAATAAAATGTGAATTCAATTTTTGCAGAAGTTCAAGTTGATTTTTGAACATTAGGGTTTTGACAAATAAACACTTAATTTTGAAAATTTGAATTTGTAAATTGAACAAGACAGTGATGAAATTTAATTTTTCAAGCAAAAAAAATTTCAGATCTAAAACAATAGATAGAAAATTTTTACAAGACACAAGTTCGATTCCAATTTTTTTTAAACTAGGGTTTTGATTGAATTAACCACTAAGTTTTGTAAATTTGCACTAAAATTAAACTTGTAAATGAAAAATATGCAATTATTTGAAATGTCAAGCATGTAAGATGTCGAGTTCACCAAAATGTAATGGTGGTGAATGAGGGAGATGAAGAAATCAAGAGGAAAGCTTTTCTTTCCTCGAGAGAAGGAGTGAAAGTTTCACAAAAGATGCTCCTTAACCTTTTCATGCACATTACATTAAAAGAGGGGGGATAATTCACTAGATCCAATCTCAATAGGAAGAAATTGAATGCTAAGTTAATTAACAATGGATTTGGAAAGTAACAACAACCCCTCTTTTAGAATGTAAAAGGTTGAATTATGTGATTTAAGACTAAGTGTAAAAGAGACAAACAAATTACTATAACTTGAGATAGAAAGGTGGGATGAAGCTGTGCACCTGAAATTGGCAGTAAAATGTCAAGATGAAGCTCCCCTGCAAATTTGAGTGAAAGTTCTCGAGACCGTGTTGAAAGTGCATGAATGAAATCCAAATCTGTAAATATAGCTGCGCACCTACAACCTACACACAGAAAAGAGAGGAAAAGGGGTTGGGATTGGGGGTTCGCCTTCATGTCAAACCCCAATTTTGGAATTAATCAAATGATGTAAAGTAGTACTTGCAAGTAAATGTAAATGAAAGACTGAAATAGAATTCACCTCAAGGGAGGATGCAATTGAAATGTAGATAGAGTTGATTGTGTGGAATTAAATGATGAAAGAGAACTCCTCTTCAATGGTTGAATCTTTGACTTGAATGCAACACCTAGCCTTGAAAGGACACTTGAGAATGCTCAATGCTTGAAAGGAATGCTTGAATGACGATAATGCTTGTTCACCTAACTTTCGCTTATCAAACTTATCTCACTTATCATTTGTCCAACTTAAGCAAATGGGAGAGAGGAATTCATCTTATATATCCACCAATTAGGGTTAATTGACTGATTTTTCGTCATAGGCTGACATAGGGAAACATTTCCCGCTTCAAAATTGCAAAGCTCAATGCAAGATAAATGCAGAGGGGGGCCAAAATAGGGCAAGGACAAGGGCGCCATGCCCCTATCCTGCCCTTATCCAAGACAAAAAGAAGCAAAGGAGAGTGTGGGGTGCAAAGAAATGAAGGCTTTGGGCAGTGTGAGTATGTCTCGGGTCTTTTATCAGGCTTAGGGATTTGATTCGCCAATGTGAAGACCCAAATGTGGTTGAAAATTGCAGGTCTTCATTTTATGATGCTACAATTATATTATATTATGTAATATAACATATATATTGTTGAAATGTGATACACAAGCCAATTACATATTTTAGTTGTAAATTATGATTTGCCCTATAAAAATATGGCTCTTTTACATACCAATATTGCAATGCGTTGAGAGTGGTCTAGTGGAGATTGATATGTGCTTTACCATAAAAATTTCCTGTCAGTCGAGCCCAATGTTATTTAATATGTTAATATATTTATAAATATATAATTTAATAATACATTATATTTTAAAAATAATCTAATATGATAAACTGAGAATAGTATAATTATACTAATTAATATTTAAACCAATACATGAATTATTTTATACTAAACAACAAATACTATTATTGCATGGCACTTGTTCAAATTTAATTAGTTTTAGACATCATAAATTATTGTGGATTTGAAAATCAAAAAACATTCTAAATTAGTATGTATTTCTATACAAAACAGTATAAAATAATATATTTTAAATTAATATTTTTTACAATTTATTAATAGTTTAAATTTGAAGTGTCATTTATTAAATCGTGTATTACATGTTACTTTTAATCTATTAATATTTTTTTGATATATAAATGTGTCTCTATGAAGACATATATTAAAATATTAAAAAGTAATTACAATACCAATCCCTAATTTGTAGAGAATCTGAAAAATGGTTACGGCTAATCTCCACACAAAACAACACTTTGTATAGTTTCTAAAATTTGCAAAATTCAACTAATTTCTGCAAAATTTTCGGTAGCTAAATCTTCATGAACTACATCCCCATTGCTATAAAACCACAAAAAAACACTGTGATTTGCAAATTTGAGATTTTTTTACAATGCCATTTTGTGTGAAGATTAACCACTAGCCTAAGAAATGATCTCTTGAACAACAAAATATGATAGACAGCCA
Organism: Cryptomeria japonica; assembly: GCF_030272615.1. Classification (NCBI taxonomy): domain Eukaryota; kingdom Viridiplantae; phylum Streptophyta; class Pinopsida; order Cupressales; family Cupressaceae; genus Cryptomeria; species Cryptomeria japonica. The sequence continues at coordinate 804,498,137 of NC_081409.1, forward strand.
ATAACCCTTCCAACTACCAACTTATCCTACACACCTAACAACCATTTGTTGTCATAACAAAAGGGTAGTGAAGAGACAAAAAATGGCATTCTTGTCTTAGCCACCCCACCAAAAAATGCCTAATAACACCTACAGACCCAACATACCATATAGACCACTAACAAATGTTATCTAGTCATTCAATATAATTATATATACATTGGATTGTCAACTTTAGGCTTACCCAGCATTGTCCACCTCCTTTGTACCCTCGCCCTCTTCTTTAATAACTGTGTTTGCCCAATTTCCATTACCTACTCTACATATTCCACACATCTATTTGGGAAATTGATTCCCAACTGTGTTTCATACGAACAATATTTAAATCACATACACTAAAAAACATATTAAGTTTGAAATAAGTCTAAAAGCCAAAACTTAATGTGTGTGATTTAAGCCATCATACCAACTCCCCCACACCACAAAGACTTGCACTAGGTCCTCATCCTCTTCACCAAGCTTCGGCCTCATGTTACCATCAAGCATCAAACCTCTCCCCAAGATGACGCATTGTAAAAATCTCCTTATGCCTCTGCACCACCGAGACTAGACCAACCTAGTCATAAGTGCTTCCACCATATTTTATGTTTCCCTAGTGTCAAGTAGGGGAAAGGACCCAGTAGTTGTGCACCCTAACTTCGCACTTCTCAAAATCTTACGTGAAAATTTCAAATCACTTTGATTTTTTTACAGCAGCGTACTTGGCAAGTCCCCTGCTTATAACTAAGGTTTCAGGGCTACATCATCAAATATGATGCCACATTAGCATGTGTTTTGCCAAGGTGTCCAAAACAGCCCAAAAACAAAGCGAGACCAATAGGTATGCAAAAGGGGCCCAATACTTGTGCAACTATTGTGGCATCACATGATTGGTTACTTTTCACAACAAATGGTATATTTCATTCAATTATTGGTACTTATCATACAACTATTGGTGCAATGTTGTACAAAAGTTGGACATTAAATTATCAAGTATGGGGGTATTAAATCAACAACTTCTATCACAAGAATTGGAACGCGCTCAACTATTGGGTCATTTCCCCTAGCATGGCTAGAAACATGGAGGCAATATCTGAATTCACGTGATATTTTCCATTCTTACCCAAATAGTTGTCCCCCAATAGTAGCCTAAGGCATGCAACGCCACCCTGTTCTTGTTTTGAACACTTCCATCAACCTTCTCGTCAACATGTCCCCATAAAACACCATATAACATTTTTGTGCTTTCAGACAAATGGAGGAATCCATTGTGACCACCGCAAGTTACACGGTGGTGCCAACCCACTACCCAATGATAAATAGCCTCACAGACATCATGAGAGCATTAGGAAACGTACTAATCTTAAATGAGGCATTATGTTTCCTAAAGTTGCAGTCCCATCTGCCTAAACTAATCATTGGAGTTTGTGAGAGCACTTCCACTATGGTAGCACATTGCATGCCAGTCTTCTTCCAATGCCACCATGTTGTCCACCGTCAAATCAACTGTGTCATGAGCAATAACATCTGCTACATCATTGCCTTCACAATGTATGTGAGATACGATAAAGCCTATCAACAAACACATCACTTCCTTGATTTGACACAACCACCCTCCTAGTTTGCAATTTTTTTATTTGATTTAAAATAATTGCATTCACAATGAGTTAAGAATCGCCTTCGAGGTGTATTTTATGGTATCCCAACTTCCTAGCTAAAATGAGTCCCAAAACGGCCTCTTGAAACTCCACCTCATTATATGAAGCATGACCAAGTCATTTTCTTGTCATTATAATAATCTTTCTATTATCTCATTACGACTCTTAATCATACAACCAATCTTTCTGAATTATTTTTCGAAATCCCATTGAAGTTGATTTTAACCCAGCCTTCATCTGGAGGTTCCATTTGACATCCTTAATGACCTCAAGGATAGATTAAGTTGTCTAGCCTCATAGATGGAAGAAATCTTCAAGCCCTCCCATCACTTATTAATACCATCATTCTGAACTGTAATCCCTTGTCAAAAGCTATGTTTTCTTCAAAGATATACTATGTACACTTCCTTACATTCTAATTTAATTTTCATTTTTTTCATTCAAACATGGGATCCAATTTATTTCAATTTATCTAACATATATGAAGTTCATATAAATAGAAAAAAATTATTACAACTCAACAAACGATTATCACATATATAATGTTTAGCTCATCAAAAGTTTCAATAGAAAAATGCCAGCATTGCTTCTAAAAAATAATATTTCTTATTATCCATATAATATGTAATCAATAATTTATTATCTCATATGAATGAGGACATATGGACGTTAGATAATCATATTTCAAAGTACAACAAGACACTTTCTCAAGCGAGCAAATAACAAAGACATAAAATTGGTTGTACAAACCTTTCATCGGTCCTTTCATTTCATTCCAACATAATATGTAAAGGAAATGGGCATAAAAAGAAGCATATAAAGTGCAACAGTACTTAAGAACTTGAGTCAACCACAGTTTAGAAATAAATTAGCATAAAGTTTGTCAAGCACTAACAAACATGCAAGAAAATATCAGATGAGTAACTTACCCACTTACTTGCTGCACAAAGTTTTGTTGAGCTAATGGATAAGAATATTTTTAATTCGTTAAGTTTTAAATCTTTGGCATTGTTAGAGTTATCTTTTATTAGCTAATAATTATTTATTTAATTATTAATCTATTATACTTTATGCTTAAGCTAAACTTAGGAATCTTATAATTCTTTAGGGATTTTCTCCTTTAGGGTTTCGAGTATCCTCTTATAAGGATTCTCTCTTTGTATTTTCATAACAACTGTAATTATTGAATTTCATTCTTGTTGCACAATCAATATGACTCATCTTTTCTGGATCTCTTAATTCTGGCCTCCATAGCTTTTTTGCTTCTCTCCTTTTGTGACATGTTTGCATGCAGGTGATCTTTGGGAGTTGTAGAGTTGATTTTTCCTCAACTCCAATATGGTATCAAAGCTCCAAATTTGCATGCCCATGTTCTCTTCATGAGAGATTTTGGACCTTGTTCTTCAGATCTATGTATTTGGGGGTTTGTGCAGTTTTTTTTTTCATTTCTAGGGGTAGCTGATTTTTTGGTACATTTTGGTGCCAAAAGGACCTCACAGTTGGATTCAGAAGACTGATTCCATGAATTTTGATAAATAATTTGCCTATTTTTCACTGACAAGGGCATCTGGGGCATGATTTTTTATTGGCACATTTTTTCGAGGCACAAAAATTTGTATGGTTCTACCTGCAAATGCATCAGAAAAATTTTCGTCAAAAAAATAAATAAATAAATTACCCTTTTTATGCCCCAAAAGAGGGGTTTTTTTCTTTTGGCCGTAACTTGGTCATACAGAGGCGCTTTTTCAAAAACCTTATATCGTCGGAAAGCTCTATCCAGATCTAGAGGTTTGAATTTTTTATTTTGTTTTTTTTATGGTGTTTTTGTTGTCAAAGCCAGAGGTTCATTTTTGCACTCCGGGAGACATAACTTGAGCATCTAAACTCCGTTTTTTGAAACTTTATATCGTTGGAAAACTTATTCTGTGTAATTTCCAGTCATATGAGTTTTCTTTCAAGATTCTACTCCAAGTATATTTTATTTAGTTTTTTGCTTTTCAACACTCTGGTGAATATCTTGGATGTTTCACGTCCTGGGACTCTTTCTTTGAGTGTGATGTCTCCTCTTTGGTTGTTCTTTCTATTTCTAGTCTTTTGTCTCTTCTGATCATTGTAGCATTTTATTTATACAAAAACACTGAGATAAAGTGCCACCATGCATTATATACTTCGGATCTTGCACATCTTGTGCATTATTGTACATGCACTACTTATAAAGTGCCATTGGGGGTTGATGTTTGTCTTTAAAGTGTCATCTACCTTTTTCATGTGTGTGTTCCTTCCACGACATTAGCCTCATGATGTGTGTCAAGTGAGTGTTCCTTCCACAACCCTATGTACTTTCTCTGCACCTTCGACGTTTCTGGTTCTTCATCATGCAGTTCTTGTTGGTCGTTCTTTTCAGTGTACCTATCCCTCTCCATTTTCAGCATTATGCGGAGGTTTGTCCTTTTGTTCTAATGCTTCCTTGGTTTGATTGATCAGCTCTTCAGGCTTTGGTGTTTCATGCCATCTATATCTTCAAGTTCATTTGTTTGCCTTTGTTTGCCATCTGATTCGAGTAGTGTCATTTGAGGGTACTCATGCATATTACAGTCTTCTCTACCTAGTCATGTTCTATTTTAGATCAACAGTTACTCTTTGATGGCGTTTTCAGCTATTTCATGCTTCAGTGGTGTTCTTCATTCTCTTTTTTTTGTTCCTATCTTCTGGAACACTCTTTATTGGAGGCTTCTTAGTCCTTCACTTGAGCTTTCATCTCTTCTTGGAGAGGAGTTGTTTTCCCATGGGGTTTTCTCCTTTTCTCCACTTCACAGAGATTTTATTGTACTTGTATACCTCATCAGACCTAGTTGTCGGGACCCATTGTTTCTTTCCTGCATTTTTTACATGTTTTTTTAGTCCTTAGTTGTTTTTTAGCTACTCCCTAAGTTCATCTTAAGGGGGGGTGTTAGAGTTATCTTTTATAAGCTAATAATTATTTATTTAATTATTAGTCTATTATACTCTATGCTTAAGCTAAACTTCAGAATCTTACAATTCTTTAGGGTTTTTCTCCTTTAGGGTTCCGAGTATCCTCTTATAAGGATTCTCTCTTTGTATTTGCATAACAACTAATTATTGAATTGCATTCTTGTTGCACAATCAATATGACTGCAGGTGATCTTTGGGAACTGTAGAGTTGATTTTTCCTCAACTCCAATAGGCATAAACTACCAATAATATTTAAATAACTAAAATTTACCTCATAGTTATCAGCTTTGAATGATTTTGAATTATAACAATACGATGCTTCAAATAATAATCAACAATTAATAGTTTTGTGAAATTTGAAATTAAAAATTGTACAACATCAAATTTTATTAAATATGTTGAGACATGGACCAGCTAGGACTCGAACCTAGGACCTTCCATATGCTATTGGAGTGCTCTACCACTGAGCTACTGGCCCCTCTTGGACCAGTCCATCATCGGTCCGAGTGTGGCTTATTTCCAACACCAACACCCCCCCTTAAGCCACACCTCTCGTGTGTTTGGGGCTCCTAGCCTGGACCTGGCTCTGATACCATGTTGAGACATGGACCAGCTAGGAATCGAACCTAGGACCTTCCATATGCTGCTAGAGTGCTCTACCACTGAGCTACTGGCCCCTCTTGGACCAGTCCATCGTCGGTTCGAGTGTCGCTTATTTCCAACACCAACAAAATACATCAAAACATCTCAATTTTGTATACCATATGTCTAACCATTGCTGCAATAAAGTGAAAAGTCATAAGCCTTTAAGAATATCACACTTGAAATTCTTTACGCCAATGTCTTTAAATTATTCATACCCTTCAAGATATAACCTAATAAAATGCTTCAACCCAAAGCATCACTAAATCTTACAATGTCATAATCTTTCCCTTCCAAGTAAAGAATGAGAGAAGAATACATATATGAGTTTAAAGAACACTTGGAAGCACTGCATTGGTAGGTAATAGTTTATTACTTATAGAGAAGAAACTGCAACCCATCAATATCATTTAAAAAATAATTGTATATGTTATGAAATCTAACAAATTGATAGCATCCATTAAAGGGTGTACACTAAAATTCATTATGCTTATTATTCGTATGTGAAAGAAACTTTGGAAAAAAAATTACTATGAAAACATCATCATGATTATTAAACTTTTTTCCATTTAAGGCTTTTGGTTGCTTGGTAGTCCAATGTTAGAAAGTTTATACCCTCTTTATTACTCTAAGTAATTGTAGTATGAATTTGATGTTGAAGCAAAGCTCAATAGGAAGATTTTGTAATTTATTCATATTGTGCTAGTTAACAAAATGAACTTGCATGTTAAAACTTGAAAATGTATGACCATACATTGGATTTTGACCACATGAAAAATTAGTCACATGACAACTAACTTATTTCAAAACTGCTTTCCAAAATATGAATAGAAAATTGTGTTATGCACCTTTCTCAACAAGGGTGGTATTTTGTAGCCAATGCTTCTTGGGATGGAATAAGCTAATAGTATAATAATATTCAAGACCAACTTGAAGTGAGATATTTTAAATTTTTAGGTACAAAATTACCTTTATGTAAAGTGAAAAATTAAAAATTGGTAGAAATAAGTGCCTTATTATTAACCAAATTTATAGGTTGTAAAAATAATTTTAAATTTCAAGACATTTAGAAAAACGAAAAAAATCATGAAAACAAATAAAAGAAACCACAAAGTATTGAAATTGCATGCGAAGGGGTGTTTTGAAGTTAATATTCTCTACTAAAGTTGTTGGTGGCATGGTTCAAATAATTTGAGAAATATAATGAAAGATGATAATATTACAAGCTACAATTGACTTGGTGACTAACAAATTTAAAGAACAAGAAATGAATAAATTGTGGAAAGTGTACACCATTAATCGATTGCATTAATCTTTATACTTTGTACCGATTAAGGCATGTAGTAGTCTACCTTAATACAAGTTTGAATTTCACTCCTCTATACAATCAATCTAGTCATCTTATTATGATTGACAAAAATAGAACTAATCATTATCTTTCTGCCCTACCTAAACCAATCATGCTCCAATAAGGTGTTTGCTCACCATTTCTCTTTACCATGAATCTACAAGGATGCAAATGAAAATAATGTTATTTGATCAAGGTTTAGTCTATCTTTTCATAGTTGAGCTACCACTTTGGGGCTTAGCATACGGACTCCATTTTTTGGTAAGATTCAGTCCATCCAACCTTTTAGTTAATCTATCCAATTTGTTCTATCCTCAGTGATTGCTCTGGTAAGAACAACAGTCATCCGATGGAGGAAGTGGATTTCAAGGATAACGAGGAAACTAATGTGAATTCTAAGAGGGAAATGAACAAAGATACTGAGAAGGACCTAACTAAGGACAAGGTTAGCGAGGATAAGGAAAGTGTGGGTAAAGGGATAATCTTGGATAACCTCAAGAAACTCTCTGAGGCGAGAATGGATTAGGACAGATGGACCTATGAGCTCCTGAAGAACCTAGAAAAAAAGGGGAAAAATATGGATGAGAAGAGGGAGGATGAAAACAGAGAACAGATTAACTGGAAGCAGAATATGGAGGATAAGGTTAAATAGCTAGAAGATGGGAAGGAAGCGATGAAAAATCTTATGGGCGTTATCCCGAGTTTCCTTTCTATTGTCATTAAAAACCTGGAGGATATCACTAAGGTCTTTGATCAAACCTGCTCTCCAAAACCGGTTGTGGAACTTGACTTGGATGAAGAGACCATTCAGACTGGTAGCGGTGATGCTACTCCGGTGGGTGGCACTACGAAGAGGACCAAGGCTAGTGTCAAGAAAGTTGTGGCTGCTTCTGCAAAGGATCTCCCTAATCTCGGGGATAGCATCAAAGAGCTGCACAAAATTAGCAACACTCTGGCAAAAGCTCTGGAAAAAATCAACTAGTTTCTCTTCTGGACTTTGGATGGCCTGCTGGCGTTGTGGGGCTTTTTCTGGTTTTCTTTGGTTTTTTGCTGGTTTTTGGTTGGTCTGTTCTTTTTTGTTTCTCGTCGCTTATGCTGTTTAAGTTCTGCTTGTAAAGGGTTTCGGGGCCCCTTCAAAACCTACTTTTACCTTAATCAAAAACAAGTTGTGCTATGCCTTATTCGACAATTTGAATGACTAAATACCTACCCAAATGTACTTGTTGTGATCCTAGACTAATCACTGACGAAACTGGGGATGATACTACTTGTTGATGTGTTTTTTATGCACTTTGAACACTAAACAAAATACTAAGTATTATATCCTCTCTTGAACAAGGAAACCTTATATGCTAAATAATCTGATCAAGTAAGCCAACCCCAAGTTTTCTTTAGTCAATTCTTGACTTTGTAAATGGATAGTCTCAATGAATATGATGTGATACGCTAGTATCACAAAGGGACACGCAATTGTTTTTAGCTTGATCAATTCTTCCACAAGGAACTTCCTAGAAATTGCAAATTATAAGACTTAAATGACATGATTTTCAATTATGCTCTTGAAACTAATCCTAACAAAGGGTTTGAAATAAAATGCAAAAGAATGAGAATTTAGATATCTAAGCTATTCCTAACAATGCAAGAGATTACTATTGACTTAGTGAAACCAAATCATACTTTGCTTCACCATAGGATAACAACTACACGAAGATGATGCAATCGTCTAAGGAATATCATTATTTTCAAATCACTTTTGCATATCAACAACATGAACAATGAGCACAAAGCAATCAAAGTTGAGCTTTATAATAAGTTTAAACTAACCATGCACTGCAATCAACAAATCACAAATGGTATGAACATGAGAGGTTTCACTATGAATCAACAATACATTCAACTAAAGAAATTCATTAAAATGATCTTAAAATTAACTTGAGAAATAGGAAACCATGCTAACATCCAAAATAACACATAAGCTCGCCAAGCTTCAATGAGTTTGTATTTATTTCAATAGTATCTCAAAAACAATTCCACAAAATTCTCTTGCTACAAATGAAATGAGCAACCCTAATATAGAGTTCTTATTACATATGAAGGGCCAGGATTGATTTGAAATCAATGGTCAAGCCTAAAACAACAAAACCCTAACTAGGGTTAGTTGCAATTACTAACTAACCCACTAACTTTATTATATAATGACCAATGAAAAAAAGAGCACCCTCCTTGGCACAAAATGTGAGGAGTGAGAAAAAAAAAAAAATTGCATGCCACCAAGGATCATAATAGCTCATCTTCAACAATTATGTGCCCCTTATCTATTTCCTTGCTTGCAAATTCCATGGGGGCTTCACTGGCTAGGCAAAATTATATCACGTGCGTTCATATTGGGGGGTTTAATATCCCAAATATGAGGGTACAATATATTGCTTATCAGTTAAAAAGGGGGGGTTTTAATTCAAACTATGGAAAAAAAATATCCGGCAAAAATAGGGGGGCTTTTAATTCAATCTATGTGTTGGGAGGGGGTGACAAAAAAGGAGTTTAGGGCAACATTTTTTGAAAATAGGGGGATTCTTTAGTATGCCATGAATGCACGTGCTATAACCTAGGTTCACTAAGTGAAGCTCTCGTGGAAAATTCAATGAACCTAGATATGATAATTTCAAGCACATTCATTGGTGCACTTGGCATATTGTCCACCTTATACTCATTGTCCACCTTATACTTTACTCTCCTCTTAAGATTTCACTTTATGCATATATTAGTCATTTAATAATTAATATTTAATTATTAAATGCTCTCACCTTAGGGTTAGGTTTTCCTTTCGGTGTTGATCTCCTTTATAAGGATTGATCTCTTGTATTATTGATCTTCTTGATTCATTTTTCTCTGATAATAAATCTTTTCACTTTGTCAGAGCCAAAACCCTTGTTTCGTTCTCTCTCTTTCTCTGTGACAAGTTTCTTGCATGTAGGTTTCTTTGGGTTCTGTGGATTTGTATTTCTCAAATCCTACATGGTATCAGAGCCATATCTGCTGCAGCTTGTTCAAACTTTTGAAAGATTTTGAGATCTAGGTTTTGGTTGCATCAGATCTGTGTTTGTCTTCTGTTTTTTATTTTGGAATAGGGGGTATTTTTTTGGTGCACTTTGAGCCCAAACGGACCTCACTATTGAGCTTGTAGCGCCCAAAAACCCCTATTTTCATATAAAATTTGTCTGATTTGGACACAGTTGTTCCAGAAGGCAAAAAAAAATTGCCCCAAGGCCGTACGGCCCTAGGGCACGCAATTCGAGGCAAAAACAACACAAAAAAAAATATTTGATTTGCACCGCAGTTTTTTAGCAAACCGGGCATCGCCGTTGCAAACCCCGCACCACCGGTGTGCAGCCCGGTGGCCACTGCCCGGCCACCGTCGCCGGCGGTAACACCCGGCCGCGGCCAGGCAGCCACCGTTGCGCCGCCCAAGCGGACCCGCCGCCCACGCGCCTCCCGCTCTCTTCCAGCACCAGCGGCGCCGCCCCCGCACCACCAGCCCTATGTAAGCCCCTGGTCGCCCAGCGGACTAGGGCCTATTTTTTTAAAGCCCTTGAGGGCTATAAGGGCCCCTCTGGGCCTTTTTGGAGTTGTTTTACAAAATCGGGCGTTCGATCCCCGTTTTTTGAAAACAAATAGGCGTTGGAAAGCTGACTCTAAGCCCGTTCTAATGGTGCAAGAATTTTTTCATATTTCTCCCATTTGATTGCATTTTTTCGTAGTCAAAGTCTGATGAGCCTTTTTGCACTCCGAGGGGCATAACTTGCTTGTTTTTGCTTCATTTTTCGAAAGCAAATAGGCGTTGGAAAGGTGGTTCTGTGCTCTTTCTAGATCTGCAGTCTATTTCATCAGTAAATTCTTTAGGTGGTCATAATTTTGTCTCAACCAGTTACTGCTTTCTATCATTTTCAAGCTTTCAGTTTATACTGGGGATTTGGTTTTTGCATTGTGGGGGGGTGTTTTTTCTTTCTTTTTGTTATTTACATCAGAAAACTAGAATCTACAAACACCAAAATAAAAAAAACCAAACCCCTTCTGCATCTTCTGTCTAGTTCTGAAAGACCACTTAATAATAATTAAAAAAAATCAGAGCACTTGAGACACAGTTCACAGGATGGCTGACAGACCTATTGAATCCCTCACACCGCATAATTACCACACTTGGAAGGGTCGCATGATGACTCTACTCCAGTCTCGAGGGTTATGGTCCTATTTGGATGAGGTTCAGCCTCAGTTGACACATCCCTTTGAGGTTATGCAGCACAGGAACAATATGGATCAAGCTATGGGATTGATGGCTTTACACATTTCAGATAGTCTCAAGTTTCATCTTGAGGGTTGTCTCACTCCTCGAGCCATTTGGACCAAGTTTGATGGACTTTTTGGTACTGTGAACGAGTTCAGAGCTTTGCAGCTTGAGGCAGAGTTAACTTCCTTGGTACCTGATTTGTTTCCCTCTATTGAGGACTTTCTGATGAAGTTCAAATAGCAAAGATCTATCTTGCAGGGTTGTGGTAAGACTAAGACTGATACAGAGTGCATTTTCCTGATCCTCTCCAAGCTTTGGGGTCCATTTCAAATCTTCTCTTCGACCTTCTATTCCACCATGGATGCCTTGGGTGCTCGACATGTCATGCCTTCTTTTGAGGTCTTTTGTGATCATTTGACTCATGAGCAAGCTAAGCTTAAGCAGTTGGATTCACTTTCAGGTTCACAGAACCAAGCATTGGTAGCCCAGACCTCCAAAGGAAAACAAAAGAAGAAACTGAAGCCTAAGAAAGATTCAGAGGCTAATGAGAATCCCTCCAAGCCACCACCTAAGTTTGATTCAAAACCACAGTCAAATTCTAAACAGGGCAAATCTTCAAAGTCTGGTGAGTCTTCCTCCAAGACTAAGAAGAAATTAGGTGATCGTTGCAGTTTTTGTGGCAAGGAAGGTCATCCCGTTTCCAGGTGTTGGAAACATTTAGAGGCTTTGGAGGAGGCCATGCAGCAGCATAATATCAGTGCACCTCAGCCTCCTTCACAGCCCACAGGGAAAGGTCATGCTCTTTCTGCACGAGCATTGTCCTCAGCATCCACTTGGATTTTAGATTCTGGTGCCTCTCACCATATGACACACACAGAGGATTTGGTCACTTCTCTTGCCCCTACAGGCACTAGACATATTGCAGTTGGTGACTCAGCACAACTTTCCGTTCAGGGTTCCGGTACTGTTTCATTAGATGGTGGTTGTCTACAGGATGTACTTTTGGTTCCTGACATTTCGACAAACCTTCTATCCGTTTATCAGATTTGCCACTTTGGCTCTGGTAAGACAGTTGAGTTCTCACCTCATGATGTGGTTATTCGAGATCTTCATGATCCTGACTTGGTTGTGGCTACTGGGAGTGTGGATTCTACATCTCACTTATATAGTTTTGATGGCTTTGAGAGTTCAGACACTGTTGGTTCCTCTCTTATAGCACATGCAGATTCAGTGAGCAGGCTTTGGCATGAGCGTTTTGGCCATGTCAATTACAGATATCTACAGCAGATGAGTACACAGGCACTTGTAATTGGGCTTCCACAGATTTCTTGTACGGATGGTGTATGTCGTGGTTGTGTCCTTGGCAAACATCATCGAGATCCTTTTCCTAAGGGTAGAGCCTCACGTGCTAGGGCAGCCCTAGAGTTGGTACATAGTGATCTTATGTCCTTTCCAACTCCTTCCTTTTCAGGGGCCCGTTATGTGCTCACTTTTATTGATGACTTCTCCAGATGTACATGGGTGTACTTTCTTAAGTACAAGTCTGATGTCTTTGACTCATTCAGGATTTTTAAGACATTTGTGGAGAAGCAATCTGGACTTTCTATCAGGAGGATACGCACAGATAATGGGGGGGAGTATGTTAATCAGGCTTTCAGAGATTTTTGCACTGAGCATGGTTTACAGCATCAGTTTACAGTTCCTTACACCCCTCAGCAGAATGGTGTTGCTGAGAGAAAGAACAGAACTTTAGTAGAGATGGCAAATTGTATGATACAGTCTCGAGCTATGAGTTCTTCATTTTGGGCTGAGGCAGTCAATTGTGCCAATTATATTCAGAATCGTATGCCTCATAAGGCATTGCGACATATGACTCCTGAGGAGGCTTGGACCCATGTCAAGCCTGATGTTTCTACATTCCGAGTTTTTGGTAGTGAGGCTTGGGCATTTATTCCTGATGCTCAGCGGAAAGCCATGGAGAGGAAGAGCCAACCACTCATATTTGTTGGCTACTGTGAGGATGTTAAGGAATACAAGTTGTTTGATCCTGATTCCAGAGAGGTCCTGTTTCGACGGGATGTCTAGTTTGATGAGCTCTATCCTCATATGGATTCTCCATCACCAACTTCTCCCTCATTTCCTACTCCTTCCTCTTCATCTCTTAAGGATTACTTATCTCTTGAGGATGATGTAGATGATGATCCACCATCTCCACCACCACCAGTTGCTTTGTCTTTGCCAAGGTGGGCCCGTGATACAGTTGATGCAGTTGGTTCTTTGGCAGGTGATCCTTCAGATACTCGTCGCACTCGTGCTCAGACATCTGGTTCTAGTCTTTTGAGTCATGCCATTTCAGATGATCCTCAAAAGTTTTCAGAGGTGACAGGACACCTTGAGTGGGATAGGGCCATGGATGAGGAGTATTCTTCTTTGATGAAGAATCATACTTGGGATCTTTGTCCTCTTCTTAAGGGAAGAAAGTTGGTTCGGTGCAAGTGGGTGTATCGTACCAAGTATGCTGCAGATGGTTCTATTGATAAGTATAAGGCCCGTCTTATTGCGAAGGGGTTTTCTCAGGTAGAGGGTATTGACTACTCTGAGACCTTTGCTCCTGTCGCCAAGATGAATTCTATACGCCTGGTACTTTCACTTGCAGCTTCACAGGGATGGACAGTGTTTCAAATGGATGTGAAGAGTGCCTTCTTGCATGAAGACCTACATGAGGAGATCTATATGGAGCAGTCTCAGGGATTTGTGCAGGACACTTCTTTGGTTTGCAGACTTCGACGTTCATTGTAAGGTCTCAAACAAGCCCCCAGGGCTTGGTATGAGAAGATGGACTCTTTCTTGCTTTCCTCTCACTTCACAAGCTGTCATTCTGATCACACAGTGTATATTCAACGTCAGGAGGGTGATCTTTTGATTCTTGTGCTATATGTCGATGATCTCATCCTTACAGGTAGCTCATCCTCCATGATTCAGAGTGTTCAGAGAGCTTTGATGGAGCAGTTTGAGATGACAGATCTTGGTCTCTTGCACTTCTTTCTGGGTCTACAGGTTATTCAGTCTTCGGATGGGACTTCCATATTTCAGGATAAGTATGCTCTTGATATGCTTCAGCGATTTGGCATGCTTGATTGCAAGTTTGCCCCCACTCCATTTCAGTCAGGTGTTGTTTTGTCTTCCACTTGCTCTACTCCTTTAGTAGACCCCACTTTATACAGGTAGTTGGTTGGCAGTTTGTTGTACCTGACACATTCTCATCCTGATCTTTGCTTTGTGGTTGGCCTTGTCTCTTGGTTCTCCCATGATCCTCATGAGAGCCATTGGCAAGTAGCCAAATGTATTTTGAGGTACATTCGAGGCACCACTCATTATGGCATTCACTACACTTCAGGATCCCCTCACATCATTGGCTTCACTGACTCCGATTGGGCTGGTGATGTCAATGATCGGAAGTCTACTTCTGGCTTTGTTTTTTGCCTTGGTTCTAGTCCTATCACATGGTCTTGCAAGAAGCAGTCTGCTATTGCATTATCATCTACAGAGGCTGAGTACCGAGCAGCAGTGTTAGCCAGTCAGGAGGTTTTATGGCTTCGACAGTTGATGACAGAGTTTGGGTTTCCTCCAGATTGTCCCACTATTCTTTGGTGTGACAATCAGAGTGCCATTCACATTTCTCACAACCCAGTGGAGCATCAGCAGACAAAGCACATTGAAATCCACATGCACTTCATCAAGCAGTTGATTCAGGATGGTTCTCTCATCTTGGAGTACATTCCTACAGAGGAGCAGGTTGCAGACATCTTCACTAAACCTTTGGCATCTCTGCACTATCTTCAGTTGTGCTCCATGCTTGGGGTGAAGGAAGTTGTCCTTGGGGGGTCTCAGTGAGGCCTTCCTTCCTTCATGTTTTCTTTTCAGCATGATTCTTTATCTCTTTTTGGAGAGGAGTTTTTTCCCACTGGGTTTTCTCCTTTACTCCACTTTATAGAGATTTTCTTGTATTCGGGTACCTGATCAGGCCTTGTTGTTGGGACCCTTTATTGCATTGTAGTTCCTTTGCTTTCTTCTGCATTGTTTGTAGCTGCATTGTAGCTCATCTTAAGGGGGGGTGTTAGAGTAAAGTAATTAATTAACTTTACTCTCCTCTTAAGATTTCACTTTATGCATATATTAGTCATTTAATAATTAATATTTAATTATTAAATGCTCTCACCTTAGGGTTAGGTTTTCCTTTCGGTGTTGATCTCCTTTATAAGGATTGATCTCTTGTATTATTGATCTTCTTGATTCATTTTTCTCTAATAATAAATCTTTTCACTTTGTCAGAGCCAAAACCTTGTTTCGTTCTCTCTCTTTCTCTGTGACAGGTTTCTTGCATGCAGGTTTCTTTGGGTTCTGTGGATTTGTATTTCTCAAATCCTACAAATTCCTCCAATTCATCTACTAAATCACTTTCTATTATAGAATTCATCTTCATTTTCTCCTTCAACCATTTAGGAATGGCTATTCCTCATCCTCGTCTAGCTCTTCTTGTTGTTGATCTTCTTGCAATGCAAATATCATCCCCTCATTAAGCTCCTCATCCCAAAAAATCAATTTTTCCCCTCAAACTTCCTCAAGTGGAATTAATTCCATTGATTGACCATTGTCCATTCCCATAGCTTGAAAAATATTTTCTTCTTGATCCTTTGGTGGACTATAAGGAAGAACTTCCACACCTTGAGAGGAACCTCTTTCTTGACTTCTTTATTGAGTGGATTCTAAGGACTTGTTTATTCTTCGTCTATCTTGTACACTTGGAGTTACCTCCCCTTGAGGATCATTCTCTACAATAGATGTTTCATTCTTGCCAATGAAAATATCAATTTTCTGTACTGAAGAAGCACTAGTTGATGAATGAGTTGTTCTCAACTTATATCATTTCTATCTTGGTTCTTCACTTGGAACCTCTTGCCTTTTTTTCTTTCTAGATTGTGAATTCTTAGTTACCTTCTTCCCTTTCTCACAATTTCTATCTAATTGTCCCTCTCTATCTTCTCCATTTCTAATCTCTTGCGATTCTTCGGTCATTTCATCATTGGTGGATTCCAAGTCCTTCATCAACTCATATGTCAATTGAACATCTTGCCTTTTCAACTTGTCAATCTATATATTCATACATCTCCTTGTGGTTGACATAATTGGTCCCATCAACACCTCAAGATTTGTTAATTCTTGACCAACCCAATTGAGTGTTGGAAGAGGCATGTTCTTTTCTTCTTCATAGTAATGATGAACATGGTTCTCATCATCTTCAATTTGATTTGGCACAAAAATTAGATGGAAAGCTCTAACCATCTCAATTGATAACCTAGAACACATTTTCCTCCTCATTACAAAATCATCAATTGCATTTTCCCAATGTTCCTCAAGATGTACCTTATGCTTTTATTTCCTTTCACTAACCATCCTCATTTTATGAAAGAGGTCAAAGTTTACTCTTGATGTGTGAGTCACAAGATTGTAGAATTGCAATTCCTCCTCTGATTTCCCCACTGCTTGCATTGATGGACACACTTAGATTGAATCTCCCATTATGATAAAGAAAGTTACCGCGACCTTACACTTCTTTTGGATCTCATCATATGTCGACAATTGCCTTCTCACCTCTAACAATACCATCTTATCAATTGGATACCTTGGAAGCCAAGTGGGATAAGTTGAGAATCCTTGCAATCGGATATAGTTGAATTTAGGAAATTGGGTATACCATAGCCCATACTTCACCAAATCCATAGCATCTTGTGACAATCTCTTGTGAAGGCCTCCTTGTTGAAAATGTAGCTAGGTTGTATCCCTTGATTGGGCTGACCTAGCTTGGTAGATTTTAATGTGGCCTTCGGCCTTAAAATTTATTGTGTATGGGCCTATTTGGGATATTGTGTAACTTGTAAATTCAATAGGTCGGGACCTATTAATATGTAACTTGTAAAGTGTTATTGGTCAAGCCCTAACCGATGTAACTTGTGATATTGGTCTAACCCTATAATGGCGAATGTAACTTGTGGTTATAAATGGGTTTGACCCTATAATGTAACTTGTGAATTTGTAATTTGGCACCAAAGCCGACCTAGGCATAAGGGTTAAGGGCATGTATATAAAGGAAGTGACTTGAGGTCACAAGTCATATAACATAAGAAAATATTATCTACCTTAATGCGATCTGTTCTTCTCCAAAAGATTAGCGAAATTGTCTTCTAGTTGGGCGAACATCTTCCTAGGTTTGTCAAACCTGCTCCTAGGTCTGTCGAGTCTGCCCCAAGGTTGTCGAACCTGCTCCAATGATGTTGAACTTATTTCAACATGTGCTACATATGTTCTAGGGAAATAAAACTCCCTCACATGATCTGCAATCAACAATCTGGGCGATTGTTCAAATTTGACCTGAACTGATTCAAATAAGTTCTTTGTATGCCCTAGAAGGGCAGTATTGTAATTTGCTGCTATACCTAATCTAATCAGATCTAAGATCTTTGGTTGCTAGGTTTTTCTTCCAGGAGGGAGGTTTTCCCAGGGTACATGTGTGTTATGTGTATGATTTACTTTGCATTCTGATTTTCTTTTCTATACTGCTAATCTGATCACTAAAAACTAATATGGTATCAAAGCCAAGTTCATATTAGCATAATCAAATTAATAGATTCATGAAGTATATCGGAAGTTTTTGGAGGTGTTTGAGAGGCTTAATGATTGATGGTTCAGTTCTCTCGTAGCTAGTCGTACCCTCATGTTGGCCATACCTTTATGTTGATTATGTCATTACTTCCTACAAGTTTGGAAACGGATCGGAAAGGAGGAAGATTGAAGGGGCCCTACTATTCTGGCAGGCCATAATAGTCAGTAGGTAAGGACGGGTGAACATGGTGAGAATCGCTACCTTTAATCATAAATGTTTATATGGTTCCTTGAGTTTACATGTAGTTTCCAGTCACTTTCAAGGTGAACATCTGATGTTTCATTGAATTTAATTAAGTTTGTTATTGGCTGACCTAGTTGTTTGGCCAGATTGAGTTAACAGATCTGCTCTTTCATAAAATAACCCTTACCAAGTTGATATGTCCTTATTCAATAATTTTCTGAGTGTTTTTTGGTAAGCTATAATTTGGTACAGTATTTCCCAACATTGGCATGATACTTGGTTTGTGCAAGTTGACAATGTTGCAAATTAGTATCAAGGTTACTTTTTCAGTATGTTGTGTTGACAGCTTTGAGTGATCCTTATGTGCAACTCCTACATGTTGTCACTAAGTTGAAGATAGATGATAAGTGATGGCGAGGCCCGAAGGTCATGCAATCATCATCAGATGCTTCATTATGACCTAAGTGGATGGTAATTCCATTGCTAAGTGAAATTAGGAAAGAATGTTGAGGACTGACATATAAGAGAAGTATTTTTTGAAATTTTCATGTTGTTATCAATTCATTGGATAGTGAATCATGTATGATAGTCTTGAACTATTAGTAACCTCTCGCAAATGCTTTCAGGATGAACTGAGGAGCATAAAGATGATGATTGTATTCAAGAGAGGAAGGTTTTGAGACATCATGTGAGGAAGCATCACAAGCTGAAGACTAAGAGACATAGCTTAGTTGGTGACACTACGATTAGGTTCAGCTTCAGAGGGAGCTTGTTGTTTTCAGCTCCAGAGGGAGCTTGTTGTATTCAGCTTCAGAGGGAGCTTGTTTGTTGTTTCAGTTTCAGAGGAAGCTATATGCTTGGTTAAGGCAATCTTTCAGGAGAAGGTTGAGGTGAAAGCCCTCGTTCCACCCTCTGCAAGTAGGCATGGTGGTATTACATTCTTCTCTTGGAGAAATCTGAGGTTAGAGCCCTCATTCCACCCTCTACGGAGTGCAAGGTGGGATCACCCTCTGCGGAGTGCAAGGTGGGACCACCTCTGCAGATTGCAAGGTGATAGTTTCTTTGAGGTATAAGACCTCTTCCACCCTTTGTGGGAAATGCAAGGTGGATCCATCCTCTGTGATGCATGATGGGTATCATGGAAAGAGTCCATGATGTACTTAGGATTCATCCTCTGCAGGTATCCATGATGAATATCATGGAAGGAGTCCATGATGTATATTGAATTCATCCTCTATGAGAATGCATGGTGGATATCATGGAAAGAGTCCATGAAGCATGGTCACCATGTAACTTGATTAATCAAGGGATCCTCCCTAGCTAAGAGGGACTGTTGAAAATGTAGCTAGGTCGTATCCCTTGATTGGGCTGACCTAGCTTAGTAAATTTTAATGTGGCCTTTGGCCTTAAAATTTATTGTGTATGGGCCTATTTGGGATATTGTGTAACTTGTAAATTCAATAGGTCAAGACCTATTAATATGTAACTTGTAAAGTGTTATTGGTCAAGTCCTAACCGATATAACTTGTGATATTGGTATGACCCTATAATGGCAAATGTAACTTGTGGTTATAAATGGGTCTGACTCTATAATGTAACTTGTGAATTTGTGATTTGGCGCCAAAGTCGACCTAGGCATAAGGGTTAAGGGAATGTATATAAAGGAAGTGACTTGAGGTCACAAGTCATATAACATAAGTGAATATCATCTTCCTTAATGTGATTTGTTCTGCTCCAAAAGATCAGCGAAGTACATTCTGAAGTCAGCGAAATTGTCTTCTAGCTAAGTGAACATCTTCCTAGGTTTGCCAAACCTACTCCTAGGTCTGTCGAGCCTGCCCCAAGGCTGCCGAACCTGCTCCAACACACTTACTTCAAGTTGTGCTACATCTATTCTAGGGCAAGCGAACTCCCTCACATGATCTGCAAACAACAATCTGGGCGATTGTTCAAATCTGACCTGAACTATGATTCAAATAAGTTCTTTGTATGCCCTAGAAGGGTAGTATTGTAATATGTTGCTATACCTAATCTAATCAGATCTGAGATCTTTGGTTGCTAGGTTTTTCCTCCAAGAGGGAGGTTTTCCCAGGGTACATGTGTGTTATGTGTATGATTTACTTTGCATTCTGATTTTCTGTTCTATACTACTAATTTGATCACTAAAAACTAACACTCCTTGTAGTGTTCTAACAATATGCATTGAAAAGGCACCATTGACCCTCTTGAAATGAGAAATATTGTGCAAGTGCGATTGAGGGTAGCAATCATATACTTTGACTTGCCCTTCATTATTTCCCACTAGTCTCATGCATGTCAATCGTTTATATCTATAATTTCTTGCCAACATATAGGCAATATATGAACTCATGTAGAATGGTCGAGATTGCTCCAAATTCCTCAACTATTCATCCAAATTGTCACTTTTCAACCTATCCCAATTGATCATCTTAACTGCAGTTGATATCTTGTCCATGTAATAAAACATCCATGCTTTGAAAGTAGATGCTTGAGGGCAAGGGGGATAATCCTATTCGATAATATGACAAGGTCTCCATACTCTTGTTTGAAATCCAACCTAAGAAATTTCTTGGGTATCTTGGTGTACAATGAACTCTTGATTTCTCCAACCAGTTGCTATTGATAACCTCTCCACAAGCCTCAGCTCCAACATCGTAAAATCTTGTTGCTTTCTCCTTTGTTCTACAGGTTGTGGAATTGTAGGTGGGAATACCAAATGCCTCCACAATTGCATCTTCAGTCAGATATGCTAACACCTTGCCATCAGGAGCTACAATTCTTCTTTGCTCAAGATCATAGTGTTTGGCACATTCTATAACCAACTCGGTGCATTGCACTTCGGGAGGGAATAGGGGGTTTGCACTATTCCATTTCGAGTCATCCTTCTAGCCAACTTTGAGAGATTGTATCCTTCATGTCCATGCATTCGTCTTTTGAAATCCTCTATGATGATGTGTACTAGGTTGGTATCACCAATGTTCCTCCATCTTGATACGATCTTTAACTTGGGGAATATTCCTTTGAAGTCATTCTTCATTCTCCCGTTCTTGCACCCAACATTTACATCCTGAAAGAAAAACACCTTAAGTTACAAGTTTGAAAGGATACTAGAATGACTAATGCATTGAAATTAAAATGAGTTCATTGAAAATTTTGAAGAATTCATGCTTTAGAACATATGTACAAAGGCTTTTCACAAATTTGTTAATGAAAATCAAAAAAGAATTATCCACATCCTCTTGTAAAAATAGGAAATGTAAGAGAATTTGAATGAAAAACTGCAGTAGATAGGACTTAGTTCGTTTTACTTCTTCAAATTCAAACCTTTTACTCTTTAAATTTCAATTGAAAATGATGTCAGTCTGAGAACTGATGAAAACTGAAAAACTGCACTAGATAGGACTTAGTTCATTTTACTTCTTCAAATTCAAACCTTTTACTCTTTAAATTTCAATTGAAAATGATGTCACAGGTATGAGAACTGATGAAAGCTGAAAAACTGCACTAGATAGGACTTAGTTCGTTTTACTTCTTCAAATTCAAACCTTTTACTCTTTAAATTTCAATTGAAAATGATGTCACAGGTCTGAGAACTGATGAAAACGCTAGTGAAATTGCCTCCAAATCAAAATGTTTCCACTTTTCCCTTGGTTAGAGAGATTGCTCCAGTTAGGTCTAATTTGAATTCTGCTTTGTAACCTTGAATGGTGATAGAAAATAATTTCAATCAGCTACAATTCACATTCTAATGCAGGGACAAAATCACCTTTTATGTCTGCTGCAACTCGTAGTTTAGGTCTGATGAAAAGATGGTTGGCAATGTCTTATTATAACTTGCACTTTAGGTCTGATAAAGTTCGCTACAATCTACTCCAATTTGCACCCTAAGTATGATGAAATTCGCTGCAATCTACCTCAAAAACTTGGCGAAAATGCATTTCAAGCGAATATAAATCAGGCTTCCCAAGTTCGACTCAATAGGATAGTCAAAAATTCGCCTTATAGATTGTTGGAATTCAAACCCTGGGTCTTAATGCTTGTCAATAATCATTCTGCTCTGCTGGATGATTTGTTTTGAATTGAATTGAATAGATTGATATTGCAATGAACAATTCAATCCGTTATTTATACATTCTCTTAACCTTGGTTTTGCACTCTCAATAGGGCTGACTTGGCATTTATTTGCTTGGCATTTGAATTCATTCGAAATTAAGCTAGGTCGGTTATGTTCAATCTCTGAAAGCATTTAACGTTTTAGAGTTTGAATGTTCTTTCTCAAGATGGCCAACTTGGCATTGCAATAAAAAAGAGGGCACTTCCTATGTGTGGAGGGATTTCATGGAGCGCAATTGTAGCATGGTCAAGGATTAGTGCTCATAGGAGAGCAGGTTTGAGGCATCTTCAAGGAATTTCATAGCGCATTTCCTGGGTGATAGAGGAATTTCGTGGAGCGCAATTGCAACACAATTAGAAAATTTGCAAAGTGTAGGTGCAATTTGCCTTGGAGACCGACATCACATTCCTTTTCAATGATTGTTTAAGCACACTCTTGGAGGCCAACTTGATATTCCTTCACCTTGCAATGTGTTAAGCATACCTTGGGCGCTGATTCATGATGCAAAGGAAATATCTATACCTTGAGTGCATTTCACATGAGGGGAGGAAATTTCACTACACTTGGACGGGATTACACTCACCGAATGCAGCGCTCTTCCTTTTTATGCAATGCAAACCTTGGAGCGCAATTGAGAGGAAGATAAGAATTTTTTACTAGGGCGCTATTGCAGTAGGAAGGTAGAATAGTGCCCACTTTGTGATGTCCTCATCCTTTTCACATCCTGTCAATCATCTTCAATTTTGTTATGTCTCTAGAAGAGACAAAATTGTGAAAAGGTGTGAAAAGATCCTACATGAAGATGTCATACTCATGTCAAATATGATAGAAACTAATTTATCAAGGGTGAAATAAGTTTGAGAAAACACTTAGAACCATGGAGAAGAAACATCATGAGCACATATCAAGATCAACCTAAAGTGACTAAGCAACAACTCAAGACTCCATCCATATCAATCATCACCCATACTAATAACTTGTGACGGATCAATTGACACTATTGGGTTCCCCTATATCTGTTACTACAATCTAAAGCGGACCATATGCCTCAATAAGTCAAACTGACATTGAGGAAGGAATACGAGTTCCTTTGAGATTATTATCAAACTGAGATCATAGCAATAAGGATATTGATGACTCAACAAAGTAACAATCATCGATTATTAGTAAAGGAGTGATTAGTCATAACCATGGGTATATGCACGAAGTTGTGGTACCAAAAAGGCATCACACTTCAAAAAAACTGAAAAATGCGCATAAGGCGCACTCCTTATAAGGCGCACACACTATAAGCTTGGCATACCAAGCCTATAGGGCGCGCACCCTATAGTGTGCATGCCTTATAAGACGTGCACCTTATGCACATTTTAAACTTTAAAAAAACCCTGCTCCGCATTTTGGATGCATTCTGCATTCCCAAACCCGCGTTTTGGCGATTTCGGGTGCCATTTTTTTGCACTCGCCCTTTGTAAAAGCTTGATATTGGGCACTAAGTTGTCCATCTCTCATCAAAATGCCGCCACGCCATCAAAGAGCTCGAAGAGGTATGTATTTTTATTTTCTTATTGTCATTTTTTTATTAATTTGAAGATTAAACTAGGTTTATTGATTTAAATTTATTTTTATTATCAAGAAATGAGTTTAGACAAGAAAATGTTGAAAACACTCAATCACCTCCTCATGAAGACCATATTGAAGAAAAAGCACATCAATCACCTCCTCATGAAGACCATGTTGAAGAAGAAGCACATCAAGAACCTCCTAGACATCTCATAGGTACACAAGAAAACCTATTAGGTCAAATAGAAAATAGCCAAAAAAAGCTTGAAGGTTTAATCATAAGGCTAAAAGATCCCACTAGAACAAACTTCCATAGGACAAACCTTGCCAGTTCTTTGCAATCTATTGTATCTCACATACAATCTATGAGTGGGCAAATAAATTTTTGGTCCAATAAGAAGGAAGAACAAAAGCAATTTTATGCTAACAAATTATCATATGCGGCAGTGAAGAAAAAGAAAATTAATAAATTTGACTTGTGTGCTCTTTTTACGGACCCCCGAACGAATCAACCTTTACACCTTGGATGTAGGAGATTCCCTATTCATCGGTGTCATCATGAAGGGATTAAGAACAATTTTTGGGATAGGTGGTGGATGGTATTTGATCAACCCCCATGCAATAATCATTAGGTACCCCAATACTTTTTGAGAAAACTGTACTGTGAGTTTGTCCTTAATGAGATCCCAAACTATTTTGATTTTCTAGATTTCCAAGGTAGAGGTGGGAGTTCCTCGCATGATAGAGAGGGTGCACAGTGTGATCCAAATCTCCCACCAAGACCCTTGGCCAGACCTATGGTGGATCATGTTATTATTCCTTCCATTTTGAAGGTGAGTATTGAGGTCAAAACTCTAACTCGATTAGCTCACTCACTCAGACCCTTATATAGTATGTTAGGCCTCTAGTAGAGGGTGATGCGAGTGATGATGTTGATTCTTCTAGGCATCGAGTTCCAACTCATTTTTGTCGATCTTGTGGTTCTCTTTGCACTTATGATCCTAATAGTTCTAAGAATGAACGTGTACGAGCGGATTTTGCTATAGAGAACATTGTCATGACAGAATCCTTGCTGAACGAAACATTTGGCATTGATACCCAGGTGAATTTCATTACAAGTTTATTTCATTCTTTTTATTAAATCTTATATGTAAATTTGAGAATATATCTAAATTAGTAAATTATTATGATAAAAAATCAGGGTCAAAGTGTTCACAATACTAGCAACATTCCAACAGCACCCTTTTTCACTACTTCGTCGACTCCATAGGTATACAACGAGTGAAGAAACATAATTATTATATGTAGATAGTTGAACCTTATGTGAATGATTTTCTAATTACTCATTTTGGATGTCAAATAGTTTGATGCTAGAGCTTCAACATCAACACCTCGTAGTGTATTTCATCGACAATCTTTCACCCAGGTAAACAATTTATCTTTAATGTTGTTATTAAATAATATAGATAGTTTTGGTGAGTAATCAATATACTTTGTTTAATTTTCAGATGTTGACATCAAAGACTCCTCCTGCTATCCGCGCGTCAATGGAGCACGGTGTTGCTGTAGCAGTAGCAAGTTCAACTGCTTTAACAGAAGTATGAGACATATTTGTAAATTTAGTAAATTTAGCATTACATTTGTTATCTTAATAATATGTTATTAAAAAATTTAACGACACTTGTATTTAGTTTAATTTATATTGTGATGCTTACAGGAGGGGCTTGTCACTGCAGATCATGAATGTGCACCTGTTGTGGATGAACATCATGATTATTTGTATGCAGTAAGTGACTATTCTATTATATGTCATTCTAAAATTCAATTTTTGTATATGCTAACATCATTCTTTTCATTGTATCAGGTGGAGTTACCAAAAAGTTTGGAGAGGAGGTCGAGTGGACGTACTCAAAAGACACATGCATCATATACATCTCCATCCCCTCGACAGGCAAAGATATCTCGTGATATGTTTCCTTCCCCTAGAGGGAAATGAGTAGAATAGGATCCTATGTTGTATGCCTATATGGCAATTTTGAACATATGTTTTGTATTACGAATATGTGACATTCTATCTCCATATGGCTTTTGGCAAACTCCTATTTGACTTTATTGGATACCATGTTGTATGCCTATATGGCAAATTTCAACATATGTTTTGTATTACAAATATGTGACATTCTATGTCCATATGGCTTTTGGCAAGCCCCTATTTGACTTTATTGGATATCATGTTGTATGCCTTTATAGAAATTTTGAACATATGCTTTGTTTTATGAATATGTGAAATTCTAAGTCCATATGGCTTTTGGCAAGCCTATTTGTTTGTATTGGATATATTTGATAGTTTTAACGGTATACAATGTTGCATGGATTTGTAGCTTTTTGGTTAATGCAAATCATTTATCATGGTTGTCCATAATTGTAGTACAAATGATTAAATGAATAATTGCACAAAGTTTATTGTTACTTAAGCTTTGAACCTAAATATGTGTTTATAATCCAAGACACAAGCTTATGGAGATCAACACAAATTCAATAGTTATAGTCGAAATAAGACTATATAAAGGAAACATGGAAAGAACCAAAATTAGACAATGTAAGACACCATTGTACCAATAACCATTCTAAAAAAATTGCATAGCCCATAAACTTATATTCATCTAATGCATGCACTTAGGCGATTTCGCCGCTAGGGTGTGGCCCGAAACGATTGGGCGAGTTGGAGAGCAAAAAGAAGGCATTACGAGCGTAAACCTGGCCAGCCCGACACGTAGGAGCTGACGGTTCAGTGTCGCGATGAGCGGATTGAAAGATGGGGCATTATGCAACTTTTCATTGAACTCATCTGACGGTTTTTGTCACAACCGAGAAAGTGTCGCCATGAGCAACTGGATCCGAGTCTACCGAAACCGAGAGAGGCTCTTTTAGAGTGCCATAACACGACCCCGCAGGATCAGATGACTTGTTCTTATGATTAACAGGTGTCGAGAAACGCGATGCTGAATATTGACAACTTTGAGCAACTTGAGCACTTAGGTGATTTCGTTGCTAGGGTGTGGCCCGCAACGATCGGGCGAGTTGGAGAGAAAAAAGAAGGCACTCATAGCGTAATCCCGGCCACCCCGATGCGTACGAGCTGATGGTTCGGTGCCGCAACAAGAGGATTGAAAGATGGGGCATTGTGCAACTTTTCATTGAACTCATCTGACGCTTTTTGTCGCAACCGAGAAAGTGTCACCATGAGCAACTGGATCCAAGTCTACCGAAACCGAGAGAGGCTTTTTTAGAGTGTCATAACATGACCCCGTAGGATCAGACAGGTCATTCTTATGATTAACGGGCACCGAGAAATGCGATGCCGAATATTGACAACTTTGAGCAACTTGAGCACTTAGGCGATTTCGCTACTAGGTTGTGGCCCGCAACGATTGGGCGAGTTGGAGAGCAAAAAGAAGGCATTCCTAGCGTAAACTTGGCCACCCCGATGCATATGAGCTGATGGTTCGGTGTTGCGACGAGCGGATTGAAAGATGGGGCATTGTGCAACTTTTTATTGAACTCATCTGACACTTTTTGTCGCAACCGAGAAAGCGTCGCCACGAGCAACTGGATCTGATTCTATCGAAACTGAGTGAGGCTTTATTAGAGTGCCATAACACGACCCCACAGGATCAGACGGACCGTTCTTATGATTAGTGGGTGCCAAGAAACGTGATGTCGAATATTGACAACTTTGAGCAACTTGAGCACTTAGGCGATTTCGCTGCTAAGCTGTGGCCCGCAACGATTGGGCGAGTTGGAGAAAAAAAAGAAGGCATTCCTATCGTAAACCCAGCCACCCTGACGGGTATGAGCTGATGGTTCGGTGCCGCGAGGAGTGGATTGAAAGATGGGGCATTGTGCAACTTTTCATTGAACTCATTTGACGCTTTTTGTCGCAACCGAGAAAGTGTCACCATGAGCAACTGGATCCGAGTCTACCGAAACCAAAAGAGGCTTTTTTAGAGTGCCATAACATGACCCCGTAGGATCAGATAGATCATTCTTATGATTAACGGGCACCGAGAAATGCGATGTCGAATATTGACAACTTTGAGCAACTTGAGCACTTAAGCGATTTCGCTGCTAGGGTGTGGCCCGCAACGATTGGGCGAGTTGGAGAGCAAAAATAAGGAATTCCTAGCGTAAACCCGGCCACCCCGATGCGTACGAGCTGATGGTTCAATGTCGCGACAAGCGGATTGAAAGATGGGGCATTGTGCAACTTTTCATTGAACTCATCTGACGCTTTTTATCGTAACCGAGAAAGTGTCGCCACAAGAAACTGGATCTGAGTCTACCAAAACTGAGAGAGGCTTTTTTAGAGTGCCATAACACGAGCCCGTAGGATTAGACGGATTCTTCTTATGATTAACAGACGCCAAGAAATGCGATGTCGAATATTGACAACTTTGAGCAACTTGAACACTTAGGCGATTTCGCTACTAGGGTGTGGCCCGCAACGATCGGGCAAGTTGGAGAGAAAAAAGAAGGCATTCCTAGCATAAACCCGGCTACCCCAATGCGTACGAGCTGACGATTCGGTGTCGCGATGAGCGGATTGAAAGATGGGGCATTGTGCAACTTTTCATTGAACTCATATGACGCTTTTTGTCACAACCGAGAAAGTGTTGCCACGAGCAACTGGATATGAGTCTACCAAAACTGAGAGAGGATTTTTTAGAGTGCCATAACACAACCCCGCAGGATCAAATGGCTTGTTCTTATGATTAACGGGCGCCGAGAAATGCAATGTCGAATATTGACAACTTTGAGCAACTTGAGCACTAAGGCGATTTCGCTGTTAGGGTGTGGCCCGCAACGATTGGGTGAGTTGGAGAGCAAAAAGAAGGCATTCCTAGCGTAAACCCAACCACCCTGATGTGTATGAGCTGACGGTTTGGTGCTGCGACAAGCGGATTGAAAGATGGGGCATTGTGCAACTTTTCATTGAACTCATCTGATGCTTTTTGTCGCAACCGAGAAAGAGTCGCCATGAGCAACTAGATACGAGTCTACTGAAACCGAGAGAGGCTTTTTTAGAGTGCCATAACACGACCCCACAAGATCAGACGAATCGTTCTTACATGCCACTAACATCGAGAAAAACCATGCCGAATTTTGACAATTTTTCACACTTTGAGTGATTGACAACAAATGAGCAATTTTTACATCTTTTACCATATTAGCAAGGTATACTTCACGAAATGATCCCATGTGATCTCTAATGGTCCAAAATGAAATTATTTACATAAAATCACACAAAACAAGACAAAAACACAATTTTTTATATTACAATGCCTCGAGTAGTCAAAAATACAAGTCATGTACATACATCCAAGTAAGATTGATATTACCATTTTTTACATTTACATTTAATCCAATGAACCATCTGGATCTAATCTACTCTTTATCGTGTCTAGTATGGCCTCATGGTCAAACTCACGAACCTTCCATAGGTTCTTGTTTAGTGGTCTACCCCCATATCTGATCAAATGAACATTTGAAGCTACAACAAGGTTAGAATAATGAAGAATCTTCCTATGTGTCTCAAAGTCCTCGAACAACCACAAGTTACACTTCTTCACTGGGTACCTTCTAAGCCATGTACCAGTAACAACTACTGATCCTGTGGGGTACTCAATATTTTCTCCATCTACCACAGGGCGATCCAATTTCTTTTTTGCGTCCACACAACGACACAGGAAATAATTTGTTCCTTCTTCATTGTCTTCAACTGCAATTACTGCATAAACATGCCCTACAATGATAAAGTGAGAAAATTTTAGCAAACAACTAAGGTAAAATATTAAAGTACAAAAAAATGCATGTGGATAATTTACCTGGTTGGACTAAATCTGACACATGGTCAAAGTCAATGGATGCTTCCATCTGTGTGAGTTGTAGTGCACTCGGAGGTCAGCATGTCTCAAAAGAGATTAGAGGCCTCATACACCATTCGTCCACCCACTCCTTTGACTCACACTCATTATAGGCACCATCTCTACATGAAGAACAATAACATGCCATCCGTCGCGTATGGATAGTCCATGAACCTGCATTAGAGATTTTGAAAGAGTGTAGCTCATTCGATCCTGTCAATGTAAAACAATCTTCTAATTTTGCAATGTTAGTATCGTCTACCAACCAAAAAAATTTGCAAACTGAAGACTTACCTTGATTACCTGGACCAATTGTACCATTGCACCATTGAACAGTTGATTTTGAATCTTTCAAGTTTGCATTCCCTTTGTACTTTAACTCTTCTCGTGCTAAAGCTCTTTTAATACATGCTCCTGCAACATCATGCTCCCCTTTTCCATGCCCAGCCTCAGAGAAATTCCACATATGTTGAATAGTAGTCAACTTATGCATCCTACTCAACCAATAAAACATCCGAGAGTTCTTAAATTGCGATGCACAATTATTTGAACATATGATATGTTGACGGAATGATATGCCTTGGCTAGCCAAATCATCGTAGAATATCTGAAAACAACCTTGCACAAACTCTGTAGAGTGTGAGCGATCATCACTGATGTAAAAATGATACTCCCTCAATATCCTCCTATCCTCTTCCATACTATCATGTGCATGAATGAATGCTATATGCACAAATATGGCACCCTGTGTGGAGTTGTAATGTTGTGATTGCACCTCGTTTTGCGGTTGTAGTGTGTAGTTCTCTGCAAAGTCAACAATTGAAACGATTGTACGAAGTGGAAATGTGTCCTTTCATAACTTAAATTGTGAGTCCAACCAACGAGCTCGATGGTTATGCCTTGCATACTCATACACTATATTCTCATGAAAGATGCCCATAAACTGATACACTGGAATCTTCTCACTAACCAATTCACACCTTTTTGCTTCTTTTCCATCTTTTAGCATATAGGCCACTGTCTTATATTTTCCAAATTCTACTAATTCATTACCAATTTCTTGTCCAATATCCATATGTTGACAAATTTGTAAATGTCCCAATCCACCACAATCAACACATGTGCCATCCAAGCAACACTTATTGTAATATACTTGACCATCTACTCTTTCACATAAGATGCTAGATATGAATTCCCTTGAAGATGTCGGTGGACCATTTATGTTGCATTCCTACAAAACATTGTTAGCATGCAAATCTATTATACATATGCGTTGATAAACATCATAATGGTTAGAAAATTCAATATGTACTCTACAACAATAAGTTGTGCATGTGTAATTTATTTTGACATAAAAAGGCTTTACCATTTCAAAGAATCTTTCACTAATTTTTATTTGAGGATACATATGTTGAAACTTGGCAAAAAATTGTGTTTGAGTCATATCCAAAAAATGTTTCGGATGTGGATCACGGATTTTACTACCAATCCTCCTTCTTACAACATCTCTTTGATTTTGAGAGACCCTTGTGTTATTCTTCCAAAAATCTTCAATTAGGGATCTCAAGGCTTCAACAATTGCTTTATCTTTCCGTGGTAATCTACCAGAAAATGCCCATAACTCATTGTTATATGGATCCTCCGCTCTTTGTCGCCTTCCCATAGCTCTCATTAGAGTTTGTCTACTTATCTTCAATTGTTTACTTGTCTTTCTAAGGAGGCGATCTTTCTTAGTTTGAGTGCTTACAATTGTTGATGTAATGACATGTCGTGTGGCGTTACTATCTTTTGTGTGTGAGTTAGAACCAACAGTATCATATGCATTCATCAGATTCTTCACAATAGATTTGTCACTTGATTCAATCGATGTTCTTAGCCCAAGAATCTTCATTATAGGCCTAAATTTCAGATTTCTCATCATTTCAACAAATAGTTGACATCTTTCTGTCTCATTTAAAGGCTCAAAAAATATTTTCCATATCCGGTTAGCATGTCTTTGACAAGTACACTTCGGAATCTTGTCAACCATTGGTTTCAAAACATTAGCATCAATATCAATCAAATACTTAGGCTTTCTATGCAAAACTCTAGGAGGTGTTTTCAAACTTTGAGTTACCTCAAGATTAGGAATGTCAACAACATTAGGGATAGGTGGCATACCTACAACCGGAGATGAAAATGATGACATATCTTGAAATTGAGGTGTACAAGATGGTGTAGCTCCAATACTTGATGTCAGTCGTGAAGTACTTGTAATGTCAAATGTCATAGAGGGAGTGCATTCAATATGAGATGTTGTAGACACCAACAGTGTGCCAATTAGAGATGGTGTGCCTTCAACTTGAGATGTAAGAGATGGGGTGCCTTCAACTTGAATTGTGGTAGACATGCTCTCAACCTCGGGATTCAATTGTCTCGTTGCACGAAGGTTTTGCATCCGTTGCCTTTGTGTAGCCAATTTTGTCTCTCTCTTAGATTGGATGGATATTTCATGTTCCTCTTCAATTGGCACCTCTTCTTCTATGGTATTCAATTTCCTTTGTTCATGAAGTTGATTCATTCCTTCTCTTTTTTTTGCATTCTTAGCTTCACGCTCTTCCGGTGTTACATTTTTTTGTCGTTTCCTCAGCATGATGATGATTTCTACATGTACATGCACATAAAAGAGAATAAAGTGAAATCATGCATCTATGACTGTCCTAATTATGCATATGTTAAAATGGATATATGAAATTGAAATTATTTCATGTATTGATTTTCTAAATTTTTTCATAAGATCTTAAAAAGGATGTATGAAATTGCAAATTTTGTTTTAAACCACTAAACAAATAATTTTCTTATGCAACTTCCTTCAAATGCATTGTTAAATCTAATTTAAATCTAATAGGATTATAATCAATTTTGACTCACTTTTATTCTAGCATTTAAACAAAATAACACTTAATAAGTATTTGAATTCTAAAAACAAGAAAATATTACCTCAATTATTCAAATTTGATAAAAAAAAACTATGTTCTTCCTCTTTGACGTTGCCAAATGAAAAAAAAGGTGGTGGAGAGCTAATGCAATGTATAAAATAACCTTGCATAAAATGTCAACACCATGCAAAAAGTGTTCTTTTGTCTGATCATGCACAAAAAGAAGACAAAATGAGAGAATGTGGGCTTGGATCACGAGTCAAAGGTCCCATATAACCGTCTTTTAGTGCAGCTCATTTGGCTAGCACCAAATATGGCACTAGCCATATTTGGCACTAGCCAAATGACTTCCATTGAAATTTTTTAACGTTTGATAAATTTCTACTCTATAACCTATAACCGTTTTTTTCTGCAACTCATTTGGCTAGGGCCAAATATGGTGCTAGCCAAATGACTTCCATTGAAAAATTTTAACCTTTGATAAATTTCTACTCTATACCCTATAATCTATACTCTATACCCTATAGTTTGATAGCCACAACCATAAAAATTAAACCATATGACTCTTTAGGACAAAATATGGTGTCTTAAGACACAATATGGTGTCGTTATGGGTCATATGGTGTCGTAAGGGGTCATATGGTGTCCTATGACCCCTTAAGACACCATATGACCCCTTAGGACACAATATGGTGTCATTATGGGTTGTATGGTGTCGTAAGGGGTCAATGGTGTCATATGACCCCTTAGGACACAATATGGTGTCGTAAGAGGTCGTATGGTGTCGTAAGGGGTCATATGGTCTCGTAAGGGGTCATATGGTGTATTGTGACCCCTTACGACACCATATGACCCCTTACGACACAATATGGTGTCATTATGGTTCGTATGTACACCTAAGGGATCATTTGGTGTCCTATGGGGCCATATGACCCCTTAGGTGTCGTTAGGGATCATATTGTGTCTTAACGGGTTATATGGTGTGTTATGACCCCTTAAGACATCATATGACCCCTTAGGACACAATATGGTGTCGTTATGAGTCGTCAGGGGTCATATGGTATCCTGTGACCCCTTAGGACACCATATGACCCCTTAGAACACAATATGGTGTCGTTATAGGTCGTATGGTGTTGTAAGGGGTCATATGGTATCCTATGACCCCTTAGGACACCATATGACCCCTTACAACACCATATGGTGTCATTATGGGTCGTATGGACACCTAAGGGGTCATGTGGTGTCCTATGGGGCCATAGGACACCATATGACCCCTTAGGTGTCGTTAGGGATCATATTATGTCTTAACAGGTCATATGGTGTGTTATGGCACCTTAAGACACCATATGACCCCTTAGGACACAATATGGTGGCATAAGGGGTCATATGGTGTCCTATGACCCCTTAGGACACAATATGGTGTCGTTATGGGTCGTACAGTGTTGTGAGGGGTCATATGGTATCATATGACCCCTTAGGACACCATATGACCCCTTATGACACAATATGGTGTCGTTATGGGTCGTATGGTGTTGGAAGTGACCCCTTAAGACACCATATGACCCCTTAGGACACAATATGGTGTCATTATGGATTGTATGGTGTCGTAAGGGGTCATATGGTATCCTATGACCCCTTAGGACACCATATGACCCCTTAAGACACAATATGGTGTCGTTATGGATCGTATGGTGTCGTAAGGGGTCATAGGATACCATACGACCCATAACAACACCATATTGAGTCCTAAGGGGTCATATGGTGTCCTAAGGGGTCATAGGGTATATGGTGTCCTAAGGGGTCATAGGATACCCTATGACCCCTTAGGACTCAATATGGTGGCGTTATGGGTCGTATGGTGTCATAAGGGGTCATATGGTATCCTATGACCCCTTACGACACCATATGACCCCTTAGGACACAATATGGTGTCTTTATAGGTCGTATGGTGTCGTAAGGGGTCATATGGTGTCCTATGACCCCTTAGGACACCATATGACCCCTTAGGACACAATACGATGTCGTTATGGGTCGTATGGTGTCCTAAGGGGTCATAGGATACCATATGACCCCTTACAACACCATACGACCCATAATGACACCATATTGTGTACTAAGGGGTCATATGGTGTTGTAAGGGGTCATATGGTATCCAAATAGAAACCCCCATCTCACCTCTCCCTTCTTTATCTCCCTTCCCTCGTAGTTCCATCTCTCTCTATGAACTAGATCTCATATTCTCTCTCTCCCCTTACCTCTTCTCGAGCTCTTCATTCTTATAGATACATACTCTTCTTTGTCCCTCCCCTCTCTAGCTCTCACAATTCCCTTATTTTCTTATCCCCCAAGCTATCTCCCTCTTCATCCTTATTTGGCGCACCACATTTGGCGCACGCCAAATGGAATATTCATTCATCACATTTGGTGCACGCCAAATAGGGCGAGCGCCATATTTGGTGCACGCCAAATAGGGCGAGCGCCATATTTGGTGCACGCCAAATAGGGCGAGCGCCATATTTGGCGCTCGCCAAATGGCCCGCTTTGGGAAACACCAAACCTATGGTTTGGATTTGCCTTGAGCATCCAACCCAAAGGTTTGGACGACCATTTCAGGCTAGAGACGTGTTTTTATCAGAACATTAAAAATTTTGACATATTTTTTGTCGTGCTCTCCGTCAGGTTTGCACGTGTTTCAATGAAGTTAAAAAAAAAATATCGTAGTAAACTTGAGCTCCCTCTTAGCTATCCAACAATGTAATTTATTTCAAATTTTGATTGCGTTAAGTCTTTCATCTATAATTTCTTTTGTTAGTGTGTCTGTTTTTTTGTCAAAAACCAACATGCACTATTTTGGGTATAGATTTTTATATGTTCATCAGATTTTGAAAAAACCTACATTTTTAGAAACTAGACTCCATTCTACACAAAAAAAATTTTAAAAATTATTTTTGATTTGTTTTCAATGATTTTAGGGGGGAGCACGCTCAAATTTATGTTTTTCAGGATGTGTCCACTTCGAAAATTTGTAAAAAATCATATACTCGTTAAAAAATTAGCTGAAAATTCTGGCATAAATTACAAGGTGTTAGCTAATTTCTCACCGAAGCGATTTTAAAAATTCAAAAAAAAAGTAACATTTTAGGGGGGCCACAACAGACGCTATGTTATGTTTTTTTGCAGAAAAACAGGACCACTTTTTGTGGCCCCCCTTTTTGAAGCCCTTTATCTCCACCATTTTCAAAAAAAAATAGTAGTTTAGAAAGTAGACTCGAAGCACTCTGACTCTTGTTCTTGTTGCATCTTCAAATTTGGAGTGTAACTATCTTTAATTTGTCGTTGAAGTTCAAACTTTGCTAATTTCAGAAAAAAAAAAAAAAAAAAAAAAAAAGGTGGCATCTTAAGACCCCTTTTGATACCACAACTTGGTGAACATACCCCTATCGATGTTAACAGCTAGTTGGTAAGAGATCATTAATAACCTATTAAGGTGGCAGCGATTGCAATTGATTAATTATGGAGTAATACAAAGATGTGTTTAGAAAGAGATATCGGACATGTCTCTTGGAGGCATCCTATCTAATTGCAAAGATAAAAGAAGGCAATCGATCTCTTTCAATCAATCATCAATTTGGATCATATCTCTTTTATTTATCCCGTGTGGATCTACTCTAAATTGCATGATTGTCTTTGGCATTGTTGGTTGCATACATTTAAAGATCAGATCAGAGATGGCACTCTTAGTTGCAAACACATGACTTTATATCTGGAACAGCAACGTATCACTGTAGAATGATACTAATATCTACAATCTGCATATTCATATAGTGGATCAGACATCAGCTTTATAGTTTTATAGCTATCTTTATAAGGAGGACCATTGCACAATTAACATCAGCATATCAGGAAGAGCACACATCTCCAAATACATATATATGTATATTATTAAGATTGGAATATCCTAACTTTGCATGATCCCTAAAATCATATCAGATATAGCATTATTTTGTTATCCAATCTTTACCCTTCATCAATATAGGTGAAATGGAAAATTTATCAGCATATTGTTGCACCAAGTGCAATATATATCTATAAGATCAAATCACTTAGCATACATCTAATTGTATAATCAGAGACAGCAGTGGTATTGATATTAGTTATTGTTCTTGAAAGAACATTATCATTGTTTATATTCTTTCAATTATAAGGTTTTACGTGGTATCATACATTACAATTCATATTAAGAACAGAGAATTCAAGGTAGTTGTCCCAATATCGATATCCTAAAAGGGGAAATTACACGTTTAAGTGTTCTTCCCTCTTACCTTGGATGCGTTTTGGAGTGGACCTTCATCATGAACAAGGAAATTTGCAAAAGTTGGGGGCAATTTCATGATATACAAGGAATTTTGAGGGTGTGAATTTCATCTAAGGAAACTATGGTTGCATTTCCACATTATGGAGAGAATTGAGGGCACATTTGAGACTTAAGGAATTGAATCCTTGGATGGAGGGCGCATATGAGACTTTTGAAAGGAATTCCTTGTCCTGGAATAGAAATTGATCCTGAAAAATACAAATTGACGAGCCATTTAAATGCATTCCTTAGCTTGAAAATGAATTTCCTTATTAACATTCTGTTTGCCTCACTCTCCTTAGAAATACAAATTGACGAGCCATTTAATTGCATTCCTTAGCTTGAAAATGAATTTCCTTATTAACATTCTCTTTGCCTCACTCTCCCTGACCACATTAGGAATTTTAACATCATCTTGCATTTTTGCATTTTTGACAACTTTTTGACAATTTTGACAATTTTTTACAACTTTTTGACAATATTGACAACATTTTGCAAAATTGTCAATATTGTGCATATCACCCTTAACTCATAGCTCTAATGCTCATTCATGAATCCTAACTTGGATGATCAATCCAATCACCCCTTTGAGAGTAAATCTCGCCTTTGGAAACCAAAATCACTGCCAAACATACTAAACCCTAAGCAAAACCCTGAAACCCTAAAGCAAAGCCACTCTGGAAAGCAAAAAACAAAGGGGGTTCCCATTTGCAATGGAGCGATGTGTACAAACATCACAACACTACTCAAAGTAACTAGCAATGCTATAACTGAAATTCTGGAAAACTCATTTTAATTGAAAGCAAAGGAAACTTTCTGTAATTAATATGTAGTTCTAAAGTTGCAAAGACAATAAATTTCTATTTTCTGGAATATAGCCATTCACAGTACGTAGAAGCAAAGGAAACTTTCCATAGTTACCTGGATACGTGTGGATAAAGGTAATGCTACAAGGATGGAAATACCATCAAATTGGCACATGCAAGTTAACAAATGAAGTTACAGCTATATCATATTAGTAGTCATAATAAATTGTGGGCACAAGGACAAGTATATGGTCCTTAATTGTATATAGAATTTCCTGGTAACTATATAGCCTTCTTAAGAGGTTGTGGAAAACCTTGGCTTCGTCTCATGGACCCTTGATCTCAAACTTGTATTATTGAACTTTTATCAACCAATGGGGGCACACTAGCATAATAAAAACAACGAGTCAAACAAAAAGAAAAAAAACTAAACAAGGCCAAGAGTTATAACCACAAACATGAAAGAGACACAAATACAATTTGACAGAGTACTGCTTTAAACAGTGGTGACAAGAGGAGAGACTATTAAAAGTTATAGCAAGAAAAGTATTAAAGCAAACACAAGAAGCCTCTATGGTACGCGAGAAAAAATCAGTACCGATGCTACAATTGAAGTATTGAGGGAAACATTATTGGTCAATGTTGTATAGTTTTCAGCTGGCAAGTTTTGGTTAAACACGAGATGCTGGAAATTTAATGGTAAAGCCAGCTTAGTAATGCAAGAAGAGATGGAAATTTAATGGTAAAGCCAGCTTAGTAATGCAAGAAGAGATGGATTAAGAGAAGAAATACAGTGTGTGAGATAGAATCTGAACTGATGGAACTAGTCAGTAACTCATAGACAGGCCAAAACATAAAGCCCACCAACAAAAAAATTTAAAAACTGATATTACGAGCATATCGATATAGGAGTGATAAAGAAATTATTTTTGCAGTCAACAACAGGATTAAAAAGCCCAATCCCAACAAAATAGAATCCATCATCACAAGATGTTCATCTAGCTTAGCTTTCAAAGACTAAATCTATACAGATACAAACAAAGCTACAACACAGATGTACTGGACACTGCAACAGAATCCCGAATTAAGGTAAGAGTATCCCTCCTTACTACATTTACCATGTCTTCCAAAAATGATTCATCAATATAGTTATCCTCACAACAAGTTTGTATTCCTCCATAAGCAATTTTCTTCCATATTTTCCAAGTTGTATGTACTCCATCCACTTTTTCAGGAGAATCCATTCTTGCACCAAAAAAAAAAGTCATAACTTATTCCAGATCTAAATTCAAGATCACATCATACCACCATTCATACAGATAGCTTTATTTTGAATTCTTATACTTCATTAACTCTATTGATCATTGGCAATGCTTCGTAGCTCCTCAACTTTGCTTCCCAGGTATTTCCTGGCAGATTCCATAAAACCATACCTGCTTGTTAAAACTACACACAATATAAAATCAGGGTAACATGAAAACTTTACATACAACCATAGATTAAAGGATTGGTTCGCAGTTCAACCCGTTGGGTAAACTGACTGGACTTGAGAGAGTTCTTGTGAAACCACAAGGGTGTCACGTTGAAGTCTTGTTGAGCCTGAGAGAGTATTTGGCTAGGTGCAGATGTACTCCATTCACATTTTCCTAATGTAAGCTTACCATTATCATATCCATATTGCTCAATGTGCATGATAGTAAATACTAATTTCAAGATTTGACTCTTTGATGCTCACCACATAATTGAGCATACATTAGATCTATAACTTCGTCTTCAGTAATGTAAGCAAAACCAGTGGCACACTACTTGAGTTAGTATTACAAGTCAACCTTCACTAAACGGTGTGTGGAGAATCTATATAATTGTTCAATTGAGTTGTTGTTGATTCTTTCCAATTTGGACGTACAGTTAATAACTTAATATAGAGATGTATGTAATATTCATGTAGAATGAGCCTCCAACCAAAACACAGAAGAAGTACTTTAGCATTATGCCACCATGTGAAAAATAAAAAATAAAATCATCAAATTAATAAGATTCGTGACTACTTATCCTAAACAAAATATTGTAGCACATCTGTTAGTTGTTATGACTGAATGCATATAAGGATATCAATGTACTTTGTAGATACTTGATAAGGATATAACAATCATATGTTTCACTTTCATGTAAATTCTCAGTCAGAACATATATTTTAAGATTGAATAAATATTGGCAAAGGTATAAAAACGCATGCCAACGCCACTGGAAATTACTCCCAAAAATTGCTGTCATTATGTCGATTCCTTGGTTAGAAACAAACAGCAGAACCTTCCAAAGATCTTTCTATCTAGAATAGACATGGTCAAAAGCGGTACTAGTTGTATATCAGAAACAATGAATGCTTGGCTCAAAATGGATTCGATTGGAAGTTTGGTAGTGGATATTTGTAATGTTCCTATAATGGATATCGAAGAACTATTATCATATGAAGAAAAATAATCTTGTGAGACCCTATGAAAATATATCAGCAACTCTTTAATATTTTGTGAATCCAAACAAAACGAAATTCAAGTTTATTAATATACCAAAATGTCAAAGCTCAGCGTTTGTCCTGTCGGTGGAACCTGGTTTTGGGCTCTACCTTTGGGGTATGATATCCCTGTTAATAAATGTATGAAACGGGGATCAGAGAGGCTATATTGATCAAGGGGTTGCAAGAAGCAAAGTCCTTTTGTGTCTGTACTAGTCATTTCAAACTCATTAAAATTGAAGTTTTGTATGCTTATTTGATTGCTTAATTTCTTAATTTTTTTAGTATGCTTGGTGACCCAAATGCTCTTACTTTTCTAGTATACTTTCACACCTTAGTTCTCTTTTTCTACTAGAAGATGTGCTCCTGAGTTTTCTTATTCTTCTTGGATACTTGCTTTTTCAATCTTCCTAGTATAAATTGATACTACTGTTGTCTGATCTGCTCTGTTATATCAATCTATGCATTGATACTAATGGGATTGCCAGTGCTTGTGTTGAAGCAGGGCATGTAAACCTTAAATAAGCCACAATAGAGGCCATTGCTGCTGGCTTTGCTAGATGGTTTGGAAAAAAAAATACTTCGGCACAGCCATGCAGCACGTGGCAGGCCATGCTTACGGTATGGCAGAAATAAGCCGCCCAGCTCCTTCAAATATGCTTCTGTAAGAAGGAATCCTCACAACGCTTTTCAAAATATAATAACCTGTAGTAAAAGACATAGAAACCCAAATAACAAGCAGGATAAAGAAAACCAAAAGAAAAGAAATAGAAAGGTAAATAAAAAGAAACCAGTCAATCGATCTTGGACTCTCAAATGTCTCCATCAACAATCATCATAGCGGTGAAACCAAGTATGGTGACCACTTCTTTAAAAGCCCTTTCCAAACACTAGATATGACCGTCACTTCTTTAAAGCCATTTCCAATGGTGAGTGATGATCTACTGAAGGACAGAGACAAAATTCTTTTAAAATGAAATGAATGAAAATAAAAATGATCTAGCCATGTATATATTCACAAAATATAAAATCACTGGACATGGCTAATGTCACAGATTGTATCATGTTGTCAACAATGCCAATGGGAAAAATGGGCAGAGTTTCAAAGAAAAATATTACGACAGTTGAAAGCATAAAATTTCAAAAAATGGGATGAACCAAACCAGTCTCCGTACAGCGGCTGCTTCAATCTGTTCACAGTAAACATGGGATGAAAGACAATAAAAATGATCTAGCCATGTATATATTCACAAAATATAAAATCACTGAACATGGCTAATGTCACAGTTTGTATCATGCTGTCAACAATGCCAATGGGAAAAAGGGCAGAGTTTCAAAGAAAAATATTACGACAGTCGAAAGCAGAAAATTTCACAAAATGGGATGAACCAAACCAGTCTCCATACAGCAGCTGCTTCAATCTGTTCACAGTAAACGAAAAAAAGATATAAATACCTGGGGCATTATCATGGACACCATGGCAAGTTAGGCATTTATAGCACTGCATTTAGGATCATATTTGATATGATTTTAAAGCTGCGAGATTTGTTGAAAGAATTAACATTAATTGGCGAATCTCCCCCGGAAACTATGGCATCCGAAAACCAGCTACTACTTCGCAGTTTAACAGCAACACGATATTTGTTTAATGGTGTGAGACTTGTTTCAGGTGAAAAACTTTTCCATAATATAGCCTATCAGCTAAAGATAACACAATCCTTGGTGCAATGGAGTAAAACACAAAGAAAAGGAGGTATTGAACTCTGTAGGAACCTGGAAACCCTTTCAAAATGAAAGGATTTGAAACTAAAACCAGATCTTGTCACATGCTGATTAATAAGAGAAAAAATCAATTTCCAACTAAGTCTTCTTCCTAAATAGAGTTGATAATATGACAAAATCAGGTTAACACATCTAATCGTTGATGGAATGGAATAAAGCATAAATAAAAGGAGATACTCTGTAGAAAGTTGGAAAGCTTTTCACAATAAATCATTGGAAGAATTAATTGAACTCAAAATCAGATGTTACATGCAATAATAATAAGGAGAGCATTGGATCTGCAACTAAGCCTTCGTCCTCAGATGGAGATGATAATACAACAAAATCAGGTTAAGATAGCACATATAATAATTGCTGGAGCTGCGTAAAACATAAAGAAAAGAAGGTAATGGAACTCTGTAGGAAACTGGAAAGCCTTTCACAATAAAATCAACGGGAGAATGAACTGAAATTAAAACCAGATGTTACCACATGCAGTGATGATAGGGGAAGTATCAAATTTTAACCTAATTCTTCTTCCTCAAGTAGACATGATAATATGACAAAATCAGGGTAAGATAGCACATCCAGATGCAATTCCAGATAGCAAGAGGAGGGTCAGCCAGATGATGAACACCAATTTGATCATATTTCCTTGGCTGATAGAGGTGACATTAATTTAAAATAAGGGATACCTGTGACTGTGGACTGAAAGATTTCAATTTTCGTCATTGATAATGTAAAGCAAGGAATAGAATTTACAGAACAAGAAACAGTCTTAAGAGTTCACTGGAAGAATCCTGAATAAAAGCTAATGACACTCTATTGCAGTATTTGTGGAATAGGCAATACTTCTTTGTCAATACATTAACACGTTAGCTTTCACAATTAGTCTGGAGCTCTGGTGCTTTCTGATGCAATTTTTATTGTTGAAAGTAAGAGAACAAAACTGTGAAATTAAAAATAGATTTTAATCAATTCCAGTTGCAATCCAGCTTGTTAAAAAAACAAAAAACAAAAAGCACTTCCGGAGTATTCAATTTGTCATATTATACCTTTGAAATAACATTTCAAATTCTCTCATCAGACGAAACAACTATCATGTAGGCATTGGAAAACAAATGCAGTAGATTTAGCCTTGTGTTATTAGATGAAAAAGAAAAACAGCTAGATTAACAAAAATAAACAATCCCTTGAAAATCAGATTACCCAAAACACGCAAAAAGAGAAGTCACCCATTTTCTTAAATTGGAGCAGGTGGTAAAGTTCCACCTCCACTACACCATGTCAAATGGTAATTAGAACTCGCCAATTTATTTAATTGATAAATGAAAAAAAGACTCTTACAGAAGATTATATATCTCCATTGCATATTGTGCAATATTTATCCCCACTTTCTAGATATTCTAGAGGAGCTAGGAGCTCGGCAATTTTTGCAATTAACAAACTCTTACTGGATTGTGATATGAATCACCCACTTTGTGCATGTCAAAACCCTATTCCAATATAAATCAGAATACGAAGACATGAAATATTTATTCATGGCAAGAAACCTACAATAATAACTGAAGCAGCCAAAAAGAAGAAACATTCCTCAAACACATCACGTATCACTCAATCAACCTGTGATCATTGTCCCGGCCCCTTCATCTGTAAGAATCTCAAACAGCAAAGAATGAGGAAGCCTCCCATCAATGATACTAGCAGTTCGAACTCCCTGCGCGATAGACCTAATACAGCAATTCACTTTAGGAATCATTCCACCAGAAACAGTCCCCTCCTCCATAAGCTTCTTCACGCCTTTTATATCCACTTCCTTCACAAGTGACTGGGGATTGTTTCTATCCAAAAGCAATCCTGCTACATCAGTCAACAATATGAGCTTCTCTGCACCCAGAGAAGCTGCAATTTCCCCTGCCACAGTATCAGCGTTAATATTATATGCCTGCCCATTGTTATCAGCTGCAACAGACGCTATCACAGGGATGCTACCGTTAGCAACAATGGCCTTCAATACACTAGTATTTACGTCAGCAACTTCTCCCACAAAACCCAAATCACCGCCTGCTGGCCTTGCAGTGATGAGCTTCCCATCCTTCCCACAAAGCCCCACAGCATTGCCCCCAGCCCTATTGATCAAAGAAACCAATGATTTATTCACCTTTCCCACCAGCACCATCTCCACAACCTCCATGGTAGGCCCATCTGTGACTCTCAGACCATTCTTAAACTGTGGCTGAATCCCCACCTTACCAAGCCATTCATTGATTTCTGGGCCACCACCGTGGACGAACACAGGCCTCAATCCCACGCAGGAAAGCAACACCAAATCCTTAATAACCCCATCTTTTAAAACCTCACTTTTCATGGCTGCTCCTCCATACTTAACTACAACAGTCTTACCTTGGAACTTCTGAATGAAGGGCAAGGCCTCTGACAATATGTCCACTCTATCTTGCCCAGTATGAAGATCAATTTTGGGAGCTAATCGCTCTGTATTAGCAACCGCGCATGTGACCACCCTAGAACTACATGACTTTTCCAATGAGAGTTTTAAAAACCTAGGGTCTATTGTTAATGGGTTTCTAAATCTGGGCAACAAATAACTTATTGTTTGTGGGCATTTGAGGGATGAAGAGAAGGAAATTGATGAAGCAAACCCACCTGCAGACATGGGACTCGCCATTGATTTCGTCTGCATTGTGAATCACAGAGCTGCTTGCCCTCAATGCGGTCTATGCTTTATACTGAGATTCGAAAAGCCAACCACACTGTTTAAGAATAAAGAAACCAAATTTCTTTTAACAGAACAGGTTCCCCATTTAAGCTGTCTGCCATAACTACGCAAAAATCCGGCTCTACATCTTTCCTGGAAGATGCAAATCTTATGAAGCATGCTTGTGAAGAAAAAATATTTATAAATCTACGTGGAGAGCACCTGTCC
This sequence comes from Cryptomeria japonica, assembly GCF_030272615.1. Taxonomy (NCBI): domain Eukaryota; kingdom Viridiplantae; phylum Streptophyta; class Pinopsida; order Cupressales; family Cupressaceae; genus Cryptomeria; species Cryptomeria japonica. The sequence continues at coordinate 804,542,879 of NC_081409.1, forward strand.
ACATCAGAGGCTACTTTGAGACATTGACCACTCAGTTGGTCTGCTACGTAGGAAATCATAAAGAGCTCTGCTGATTTTAGTATTTAAGGGTGAAAATTGCATGCCTTCACTTTTTCCGTCAGTTCCTTTTGCAATGATTAAAAAAGATAATAATGTAGAAGTTGGAAAAAAAAGGGGATAGATTTTTATATATTTCAATTATTTAGATTTAAATTCAGTATTTTATAATAAAAATATGAAATATAATTAATAGAAGACAAGTGGAATGGAATTATATTTTAAAAAGTTAATGTGGGAACCTTAAAACAAGTGATTACATGTTTAAGTATCAAGAGTTATTATAGGAAGGGGAGGGGAGTCATTATCATGGGGTTGGTCACAACTATTTAATAGATCTTATTTATTAAGGATGGCCTCCCAACTTATGATGGTGTCATCTTTTCTTTCTCTACTTATTGATGAATAGGAGTTGTCTAAAGAGTGAAAATAGCAAGGTTTAATCAAAGAGACTTTTCACTATCGTGTCAACCAAAGCCATAATCACATTAAGAGGCAAAAAATTGTCCATGTAGTAAGGGAGACCATCCATGCCATAGATGTTGAGGGGATCTTTGGGATCCATGAGAGCACCATCTTGAATGGACATTATGGATACAACAACAACGATGTTTGTGTAGAGAAGATGAGTCCCTATTGGCAAGAGAAGGCAGAACACAATATAATAGTACAAGGGGCGTTGACCTAATGCCAATAAATGTTTATAAGAGGGAAACCTCTAGAGTAATTTTGTTGGCCTTTACCTAGATTAGTAACATAACATTAGAGTATATAATGACTTTGGCATACATAGATAAATTGCCATCCACAATAGAGCCTAAAAATGAAGCTGTATTTCTATCTTTATATATGCAGATAAAGTTTTCACTCTAAAAACATGCCCAATTTAGATAAGTCTTGCAAACATCTTAGAATAGTTGCTTAAAAGAATCATAAGCTATGAGAAAAGCTCTATCCAAAAAAGTTTGAAGAAATCATGGATCTAGTTGCATGCAACTTGGACCAAAGATTAAAAAAACTAGAAGAGATGCTTGGGAGTTTTCAAATGTCCACAAAAAGGATAAAGGAGGTTAGAAACACCCAAATGGATAAGATGATACTAGAGACATAAAGCAAAATGAACCAATTGAGCTCTAAACTAGCAAACCAAACTTTTTGAAACTTGCACCAAGATATAGTGGAAATGGACTAGTAGTTCCACTTGACATTGAGTTTATGAACCATGGGCAAGTGAGGAGAAAGATAAAAATACCCTTTGGATGGTATCTAATTTTAAAATGAGTCTACATAACACTTCCAATCCTTCCATCAAAGTTTAGTACATTGAACATAAACCTTGTGCGACATTTCGAAAGGGATAGACTCCATAATGGTTTGAAAGGGTTCATAATCCTAATTTCTAAGAATGTATTTAAATTTAAATTCTATCCAAGATAGTCAGTTCTTAGTGACTTTGCATAAGAGTGATAAAATAAAATGAATCTCTCACCTAAAAAATTTAATACACAATCCTAAGGAACTTTGGCAAGAGGTCAATTTTGGCAAGCAATCATAAGAGGCCACTAAAGAGATCTAGTTGATGGACATTCTAATCTTGAAATCATTCACAATCTAGATAAGTCATGAGTTTATAGCTTTCCAAGCCTTTCATATACATTTTTTATGAATAGGCCTTCTCTATTAGATAAAAATATTAAAGTATATATTCACAAAAAAATGCTGGGGGATACAAGATCACCTCGCGAGAGTCACATGGCAAGAAGTCAGAGTCAAAAAACAAAGCTATTCATTAAAAAACTTCCTCAAGCAACCAAAGCAGAGGCAGCCGAGGGGGAAGCATCTGGATCATCTTTCTTCCCCCATACATCAGCGGGGCCAAGAGTCAGGTCTGGCATGGACCATCCATCTTTAGGGTCTTTTTCTTCTTCTCCTTCCTCCCGCCTAGGAGGCGAAATAGCCAAAGCCAGGTGAGAAAAATTAAAGGTGGTGGCAGTAGGCCACCCAGAGCCATCACCAACAACAGGAGCAACAGAAGGCCACCCCAAGGCAAAGCCACGACGCAGAGGAGAAGTCGAGCGGTGCCTCCACGCATCGTCTCTCCCACTAGAGGAGCAGCCAGGAGCCTGGGACCGCAGTGAGAGCATCGAGCAGAGGAACTTCGGCCACGGCGGCGGCCACGGGGCAGAGTGCGGTCGGTGGAAATATAATCCAGCGGCACTCTAGCAACCGCACAAGGGGCATTGCCCCAATGCTGAAGGATCTCTTGTAAGTGGCCCACCTCAAGAGCCACTTTATCTGTGTGTACCTGAATCTGCATTAATACATTATTACAAATGCAAGCTTTAGCATAAAGCAAGACATTAATATCCAAAGAGCTATGAGTAAAAAGAACTGCATTTCTATCTTTCCAAAGAGTAAATAGGATCTCCATTCTGAAAGCATACCATATCTGGGAAAACTTGAAGGGGATTCTAGGCGAATCTCCCAGAAGAGCCATATGCCAAGAAAAGAGCTCAGGCCAAAAGAAATCATGGATCCAGCTCCAATACTATTGATCTCTTTACAGAACCAAAAAATGTGCATAAAAATTTCTGGGTGACCACAAAAAGGGCTTCAGGGATCAGGAACCCCCAAATGCTTAGGTCTGGAACCCAAAGGCAACCCTTGAAAAAGTACACACCAAGCAAAGTGTGCAATCTTAGGTTTAGTGGTGGTAGACCAAACAACAAGAAACCTAAGTCTCTAGGATTTCTGAGTAGACTGCAAATGCCATCGCTGGTTAAGAATATGGACCATAGGCAAATAGGGTACCAACCAGAGATAACCCATTTTTGGTTTGTAGCTGGTGAAAGGAGTCCAAGGATACCGCTTCCAATCCTTCCACCAAGGTCTGACAGACTGAATGCCAAGCTTATGTAACAAATGTGAGGGTAAGCCCAAAACCAGAAGGTCGTAAATCTGTCGATCAGGCCGAGACAGACGAAACTGGACCTGGAGGTCATCCCATAACCGGAGACTCATAGAAACTCTGGAAAACAAATCCTTAGGTGTTTGAATGTCGCATTTGTGAAAACGTAGAGCACTAGCACCCTGGATTTTGGCCAGCAGTAACCCTTGCACCTGAAAAAGAGGTGACCACCAGAGGTTGTGTTGATTCATGGAGATCCCATCACGAAAACCATCACCCACCCACCAAAACCAAGGCTTAATAGCTTCCTAAGCACATTAGATGTTTTTAACAACAAAAGTACCCTAGATCTGAACTGGGTCTTTCATAATGAGCAGGGTTTGAAAACCAATCCCCTTCCAAGACGGCCTATTGGCAGGAAATCTCGAAGAAATGCAATACCGAAGAAGGATTTTCCAAGCCTCATAGCCAGATAAGGCTTTGATGATCCATTTAGCACATAAAGCAAGCCCTTGTTTCTGGGTAGAAATAAGGTTGAGCCCTCCGGACTCCTTGGGAAGGCAACAATACTCCCAAGTGACTCTATGAAAACCTTGATGGTCGGAACCAGAGGCCCAAAGAAAAGCCCACAGAAGTCTTTCCAACTTCATGTAAGAGGCCTTAGAAGGAGCCCAACATGAAGAGTAATAGACATGATTGGCAACCAAAACCTTCGAACAAATTTGAAATTTACCAACCAAAGAGAGAGGCTCAGGCAGGGAGATTCCACAGACACGCCCAGCAGAGATGGTGTTAGCACGTAAGTACCCAAAACCCTCCGCTGCAAGAACATATAAAGTAGGAGCCAGAGGACAGCCCTGGCAAATGGATCTGAAAAGACCAAAAGTCTCAGACTGATAGCCATTGATGGTGATGCAAGTCGAGGCATCTCCGAATAACATCTGGACAGACTGAATGAATTTGGGGTCGAAGCCAAGAGCTTTGAGCATAGCCAAAATGAATGGCCACTCAATGCGATCATGCGCTTTAGTGAAGTCAATCTTAAGGAAGATTGCCCATTATTTGGATCGTTGGACCCAGTCCATCCCTTCCCAACCAACAATAATATTATCCAGAATAATCCTGGACTTGATAAATCCAATCTGCTTTGGACGAACAATCAAGGGTAGGAGATGACGAATCTTGAGAGCCAAGGCTTTGGAAATTATCTTATACGAGACATTGAGCAAGGCAATAGGCCTCCAATTGCAAATGTCCTCCAAATCCCCAACCTTAGGGATAAATTTGATGTTATCCCAGTTAAGCATCTTTCCTAGGGACTGGGAGTGAAAAGCTTCAAGGTAGACTTTATGTAGGTCATGACCAACACAAGGCCAAAGGGATTTGTAGAACTCGCAAGGGAAACCATCACATCTAGGAGCTTTATCATCCACCATATAAAAAATGGCTTCCTTGAGAACATCAATGGTTAGTAAGAGTGCAAAAGGTTTGCTGAGACTTAGAAAGCCTTTTGGGAACAACAACTAAGCAATCTTGCAAAGCTTGGGCTTTGGCTAGAGATTTTCCCTGCATTGTGAACACCTTCTCATAATGATGAACAAAGGCTTGCAGAATATCAGGCAGCTCGGTGAGAATAGCATGCCCTTCTTTGATCTTCTTAATCCCTAGGGTAAGTGCACAAAGATGGTGGTCAAAAAGGGGGGTATAAGTGGACACTTTTTTTCTGAAATCAGGTGAACCTGAACTTAGAGGCAAAATTTGAAAGTCATCCACTCAAGATATGAAGATAATCAAAGAACAAATATTGTAGTACTCTGAATCTAGTTTCCAAACTACTAAATGTTTTCAAAATTGGATAAGATTAAGTGGGTCAAATCCTTCACGCATGAAAAACTAACCCTATTTTTTCTGAAAAACATAACATGGTGTCTGACGTGCGCATCAAAAAAGTCATAGTTAGATTTAGTATTTTGACAAATCCTTTGGCAAAAAGATATTTAAGAGTGAGCACTAGCAGATGTGTATTTTTTTGTAATTTTTTGTTGAGTATTTATTTTTTTATGATTTTTCCAATCGAGCACATCCTGAAAATTTGGTACCTGTTCGTGCGCGAAGCATAAGTTGCACTAAACAAATCGAAAATACAATTTTTTTTTTTTAAATTGTAAAGAATCAAGTGCACTACAATAATATATAAATTTTTTAAAATTTGAATACGTATATCAAAGTTATTCAAAAAATGGTGCACCTATGTCTGTGAGAACTATGGAGACACTAGTAAAAGAAATTCAATAATAATATGTTATTGTTGTTCAAATTGAAAAAAAAATATATAGTTAGAAAGCTCAAAAGATGGGTGAAAATATGGTGGCAATTTTAGAAATACCCACTTTATGAAGTGTAAACCTGATGATGACAAAGTCGATAAACCAAGTTGATAAAATAAAACACGTCAAAAATGAGAGAAATGGAGGGAAATCAAAATTCCAATCCGTAACTTTGTCATCCAGGCCTATTTCCAAGCCTAAAAAGTCAAAAGCGCGTACAGGGTACTTATGGTTTAAAAAGCGTGTACGGGGTATTTATAGTGTAAGAAGCGTGTACGCACTTGTTTCCCTTTAAACAGTGCGTATGCGCTATCTTTACTATAAACAACGCGTACGCGCTATTGTATAATATGATATTCTTTGTATAATATGTGTATATTCATATAATATATGTAATATATAATATGTGTATAATATGACATTGTATATATAATATGTTTATATACATATAATATATTAAACATATATATACACATGTAAGTGTATCATCTCTCCCTCTCAAACGCATACAAGGTCTCTCTCTCTCTCTCTCTCTCTCTCTCTCTCTCTCTCTCCCTTCCCCCCATGTTCTCTCCCTCTCCCCTCTCATCTCCCTCTCTCTCCCTCTCCCCTCTCCCCTCCTCTCTCTCTCTCTCTCTCTCTCTCTCTCTCTCTCTCTCTCTCTCTCTCCCTCCCTCTACCTCTCCCTTCCCCCCATGTTCTCTCCCTCTCCCTCTCCCTCTCCCTCTCCCTCTCTCCCTCTCTCTCTCTCTCTCTCTCTCTCTCTCCCTCTCTCCCTCCCTCTACCTCTCCCTTCCCCCCATGTTCTCTCCCTCTCTCCCTCTCTCTCCCTCTCCCTCTCTCTCCCTCTCTCTCCCTCTCCCCTCTCCTCTCCCTCTCTCTCCCTTCCCCCCCTCTTCTCTCCCTCTCTCCCTCTCCCTTCCTCCATACCCCTTCCATAACTTTTTTAAGGCTTAGTAGCGCATACGGGGTACTATTCCCATTATTCGATACCCTGGGATAACATTTTTAGGCTTAGTAGCGTGTACGCGCTACTTATCAGCCGAGAATACCGTTGGGCTTGCCAATATTTTATGGCCTAGTAGCACGTACGTGGTTATCAATGTAGCGCGTACGCGGTTTATAGACATAGTTTTAGTTGCCCAAGAGCCTCAACGACCTCAAAAGAAGTTTTTGAGGTCGTTGAAGGCCCCACTGGAACTGTGTCTGCACTTCTATCACTGTTGTATACATAAAAGTAAGTGATTTTTTTGGTTTTTGCATGATTTCAAATGATTGAATTGTTGTATTTATTAGTTTTTTGTTTTTGCATGGCTTCAAATGATTAAATTGTGATTGTTTAATAGTTTAATTCCAAAAAATAGTGATAAGATGCATACTTATGGTTATTTATTTATTTTTGAACTTTTCTTTACATATATATGTAATATGATTCTATTTAGGTCAACCGATCTCAACCATGGGAAAGAACAAGCGAGGAACGATGGAACAACGAGAGGCTCAAAAGGAAAGACAAAGGCAGCGTATGAAGAAATTGCGTGACATAAGAACAATGGGAGAAGAAGGTATGTCAACCTCAACATCACAATTCGATTTACCAAACGAATATAATGCACCTAATGCAATTGAAGAAGAAACATTTGATAATTTACCGTTTGAACCTAATGCAATTGAAGAAGAAACATTTGATAATTTACCATTTGAACCTAATGCAATTGAAGAAGATACCGCATTGAATAATCAATGAAATGATGAACATATTACACCTTCTGTACTTGATGAATTGAATGTACATAATGCACCGATGTTAACACCTCCTAGAATCATTCGTAGGAAACCAAAGTATCTAATTGACATTGATGAGAATATATTGAAGTCAATGCCCAATAAAATGAATGAACGAACTTGTAGGAGAATGGTTAAAACAATATGGCAAAACTATTTTAAAAACTTAAATCAAACCGCAAGATGTCAATTAATTGTTCAAATGATTAAAATTTTGAATTTTAGAGAGATAATGAAAATTCTAGGCCTAAGATCATATGAAAGTAACAGTGAAAGAACTATTGTCAGAAATCTATTTGATGCATATCAATCTATTGGTTCAAAATCACGTAGTAAAGATTCTAATGCTACTCGATGTGTCATTACATCAACCATAATGAGCAAGAAAATAAAAAAAGATCGTTTGATAAGCAAAACAAGTAAGTCATTGAATGTTAGTAGAACAACATTAAGTAAAGCATTAAAGAGGCGAGAACAAATAGAGGAACCTAACAATAATTCTCTTTGGGCATTCTAGGGTAGACTACCACGCAAAGACAAGGTTGTTGTAGATGCACTAAAAACATTAATTGAAAATTTTTGGCATGACAACACAAGAGTATCGTCAACCAAAGAGATGTTGTTAGAAGGCGAATTGGGTCTAAAAATCGTGAGCCACATGCAAAACACTATTTGGATATGACTCAAACTAAATTTTATGAAAGATTCCTTCAAAAGTTTCCTCAAATAAAAATTTCTCAAAGATTTTTTGAAATGGCAAAACCTTTTTATATTAAGATTAATCATGTACACACCACGTGTTGTTGTAGGATGCATATTGAATTTTCCATGCATTATGATATTTTTTGTCATATTTGTTCTACTTTGCACACTAACGATGTTTTGCAGGAATGTAATATACAAGCACCTACTAAGTCGGCAAGAGAATTTATTTCAAGTGTGTTATGTAATAGACAAGATGGTTGCATTTATTATAAGATGCCTTGTTTGGAAGGTTCTTGTGCTATATGTGGTGGTTTGCAATGTTTACCAAGATGCATACATTTGGAGAGCACACATGAAATTGGTACGAAACTAGTTTCTTTTGGAAAATACAAGACAGTCACATATGGAGTTAAAGATGGAAAAGATTTGAAGAGATATGAGCTAGTGAAAAATGATATATGTGTAGCTCAATTTATGAAAATGTTTCAAGAGAAACTAGTTTATGAGTACATAATGCATACACATAGAGCTCGATGGTTAGATGAGCAATTCAAGTTGTGTAAGGACACATTTCCTCTTGGAACCATTGTCTCTATCGTTGATTTCGCTGAAAATTATACACTACAACCTCAAAATGAAGTGCAATCCATGTATTATCACTCTACACAAGTTTCTATTTTTGTACACATAGCATTCATGCATGCAGATGATAGCACATAGGAGGATAGAAAGGTTGTAAGAGAGTATCACTTCTACATAAGTGATGATCGTACTCATTCATCGGAGTTTGTACAAGGATGCTTTAAAGTTTTCTATGATAGTTTAAGGGAAAGGAACATACGATACAACCGACACTTAATATGGTCAGATAATTGCACCGCACAATTCAAGAATGCAAGGATGTTTTATTGGCTAACAAGTATGCATGTGACAAGTGGTGTACAACATTTTTGGAATTTCACTGAGGTTGGACATGGTAAGGGAGAGCACGATGGTGCAGGAGCATGTGTGAAAAGAGCCCTAGCCAGGGAAGAATTGAAGTACGAAGGTGGTGCTGAGTTGGTAGATGCAAAAACAATTGTGCGATGGTGTAAGTCTACGATGGGTCCAGGTAATCTAGGTACGTCATTGGTTCATAGATATTTTTGGTTGATTACTAAATCTAACATTGAAAACTATCTAGATTATTGTACAGTTGCAGGATCGAGTGACATGCACTCATTTATGAGTTCAAATTCAAGTTCACTGGTAATTTATACAAGACAAATGGTATGTTTTTTATCTTCATGTATGTATTGTTTGTGGGAAGAATGTGAATCAAAAGAGTGGGTTGACAAATGGTCTTGTAGACCGTTGGTTCCCATTTATTCATATCAAATTCCCAAAGCATTAGAATTGAGCCAGATGGAGACATCAGTGGATTTTGACCATGTATCTGACCTAGTGGATTCAGGTGATTTTTTGAGTTAATTTTTTTGCAAGTATTCTTTTTGATTCATTTTGTTGTACATCATACTTTATTTTTGGTATTAATTAACACTTTATAAAATACAAGTCATGTGTATGCAGTTGTTGCAGAAGAGAACAATGAAGAAGGAACAAATTACTATTTGTGTCGTTGTGTTGAGCCTAAAAGAAATTTGACAACCACAATCATTAACGGAGAGGGTATTGAGTACTCAATGGGGTTTGTTGTCGTGACAGGAACATGGCTTCGGAGATACCCTATCAAGAATTCTGATGTTTGGTTGTTCGAGGACTTTGAAACACACAGACATATTCTTCATTTCTCTAACCTTGTTGTTGCAACAAATATTCATTTGATGAAGTATCGTGGTAGACCTCATAACAAGATCTTATGGAAAGTTCGTGAATTTGACCACGAGGCAATACTTGACACAATACGGGTTAAAGTCGATCCTGAAGGCTCACTTGATTGATTCTACAATTTAGAGTAGAATGATTTTGAGAATTTTGTATAAATCGTCGACGAATTGTTCTATATTCGTTTTTTGTATATATAAATGCCCATGAGCTGATTTTTACATGTTTAGGGGCATAATTTTGTATATTTAAGTGGCAATGAGCTGATTTGTACATATGTACATGCCAAATTTTGTATATTAAAATGGCGATGAGCTGAATCGCACATATTGTAATGCCAAATTTTGTATAAAAGCCCATGAGATGATTTGTATATTAAAATGGCGATGAGCTGAATCGCATTTATTGTAATGCCAAATTTTGTATAAAATCCCATGAGATTATTTGAGAGACAATTTTTTGTATAATCAAATAGCCAAGAGCTGATTTGACCATATTTAGAGGCAAATATTTGAATAATATGTGACAATGGTTTGTGACTATTTTGTGTGTCAATGTTTTGTGACTATGTTTTGAGTATATGTGATGTGTCCCTGGTCAATCATGAGAATTCTTGATTCTTGTATAATCATGGATAATTATTTGAGTCATTATCGGGTCATAGGGGTGATAGATTGAGACTAAATACAATTTGAGCAAAAATTGTCATTGTTGTCAAAAAAATTGTCAAAAAAGTTGTCAAGCAACTTCTACATTGCGTCAGTAGGGTATGACTCTAGACGTTCTGGTGCTTTGAGATGCACGACAGGGGCATGCCTAGCGTAAACATTCCCACCCGGACGCGCTCGTGACGTCGGTTTGTGCACACGAGGAACAAAATCAATTCTAGCCAATCTTGCAACTTTTCCTTGCAAGCAACTGACAATTTTTTGAGCAGGCGAAAAAAATGCTACTATTTGAAAATGGCTCCGAGTCGTCAAAAACTGAGATAGGCCATTGTAGAGGAGCCTCACACGACCCCACGAGATCAAACAAATCAATAGTATGTGTCATGGATTGGAAGAAACAGTTCACCAAATTTTGATAATTTTTTGGACTCAAGGCACTTGAGAGATCTCACCGGTAGGGTATGACTCTTGACATTCTGGTGCTTTGGGATGCACGACAGGGGCATGCCTAGTGTAAACATGCCCACCCGGATGTGCTCACGACGTCGGTTTGTGCACACGAGGAACAAAATCAATTCTAGCCAATCTTGCAACTTTTCCTTGCAAGCAACTGACGGTTTTTTGAGCAAGCGAAAAAATGCTACTAATTGAAAATGGCTTTGAGTCGTCAAAAACTGAGATAGGCCATTGTAGAGGAGCCTCACGTGACCCCGCAGGATCAAACAGATTGACTATATGTGTCGTGGATTGGAAGAAACAGTTCATCAAATTTTGACAATTTTTTGGACTCAGGGAACTTTAGAGATCTCAGCGGTAGGGTATGACTCTCAACATTTTGGTGCTTTGGGATGCATGACAAAGCATGCCTAGCGTAAACATGCCCACCCAGACGCGCTCGCGACGTCGGTTTGTGCACACGAGGAACATAATCAATTCTAGCCAATCTTGCAACTTTTCCTTGCAAGCAACTGACGGTTTTTTGAGCAGGCAAAAAAATGCTACTAATTGAAAATTGCTCCGAGTCGTCGAAAACTGAGATAGGCCATTGTAGAGGAGCCTCACACGACCCCATAGGATCAAATAGATCGATCATATGTGTCGTGGATTGGAAGAAATAGTCCATCAAATTTTGACAATTTTTTGGACTCAGGGCACTTAAGAGATCGCACCGATAGGGTATGACTCTCGACGTTCTGGTGCTTTGGGATGCACGACAGGGGCATGCCTAGCGTAAACCTGCCCACCCAAATGCGCTCATGACGTCGGTTTGTGCACACGAGGAACAAAATTTGACCATTGCGAGCGTGAGGGTGCTCTCACACCAAACACATTGTTGTTTAAATTCATATTGTCGATTTTTGTTGTTTATATTCATATTGTTAATTACATATGCAAATATTCATTTAAATTTATAAAAGGGCAGCCACCAAATACAACGAATACATAATAATGAACTGAATACAAGGAGTTTTGTAGGGTTAATTCAACATTTTAGAAATTTTATCAAATCATATTCCACGATTGCAATCCTTTATATCATATATTTTTGTTGTTTGTATTCATATTGTTGATTACATATGCAAATATTCATTTAAATTTATAAAAGGACAACCACAAAATACAACGAATACAAAATAATGAACTCATTACACATTTATTGGATCAAATATCGATATTTATATATATAAAAAAAGACATGTCTGCCAAGTCAATACAAGTATTACAAAAATGTGGCATATGCCATGTCCAAATCGATATACAATAAAAATGTAGAATATATCTACATGTATTGGTCATTCTATGACCAAAACTAACACTATATGATCCTAAACTTCTGGTGGATCTTCAAAATCAAGCCTCTTTGGTGCAATACGCGGCTCTGTAGATGGCTGCAAAACCACAATTCAAAAGCCAAGTTGGAATTCTTTTGTAGAAAATAGTTCACAATTAACATCATAACTATGCATTTAACTTTAATTCCTTTGCAATTGAAATATAGATTACCTCATCGGCTGATCCAGGAGCTAATGTCTTCACTCTCCTCTCCTTGTCACTCTTAGGAGTTTTCTTGAAGACATACTTAAATTGATCCACGTTATGGTCGTACCGCGAAGGAGTCTATTGTAGATTAAATGTACAATTAATACAATGTACTAACATAAATATATCAAAAACACTTAAAAGCTATAATATAGAGAACAATGACGTACCTGTGCCTGAGATGCTTCTCCAATGGACTGAGGATGGCTCACCATCGATGTAGAAACTGACGCTATTACCTATACAAAAAATGTACAAAGATTAAATACAATTAATATAATGATAAGTATTGAAGATTGAAAACAATTAATTTTACATATCAAACAAAAGTGTACCGGATCCTGAGATGCTTCTCTAGTGCAAGGAGGAGGGTTCGCCATTGACGAAATAAATATGGATATTTCCTGTATGAAAAAAGTATAAGATTATAATATATCACAAGTTCACATGTACGCGTGCATATAATCATGAAATCAAGAAAATAAAGTAGAGATACATACCTCCATCCTCTCTTGATCCGCGGGCGAATCAGGTGCATTCAACATATCCACAAAGCTCAATGGCCGTTGTACATGTAAAATAGACAAAAAACACTAATCAATCTACAAACCCCAACTAATACTTGATTTCAACATTTTCAAACAAGTGTACAACTAAAAATGTGTTCAATTACCTTCTTCACACGTTTTGGCGTCTTCGATGAATTCTTTTTCTTAGGACGAACCCTAGACGCGGAGGGGGTACCCTAAAAACACAAAATTAACATGAGATATTAATACAGATAATAAATTAAACATAATTTTAAAAATCTAAAATGAAATGACTTGCATATTCCATCAAAACAATACATAAAAAGAGTTGTACAAAATATCATACCATATAGCCTTGTAGGCCAAAATCGATCCCTGAGAGCGTGATGTCATCAATCTGGGACATTTCGTCCCCTGTCAACACCTACAAACCAGAAATTGGACCAAGCATTAAAGATGGTTAGTATATCTTGTATTTTTTTGAATTCAAAGTGTACTATTCTATTTTAACATGTTACAAAATTTATACCTCAGGGGTCGAAGTTGCAGCTGTGGTAACTGGGGGAGGTGTATGGGATACCGTTGCTGCATCCTGAAATGCATATTATTTGTCTCAATTTAAATCGATGTATAAATGAAAATTCATTTATGTAATTAAAAAATTAAAGTGACTGATAAATAAAATGTTATGAATTCAAATCAACACACCTGTGTCTGTGGCTCATGGGCAAACACCATGTCCATCAACTCATCTATCAGCGTGACATCCTCACCCATGTGAGCCTAACATCTACAACCACAAATTGTGCATAGATGATATGAGTATCCATCTGCACCGGCTGCATCATCTATCCCCAAGCATATCCTCGAGCAACTGACACACATATGCTCGATGGGCTCTCTGTCGCCCTCTAACGGCTCATCATCCAATACAATAGGGTGTGCTAATGATGTCCCATGCTGGATGATGGCACCAATCAATGTTGTGGCCACCTGAAGATTCTGTAGCTCCATCGACTCTTTCAGCTCTAATGGGACAGCCTGATGCACCTTGGGTTTGGGTGCTAGGGAGCGATGACTCTCCGCGGCTAATCACCTATGGGCTCTAGGTCTATCTTGGGCAGAGCCACCACCTCTACCATGAAACTCTCTCATGTCAAAATAATTTGGGCACACATTGAGCACAAACTCACAATATATTTTTCTCAAAAAATATAATGGCACCTCATAATTATTACAAGGTGGATCATCAAAGACCATCCACCACCTCTGCCAAAAAAGATTTTTCATCTGCACATTGGTATACCAATGTATGGGAAACCTCTTTGCATTAGGAGGTAATGACTGACCAGTTTTGGGGTCAACAAAAAGGGCACATATTTGTTGTTTAGAAATATTTTTGTTTCTAACTCCATCGTATGATATCCCATTGGCATAGAATTGACGACACCTATCCCTAAAGCTTCCCCATTTGGTAATTTCTGTGGAAACAACTATGGCACCACTAGCTAATGTTTTTAGGCTAGTGGCGAGGGATTGATGATGGTCAAGTTCAGAAGTTTTCAATTTTACAATCAATCTATTGATTTTGGATGTATTTTGCCCTAACTGATTAATTAATTCTTCCTATGTTTCGGTTGTGCGGTCAAAAGGAGGAATTGGGGGTTGTTCTTTTATGTTTTCAGGAGGTGCATTTGGTTGTTCTTGTGGGTTTTCAGGAGGTGCATTTGGTTGTTCTTGTTCTAGATTAGAAGAATCTGGTTTTTGAAACACAAAATGAAAAAACCTAATCAAAATTAATGAAATTAAATTCATAATGTAAAACAAATTGCATAAACCAGAAAGAAAGACAAAAAAAAACAAAAACTAACCTTGATCCATAGCCTGGAGGACAAATTTTAGCACCCCGTTCGCGGTTTAGGTTAGAAAATGGGAAAAAAAACAAAGTAAAAAATGCACTTTTCGGGTAAATGAGGACCCAATTTTTTTTTTAAACTTTTTTTATCAGGCACCGCGTACGCGGTTTTACTAGGATTATTAGCGTGTACGTGCTCATTTTCCTATAAGTAGCGCATACGTACTAATTTTCCTAGGCATAGCGTATACAAGCTCAGTTTCCTAAACGCAGTGCGTACGCACTACCTTTTCTAGGCTCAGGAAGAACAAACCTAAGCACGTACACGAGAATTTGAAATTTTAAAACCACATACGCGCTGCCTATTTTTCCAAGTTTTTTTGGGGTGGTGTCCACTTTTCTTACCACCATCTTTGTGCAGACACCCCCTACAAAGGTATGAAGGGTATGCAAAGCGAGGAAAAATTCTTTGGAGGCCCTGTCACCCACCTTGAGCCAATGTAACTTGGCTTTGATTTGAGCTCCTTTGGCAGAGTAGTTATCTGCAACTTGTTTCTGATGACACAACTGGGCTAATCGAAGTTGCAAGTTAGAATCAAAAGGATTTGAGGCCAGAACTTGTGTGGCAGCATAGAGATCTTTGGTGGTCACATCATACGAGCACGTACGGTACATGGCAAGTTGTCTACCATAAATGTGCAGAAACCTCACAGAGAAGGTAATGGCGTCATTCCACCACACAATCCAACCAGTGTGATGATGAGGACTTGGTTCCAAATTCCAAACCCTTTGAATGTGCGCCATCGTGGCCTGATGATGTAGGAGAGATGTGTTGAGGTAAAACGGTGTCTTGGAAGGACGCGACCTAGCTCGCTACCATTCAATGCTAAACTTTATGGGGAAGTGATCGAACAACGTCACATCAACGAGAGGAGTGACAGAAAAATCTTGGTCTTCAGAAAAAGAAAAAAAAAGATTGTGCAGTTATCATAGCACAATCAAGCCTTTTAAATATTTTTTTCAAGCTAGCTCTGAGATTAGACCAAGTGTGCCAAACCCCACCTAGGCGGTGGCGGTTGGTGTTGGGGTCGAAAAGACCCAACTTATTACACATATAGTACCAGGATTCCCTCTCGCCAGCTGTCCATCAAAAAGACAAAATTTCATCCTTATCGGTCACCACTTCAACCATATTAAAGTCACCACACATGACCCAAGTTGCAGGTGGTAGATTGTCAGCAATCCAACGCCATAAGTGTGATCTATCAATTGCATCATTGGGAGCATAAACATTAACAATCCCAACAAAATGATTATCAATTGACAACAAAACCCATACAACGCACTGCATGGGATCAAAACAATGACAAATAACCGCAGAAAGCCAATGAGGTGAAATGAGAGTAGCAACTCCACCTCGACCAACTTCATGTTGGGAAGGAAAAAAAAGGTTATCTGACAAATAACACGACATGCAACAATAAGCATGAAACCAACAATTTTAATTTCCTGGAGGCTGAGAACATCCAAGCCTAAAACACGTTGACAAACATCTCTAACAGAATACTTTCTAGTGAAGTCTGTGAGACCTCGAACATTCCATGAGATGTCATTCATGAAAAATCTTGCATGTCATCCTCATCCCCAAGAGAGGAGAAGCTATTGCACAAAAAATATGAACTGAGACTGAGAAGAGAGTCCCCACTAGAAATAACTCATCTTTTTTTTGAACCACCATCTGCAATCTTAGCACGCCCAAAAGGGTTGCAGAGCGGCACAGAGAGTGTGGAGAAAAAATCGTAGATGCACCCTGAGGAGTGCACACCCAAGGGGGTCGAACGACACCCTCAAAAGAATCCTTCCCCTGTTGGCCAGGGTTTGAAACTGAAGCGGATGGCGTAGAGACCACCTAGGTAGACAATGTCTGCGTAGGAGGCTCCGTCGTCGGCTAAGAACTTGATCCGATGGGTGGCTTTTGGGCCGAAGCCACAGAGTTTTTGCCTTTGTGAACCACAATGGTCCATTCATCCTTCTTATCTCCCTCCACAAGTTGAGAGCCAGTCTCCTTAACAAGGGGTTTTATTTTCGATATAGCCAAGGGACAATCCCTGATTTTGTGTTTCGTCAACTGGCACCGATAGAAAGTGTTGGAAAGGTTCAAATAAAGCACCTTCTGGGTGAAGGTATTGCCACCCACTTGAATATAGATAGTTTCTTTCAGGTCATAGGAAAGGTCGACCTCAACCCAGACCCTCTTTTGAGGGCGAGCATTAAAAAAATGGTCTAGTTCAAGACAAATAACTTTGCTAACAGACTAAGAAATAGTTTGCATGAAAGGCCAACAAGGCAAAGGAAGACCAAGGAACTCAACCCAAACCGGGACTCGCAACTTTTTGTCATCTAAGACAGAAAAGTCTCGAGACCAACCCTAGAAAACCAAAAGGGAAGACTGAACGGTCCATGGCCCATGAGAGAGGATAGCCTCAACATGGGAAGGGTTTGAAAAACGAAACAAAAAGAAGCCCTTGGTGAGGCTTTGGATGCCATCAAGTCGGACTCCATGAGGAGACCAAGCTTTGGCAACCCAATCACGAAGCATGCTTTCAGGAGGGATCCTACCCACAAAATAACCTATCAAAGTGCATTTTTCAAGCCACTCACAGGCATTATCAAAATCTTGAATAGGAAGCACAACATCAAGCGAGGACGTACGTCGTGAAACACTTTCGGAACAAATTTGCAAGGGCGCTTGTTTTGAGGCACCATGAGGGTTTGTCGAAGCAACTCCAGTACCAACATCAATTGTTGGGCTAAAGTTGGTCGGAGCCATAATAAACTCTAAAGTCCCACAGTAAATGCTGTCTGAAAAAAGCAATACGCAACCTCAAACCCTAGCAGAGCTCATTCCATCACTTCCATTCCAAGGTGATGCCAATTTGGTGCCTCCCATATACTTTCAGCAACAAAAGTGCCTTGAATTTGCATAAGTTTATTCATGATAAGGATTGAGTGAAAGCAAAAATCTTTCCAAGCTTTTTTGACATAAGGAAATCTAAAAGTAGTACAATGCATATCATGAGGAGGAATTTCTAGGCCTTGTTGCCTCTAAGGGCATGAGTTATCCATTTGGCACATAATAATAGCCCCTATTTATGAGTATCAATAAGGCCAAGGCCACCAAAGTCACATGAAAAGGCAATGGAATTCCTAAGCAATTCAATGGAACTCTTTACCTTGCTATGAAGAGGCCCAAAGACAGTGTTTAAGCAACCTCTCTAGCTTTTGATTAGAGGATTTTGAGGGAGCTTAATAGAAAAAAATATACACATGAGTTGCCAAATGCATTTTAAAATAAATCTAGAATTTCCCAGTGAGAGAGAGAGAGGCTTAGCAATATAAAAGTGTTTTCTTCTCGATGTGAGACAAAATGGTTTGCCAAAGAGCTATAGAAGAGAACTAAAAAGCAAAGGGAGTACATAAAAATTAAAAAATATACCCATACTCAATCCATTTTTAACCAAAAGAATCAAGCTAGGAGGGTTTGGGTAAGGATAGATAATAAATTTGAGTCTTTTGCCACTAAATAATAAAACTAAAAGGAAGGTGTGCTTCACATTGGCTTATTCTTCCAAGAGAGTGATGAAAGAGTCATTAATGAAATAGTTACTAACATGTTGGAGATTAGAGTTGGGAAGGGAAAATACCTTTAACTATTTATTCAATAACTATGTTGGAAAGCAAATAGGCAAAACATATAGCTTTAAGAGCATACAAAGGTAGAGAAAGAGTGCATCCTTGCTATGTGGATCAATTATTAATAGTGAGATAGACTAAGGTATCCCCAAAGATCATTTGAACTAACTAGAAAAAAAGGGCCAAAGCAAGAGCTTTACACATGGCCAAATAAACAACCATTCAATATAGTTATACTCTTTAATAAAGTTAGTTTTAATAAAAATAGCCTATTGCTAAGAACAACCAACCCATTTTATAAATTCACAAAAGACAATAATATTGTTGAGAAAATATTTGTTTGTAATGAAGCAATATGTTTAGGCCTAACAGTAAGCTAAAGAAAGTGATGGATGTGAAGCAAAAAGGTTTTGGCTATGATCTTAATGGAAGTAAATTCAATAAAGTGATTAGCTACGAATCGTAAATTTCTTTAAGATTCCTTACCATAAGTATAATTGATTATTTTTTATTTATGGAAGCACCTAAAAAACCTACACTAAAATCTCCTAGGTAAACCTAAAAGAGGTCAAGTCCAATAGTATCTCATAAAGCTTTATCAAACCCACACAAGAAACCATCATAACCATGATCTTTATCATTAGCCATAGAAAAAACCACTTCACGAAGATCTATCAAAGTTTGTTTCTAGTCATAGAGTGCTCTCTATATAGTGAAAAGAATACAAGGGACTACACTTGCACAATTTTAAGGGCTTACTTAGACCCAAAAGGCACTTGAGCCTAAGAAAATGCGTTGATAATGTCAAATGAGAGCCTCAAGGATATTTGGAAGCTCAAATAGGAATTGTTGACATTCTTTGGTATTCCTAATTCTCCAAGGAATTTGGAAAGATCTAAGCATTTGAAAATTCCTCAAAACATTTATCCCCAATTTTGAGCCAATGTAAATGGCCATTGATTTGAGTTCTCTATGTTACATATTTTTATTAGCATTTTGCTTTTATTGGCAAAGATAAACAACATGCAATTGCAAAGTGGGAGATAATAAAAGAAACTCCAACCCAACAATGACACAATAGAGCGCAAATGTGGTAGCCTCATATCAAAACAAAGCCAACTAATTATCATAAATTCAATATAATTTGTCTTGCATCACTTTAGGTTTGATTTACAAGGAAAAAATTAACATCCTTTAAATTTGTCATTTAGATTTTAGTTTAGAAGTTTTAAACTTAAAATTTAAATTAGGTCTATATCAACTCCTTCATAATCAAGTAACGTAACTGTGTAAATATTTGAATTATACGTTAAAGTGTTTTATAATCACGTGAGAGAGCTTCATTACACATTGTATAATCATAAGTGTAATATGTAATTTACACAAGACAAAACTCAATACAAAATTGAGTATATTCATTTTGGAAGTTCTAGAAGATGTAAAAGTGACATAATGTGTAAGGAACCATGTCTACAAAGTGGAAGTAACAAAATGAAGGGAACAAATGGGAAATGTTTTTAAGAACATGCATCTAACTACACAAAGACTAATGCATTCATCCATTTTAATTAGTTTATCTTTATTATACAAGAGTATCTGTTAAGTGTACAATTAGGAGACTTTTAACAAAAATAAAATTATATCATGAACCAAAAAACTAGTAAAATAAATATAATCCCATAGATTTATACTATATTAAGCATAATATAACTTTAATATTATATCATATATCAATATTATGTCAACATTTCAATTTTGTACATTATAAATTACATTAATTAAAAGTAATGCATATATAGTCGATGCATGTATTTTAAATCTAGCATGCTATTAAATACAATAATAAACAATATCATAATTTATCAGTATATAAACACATTGTAATATTTGTAATGGTGAATTTTGTGAAAAACATGTCAATTATTTTTAGTTATGAATTCAATTTAATGAAAAACTTAATATAATCGCAATTGACAAGTGGCAAACTTTTTTATTAGAGTTAGCTCATTCTTGATCCTTATACATCCCCATTTAATTTTAAAAAAAAATTGATAGATGAAACTAGCTATAAGGGTCATACCCTTAACATAAATGTCAAAAACAACATATTCAACTAGTTGCTCCAAGGGAGGGCCTTAATACATCATTCTACTATTTACACCAATCTTTTGACAAGCGACTAGAGCCAAAATTATCCCTGACAAGAAAGTTTTACTAGCCTATAAATTTGACTTCTTCTACATCATATAGATTACATACCAAAATGAAACTACCAACATATCATAGACTATTAAAAAGGAGCCCATAGTGGAGCAGGGTCCAATAATGGTGATGGTAGTTGGACACAACTAACCCTTTAGTGGAGCACAAAAAGTATCATATCAATACTTATCCTAAAAAGATTTCAGTAAATCTTAAAAAACAATCAATTGTGTGATGACACATCAACACACCAATAAACATGACTTAGTGCACAACTATGCGTCTTACTTGCTTTTGGGACCATTTTGGACACCTCAACAAAAAAGCATGTTGATGTAATATCGATAATATTTGACCATATAGACTCAACCAAATTTTGTAAGTAGAGAACTTGACGTGGCATTATATTTGACCATGTAAACTCGAAACCAAATTTTTTAAGTAAAAAACTTGACAAATAAGCAGCCATGCAAAATCGAAAATGATTTGAAATATTCAAAACAGATTTTGGAAGGCATGAAATTAGAGTGCTCTACTATAAGACCTTCTACACTAATCGCTCAACTCCTCATCATACTTGTCCATTAGATTTGATTTGTTCTAGACGAAAGAATCAATGCACTTTTATCTCCAGAGAATCAATTCCCCATAAAAACATTCTTTCACCTAAATAGCCACCCTGATTACAAAAGGAATTCATGGGTCGCCATAACCAAGGTTAATCCATGGCCATGTCCCATGATTAGGTATGAAAGCTAAGGCCCACAACATAAACAATAGGAATTTCCACAATGTTCTAGAAATCCCCGTCCCATCATGCTCTAACTAGTGACTCCATGAAAACCTTCACAAAATCCTCGCTTTCTCCTCCATGAGTACATAGACAGAGTATTGATGTTCACACCTTCGCCTAGAACCATGGAGGACCACAAGGGCCTTGGTATAGAATACATTATTGAGCTTTAGCTTTGTAATCTCACCCAAAAGTGTCATTTGCCTTTGCTTTTCCTGCAAGCAAATTGTTACGTCCACTTTAGATATTCTATGATTTTGGGTAGTGGATAACTAGTCTTAAGCCCATTTGTAGAATTGTTTAGTCAATCCCAAGCTTGGTTGATAACGTCACGATTATTCAAGTCCTTTTCATATCAATTGTTCAATGTGAGACATCGATGCTAGCTTTGTACATGTGTGAAATCCAAAGTCTTCAACTTATATTAACAATTCCCAAATTGGGGAGATAAATTTGTTTAGTTTCTAATTTGGCATATACCCATATATTAAATGGCATGGGAATCTCATTCGATATGATTTTTTTTTTTTAACATGGTTATTAGGGAATCTAATTTGATATGATATTTTTTATATTTAGTTTTTCGCAAAGTTGGATCTGAAGCAAGGCTTCTAGAACTCTACTTCATTGTTTGTTCTTTTTGGGAGTTTTCTTGTTGTCAATGCAATAATTTTGATTCTCTTAGGAAATGATGTCAATATTAATTTTGAACTATTTATTTCAAGAGAGGTCACAAGTTCAAATCTTGTAGGGGTAAGGTATGTCCGCAACAATTGAGTGTCTCTTGTAAAGAGTACGAGGTAGTCTCGTATTACTATAAGTCATTTGTAGACTCAAAAACAAATCACCCGATATTGTGAACTATAAAAGGATCCATTTTCATTTCTAGGCAAAACCCATTGAACATCAACGCTAGAAATGACAATCAATCAAACTACAAAACCCCATAAATGAAAATCTAAGAATAATTATTATCAATTTTAAATTCCAATTAATCCAATTGAATGTATTTTTGTTATTATATTTATTTAATTAACTTAAATTAATCTATAAAAAAATTATTTGTTTACAAAATTATATGTATAAAGAAAAACAAACTTAAGTACATATTACATTATATATAAAATACATTTAATAATATAACCTACATAATACATATAATGTAGAACTAATCCTAATGCACTGTTGTTTTTTTGGTTATTGTGCAAGGTTCATAGGAGTGATGGTATCAAAAGAAACTATTAGTGCATAATATAAATATTGAGCCTAACGATGACCCTTCCCATAAGGTTGCATCCTACAATAGAAATATATATATACATACACTTTTCTCTTAACTTTTATTTATATAATTAAATATTCTCATATTTCTACATATGCATCTAATGTGGGTTTTATATTACATCAATAGTTAGATTATAAGTTTAATAATAAATAAATTAGAATGTTGGTAATAAATATTTGTAAGTTAGTAAATTATAATAGTTAGTTTGTTGGGAGTTATTTCCATAGGTAAGTTAGTTAGGTTTATACGAGAAAATAATAGCTTTATAAAATCAATTTATTGAAATATTAAATCATTCAAAAGTTTTATATTATATATAATTTTATTTGCAACAAACATGGTATAGATTTTGTGTATTTTTTATTTTGTTTCTCTACCATTTTTAATATGATATCCAAGGAAACTAATCATGTCTCTATGAACTAAGAGAATGAGAAGAAGCACTTTCATGTTATGCATGGTTTAAGGATCAAATGATTCATTGGAGTTTTGTCCCAATTGAAAATTATCCTCCAAGCTTAGGATTGGGTGGAGGTTATGGATTGGGTTCTAATGGAGATCTTGACTTTAAAAAACTTGGTCCAAGAAGCCTGCAGTATAGAGATAAAGTCTTTGTTTTCATGCTAAAATTGGGGTTAGCATGTCTATCAATGTATAAGGTGAAAACTCATTTTGAGAGAAAATATATATAAAATTCAATTTACTCATCATTTATCATGTGCAAAATTGATTATGCATGTGAATGCTAAGAGACAATGAAGGTCGAAAAGGGAGTTTGAGTGTAATAGGAGAAATTATTGTTTTTTAATGTCCTTGGACCATTGCTAGTTAGTTATTTCACTTGTTTATCTTCTTGTTTGTTTATGCCTATGTCAAATCAATTGGTTTAAATGTCTAACAAATCTAGTGAATGTTAGAGCATTTTTAGCTATTAGTTGCTTTTTAATAGCTAGTTATGTTTTTTTGCCTAAGTTCACTAAGGAGTGCTTGCTTTTAGTTGTGAATCTAGTTTACCTAGAGTTGAGCTTTTTTTTAGCTCCTCATGCTCGCACTTCAGTTCTCCTAATTTTAGCTTAGGGTATCTTTGTGATTTCTTTATAAGCACCTCATTGTGCAATTGTAATTCATCTGGTAATCTTTTTTTTTAGGAATATGATGTATTTTTTTTGCTACTCTTGTTTGTGGAAGGTGTTGTAGTTTGTTGTTTGATCTTGCAAGCTTGTGTTGCAAACTTTTGTGTTGTGAAATTCAACATGGTGTCAAAGTGTGGATTTAGCAAACTCCTTCTCAATCTTTGAGGGTTTTCTTTGCTCAAAAGCGTTGTAGGGTCACAAATTTTTTTTTTTGTGGATTTGATGGTGGGAAAATTTTAATTAGTTTTAGAGAAAAATGGGCATCACCATTGCGTCTACAACACCAAAAAACCTTAAGATTAATCGTCATTTTGTCAAAATCTAATCAGTTGAAATTTGGGGTCAAATTGGTTTAGGATACATTTTTTGAGGTGAGTTCTAGAGCTCAACAAAAAAAATTGGTCAATTTGAGGCAAAGCAGATGTCACCATTGCGCTCAGGAGGCTCGAAAACCCTAAAAACTCTTGTCAATCCATTGATTCTAGGCACAATTTTTTTGAGGCAAAAAAAGTGTCGTATGAATTTTCGTATAGATCTATACGACCAAATTAGCATTGTACGACACTTGCAATGACATGCAATTATTTTACATGTGTGTGTGTGTGTGTGTGTGAGTTCTGGAGCTCAACAAAAAAATTGGCCAATTTGAGGAAAAGCAGATGTCACCATTGCACTCAGGAGGCTCGAAAACCCTAAAAACTCTTGCCAATCCATTGATTCTAGACACAATTATTTTTTAGGCAAAAAAAGTGTCGTATGCATTTTCGTACAGATCTATAAGACCAAATTAGCATTGTACTACACTTGCAATGACATGCAATTATTTTGCATATATATATATATATATATATATATAAGGTTTAATGTAGGGGTTTGATTTTTGCAGGGGTGTAATTTGTAAAAAATACATCTGCATGGGTGCTAGACTTGTGTAGGGTTGTACGCAATCCCCACTAACTTATTCATCATTTTTCGATGTTGTTTGTCATGTCCTCATCGATGTCACCCCCACTAATCTTTTTTGTTCTTGTCGGCATTGCTCCTTCATCAATCATTCCCTTGTGCAAACCTCCACCACACCGCCATCCTTCCTGATACCACCACTACTTGAATCCTCTGCCTACCCTATCCTGCATGCCCTTCCTTGCCCTATGCGCTGCTACCTATCTACCCATGGGTTACCACATTTCAACCCATGCTTAGCCCCCAACCCCCATGTGACCAAGGGCCTATTTTTTTAGCCCCCAAGGTGACTTCTAGTGCAAATTAGAGCACTTTTATAAAAACAAGCATAACTTGCACATACAATGTCTACTTTTCAACTTCTACATACTGTTGGAAAGTTGATTCTAGCACAAATTTGCATGTGCAAGTGGTTTTCTCAGTTTCTACTCCTAATGAATACTATAGGCCTCTAAAGTTAGCCTTCTTTTTCATGTTTTTGAGGCCATAACTTGGGAAACGAACTCCATTTTTTAACTTTTTCATATTGTCAAAAAGCTCTTGGAGTCACCTATTTAGATCTGTAGGTCTCTATTCCATATTGTTTTTCAAGTCCTCAGATGAAGTGATCTTTTGATTTTAGGCTTTATCTTCATCTTGGTTCCACTAGGGTTTGTGTTTTCTTATTGTGGGGAGGTCATTTGTCTTTTTCAAATCCTCTTCACACCTCAACCCTATGGTGAACTTTGTTGTTTATTTCATGCCCCATAAATATCACACATGGAAGAATTAGATGACTAGATTGTTCATTTCCAAAGGTTTGTGGTCTACTTTGGATGAGACCCAACTCACCTTTGAGTATCCATTTGAGGATTTTAAGCACGAAAACAAGATGGATGAGGCTATGGGATTGATTACTGTACATGTTTCAGACAATTTCTTATTTCATCTTGATTCTTGCACTACTCCTCAAGCCATGTGGAATAAGTCCAAGAACCCTTTTGGGATGGTTAATGAGTTTAGTAAAATGCAACTAGAGCTAGAGGTGACTACATTGGTACTTGATTATTTTCCTACTGTTGAGGACTTTCCAGAGAAGTTTAAATCACTCAAGTATTTGTTAAAAGGCTATGGAAAGGAGAAATTTCAACAAGAGCCTGTCTACTTGATTTTGGCTAAGCTTTGAGGGCCTTTCCAGGTCTTTTCTTCTATATTTCATACCTCCATAGATATTATGGGTAAAAACTTCACTTTTCTCTCTTTTGAGGTCTTTTGTGAGTGGTTGACATGGGAGCAGGATTTTTTGTCTCATCGAGATTCATTTTTTGGTTCCTCTTCCCATGCCTTGATTGCACAACCCTCTAAGGACAAACAAAAGAAGAAGTTGAAGCCTAAGGCACCATCTTCATTGGGTAGTGAGAGTCCCTCCAAGCCCCCTCAACTGTTGATCAGAAGTCCATATCCACTATGTCACCTACAAATTCTTCTAAGTCTGGCACAAGTCTTCCTCCAAGACGAAGACGAAGAAGTTTGGTGAACCTTATAGTTTTTGTGGCAAAGAAATACATTATGTCACCAAATATTGGAAGAGACTAGAGGCTTTAGAGGATGCCATGCATTAGCACCACATTTCAACCCCTAAGTCTTCTTCCTCACACACAAGCAAAGGTCAAGACCTTTCTACATAGGCCTTGTCTTTAGATGCTACTTGGATATTTGATTGTGGTGCTTCTGACCATATGAAACACTCTTGAGACCTTGTTGATTCTCTTTCTAATTATAGCACTACATGAACTGAGGGAAAATCAACATAAGGGTCAATGGTTAATTTCAATCCAAATAAGCATAAAACATGTAATTAAATATAATAAAAACCATTATACCTTCATGAAATGATCCATTGCTCCTCAAATTGGACCTTTGATGAAGCCAAGGATGCACCCCCCCTTTGCTTGATTAGATTGGTCATTAATGGGGATATGGGATTCTCTCCACTACATAACAACAAGATTGGACATGATAATGGATGGAGGATACATGAAGTGGTTAAATAAAGATGAGTTTAACTATAGAAGGGGTGCTAAGGATGGATTCTAAGCTCAAAACAATAGCATGAGATTGCAAGAAAAATGAGATGTATAAATGAGCGGAGGAGACCCCAATTTATAGATTTGAGAGGGGAAAATGGATGACAAAGATCAATTTGAAATGGAGGGTGGATATTGAATGAAAGTGATGGGAAGGATTTAGAGGACATAGTGTGGAGATCAAGAGATTTTCCATAAAGGCATTTCTTGTCTCCACACTCCTCTAAGTGCATGGGGAAGAGATCCCTAGGCACTTTGGAAGAATAAAAGGGATTAAAAATTCCTTGGGAAGGGACAAGGGAATTAAAAATTCAAAAATAGAAGATTGCATGGGAAACAGAAAAGAGAAAAGGAATTAAAAATTCCTTGGAAAGAGAGGGCATGGGAATGTGCAAAGAATTTGAAATCCCTTGACATGACCAAAGTAGGTGCATTTAAGGTTTGGAAGAAGGAGGAGACAAACCATTTATGGAAAATGGTTCACTTGCTCCTAATCATGGTGATTATGAGGAGAGATTAGGTGAGTTAATGAGAGGTAAGAGAGAAAGTGGACAAGTTAGGAGGATTTGACAAGGGGAGAGAGAATGAGTGGAGGAATATAAAATTGAGGAATACTGATAATTAGGCTTCTAGAATAATTAATTAGGCTAAGTGAGGATTAGAAGAAGTGATTTGTAGGAATCGCATGATTGAGTTAATTAATTATTAAGATTAATTAACTAAGATGGATTTAGAAGAATCAATGACTTAAGGGACTTTAGAAGAAAAATAATTAAATTATTGACAAATTAATTATTGGACTATAGTGATAAAATTAATTAAAATTGATTTAATTAATTTTAAGAGGAATAAGGATAACATAATTAAATTGAATTAATTATGTAGAAAAGATAAATTAATTAAATGTTTAATTTAATTAATTTTTTATGTCTACACTACACATATTGGAGTGGGGGATTCTACTTAGCTTTCAGTAGATGGTTTAGGCCTTCTTCAGCTTGATGATGGTCATTTTTAAGATGTTCTTATTGTTGTTGACATCTCCAATGTGACCTTCTCCCAATGCATCAAATTTATCATTATGGGTTAGGAAAGATAATTGATCTCACACCACATGATGTGATTATCAAAGACCTCCTTGATCCTGATGTTATTAGCTACTGGGAGTTGTCATCCTACATCTTGATTATATTGCTTTGATGGTTTTTAGGGTCCAACTCACATTGGTCCTTCCTTCGTATCTCATGTAGATTCAGTGAGTAAGATTTGGCATGAACCTTTTGGTCATGTCAACTACAGGTATCTACAACAAATGAGCACTTTAGTCTTTAGTGCTCGACCTACCTCAGTGTTGACCTTTTTCTATCAACCCTGGCCATAGTTATAACCTATTTGATAAATTCAAATTTTTTGCATTACTTGCATGTTATGCGCATTTTTTTTGGCAGCATGAAGAGGAACCTTTTCTTTCGAGCTTCAATTCTATTTTTGAGTTGACCGGGTCAATCGGTCAACTCACTTAAGTTCTACTAGTTGGAGGGTCCTAGGTTCATGGCGAGACCAACCCCCTTTAACTGGTTACTGGCTGGCAGTGTTCCTTATCACATTGTCACATTGGGCTGGAACACTTCCTTTTATTTTGTTCCCTATTCTGATGTTCCTTTTCCGTGCGACAATGCAACATGTGATGCTAGGGACAATAAGTGATATGCGTGTGATGAAAAGCAAAGAAAAGTGAAGTCTTCCTCGTCACCCCGCAAGCATTTCAATGTGCCAAAGGGCGGCTTGCAGGGTAGGAAAACAAGAGAGAAACATGGCTCCCCCGCCATCCTACAAGGGATTTTTAACAAGAAATTAGGCCCTGCGGGGTAAGAAACACATAGTGCGGGTGATTTTCCCCGCCATCCCACAAGGAAAAAAGCACAAAATGCAAGGTATTGCAGGGTAAATAGAAAGTAGGACATGCGTCCCTCTCCATCCCTCGTAGTAATAAAATATTGAAGATCATGTAGGCTAAGAAGAACAAAGGCAAATGGTTTTCCCCACCACCCCGCAGGGCAAGAGGAAACTTGTAGGGCGAGTAAAATAGGCATTCCCCGCCATCCCACAGTAAATTTTGCAGGTTCCAAGGGAGCTTGCAAGGAAATATAGATGACGTTGGTGGGTCTAACTCACAATATGACTCATCTGCGGTCATTGATTCTCACTTTATGGACGATCAACAATGATGTTTTAATATTCAGTTGGGCTTTTGAGCGCGTTTACATGGTGAGATTTTGCATGTCCATATGTGCATCAGATCTCTTGATCATCGATGGACATTTGAACTCATGGTGGTTGTTGGAATTTAAATGCTTTGCAGGTGGTGTTTGTCGACCCAATGGTCGAGATGATTTTCTGTGCTCGGTCGACACCCTAGATCCAATCAGATTTTCATTCAACCACCGGATTTGCTCACCATTACTCTAGATTGGACTCTACAGACAGATTTTAGATGCCACCCATGCCCATTCAATGCATGTTAAAGAATTTCTTGCCCCTGTCATGCCACCATGATGCATTTGTTGTAGACACGTCTCCTGCAACCCTTTTTGCCTCTTTCAAATAGAGGACATTTTTAGAGTTGTCCTTGCACACCATCAGATCAGCTTGTCAATCTAATCTTCTCCTCCTCTCAGAAATTTTGTAACTTAACCCTAGAAGGGTTAGGGTTTTTAGTTAGGTTCAATTTTGAGTTATGCCTCAACTATAAAGGTAATTTTTGTATATTTCTTGGGGATCTTCTTTCTTTTTCTCTTGTTGAATTCTTATGTGTCTTTGTAACAATAAATTTTGCCTTGCCTCTATATCAATATAACTAGCTTGTTTTGCCTCCTTTCAATTCTCATAATCTATGTAATTCGTTTACCTCATTATCCGAATGCATTCTCTTTTGTTTTCTTAAGTATAAGTGATTGTGTTGATAACGTGTACATGTCATATGTGAACTAGATTAGTTCCTCCTACTATCTTACAAATTCCAACCTTTACTCATACTAAGGTGGCTAATTAGAATCGAAATCTATGCATGTTTTAGGTAGTTTATATTGATGTTTTGTGTACTCATAGGCGAGAAGATCTCAGTTTCAATCTGGGTGCAAACCCCTTTTTTCCTCTCTCTCCCTTATCCTTGTTGGATCAGTAGAGTAGACTTTCATTTGTTGGGTTGGTCCAACACTTTGCATCGGATTAAAAGGAAGTCGACCTTCTCTAGAGACTCAGACTCACTTTTGCAAGTCCCACACGTGGGAGGTTGCTTCAATGTTTCACAAGGTTGATGACCAAGGTTTCTTGGGTCATCGAGGGTGCAAAATTTTGTGACAACACTCAGATTTCTTACATTAATGGATTTTTGCTAAGGTTGTGTGCTTGGCTTAATCATCACAATAATTATTTTCCTTTAGGTAGAGCCCACCATACTAAGGTACCCTTGGAGTTAGTTCATAACAACCTCATTTCCTTTTTGAATCTATCTTTTTTAGGGGCCAAGTATGTGATCAAATTAATTGATGAGTTCTTCAAGCATACATGGGTGTATTGTCTTAAGTAAAAGAGTGATATATTTTATATCTTTAGGAGGTAAAAGGAATTTATGGAGAAACAATTTGGTCTTTTTATCAAGAGGATACACACAGATAATGGGGGAGTATGGCAATCAGGCATTTTGTTGCTAGGATCCATTTCCAAGATCATCCATTTAGAGTTTTTTTACTCACCCTAAGTTTCAATTAGGGGGGTGCTAGAGCATATTTTAGCTGTTAGTTTCTTTTTTAGAACTATTTATGATTTTTTCTTAAGTTCACTTAGGATTTCTTACTTCTAATCGTGCATCTAGTTTAGCTAGAGTTGGGCTTTTTTAGCTTCTCATGCTTGCACTTCAATTCTACTAATTTTAGCTTAGGGCATCTTTGTTCTTTCTTTATAGGCACCCCATTGTACAGTTGTCATTCATCATGTAATCTTTACTTTTGAGGAATATGGCATATTTTTCTTGCTACTCTTGTTTGTGGAAGGTGTTGTAGTTTGTTGTTTGATCTTGCAGGCTTGTGTTGCAAAATTCAATAGTGAACACAATCAAAATTTGTTGATAGTGTTTATTGATTTTGAAGCGATTTTAAAGCCAAAAGCCTATACAAATCATGGACATTTTTAGCAAGATTGGATCAATGTTGGCAATAAAACTAGGATTTTGAGTGACATGATCACCATCTCCCATGACAAGAAAAAATTCAATAGAATTTTTGAGATGGCCTTCTCTAAAATCCATTTAAATAACTTGACAAAGAAATATTTCAAAAAGAATAATGTTAGGGATTAATTATAAATCAAAGCTTCCAAGAAATATGCAGAACAAGGCAATCATAAACACCAAATAATATTGAAAGTTATTAAAAAAGTCTATAACTAAGTGGTAATTTTTCCATCATCGGTCCTACTATATATGATGAGCTCTTTTAGAAATTTATTGAAAGATAAAATTATAAAAGAAATTGAGAAAATTACAATAATCTATTTGAAGTTATTTTTTCCACTAGGTTTGAATACCATGTGACATCAAAATCATTTAGAGAAATATTCTTTAAGAAGAGTCTAATGCAAAATCAAATCTAGATAAATTATAACAAGGGACTATACTTGCAAACTTTGAAGGGCATGCTTAGACCAAAAAAAAAAATTGAGCCTAAAAATTGTGTTCATAATGTCAAATGAGCGCATCAAGGGTATTTGGAGGCTCAAAGAGGAATTACTGACCTTCTCTAGTATTCTTAATTCTCTAGGAAATTTGGAAGTCTATAAGGGTTCATGCAACAATTTTGTATTTAATTGAATGGTTCAGAATTCCATAGTGTAATGGACAAAATATGGCTTTGCAAAAGGAAAATATAGATTTTCTTGAAAGCCAATGCTACTTCATACATTCAAATATCCCCAACTAGCTAAACTGGTGAAGATATCTAATTATAGAAAATAAAATAAAGATTCTGAGTACAAAAATGGAAAGAGAAATGACAGAGAGTATTTGGTCCCAACATAAGAATCTCAACCAAAAACAATCATGTGATGTACAAACATTTCTGTGGTGCACTGTAGTCTTGTATATACTATGATATAAAATACCTAGAATGTGGCAAAAACCCAACTATGTACTTTGACTAATCTACAAAACCTAGAACATAGATGAAATCCATAGATTATAAATAAACCCTCATGTGTTTTAATGATTCCAATAAACCTACCCACACAGAAGAAGAAAAATGTTTGGGGTTTATTGGGGACTTGCCTCTATTGAGTCATTGTTTTGGTGTTTCCACCTCCACAATAGCTATATATATATATATATATATATATATATATATATATATATATATATATATATATATATATATATTAGATAAAATGATAATATGGATTGATAGATACATGATGTGAGAAATCCCAGGATGCTTAAAAAGACACAACAAGAATAGCAAGATATTACCTAAGAGGCTTGAGGAAGCTAATAGATCTATATGAAGACTTTGTAGCAAACCAGAGACTATTGTAGCAAGAAGGAGAGAGCAAGATAAAGTTGTTTAAGAGAAAATAATGCAAGAGTGCCAAAAAGAACCAAGAGAGACTACATGTAGTGAAAGAATAGATTTAATAGTGAGAATAGGAGGGAAAGAAGAGGTTGTCGAGCTATTTTGGAAGATTTCAATCCATTTCCACTAACCTCGGTAGGTGACAAGTGTCAAAATTCTTATAACCAACATTTATTCGTTAAGATGTCATGAGATGATAGCGCAATGTATGGGCATACGTGTGATGTGCTAGTGTCAAGATAAATCATGCTAAAAATGGCAAGTGGCAAGAGAAACACGCAGTTAACAAAAAACTTATGCAAAAAGATAGTTATTGAAAATATGTCCCAAGCATCCTGATAGGGAAAAGGCTAATGCAAGGGCTGAAATGAGCCTACTCAAATTGTAGGGAAATGGACACTAAGATGGCTACAAAAGTGTAGGTGAAATTGCAAAGGGGTATGTAAATTTTGACTCTACACATAGATTGTCCCACAATCCTTTCATCCCACAAAAGTTATTACAAAGAAGGGCAAGATGATGCATTGGCTCCTCCGACATTATTTTCAATAACCTTTTTACAATTAGAGTAGGGGTTGGAAATTATAGGTACACAAGAATCTCAAAGGAGTGTAGGAGCTTGAACTATGACTAAGATGGAACTCATTAAAGATTTATGCATTCCACCTTTATCTCTTCATCAAATTTTTAGTTTTAAAAAAATAAAATAGATGTATTGTTTGGAAACCCTACAACCTCTACCACTAGCCTAGGCTTCTCCAACATTGTGATTGTCACGCTTTATATGCTTAAAATTTACATTTCATTTCTTGTTTCATCTATGGATCCCTAGTGCTCAAACTACAATTTTTATTTCTTAAAACTTTAGGGATTTAGGTTTTGAGTCAAAAAAATTAATTTTAGTGAGTATTTTATTATATTTGGGAGTCAAAATATATTCTATGGCTTTAAATTTTCAAAGAATTATTATTTGGGTGTGTTAAAATAGGTAAAAGAGAAAATTCATTATGATGTCGTCTTACACATTTTAAAATACCATTTAAGAGGGTTTTTTTAATTGTCAAATATTTGAAGGAAAAAATTATTTTTTAATTCATAATTTGTAAACTTAAAACAATCACAATGTTTAGTATTAGAGGTACGTTTGGTTCACATTTACAAGTCAAGTCAATCACAAATAGAGAACTTGCAAGATGTAACTGATGATTACAGATTCCATAAATTCATGAAACAAAATGTTGTGCTTAGGTTACCTTGCGGCTTCATGCAAGGGTAAAGCACAAGACTAGTACAAATCCCCACCCCCCAATTCTATTAGAGATTGAGATGCACTTGGAGATTCCATTTTTCAAAGATTCGCTAAGAAAGGAGATATATCATCTTTGCTTCAATAGTTGATAACCTTAAAAAAGGCTCCACAAGAAGCTATGACAAATTTTAACACTAGATTTCACAAAACCTGGTAGATAATCCCAATAATGAATCCTCGTCCTCTAGACATGGTTTTTGTTTTCTATCTCAAAGCTTTTAATTTTGATGTAATGGTCATGATCCAATTGCTAGGAGGTACCAAATTATCAAGTGCATATGATCTAGTAGTAAGAGTGGAAAAAAACTTGATAAATGTTGGTAAACTCCCGCCTAGACTGCGTATGTCGGTGTTCCATGATATATTAGTCATGACACTACCACGACAATCATTCCAAAATAAATAGTGGACACACTAAAATTAGAATATGAGCCTTTGGATAGGGGAGTTATGCAGTTAGATGGGAAGAAGGTTCAAGCCTTAGGAATAATCAATAATCTCTTGCTTACAGTGTATTCATGTCCTACCATCACACTTCCACAAGAAGTAGTGGTAATTGATATCCCACCTATTTTTGGCATATGATTATCACAAGACTTTACAACAAAGATAGGAGGTTACCTCTCCTTGGATTGGTACCATTTGATTGTGGACCAAGTATGGCTTTAAATTGAAAGTGTTTATTGAACCCTTGTATCTCGAACACATAGTGAATAATGTTGTGATGAATTTTGAAGCCACTCACACCTCATTCACGAAGAATGAGATGTATTGTGTTGAGATGTTAGAAGATGAGGAGGTGACAAAGATAAGAGTGTTGAGGAATAAGTCCTCTTGAATCAATTCATAAAAAATGATCATATCAACAACTATCATGCCACCAACCTAGGCACGCATGTGATATATTATGAGGATCAAGATATTCCTTGGATCACCGAGGAATGAAAGGATGTTCTTAATGACAACTGTAAATATGTGCCTGAGCTATGGACTTTCCATTTTGATGGTGCAAAGTGCAAATTTTGTTTTAGAGCTGGCATCTTTAACTAAAGAGAAAATTCTAAGGGCTTTTTGCTTCCAGTTCACATGTAGAAATAATGAAATTGAATATCAAGGTCTAGTCCAAAGTTTAAGCCTCATGGAGCATATGGGAATCAAACAACTAAATTTTTTAAGAGAACCAGTGCTAGTGATCAAGCAAGTGTGAGGTACCTTAGTTACAAAGAATGTTTGCATGCATTCTTCTTGGCATGGAGTTTGGGACTTGATTGAAGGCTTTGATGCTTTCAACATCCAAGTGGTTCCCCAAAAGCAAAATATTGAAGTGGACCTACTAACAAATAGGCATTCAGCCCGAGTAATTATCCAGCCTACTATTCCAAATAACGACTAGAATTAGTAAGTATTCAAGAGTGATGCTTAAATCACCATATTCATCTAGCAAGTTGACAAATTTTGAAAGCAATTGCAACCTAAACTTGAGAAGATTATGAATATTGGAACATTCAACTTAGAATAAATAAGCTTTTGAAAGGGCTAATCACCATAGAGAATCCCTTCAATTGCAATGACACAAGGAATGAGTTGGGTGACAATTTTGTAAACTAGAAAGGTTTACAAAATTGTAGTTTCAACCACAATATGTGAGATTAACTCTCTCCTCACAGAGAGGAGGCTACCTTATTATTAATTTTTACCAATCAACTCTTTACTAAGAACTAAAACTAAACTTATTATTTGGGTGTTACAATCATCAATTCCTCTTATTTCAAATTAAGTCATCTTGTCTCATGAATTACAAATAAGAATGGTAACTGTTTATGGTGAAAATGGATAACAATAATATTGAAAGACTAAATGAATTCAACCACAAAACCCTAGCCTAACAACAACAAAGATCCACCATAACATATGAAGATTACCTAAGACAATGCAAATCAACAAAATCACAAAGATTATACCATCACATGTCTAATAGGGTTTGAATCTCCATTCTTCCTATCTCCATTGATCTTGCTCGATATATTTGCTCTCAGATTTTATGTGTGCACAAGAACTCAACAAAGAACAAAAGTGTGGTTGCAAGTAGGCTTGATCACATATGAAAGTTTGAATGTTAATCCAGGAGTTAGGGTTGATAATGAAGGAAGCATCTCCTTATATAGAATAGACTATACGAAATGGAGGGATAAGATTAAGAGGTGTAAAAGATAAATGGTCGGCTAAGATTAGAGGGTAGGTAGAGGAAATAATAAAATAAGTGTAGGAATTAAGAGATGGATGACATGTGTCATAGGTAGAGGCTAATGAATTAATTAAATAAATAAAGATTTATTTAATTAATAGAGGAAGTGGGATCAATTAAATAAATAAAAGTATTTATTTAAATGAGAAATAAGGCTAGAAGAGGATAAATGAATTAATTAAATAAGTAATAATTTATTTAATTAATAGAAGAATTAGGCTAAAATAATTAATTAAATAAAATTATTTATTTAATTAGACAGGATAATTTTAGGTGCCTACATTTTGCCCCTCTTTGAGACAATGCAACTTGTCACGTTGTTTCAAAGAAGATAAGATAAACTGATACAAAGTTGCCCCAAGATGGGAATGATATGCCCCCTCGAGAGATTGGATGAAAATGTCTAAAAAGATCACAGACAATCTCTCGATAAGAAAAAAAAGGCTAGAAAGGACTGATAAGATAGGATAGAGTGACAGAGTCACGGGATAAAGAAGACTGACTTGGGAGACTAGAGCTAAGGTAGTCTATAAGATATACTACGAGGGAAAGCATCCTCATTGTCATCCACACACCTAAGAGATTAGAGTGCAGAGAGCAGTCATCAGTGATGGCATTGGTGCATAGATTTGATTGCGTTCGTCGAAATCAGAAGCCAACAGATGCAGGAGAGCCAGTAAGTACCACAAAACCTCCTCGTACTTTGTTACATTAATTATTGTCATAAATGCATGTTAGGTAGTGCAATAAATGTGCTTTAGGTAGGTCGAAAAAAATGTCAAGCGGGGGGGAAAACGCCAAGGCCAGTTTGCGTTGGTGCCAGACATGTTTGGGCAGGTTAGGCACGTCTATGTCAGGTGTAACCGCATCTATGATTGTAATAGCGTTTGTGTCCAATGCAAGCATGTCTATGAAATGCAGGCGCGTTTGTGTAGGACAGGCGCGTCTATGCCAAACAGAGGCACATCTGTGTGATTCAGGCGCGTCAGTGCAGAGCAGACACGTTTATGAAGTATGCAAGCGCGTTTGTGTCATGAATGCGCATTTATGTCTTCAAGATCAAATAGACAGTTATGTGATAAACATACAATGTCGATTGGATAAGCTACTGAGAGGATACACTCAAGCAAGTCCTCTAGGGAAGACTAGGATAACCAATGGGGTTAGGACTGACAATTCTATGATAGAACATACGTTGCCAATCAGGAAACTACTCAAGAGGATAAACTCAAGCAGAGACCCTGGGATAGGATAGAAAGAGACACTTTGTGATGAGCAGGCAGTACCAAAGAAATTGACAATTTTGTGATAGAACATACATTGTTTTTTGGATTAAGCTGAAATTGACAATTCTATGATAGAACATACGTTGTCAATTGGATAAGCTACTCAAGAGGATACACTCAAGTAGGTTCCCTAAAAGATACAAGCATCACTTTGTGATGAAAAGGGAGTATTACTAGGATAGAGTGTCATATGATAGATATAAGTACTAGGATAAAAAGCAGCACTTTGTGATGAACAGGGAATACTACTAGGATTGACACAGTTGATTTGTTTGACTGTAGGAGGACCTACCTATGCTGGAGTCACGGGAGAGATTCCCTTCGACTTAGAGTTTGCGAGCAGAGCTAACATTCAAGGATAGAGCAGCAGTGGAGGCTATGGGCCTACGATATATTATGTATGTGCCTGAGTTTCGGGCAAACATGGGTTTGGTGATTGCATTAGTTGAGAGATGGCACTCAAAGACTTGCATGTTTCATTTGTCGATGGGTGAGATGACAGTCACCTTAGAGGATGTATATAGGATATTGAAGATACCGATCGTTGGAGAGTTGGTTCCTTACGATCGAGATGGGGACAAGGATGCACTGAGACGAGTATTCCAAGATCCAGGACTAGAGATGGGGGCTGGACACATGGCTTGGGATACTATGACAGCTACAAGATTAGCGCTACCGATGGTGTTGGCAGGAGTGATCAATAGATTTCTCTTTCTAGACAGGGCGACACGAGGGTTGGTTGTGGGATGGGGGAGGACACTGGAGACATTAGTGACTGAGCACACCAGGTTTTCATGGGGGTCGTGTTTGCTGGCACACTTGTATTATGAGTTGCATCAGTTTGTATATCACGAATCAAAAGGATTAGGATGTGAAGTGACATTGTTGCAGGTATGGGCATATGAGCATCTGTCGGTTACATGTCTGATACACTTTAGAGGCAAAGGACATGGGCGCAGTCATGTACACCTGTATGATATGATTACTTCTAAGCCACTGATTGGGAGGCTAGAGTATTGGCATCGGGTTATTGATGAGGTAGACAGTGTGGTATGGAGGCCTTACTTAGACTGTGAGGAGTGGGAGGATGATGCAGTGGAGCTATCGTATGTATTCTGGAGCAGGTATCTGATACCATATATTATTGAGAGGCAGTTGATAGACAGGGTATGCAAGCAGTTCGACAGGACACAACGGATGCCACCAAGTTTAGGGATGTATGCATGGACGGTGAGGGATCGGGTGCATTTAGGGCCATTATTGTCTTAAGATCAGGTTGTGACACATATGCTAGAGATGGTTTCGATGCCTTGGGACATATGGGCAGATGTAGAGGATGCAGTGATGGATTCAGAGTACATTGCATATTAGGGAGAGCATTTGTTTCCACGACTGACGGATCTGGGGGAGCCAATAGATGGAGATGGTGGAGGTGATGGAGATGATAGTGGGGATGGTGGAGGTAGAGGTCAACGATGGAGGTGGGGCGCAGTGGCAGAGTGGCTCAGAGGAGAGAGGGAGGAGAGGAGAGACAGGTGCATGTAGTGAGGGGTAGAGGTGGATTTCTATTACAAGTGCCAACATCACAGGTTCCCATATAGGTACATGGATGAGGATAGGGACATATGCAGCCAAAGGATCAGCCACAGGGACTGGATGAGGGGAGAGAGGAGGAGGATGAACTACTATCCTTGAAGGAGATCTACCAGGGATAGGCAGATGAGATCCAGGATCTAGAGAGGGATACATCTAGGCTTAGGAGATAGCTGAGGGACACTAAGCAGGAGAGAGATCGGGATATTCAGCACTATACAGAGGCTGAGACAACACTGAGGGCAGG
The DNA here is from genome assembly GCF_030272615.1 of Cryptomeria japonica. Lineage (NCBI taxonomy): Eukaryota > Viridiplantae > Streptophyta > Pinopsida > Cupressales > Cupressaceae > Cryptomeria > Cryptomeria japonica. The sequence goes on from NC_081409.1 coordinate 804,582,014, forward strand.
GAGATAGGCAACATAGGACACAGGCGCCAGATACGCCTATGTTCTTCGGGCAGGGGAGGAGATAGCTTACTAGTGAGACCTGTACTGTGGAGTGGTACCACCAGATCAGCGAGCTAGGAGCCTCTAGAGACCATCATGAACTACGAGACCACTGGAGGGAGAGACAGGAGACAGGCATCTAGTGGTGGGGTCATGGGTCCTCCACCACCACCAGATAGAGGGGGCAGGAGAGATGATCCTGGGGTGGGGACTTCTAGGGCTCAAACTCCATCGAGGCTAGCCGACTTCGAGGGACGAAGTTCATCATAGCCTTAGAGGGCTCCCTATGTATCAATTTTGTACCATATTTGTATGATAACACCTTCGAGTGATTGTAGCCATATGTATTTTGACATCATTGTATCATGACACTTATGATTTCTGATATATATATATATATATATTAGATGATTCATCCTTGCGGCAACTATATGCATGTGTACCTATGTGATGTTTATGAGAAGCATGTTTCTATATGATGCTTACGATATGGATGAAAATATGTACATGATGAAATGCAATATTTTTGTTCTTTTATGTTTTTAAATGTTATGCAAATGCAAATGTATGAAATGCAGATGGATATGATAATGCAAATAACTATTTACATGATGAGAATGTAAAATGTGTTAACATGTGTTGTGTGTAGGATGTGATGCAATTATGATATATATATATATATATATATATATATATATATATATATATATATATATATATATATATATATATATATATATATATATATATATATATATATATGTATGTATGAAATGCTAATATGCTAACATGTGATGATGCAGGTGCAAACTACATGAAATGCAAATATTTTTTTGGTGTGTCATTATACTCAGTCATGTGATAGCGGGCTACACAGACTCAGGAAGGATGATGGAGGTCAATCAAGAAAGGGGGATGAAAGATAGAAGATATGGATGTGAAAGATCTTGTTGTGCTATTATCATCATTGAGCTTTATTATGGCAAATAGGTTATGACAATCTAGATATATGTTTGACCCAGAAAGTCATTGTACCCGTTTGCATAGAGATCAGACAGTCACAAACAAGGAATGCCCCAGTTCACACTAGACTCACAGTGTCCTCATATCCTTGGAAAAGTCATAGCATTACTAAGAGATGATCCATAGACAACAAAGAAAAATAGGTGACGATACCCCATCCTTGCCTTTCTAGTCAAAGACATCCTAGAGATAGAATCTCTAGTCAGAGACATCCCAGAAAAGCTAAAAGACATGTCACCAAAAAGATAAAATCAAAAAGAAAATCAAGACTTGACACCAACATCCACTGTAATCCTCAAGTTTAGTGTCTCCTGTCACTTGTATAAGTCTATTTGATTGTTGTCACAATGTTTACTTTCACAAAAGAATAGATAACATTGAATCATAATGTTGTCTAAGTCTGTTGAAAGATTTGATTTGTTGAAGCCCATTGGTGCTTATGTCTCATCTAAAACTGACTGAATCCGTGAAATTGATACTTTATTGCAGAGAAGACAAAACTTTATTGCGGATTCATGATGCAAGTGTTTCTTTATTGTGGATTGTGCGTGGATAGACTGAAGAAAACTGGAAGAAACTATACTCCTCGGAACGTGTGATGCTCTTAGTTCCACACGCATCACTAGACTTAGGATTTGCCTTAGCCACAGATAGGAGCTGATTTATTATGGATAAAAAGGGGTGAAAAGGAAGGATCATTATGAATGGCTAACCAATCTTAGGTAGATCAATAACAAGCCATGATGGGAATGGGTAAGTTTATTATGAATGGATAGGTTGTGAGTGTGTGCAAAGTGAAAGAATGATATTGAATCTTGAAAGAAGGAGGAGCAATGTCTCTACACATGACATCGGTAAATTGATTTTCACCATGGTACTTGCCGAGGGCACCACCGAAGTGGTTTTCACTGTTGGACATAATTATTTCTCTTTACATTTTTTATTTTTCAATTTGTTTGTATCACAAGGTGCATGTTTGCCAAGTTTTCACCAAGTAACAATTTTTATTTTTTTGTATTTTTTGAATTAGGATATTCTAAAGAGTTATGTGTAAAACCTATGAAGGTGCATGTTGTTGATTGGATCTTCCAAAGGTTTTCCATCTGGTGTTGAGAGCTGATATGCACCAGATCCATAGACTGATGTAATGATGTAAGGACCAAGCCAATTTGGTTCAAACTTGCCCTTCTTCTCTCTGTCTTGCTAATTTTTTGGATTTTCCTTGAGAACTAAGTCACCCACTTCAAATGTGAGAGGCTTTACCTTATGATTGTAGCTGGATTGTTCCTTGACTGAATGATGTGTAGCTCGAGTGACTATCTTCCTTGATAAAGGAACTGAAATAGAATTACTAGTGTGTGGACTACACAGGCTCGTATGCGTGTCACCTAAATAAGTTTGGGCATCCCTGATAACAAATTCCTTCAAGGAAGCTCCATTAAAGTTCCATGATGTATTACCAGAAGGGAAAGGGTGTGTGGAACAAGTAGATGAGTGATGAAGGCTTGTGATTGTGAAAAGAAGTGAAAGTAGGATAGCATGATGGAGACTTAGGATCAATAAGTATACTTTTTGACTTGAAATTTTAGAACATTTTCCCCCAGTTATTTTGGTATTAGGGGAGATCATCTCTTGCTCTTTTTCTTTCATAGGATTTTTATCCTTGACCTTCATTTTTGCTGAGTCCAATAGATTTTGATTTTGATTTATATTGAAGGAATTTTCTTTATCTTTTACTTTTAGATTTTTCTTTTCAAAGCTTGATTTTTAATCCCCAATTAGTAAGGGTTTTTCTAATTCTTGTTGATCCAAGTGTAGAAGTGGAGTGGAAATGGAATAAATGGATGAAATGGTAAGGCTATATGAGTTCTCAAGAGGGCTGGTGATACGCTCAATAGATTCTTTGTCGGAACCACTCTTAGGACTATTGATATCAAGAGTTGCTTGCACCACTAGAGGAGATTTGCGTTCAGACTTAGTAGCCACAACACTAGGTGGATCACACATAATTCTTTGATATTACAAATTGTTTATAGATTGTTCCTGTCAACTAAATGTGTTAGGAGATAGTGGGAGTTGATCAACATGAAAGATATACTCACCACATCCCATGTCTTTAACTTTGAACTTTTCTTTGATCTCTGCTTGTTTTGATTTACAAGCTTTCAAGGATCATGGATCAACATATGTTGATAAAGGAACAACCTCTCGATTGACTGGGATTGTTATTTCTGATCTAGGTTGCAAATTGTTACAATATATGAATGGGTTTGGATCAGCTTTGATGGTCACTTCAACTCCATTGTGTGGGAACTTGATACGTTGATGATATGTAGATGGGACTGCGCTCATCTCATGAATCCATGGACGTCCTAGCAATATGTTGTATGTGATCTCTAGATCAAGGACTTGGCAAACCACATCCTTTGTAACTAGGCCTACTCTAAGAGGTAAGGTGATTGTGCCCTTGGATGAGCGCTCTTTGTTATCATATGCTTTTATGGTGATGGCATGTGTAGAATTCACAACTTTTTCAGAATATCCCAATTGTTTAATACTGTTCAATGTACAAATGTTCAGACCTGCTCCTCCATCTATCAGGACTCATTTTATTCAATGTTTGTGTAGGAATGATTCAATGTGCAAAGGTGCATTATGTGGTTGGCTTACGAAGGCATCGTCAGCTTTTGTGAATGTAAGGGAGTGTGGAACGGAAAGGTATCCCACCATGGCTTGAAACTGGTCCATGTTCAGATCAGTGGGGACAGAGGTTCCTCTCAAAGTTTTATCAATGATGGCTTTATGTGTGGGAGATATGCGTAAAAGCTCAAGGATGGAGATAAGTGTAGGTGTCTTCCCTAATTGTTCTATCAGAGCGTACTCAGGTTTGGTTGTTGAGGAAGCGATGGTTTTAGCTGGAGCACCTTGCAAAGTGACCTTACCTCGACGAGTTGTGACATTACATTCAGAGGTAGACTCAAAAGAAGGTCCAATTCCTTTTAGGATAACTTTGGGCCTTTGGGTAGAATTTTTAGGCATTTTGTCCTTGATGATAATGGTAGAGACATAATTGTCCATCGAAATGTGATTAACAGTTGAATCATAGTTATAGGATGCTCTGGTATAGTTTGTATGCTCATCTATAGCTTTGGTTTTTCCCTTGCCACTCTTAGGGAATGCTTCCTTAAACATATCATGTTCTTGATTGGATGAATGTCCTTCGATCTCAATGTCACCTCTATCAATAAGATCTTGTATAATATTCTTCAAGCTATGACAGTTTCCTATTTTATGTTCCTTTCTCTTATGATATTCACAGTACTCATCATCATTCCACCAATTTGGTTTGACCTTTGGTTCATATGGATGATTGTCTGGAATTGTTATTATCTTGTTTGCCACTAACTTCTTGAAGACTGACTCAAGTGGTTCTCCCAATGGGGTGTATTTCCTTCGTGGTTTTGAATTTCCTTGAGTATTTACTTGGTTGTTTGTAGAACTTGATCTAGAAAGAATGATTTTTGGTCTCACTGTGTTAGCATCAACAACACCATAATTTACCATGTTCTTGTTCTTGTTCCAAAATCGTGGCTTGTCTTTTCCTTTAAAATCCTCTTTGTTTTCTTTGAATTCAAAATTACTCCTTGTTCAATTAAGACCTTCTCTGTCGCTAAGCCTTTCTCAATGACGTCCTTGAAAGTGGAAAAACAAGATTTTCTCAAGTCATAACCAATTTCTTTGTGGACATTCTATGTGAACATCTCTACCATTTGTTTTTGTGGAATTTAACAAGAGCATCTGCTAGCTAAATTCCTCCATCTTTGTAAGAATGATGAAAATGACTCCCCATCCTTTTGCTTGGTGTTGCACAAAGTGGTGACTGATATTTATGTCTCTATGTTGTATGAATGCCTCTACTAGATCGCCCCATGACTTAATTCCAGGTGGAAGTTGGGAGAACCATTCCATAGCTTGATCACCTAAGCTTTGTGGGAACAATCTCATCAAGTATGTTTCTTCTGATGCTACCTCAATGCAAGTTGTGAAAATCTGTCTTATATGTGCCTTAGGGTCTCCTTTGCCTCTGTACTTATCAAACTTAGGTGTTACGAAATGTGTAGTAAAAGGAGGCATTGGAATGCTTTTGTCAAATGGATAGGGACATATGTCTCTCATTGTGTAAGCTGGCTTTGGTGTATTGATGTCCTCCATTTTATTTTGTAAGTCCTTTATTTGTTGTTCCAAATTGTTCTTAGGTGGAGACCGACTTCTTGGACCATATCGAGCCACCGAGTGGAGGAGGAGGATATTGCATATATGGATGATATTGATCATAAACATGCTCATATGGACGAGGTCTATAATAATACTGTGTATAGCAACCACCTGGTATAGAGTCATAATGAGGAATGGAATATCTTCTTTGTCCATGCATATCATATTCTATAGGCATGTCATGAGTTTGTTCTTGTGTAGTGCCCCCAAATTTGACACGGGGTTTTCTTGTGTCCAAATTTTGAGCATGCCTTTGGATATCCAATTGTTTTGGAGGTTGGTCCTTAGCATTGGTATGCAATTGAGTGTACTTATCTGCATAAGACTTCCATAATGGTCTGTGTAGATGGAGTTGTTCATGAGATACTCTTTCATGAGTATCATAAGCTTGACCGTGTGTATTTGGGACCTCAGGTTTTTGAAACAAAGATGATGGAGACTCAGGCACGAAACATGGTCCTCTAGTACCTCCACTATGAGGTCTCCTTTCATCCATGTTGAGTTGAGTTTCTTGCATAGGTTGATTTTCCACTATTTGAGACATGTCAAAATCATGAGGTATCTTAGCTCCACTTTGTGCCATCACTTGTAGGAAATATTGTCTATCTCTTCTCATGATTTCCTCAACCAATCTATTAAAATGGCGATCCATGATGGAGTCTTCCACTTCTGCTGAATGTACGGAAAAATTGTCTGTATTGTCATTGTGTGTATCATTGTTGTTCGTATTATCCATGTTCTCAACATTTTGAGTGTTTCTATAAGTGTCCATGTCAAGTAATGTGGTATGATCAGAATTGAAGAAGATATCATTGTCATACTCATACGCATTCATGTTTGCGGACTCTTGAACCTCTTTAGCTTCTCTCCTAGATTTTTGAGAACGGGTTTCAACCATGAACTAGGTCTTGACCAAGATGTGTGAAACTAGATGAAAATGGAAAGAGTATGGAAGACCAAGAGTTGAATGCAATGTAAATGAATCTGAGGTGTACTTTCAATGTCCAAAGTGTAAGACCAAGTATGTATGTAGTAGAGTAGGTGTGGCTTCCAAAGAGATGATAGTTTCTCTTGATGAGGTAAGTTGACCTTGACTCTAAGTAAGACCAAATGAGACCCAAAGGTGATAAACCTTGATGAGGGACCACTTAGCAAAATGTTGTTGTATGTAGTGTGTTGACAAAGCAAGATGAGGACAAGCAAGTGACCTTTTGACTCAAGTTTAGACAAATGTGAATGTAATGCAAGGTGTAAAGCAATGACAAACTTTGTGAGACCCAAAATAGGTTGAATCCTAGATGAAAACCTGAAGAGATAACCCAGTAAGCTCAATAAGTCTGAAACCGATTGCTCTTGTTTGCTTGATTGTAAATATTTTTCAATTCTGAACACAAACGTGCATGTATACTTCACATACTCGGTTTCCCGACATAGACGTTTTTGAACACTGCACAGACGTGTTTCTGATATTTTGTGAATGTAGTTTTTCTTGTGATAACACAGACGTGTTTCTGTCCTTCATAGACGTGGTTAAATGACACAAACGTGTTTAAACACTGCACAGACGCATTTCCAGAAACTGAATACAATTTTTCCAATTTTGTAAAGTTGTTATGACCAAATCTGAATTTTTGATTGTTTTTTTGTGACAAGAGGACACAATGTTGATGAGGACTCAATGTTTGCAAGTGTTTAGACTAAAAATTACTCCAAATAAAGTGTGTTGTTTGATGTAAAAATGTTTTGCATACACTTGAAGACACAAAACACACAATGTTTTGATGTTTGATCTTGAATGTTTGAATGTTCAAAAGAAGACAAGCACAATTCTTATGGTTGGCCAGGACAATAGTTGTTGATCCCATATGGGGTTTCCCCTGAGGCTATGCTATTCAAAGCAGATATTTAGATGCTTGACCCCACTGGATCCACCCTCGACACTCACTTCTCCGAGGCAGCCGAGCATCAATCCCCATGAAAACTCCTCGTGACAAACTTTGTATCTCTACTAAGAACCGTATGTGTGTGGGTCGCTCCAAAGGTTCGACCTCCTGCCCCAACAACTAGAAGGATTTTGGCTTTCTAAAACAAAAAGGTGCTAGTAAGGGCATTCGCTTGTGTGGCCATACATGCAATACTTTCAGCCTTGTAAATACAGAAGGCTCCTAGTCGGTAGGGGTTATGCCCTACAACTGATAAAATAAATTTGATCAAATAGGTTTATGGGGAGACATAGCGTCGGTATGAACTAATCAGCACATGTTACCCATGGCTTTCACCATGGATACAGTTATTTATAGAGGTTTGAAAGAGGTGGGTTTTCCTCGCTACCACTTGGGTCGTTCTCTCGTCACTACTAGTCCTAATGACCAGATGGGGAGGCAGGCCCTCTAAAGATTAAACACAAAGAGCCTATTGCTCAAGACACAAAAGACATTGGTTCAATTTTAGTGCACCAATTGAAGTGTTTGCTAGTCTATGAAAACAAGGCACACAATGAAAATAAAAAAAAAACCCTTGCCAAAATTATGCAACAAATATTTGTGAGTAGTTTGGCTTGTTTCAAATAAGTACCCCTTCCTGCAAGCACAAAAGTTAGGTAAATTTTAGATCCAAAAGACTTTGTGAAATAGGGGCCTTCGACAAGACATTTTTTGATAGATTCAAATATCTGATTTTCCATGAGTTAATTTCCATCATAAAAAATATACCACCTATAAAATTTCAAGAAATTTCCAGAAATGTAAGAAAATCCCAAAAAGTTTCTAATTTGCTCCAAAAAATAATATTTTATGAAAAATCATTAAAAATTAATAGAAAATGAAACATTGATTGAAAAAACCTGATTTTTTTACTCGAAACTCCTGATAGCATTCCAAACCTGCATTAAAAAATTCCTGCAACAATTCCAATCAGTTTGTGAGATATGATCAAAATAATGCAAAACCCTAATTTTTAAAGAACCAATTTTTTAGGAATTGTTTTTCATCACAATTAAAATCACAAAGAATAGATCATATGCATAATTCTGAGAGATTTCCAAAAATGTAAAAATATTCAAAAAAATCTCTAATTTGCTCTCAAAATTAATTTTTTATGGAAAATAATAAAAAATTCATAGAAAATACAAATATACTCCAACAATTCTAAAATTTGGATTCAGAGGTCTTGATACTGTCTTTGACCTGAAATAAAAATCCTATGCCAAAATTCAAAGCAGTTTGTGAGATCTAATCAAAATAATGAAAAACCCTAATTTTTAAAGATCCATTTTTTTAGAAAATATTTTGCATCACAATTAAAACCACAAAGAACAGATCCTGTGTATAATTCTAAGAGCTTTCCAAAAATGTAAAAATATCCAAACAATTTGCTAATTTGCTCTCAAAGATAATTTTTTATGGAAAATCATAACAATAATAAAATCCTAACCTAACAACAACAAAGATCCACCATAACATATGAAGATTACCTAAGACAATGCAAATCAACAAAATCACAAAGATTATACCATCACATGTCTAATAGGGTTTGAATCTCCATTCTTCCTATCTCCATTGATCTTGATTGATATATTTGCTCTTAGATTTTATGTGTGCACAAGAGCTCAACAAAGAACAGAAGTGTGGTTGCAAGTAGGCTTGATCGCATATGAAAGTTTGAATGCTAATCCAAGAGTTAGGGTTAATAATGAAGGAAGCATCTCCTTATATAGAAGACACTATAAGAAATGGAGGGATAAGATTAAGAGGTGTAAAAGATAAATGGTCGGCTAAGATTAGAGGGTAGGTAGAGGAAATAATAAAATAATGAGAGGGTAGATAGTGTAGGAATTAAGAGATCGATGACATGTGTCATAGGTAGAAAAAGCTAATGAATTAATTAAATAATTAAAGATTTATTTAATTAATAGAGGAAGTGGGATCAATTAAATAAATAAAAGTATTTATTTAATTTAGGAAATGATAATTTAAATAAATAAAAGTATTTATTGAAATGAGAAATAAGGCTAGAAGAGGATAAATGAATGAATTAAATAAATAAGAATTTATTTAATTAATATAAGAATTACGCTAAAATAATAAAATAAATAAAATTATTTATTTAATTAGACAGGACAATTTTAGGTGTCTACAGTAACAAACAATAATAACTAAATCCACGAGATTAATCGAAAGAAAAATGTCGTGTGCACCAGTGCAATATATAATTCCAAGAGCTAGCACAAGATAAAAGACTTATGTAACCCTTTTACAAATTAGGTAACAAAGATGCAATATATAGCAGCACAAAGACTTCCAAGTTTATTGTAGCTCCAAACTTATAAAGAAAAGAAAATTTGTAACTCAAAGACTTCAAATCTTCTCTAATTAAAATGAAGATTGCTATCTCTAAATCCAGTATTACAACTCAAAGACTGTAAAAATCAGTTTTAAAACCACTTTAAACTAAATAGCCACAACACAATACCTTAAGGTAATTCTAGGTTATGTGATCACAATGACATAAGAACACAGTAATCTCATACGAAAATGCTCCAACATAAAGATTGAATGCACAATTGTTCGTTTCTATTCACTTGAAATTGATTCACAAAATAAAATCAAAGCCTTAAATTGCTACAAAAACTGGCAAATTTTTGCTGCTATGCATAAAAATGATATTTACAAAGAAGCCCCTCATATTTATAGAGAATAGCTTATGAGCTTATAAGCACCTTATAAATAATGGTATAAGAAAAGGTAAGGATTAACAAATATACTCTACCATTGTTAAACATATGTAAGCTACAAATATATATGAAATAAATTAAACCTTGAGTTGGAACCATGTTCATGCAAGTAAGATGAATCTATTAGAAAATGTGCATGTGTAAACATTATCAAACAAATCCAAGTAAGGGTTTTATAACATATATCCATAATGAAGAACATACACTTAACAAGGGGAGAAACATAGACATAAAAAGGCTAGTATCATAGAATAAAATCATCACTAACCAAATTGTTCAATGTATAATAACATGCACAAGAAAGCACATTATCACTAAGCAATTGTGTATCCATCATCATGAGTAAATATATATATATATATATATATATAGAGAGAGAGAGAGAGAGAGAGAGAGGTATTTAATAACTAGACAAGAAGGCTAGAAAAGTAGATTAAAAAATTAGCAACTAGAAGAAGGTAAAACCATAGGGTAGAGCTCTATGCTAGATTAAAATGTTAGGGTTTGTCAAGATGTGGGGAAATAAACTAATTTCAACCCAATAAACTAATATAAGATAGTAAATAACAATAAGACCTAAAACCAAGAGATAAGATCATAAATGAAACTAGAAAAAAATAGGTCAGGGTTGCTTAGCTCAATTTGTTGATTGTCAATGAAAGATGTTTAGCTATAGAATGCAATTGATTGTTTTTTGTAAATAAAACATCATTATATACACAATTATAGGCATATGTAGAGAGTTAGCTCTTTTTTCTAGACGGGATCGCATGCAATCTAGTCCTCTTTGCATGGTCTAGTCTTGATGGTGCAATTCAATCCTATACTTTTTTGCTTATTAGTATGGTAGAAGCTAAATTGGCTCCAAAACAACCAAATCGTACATCGTGTTATTGACCGCTTGGAAAATCGCAGTCGCAGCTTGCAAAATCAATGATGTATAACATGCGACTAACTTTTGTGCTATGCACTTTCCATGCAAATGTACTGTATTTTTTAAGCCGGAATAGCTGCGTCCTATTACTACATGTGCTCTTGTACTCTCAATTGTATCTAAACCTAGTAATACTAAAATATACCTTTAGAGGCTTACATAGACATAAACAAATAATTTCCTTGATAATAGTCAAGCCTTATTTCTTATAAACAAGATGGGAATATATGTCACAAAATGATGCAAGATTCTTAGATGTTAAATCAAAATATGATATCTATCAATACAAATGTTGATGAAATGTAAATGCGATTCTAATGCTTTGATCTATATTTCAGTAATATTATGATAGACTAATGACTTGAAACATTTCCTTAAATACAAAATTATAGTGCATACAAACCAATAGATAACAAACAAATTATTAAAAAAAATCAACCCAAAAAATAGAAAAGACATCAGAACATGGCATTTACCATAAAACCAAAAAAAAGAGGATAGCAATGAGAATCTATAATGAAAGAGAAGAAAACAAATGAATTGAGTTCCATAATCATATGCTATCACTGTGGATAAGGCCAAGAATAAAAAGTACCCGCACTCGGAGAAAGTGGAAGTCCCGCTATTAAAGTAAAGCTTTCCAACAATCGCCCGCATTATTGGGGAGCGTACAAAAGTATATTTTCGCTCCTTTTCACCTTTTTGACCTCGTTAGACTTTTTCATCAAATCCTCGACTATGACATTGAAAAGAAATAAAATGAGTTCATAATATATTTAGGTTTAATTAATATGATAAAGTATTAATATATGAATTAGTTTAGATTATTTTATTCGATTACAAAAGATTATTAAATATGATTTTTTTAAATCGATCAAGCAGGCTAAAAAGGGACAATAATAATTTATGTTTTTGGTTAAGTTTAATTTTGTATTTGTGGATTTGATTTTTAGTTTTAAATTATAATTTTTTTATGTGTGTTGTTTTGTTTTGTTGTTGTTGTTTTTTTTTCTTTTTTAGGAATTTGGTTGTTTATGTTATGTAAATCAGATGGTTTTAATAGGCATTGTTAGGGTTTCTTGCATTAGGCATGTAAGTGACTTGCTACTATTTATTTTTCTTAGTTGAACTTTTTGACTAATTGAAAATAAATAAACAAATTGAAAGATACTAGGTAAAAATGTAAATATCTATTATGTTTTTATAATATCAAATGTTGGGGGATCACATGTTAGTGTAATGGTGAAATGGTTGCATTGTTTGTGGTGCAACCTAGGTTCAAGTCCCCACCTAGACCAAAGTTGTATGTTAATATATCGGTATACCAGTTTGATCCCACCTTGGTAGGAGATATTGATGGCAGTTGATCTTGGAGGACGTACAGGTGATCTTGGCAGACACGTGGACTGACTGACCATGCTCAACCCTTGTTGGGCTAGGTGTGCTCGCAGACCCTATTCCTCGTAGGCATGTGTTGCTCACGGATGGGTAAACCCACAATAGTGGGTTACATTTTTTTGGACGAAGAAATTGCACTCGTTTGTCCAAAACATCATTTTTACTACTTTCAATCGAAATCCATGTTTGATCGGACCAAAAATACCATTCGATCGAACGTATTATTTTAAATATATTCGATCGAATATAAAATTATTTTAAAAAGGGGTTCAATCGAACCCCTTTTTTTAATGGTATTTTTAAAATGAACATGGTCATTCAAAAACTTTATGCTCAAAGGGGTTTGATAGAAAGGGGTTTTGATCAAACCCTAGGGGTATGTTCTATCGAACCTGTCTACTAGAGATTCCCCCCCCCCCCAAACTCTCCTAGTTTCTGCAAATTTCTAGCTTTTGAAGCTCAAATTGGGTGCTCAAATGTATGAATTTTGACAAAACCAAATGCATAATAGTAGTACTCGAAGTGATCTTTCCAATGATTATTATTTTAATATATATTGAGTTTATTAAGATTTTTTTAGATTAACTAAACATAGGTTTCACACCAAACATCAACTTCTAAGTTCAACGCTTATGGAAAAATAGTAAACAAGTAAAAAAAATTCTAAAAAATATCTACAATAGGTATCGAAGTCCTCTTTTCAACTGAAAAATAAAATTAAAAAAATCATTACATACACAACAAGTTATGACCTACCAAATGAACATACGTCAAAACTACAGTTAACTTGACTTCAAAACTTAATAAAATATAAAATATTAAAGATAATGTTATGAAACCAATTGCAAACATTAGATATGGATGTCACAAAAATAAATTCGAAAGAATTGCATTCATATCTATTTTAGAAAAAAAATTATGCTATACCAAATGAGTATCATTCTTTAAAAATGTTGTATTTTGTAAAAAACAAGTTTTTGAGGGAGATAGAAAAATGGAAACAAATTGATTCCAAAATATTTTTAAAATGTATATTTAGAATCTACACACAAAATGTCACAAATCACTAGTTCACATCATCTACAAATTCCTTATAGTTTAGCAATAATAGGTGTCCAAATGTGAATTTGTTTCTAAAAATAAAAATTGTAGTGTCAAAGTTGGGAAAAAAGTGTAACCCACTATTGTGGGTTCATCCAGATCTAGTTTCTCGTTGGTGTGTGCTACTTGTGGATTTCTGTCGGACCCAAATGGGTCTTTCATGCTTGGTGGTTCTGTATTGGGCCCTCGTGGGTCTTTCACGTCTACTAGTTCGTGGTCCTTGTTGGGCTACCATGCTCGCGGTAAATTGCACTATTGGTTTTGGAGATATAAGGTTGAAGGAATGCACCAAGGAGAGATAAGGGTGTAAGAAAAAGAAAAAAAAACACCGTAAAAACTGAGGATTGGACCCCTCAACAATGTGGTCTCAACGGTTCAATCTCCAGTTAAAAGTGGTTACCAAGCAAAATATAATAATATCAAATGTTGATATTGTTTTTATCATAAAAGTAGCGTTAGCTAGGGCGTTGATCCTCAACATAGCCAAAAGATATCAACAACAAATTAACAACATAATATCAAACTGAAAACAAAAGTCTATCAACAGAGAATGAAAAGAGAAACAGGGGCATACCTCTAAGTCCAGAGATCCATGAAAAACAAAACAAAAACTAAACAGACCAAGACCTAGGGAGCTAGCTTATGAAGCCCAGCCAGACCTAAGACATTGTTCCAATCTTCTGTAAGGAACTTGTAGAGTTCTTTGCGAGCCTATTTATCAGCATCCTCTTCAGCAACCTTATCTTGTAGTAGGTAGAGGGTCGTAGCCAAGCTATGCATTACTTTGATGCAAAACTTGTTGATAATGACAAGTTGTTTGTCCCTGGAGTCCCCTTTGCACTTCATCTCCTTTATCTCTTCCCTCAAAGCCTGTAATTCCTCATTCATCTCATGGCTATCTAGACAACTCCTCAACTCCTGAACCTCACGTATAAGGGCTTGAATCTCATCACATCCCCGAATTTTTTTTTGTATTTCATTCTAATTCTAAATGGTTTTTACTTTTAACTTTCATGTTATCGAGGTAGAATTACTACATGAATTTGGATGAATCGTCATTAATGGCATGTTATGATGTCAATTTGATTTCTAGTGTGTTTTGAAACTCATAATGAAAGACATAGATTAAACTGTTCATTTTGTGATGAATTTGAAATAAATGATTTTTTATTATGGAATAAGTTGAAGGAGTTTTATCACTTATGAAAGTGGTCTAATCACATGTTTTATTGTTCAAGTGATATTCAAGAAGGAGTTTGTCGAGTTCATCCTACCAAAAGAACGAGGAGAGTATCATTTGGGAGAGGAGTATAGACAAAGGGAAAATGTGTCAATGTCGTCTTGAGACTTGCACACACACAAGTTGCTATGGTCATGAACTTAAGTGTTGCAATTAGTTTGTGATGGGTCAATTTCATTTGTAAGTTGTTTTTAAGTATTTGACCTTGTGTCGGTCTTTTGCTTTGCGTTAAATCTCGCTTTCCTTATTGGGTATAACTATAGAGATCATATCACCTTTTCAATGAACTATTATATGTACACATATATATGTTATAAGTGTAAATACATATTTACATATGTGTATATATGTAAAGGAATACATCTATAGATATATGTATATATTTAAAGGAGTACATCTATAGATATATATGAGAAATATGTAAATGTATATATTTATTTATTTATGTGTAAGTATATAATAATATAAATGATTGCTTTTTTAATTTTATATATATCATTTATTACAATGAAAATCAAAATATTTTAGTTTTTTAGGGTATATCAAGAGTCATTAACAAGATGTAGTGGTGGGCACGTTCGATAACCACCTCACAGTAAAGAGGGTGGTTAATACCACGTAAGTGGTAGTTGGTGAGGAGGGGAAAACACCATGAAAGGTGGTGCCTACTCACGTGGGAGTGAGGTTCTCTCATCTGCAACCTACTCACATGGAGTATGGGTAATCAAACTTTTGGCTATAGCTATTCTAGCTCCAAAACGATATGCCATGCCATGATACGGCTCCAAAATCACATGCCCTTGCATGATGCCATGAAACATGTTCTGGGACCCACCATCGGGCTGACGTGGAGGCATGTTGTTGTTTTGCGGTTGACGGAAAGCATTTGCATGTGGGTAACATTTTTTGGCCACTCTGACGATCACGACAAGCTAGAACGACCAATAACAATGTTGTTAACGACAGTCAATTACTATTTTCAACAGAGGAGGGAATTTCTAATTTAAATTCCTTTCCTGCTCAACCTATTTCAAAAAAATAATTCCGCTCAACCTATTTCAAAAATATTTGTCCCATTGTGATGCAAGTTGCAACAATAAAAGGAAAGCCATGAGAGAAAGGAAAACCAGTATACAAAGATGGAGCTTTAGTGTCGATAATCAAGTGCTTCAGATTCAGGTATTATCTCATCATTCTTCAACTTATCACATTTTCTAAAGAGATTGGAAATCGATAATCGTAGGGGAATTGTATGTTTGTAGAGAAAATGTGTGATGTGCAGAAAATGGCTCCTTCCTCAAAATGGGCAAATGAAAAGTCCCTAACCGTTGGGCTTTAGCTCTTTAACATTTTTTCTAGTGAAGAAGCAATCATCATGGACATCAAATTTAGCATCAACATTCAACATACCTCCAAGCTCCAAGAGTTCAAGAAAGGTAACACCCATGGGGTGGTCGTGGAGATAAAAATTCAACTGTACAGGTTGGGGTATGTAGAGGTGAATGCTCTCACCCCAAATCTTCTACTTCTCCTACCATTTAGTATATTTCTCTCTTAGTAAATTCAGTTTCATGATCATACAATTCTTTAGCAACAACAGGTTTTAAAATGAATCTTCTCTAAACTACTGTGCTACTACTTGCAAGAATCATTAAATTCTTGCTTGATTCTTTCTTTCAAGATTCAGTTTCTTGATACCAGACAATTCTTTTTAAATTGAATCTACTCTATAAAGTACTATAATTATTTGGAGATTTTCCATCTTTGAAAGACCTAGTGCCCCGCGTTATCTCATCCAAAATGATACCTCTTATTTCCTTCATTTTTGGAAAGATTCGTTGCAATCACTTATTAACATTTATTTCTTCTCTTATTTGACATGGTTCGCTTTGTGGGTTCCTATGACAATCTTAGGGCTTTCTGAAGAGCAATAACAGTGTTTCCCTTCTCTTTGAATTAGGTTATGGATTTTACAGAAATTTTAGGGCGGTAGCAATGTTTTTGGGTTGTAGAATATAGTGCATTGTGGAAAATTAGCAATGTTCTTGTCAACTTCTATTTTATTTTGGTCATGAATTTTGGTGCACAATTTAGGATTTTGAAGAAAATTTGCAATATATTTAAATTGGATTATAATTTTTAATCTAAGTTTTAGAGCATAATAGAAAATTAGTAGTGTTTTTGTCATGTTGTTTAAATAATAGTTTTTGGATCAGGGGGAATTTTATGGCAAAATTAACAATATTTCTATTTAAATTGGGTTACATATTTTAGATTGTAATCAACTGGGAAAAGCTTTCAGGATTTGATAAATAACAAACTTATATTCTTTTGTTACCCCATAAGCATTTCTTTGTGGGGAAGTGACATGTGTCAATGTTGTGCTAAAAAATATATGAGTATATATTTATAATAGGAAT
This sequence comes from Cryptomeria japonica, assembly GCF_030272615.1. Taxonomy (NCBI): domain Eukaryota; kingdom Viridiplantae; phylum Streptophyta; class Pinopsida; order Cupressales; family Cupressaceae; genus Cryptomeria; species Cryptomeria japonica. The sequence continues at coordinate 804,599,176 of NC_081409.1, forward strand.
TTTTTTTTCTAATGTGTTACTAAGATTAGTTAATATGAGTAATAAGTTTATAAATAAATTTAAATAATAGATTTGAGAGGCAAATAATTAAATTTTGCATGGTTAAATATTAAGTTAGCAAAGTAAATATAAAATGATAGAATCTATTTATCTTTAAAATGGAGGAAGAATGATTTTGATGTTATGAATTTTGCTTGTCTCGATATTGGAATTATTTTTTTCATGTTTGTACTTTGTCTAAAGATTTAGATAATTTGTCAACTTTGTGGAAGGTTGTTTTGAAACTATGGTTCTAGATCTTTTCTATGAGAATATATAAGAATTGTAGTTTATAGATTTGATTTGTATCATGTGCACTCCTAATTATTGATTTTTTCTTTTTTCTTTTTTGAATGTCAAGGATTGGCAGTGTTTATAAACACCTAGTGGAGATCACTAGATTGTAAGGGTCGTGTCCTCATAGGTCAAACACCTTGATAGAACCAATTTTATGATTGTGACAAAAATAATACAGAACAACAACGTCAAAAATGTAGATATGATGTAGATTTCAGTTCTTTGTAATGCTCTAGTTGAAGTGTTCTTAACATTTTCCTTTAATAAATTTGAATTATATGCCAATAATGCTTGGATGTAATTATGCTTTAAATGAATGATTGTGAATGATTTTAAATACAAATATAATAATACTTTACATGAAATTTGTACCAAATCAGTTCATGAGAGGAAGGAAACAAGTGAGAGTGAACCAAAATTTGAATTTGAATTTTAAAATTGTGGTGATTAGATTTAATGGTGCAAGATTTATCACACACCCATAAGATTGACCCTATACATGGAACTCATAAGATCTACATGCATGAAATGGATTTATAGGAATGGTGGGAAATGATAAACATAATGAGCATTGAATATGTGGGAATATGTATAGAGATAAATAAGATGGAGTCATGTGTTGGAGAATGCGTAAAATTGGGATGAGTGGCATACGTTAGTGAGTGCAACTTTGTAAAAGAGTGCATTATTTTTTTATATTAATTGCATTAAGAAATTCTCTCAAAATGGTCCAAGGATACTAATGTGGGTATGTGAATATCACCATTACTATAAAAAAATTCATGATTTGATAAATAACTATTTTTAAGTTATTCCTTTATTACATAATTGAGTTTTCATGTCACTTTATGTATTTATTACATAAAAAGGTTTCATGAAATGGCATGGTGGATATTGTAACTAAAAATTACTAAAAGTAAAATTTTATTTTATTTTTTTTATATTTACTTTGGCTTTGTCACAAATATATTATTTTATTCTACATTTTTGTGAATGAGTGATCATTTATCATGTAATTAATCCCCAATTATCTTACTCAAATCTCCAATGATTTGGACCAAATTTTACTACTTGTATTCTTGTATTTTAGACAAAACTACGACCAAAACTACAAGGGTAGTTATGTCCTAGAAATAGAATCACATTTGTGACATAACCCTCTTAAATCAAAAAATATTTTTCTACTTTATTGAAGTAGTCCTTTTGGGAATTCTATTCATTGCCTATCAACTTGCATACTTAAAAATTTTAATTGGACATCTAGGATCTTATATTTGAGAAAAAGGTCTAGGATATTAGCAAGCAATCTAAGATGAAAAAAACATTATCAAAGTGTAAAGATTAAAAGAAAAAAAAGTACTTTGCAACTTTCACCTTATGCTTGTAATATATCCCAAATCTGAGTTATGATGAACTCAGCATGAGAAAATATTATAGAAATATATGACATGAAAAGAAAGTTTCATAAACTCCACCCTAGTCATCCTTAAAAATCTAAAGATGTAACTCCTTAAGAACACTAATGCTTGTTGGGTTCTTGTATTTGGACATGAGAATTAGGTGGGAACTCGTGTCCATGCTCAAATTTTAAAATATGACTTTTTGAAATAATTTTATCCTATAATCCTTACCATATCTATAATGGTGAGCTCACCCAAAACTCGATATAACCTTATTTTCCCTTTATTTATAAAGGGGGTCTCAAGTGGAAAACTTAGAAACCACACTCTCATTCATAAGTAAACATCTACATCTAGTGATTAGAAATAAATCCATCATACATAGTAGCATAACAAGATAGTTTTTAGATTATTAAATATTTGGAGCCCTTGATACCACCAAACCCATATCTTCTCCTACACTCACCCTTTCTTTCCTTCAATCCTCCATTTTCCTCCTTTAGAAGTTATAGATTACTAGGATTTTCTCTCTCCCTCTTGAAATTGCTATTGCTTGGAACTACACTCTTCACTAAAAATGATTCAATGTTTCAAGGATATAATGGAAATTACCTCAAGGTATTGGACTCTTGTGATTGAGGTCAAAAATTTAGAGAAGGAATGTTGTTCAATAAGACATTACCATGTTGTCGACATTTAAAGGATGATTGATAGCATGTGAATTATTCCTACCTACTTGGAAATAAGTGTTAAGATGTTTTAGGTCCTCTCTATCTCCTCGATTGGACTGCTTTCACTATAATTATGTTTTCGTGGCTGATTTGATAGGACCTAAGCTTGTCCACTATTATGGTTGACCTAATTGGTGTTTGCAATGAAGAAGATGGTATATATAGAATATTAAATTGATGTTGAAGGTGTGAGTGAGCATGTGAGTGTAGATGTGTGTGTCGATCAATTTGTGTGTTACACCTACATGATTATATCATTTGTGGAAGTCAGTTGTGACAAAGTCAGTGTGTGTGGTGATTGGTATGGAGTTGGTCTCTTGAGACAGAGATTCAAGGACAACCTCAAGTTCGAAGATTGTCAGAAGAAGTATTGTTAAAGGCCTGTGTGTTATTGATTTATATATTCATTGTAAACTACTTTGGAGGAGTGGTCTTCATATTGCAATCTTTCTATCTTGCCCTAGGGTCATGCGCTCTATCTTGCAAGTCCTTCAAGGAGAAGTGTGCTTCCTTAGCAGTGAGCCTAAAACTGTATTGTAATGATTTTATATATTGTAAACTTTAGAAGAGAAAGAAGATAGCAGAGGAAATAATGGAGCACTCATGCAAAAAGAAGAAAGTCCAATCAAGCACTAGAGATACTCAAGAATGGGAAACTAAGTTAAAATTTCTTTGAAAAGAATGGGAGGGTATCTGTAATGTTATCTTGTAGTTACCTTCATGTTATATGGCATCATGTGAATAACCTGTCATGTTATCTCGTTATAACCATTGTGTTATATGTAAATCTAGTATATAACAGGGCATTTGCAAAAGTGAATTACCCACCACCCCGTGGGTTAAAAGAAGGAAAGATAATGACACTGCAGGCTAGAGGGATGAGCAAAAATTTCTGCAACAAAGATCACTCAAAAATTACAGATCATTGACTGTGATCACCAGAACTAGTTCTTTGATTTTTCAAAAAAAAAATCTAAATTCAATAACATAAGTTTTATAACCACTTTTTGGAGTCATTTTATCCGTGTCTCGGTGCGGGTAAAAGTGGTTATAAACATTGTGTTATTAACTTTGGCAAAACCCAGTCATATTATCTCCTAATAATGTTCATGTATTAGAAAATTTTGTCAAAATTTTGTCATGTCATCATGTAAAAAACCTTCGTGTTATATGTAATACAGTCAATAATTTGTCATGTTATCCTGTAATAATTTTCTTGTTATACAAAATCTGGTCAATAATCTACAATGTTATCTTATCGTTGTTGGCCATTTAGTGGAATTGATTATGTGTTGCATTGATGTTTTGTCATTGATGTCAACACTAGTTGTTTGGATGCTTTACCGACACCCTTCTGGTCCCGGTAGGTTGAGCATTTTTTGGTTAACTTGGATCTGGCATGATCTAGTAGACTCCGATATAATCTAGTGATGGAATTGGCTTGATCATAATGCTTATACTCATATTTGGTCAGTTGGTTTTGGTCTGGTGATTGTATGCTATCATACTTTCTTAAAAGATTGGCTTCTGATTCTGGCGAGGATTTCATCAGTAGAGCTTTTGGTGGAGATCTTTGATGCATTTCATAATTTGTGTTGGTGCAGCTTCTGATGGATTTTCAAGATGTTGTTGGTGATCATGTTCGAGACTTGGCATTTTGAGATAACTGCTGAAGTGTGTGGACCTATACTTGGTCCCAGTTGATCTAGGTTATAGACCGACATTAATGTAACATGTGGATAGGACCTATTGTTATATTTCTGGGATGTCTTATGTGTGGATATTATTTGTTTTGTCTTAGGCTGACATGGTTTGTAATTATGTAGTTGGTTTATTGTCTGGTGGCCGACCAAATTGTTTATGGTCGAGGGTTTGTATAAATAGTTGTAAGATCTCATTGTAGATCATCATGGTTATTGTAAGAGGTCAAGGTCAAGGAATGTAGTGTGTGAATAATGTAATATCATCCAGGCAGAGGAGTTGGTGGATCATTGAAGATCTAATTGGGTTTCTGTAAGAGGATTTAGTCCTCTGGTATTGAGCTTAACCGGAACTGTACTCATGCATAAGAGATGCTATCTTTTGTAGTTCAACACTTCTTCGGATTGTAGTCTGGACTTATATGTAGTCAGTGAGGCTCTTTTTGTGATGAGCAGTGTGCTCTAGGCTGTTAGCCTTCCTGCAAGTGCAGGCCCCTTCATTGTAATTCACATACTTATTGCATAAGTATTATTTGACTGTGGCTAGGCTTCTCACCGTGGTTTTTCCCTTTACCGAGTTTTCCACGTACAAATCTTGGTGTTGTGTGGATGGCTTTTATTTTGTGATTATTGTTTATGATTAATTGGATTAACTGCTATTCTGGTATTATTATTTTGGGTTTCGGTATTAAATTTTAAATTGCTAATGCTTCCAGTAATCTGTGACAATTGATTCACCCCCCCCCTCTCAGTTGTCTTCTGGTTATCTGATCTGTCTAACAATTGGTATAAGAGATATGGTCATCTCTACAGAAATCTTAATCACTTGAGAAAGATCCTATGACAACTAACAATTCAAGTTCATCCAGTTCTTCTAGAGCTATCTTTTGAAGGGATATACCGAGGCTTGAAGGAACAAATTAAACAATATGGAAGATTCAGATGGAGACTCATTTGAGATTTCTTGGCAAGGAGATTTGGGAGATCACACAGAATGGTGTCACACCCTTTAATCTGGGATCTAAAAATCCTCCTTCGATAAACGTGGACAAGGATCTTGAGAATGATTGTAGATCAAGAGAAGCCCTCTTGTGTGCACTTTTTGATCAACAAATAATGGGATTAACAGACAAATCATCTGGAAAGGCTATATGGGATAAGTTGCAAACTCTTAATGAAGGTGACCCTACAGTGAAAATTGCTAAACTTGATGGTTACCAGGTGAGATATGAAAACCTGAAGATGGAAGAAGATGAAAGGATTATTGCATTCATGGAAAGAGTAAATGAGATTGTTATGCGAATTCAATGTTGTGGTGGAACTCTGAGTGAAGATGAAATTGTTTCTAAAGTCCTGAGAGCCCTACCACCAACTTACAAAATGAAGGCTACTGCTATTAACGAGTTGAGAATAATGGCTAATACATCTGTCAACATAGATACTTTGGTTGGGAAACTATCTGCTTTTGAGCTTGAGGAATTTGGATCTTCTGGAGCTATGAAGACTGAACCTGATTTTCATGCACCTACATCTACAATCGGTAAGCAAGACTGGAAATATCTACATGCAAAAGAACTAGAAGATATGGAGAGAGAAGATGATGAGTTTGAGCAACTTGAAGCACTATTTTCTAGAAGAGTACTGAAAGGACCAGTAGGAAGTAAGTATGAAGGAAAAGCACCTTTTAAATGTTTTGTATGTAATGAGATTGGTCATTTTGCATCTAGATGTCCTGAAAGAAATTCAAGATTCAAAGAAAGAGTTATAAGATCATTTAAGACTAACCCTAGATATCAGAATAATTATAGATTCAAGAAAAACAGAGACAAATCATGCTACATAGCGGATGAGGAAGGCATTACTGATTTAGATGATGAATCGACAGAAGACTCTGCTAGTGGATCCGACAATGGGAAGGAATTGGTATTCTTGGCTATCAAGGAAGAGGATCTGACACTGGAAGATAATGTACCTGACGAGAAGGCACTTGCTGCTAAAATTGAGAACAAGGATGAATGGGTAATTGACAGTGGTTGTTCACATCATATGATTGAAGATAAAGGGAAGTTTCTATCTTTGCAAGAATTTGATGGTGGACTAGTTAGATTTGGAGATGACAAGGCATGTATGATCAAAGGAAAAGGAACTATATCATTGGATGGTAAGAAATATACTGACAATGTTTATTATGTTGAAGGTTTGAAGAATAATATTTTGAGTGTAGGACAATTCGTGGATAAGGGATTTCAATTACAGTTCAAGGATGGAAAATGCAAAATCATTAATAGATCTGGCTTGGAGATTGCAACCGGTACATAGACAAAAGGCAACATATTTCATTTGAACTCTGGTGAGAAGATATGTTTGATTACACAGATTGATGAGAGTTGGCTATGGCATAAAAGGCCGTGTCATGAGAATTTTGATTGCATTGTGAAGATCAGTTCAACTAAGGCTATTAGAGATATACCTAAGATTATGAAGCCCTATAATCTAGTATGTAAAGAATGTCAAATGGGTAAACATGTCAGAACCTCTTTTAGGAGTATACAAGATAAATTAAAATATGTTCTTGATCTTATTCATACTGATTTGTGTGGCCCTGCTAGAGTTAAAAGTTTTCATGGTGATAGATATTTCATGCTAATCATTGATGATTATTCTAGAATGATGTGGGTTACTTTTTTGAGAGAAAAATTTGAAGCATTTGAAAAGTTTAAAATCTTTAAGGCTAAAGTGGAAACTAAGACAGGATTAAAGATTAAATTTTTGAGATCAGATCATGGTGGAGAATTCACATCCAGTGAGTTTAATAACTTTTTGTGACAAGCATGGTATAAGAAGATAATTTTTTGCTCCCCGGACACCTCAACAGAATGGAGTTGTGGAAAGGAAAAACAAAACTATCTTGGATGCTGCTAGAACAATGATGATGGAAACAAATATAACTCATATCTACTGGAAAGAAGCAGTGAGTACAACAGTTTACACATTCAACAGAGTACATATCAAAGGAGAAATCGGTAAGACACCTTATGAATTATGGCTTGGTAATACACCTACAGTTTAGTATTTTAGAATTTTTGGTAGTAAATGTTATATCAGAAGAGATGATACTATTGGGAAATTTGATCCTAGAAGTGATGAAGGCATATTTCTTGGTCATTCTAATGAAAGCAAAGCATATAGATGTTATAACAAGAGATTGCAGAGAATTGTGGAGAGTGCTAATGTTAAAGTAGATGAGCTGGGCAAAAGTCAAATCAGAGTTTATGAGAAGGAACCGATAGTGGAAATGATTATATCTGAACTGGAATAGAGAGTTGAACTAGTTACTCTGGCAACATCAGAGAATTATACAGTAACTGAAGAACAAGGAAGAGGAATAGAGAGTCAAAAGACTCCTAGGTATGTGAGATTGAATCATTCTGAAGATCAAATCATTGGGGATAAGAGAAATGGAGTAATGACAAGAAGAAGACTGGAAACTAATGAGGTATGTTTAATTTCACAAGTTGAACCAGTATCAGTAATTGAGGCATGTAAAGATGAATTTTGGTTAAAAGCTATGGAAGAAGAATTAGATCAGATTGAGAAAAATAACACATGGACTTTGGTTCCCCGGCCTAAAAATAAAAATATTATTGGAAATAAATGGGTGTATATGAATAAATTGAATGAGGATGGTCAATTTATAATGAATAAGGCTAGATTGGTTTGTAAAGGATATTATCAAAAGGAAGGAATTGATTATGGAGAAACTTTTGCACCAGTAGCTAGGATTGAAGCTGTAAGATTATTTATTGCCTATGCTGCTTATAAAAACTGTAGTCACACAAATCTGTCCATTTTAATTAAATGAATATTTCGTATTTATTCGATTAAAAATCCACTAGCCATCAATTAATTAAATTAATATTTAATTAATTCATCCCCAAACATTCTTCTATTAATTAAATAAATTATTCAATTTATTTTAATTAATTCATTAAATCCAATTCAAATCAATTAAATAAATAAAATCTATTTATTTAATTAAATCCCCCTATTCCTCTTTTAAATAAATTAAATAAAACATTTATTTAAATCATTATCCCCACCCCACTTGCATTTTCCTACAAATGCAACTTGCACACATTTTGAAATAAATGAATTTTTATTTTAAATAAAATCCTATTTTCCCTCACCCACCAAATCCACTTGCAAAATCTAATCCCCTTCTAGATTCTTCTAACCTCTTCCTAATTAGTCTAAATCCATCCCCTAATTATTGTCACATTCCTAAGCAAAATGGAGTCACTTCTCAAATGGCCCAAAGTCTTGGATAACCATTGAAGGTTTTCAACCTTCAACCACCAAAAACCCTAAAGTCTTTGAAAACCATTAAAGGCTTCCAACTTTCAACCACTTAATCCACAAAGTCTCCAATAACCATTAATGGTTAATTCAACTTTCCCACATGGTTAAAACATTTGTTTTGACTCAACCTCTATCCAACCCAAGGGTCTCATCAGGTCATTAATGCTTTGACCATGATTATCTCTTAATCATTTGCACAAAGGTTTATCCTTGGATTAACTCCTAATCCAGTGGGTAATCCTAATTTAGGCTTGACTCTTAGCCTTTAGATAACCATGAGGTCTTCTCAGGCCTTTAATGCCTCCAACCTCTTCTCTCAACCCAATCCTGTGTTGACACTTGTCACTATTTTATTGGTGCCAATTGTGCACATGGATCCCCAACTTTCAAGCTTGACCCTTGATTAAACCTTTCAATCGTGGCCATCCATTGCTCCATTTTTTCTATAAATAGAGCCCATTCCTTCATAATCCAGATCCTGAAAACTTGTAAGCATTTAGACTATAGCCATTTTAGAGAGCATTTAGCAATAGCATAACTAAATCTTGTCTTTTTGGTTAAAATATATCATTTTAGCATAAATAGCTTTTCATTTCATGTTTAGAGCTATTCTATAAATCTCAATCCTCCATAAGCATCCATAGTGCAAAAAGCTGCTGAGAGCTACACTATTTTGGAACTTGGAGAGGAGAGGAACAAGGGAGAAGAAGCTAAGGCCATGCTAAGAGGCAGTTGGAGATGTCTCATGATCATTTGTTCTATTTATTAGATATATTTAGCATGTCTCTTTTAGTGTCTCTTTTGGAATGCCTTCATGTTTTAGTTTTTGATTGATTAACTCTAACATCTTGTGTGTTTTGTGTTGTTTGATCATAAACTAACATTGTGCCATTTAGGAGGGCATCATTTGGTGAACCCGACGTGAATCGACTTGACTTGGACTTAGCTAAAAACATACCAAAAATGCATAAAAAGTGAGTTTTTGAATTTGCGTACCACTGGTCCATAGTCGGCTGGGCGCTGGTACCGGCGGACTCGCTCAAATCGGTGCTCGGTGATCGGAAACGGCATCGTCGCTCCTCGTTGCTCCTCCAAATGTCACTGTCAGAGCTCTAGTTTTCAACTGGTCGTGGTCACAAATGATCCTATTTTACCCCCTTTCACCCCATTTATACCCCCCGCCGTCATCGTAACTTCGCCCCGATCATCGCCATGGTCCCCGTGAACTTCCCGAGCCCCCCATTTCTCCATGTTTCCCCCGATTTCTTCTATTTTTAACCAGTATACCTAACTTCTTCTCTTCTATCACCCTGCCAATTTTCATTCTTTTTCGAGAGATCGCCCGATTTTTCGAAATTTTTCGGCCCATCTCTCGAGGGGGCATACCACCCATTAAATTTACATTTTATGGGGCATTTCTTCACACCTATTTTTCTTTCTTTGAAACGACGCGATAAACCGCACCGTCTCAAAGAGGGGCAAATGTAGTCACACAAATCTGTCCATTTTAATTAAATGAATATTTCGTATTTATTCGATTAAAAATCCACTAGCCATCAATTAATTAAATTAATATTTAATTAATTCATCCCCAAACATTCTTCTATTAATTAAATAAATTATTCAATTTATTTTAATTCATTCATTAAATCCAATTCAAATCAATTAAACAAATAAAATCTATTTATTTAATTAAATCCCCCTATTCCTCTTTTAAATAAATTAAATAAAACATTTATTTAAATCATTATCCCCACCCCACTTGCATTTTCCTACAAATGCAACTTGCACACATTTATTGAAATAAATGAATTTTTATTTTAATAAAATCTTATTTTCCCTCACCCACCAAATCCACTTGCAAAATCTAATCCCCTTCTAGATTCTTCTAACCCCTTCCTAATTAGCCTAATCCATCCCCTAAATATTGTCACATTCCTAAGCAAAATGGAGTCACTTCTCAAAGACCCCAAAGTCTTGGATAACCATTGAAGGTTTTCAACCTTCAACCACCAAAAACCCCAAAGTCTTTGAAAACCATTAAAGGCTTCCAACTTTCAACCACTTAATCCACAAAGTCTCCAATAACCATTAATGGTTAACCCAAACTCTCCCACATGGTTAAAACATTTGTTTTGACTCAACCTCTACCCAACCCAAGGGTCTCATCAAGCCTTCAATGCTTTGACCATGATTATCTCTTAATCATTTGCACAAAGGTTTATCCTTGGATTAACTCCTAATCCAGTGGGTAATCCTAATTTAGGCTTGACTCTTAGCCTTTAGATAACCATGAGGTCTTCTCAGGCCTTTAATGCCTCCAACCTCTTCTCTCAACCCAATCCTGTGTTGACACTTGTCACTATTTTATTGGTGCCAATTGTGCACATGGATCCCCAACTTTCAAGCTTGACCCTTGATTAAACCTTTCAATCCTGGCCATCCATTGCTCCATTTTTCCTATAAATAGAGCCCATTCCTTCATAATCCAGATCCTGAAAACTTGTAAGCATTTAGACTATAGCCATTTTAGAGAGCATTTAGCAATAGCATAACTAAATCTTGTCTTTTTGGTTAAAATATATCATTTTAGCATAAATAGCTTTTTCATTTCATGTTTGGAGCTATTCTACAATCTCAATCCTCCATAAGCATCCATAGTGCAAAAAGCTGCTGAGAGCTACACTATTTTGGAACTTGGAGAGGAGAGGAACAAGGGAGAAGGAGCTAATCTCATGCTAAGAGATAGTTGGAGATATCTCATTGTCTTACTTCTTTAGTTAGATTCATTAGCATGTGTTTTTAGTATCTCTCTTGGAATGCCTTCATGTTTTAGTTTTTGATTGATTAACTTTAACATCTTGTGTGTTTTGTGTTGTTTGATCTTAAACTAACATTGTGCCATTTAGGAGGGCATCAAAAACTATAAGGTTTATCAGATGGATTTTAAATGTGCATTCTTGAATGGGGATCTTGATGAGGAAGTTTATATTGAGAAAACTGATGGTTTTTCACTATCAAATGATACTGAAATGGTTTGTAGGTTAAGGAAAGATTTATGTGGATTGAAACAAGCACCTAGAGCTTGGTATGCAAGGCTGGATAAATATCTTTTGAAAATTGGTTTTACTAAGGGCAGTGCTGATAGTAATTTATATTATAAAATCACTGATGATGATATACTGATTATAGAAGTATTTGTTGATGACATTATTTTTGGAGGTGAAGATAAATTATGCATAGAATTTTCTAAAAACATGGAGAAATAATTTGAGATGTCTATGATTGGCAAAATGAATTTTTATTTTAGGTTTGCAGATTACTCAGACTGACAAAGGTATTTTTATTTGTCAAACTAAATATGCTAAGGAATTGTTGAAGAAATTTGGTATGGGATATTCTAATCCGGTAAGTACACTTATGGTTACAAGTGAGAAATTGACAAGGAAAGATGTTTCTGCACCAGTAAATCCTACAAGATACAAATCTATGATGGGAGGTCTAATTTATTTGACTCAGACTAGGCCTGACATTATGAATGTTGTTTGTATTGTTTCAATATTTCAAAGTGATCCTAGAGAAAATCATGAGATGGCAGTGAAAAGGATTTTTAGATACTTGCAAGGTACATCGGAATATGGCTTATGGTACCCTAAGAATGATAACTTTACTCTATGTGCATATACAGATTCTTATTGGGCTAGAGATATTGATGACCAGAAAAGTACTTCTGTGAAGCTTTCTTTCTTGGAAAGAAGTTGGTTTCATGGATCAACAAGAAACAGTCATGTACTTCTTTATCTACTGTTGAAGCTAGTATGTTGTTGCTGCTACTAATTGTACACAAGCTTTATGGATGAAGCAAATGTTAAAGGATATAAAGGTGGATTGTGATGCACCAGTAGTTATTCACTGTGATAACTCTGTTGCTATTGATATATCAAAGAATCCAGTATTTCATTCTAAGACAAAGCACATATCTATCAAGTATAACTTTTCGAAGGAGAAGGTGGAAGCAAATGAAGTTAAACTGATTTATGTGAACACTAAAGAACAAATTATAGATATTTTCACTAAACCTTTATCCAAGGAATCATTTGAGTACCTAAGAGACAAATTGGGGGAATCTGCCCCTCCGGCAGAGACTTGATTGATGTGGTTTGGCATCAGTCTGACATGCATTATCTGAGATACTATTTATTCTCACACTAATGTGGGATGCTACTGCTCAGGGGGAGTAGTCAACTTTGAGATTCAGAGGCTTATGGTTTTTCTTTGATATTTCTATCAAATTTCTAGCATTGATGTCAAAGAGGGAGAGATAGTGATGTGAAAAAAAAATTCAGAACTTTACAGAGATATTATTCAAAGGGGGAGAGATATTGATATTCAGAGCTATATGCGAGAGATTGTTGCTTGTCTTCCATAGGGGGAGACTTGTTTGGCATTTCTTGGTACTTAGATGTTTTTCACATCTAGTGTTGCCATCAATACCGAAGGGGAAGATTGTTGGCCATTTGGTGGAATTGATTATGTGTTGCATTGATGTTTTGTCATTGATGTCAACACTAGTTGTTTGGATGCTTTACCGGCACCCTTCTGGTCCTGGTAGGTTGAGTAGTTTTTGGTTAAGTTGGATCCAGCATGATCCAGTAGACTCTGGTATAATCTGGTGATGGAATTGGATTATTCATAATGCTTATACTCATATTTGGTCAATTAGTTTTGGTCTGGTGATTGGATGCTATCCTACTTGCTTAGAAGATTGGTTTCTGGTTCCAATGAGGGTTTCACCGGCATAGATTTTGGTGGAGATCTTTGATACATTACATAATTGGTGTTGGTGTAACTTCTAATGGAGTTTCAAGATGTTGTTGGTGATCATGTTCAAGACTTGGTATTTTGAGATCATTGTTGAAGCATGTGGACCTATACTTGGTCCCAATTGATCTAGGTTATGGACCGACATTAATGTAACATGTGGATAGGACCTATTATTATATTTCTGGGATGTCTTATGTGTGGATATTATTTGTTTGGTCTTAGGCCGACATGGTTTGTAATTATGTAATTGGTTTATTGTCTGGTGGCCGACTTGATTATTTATGGTCGAGGGTTTGTACAAATAAGTGTAAGATCTCATTGTAGATCATCATGGTTATTGTACGAGGTCATGGTCAAGGAATGTAATGTGCAAATAATGTAATATCATTCAAGCAGAGGAGTTGGTCGATCATTGGAGATCGAATTGGGTTTGTGTAAAAGGATTTAGTCCTCTTGTATTGATCTTAACAGGAACTGTACTCAGGCATAGGAGATGCTATCTTTGGCAGTTCAACACTTCTCTGAATTGTAGTCTAGACTTATATGTTGTCAGTGAGGCTCCTTTTGTGATGAGAGTGTGCTCTAGGTTGCTAGCCTTCTTGCAAGTGTAGGCCCCTTCATTGTAATTCACATACTTACTGCAGAAGTATTATTTGACTGTGGGTAGGCTTCCCACCATGGTTTTTCCCTTTACCAGGTTTTCCACATACAAATCTTGGTGTTGTGTGGATTCCTTTTATTCTATGATTATTGTTTATGATTAATTAGATTAACTGCGATTCTAGTATTATTGTTTTGGGTTCTGGTATTAAAGTTTAAATTGCTAATGCTTTTGATAATCTCTGACAACTGATTCACCCCCCCCCCCCCCCTCTCAATTGTCTTCTGATTATCAGAACTGTCTAACAGTGGTCACCTTCATGTTATATGAACTCAAAAAGTAAATAAGCATATAAAGAACTCAGAAAATGAACTCTGTCAAGATCTGTTATTTTCGACTTACCTTCATGTTATGCATGCATTCTTCTTTCTCATGTTGAGTTCGTCATAACACAATGGTTATAACAAGATAATATGACAGGTTATTGACAGGATGCCATATAAAATGAAGGTAACCACAAGATAACATTGTAGATTATTGATCGAATTTACATATAACATGAAGGTTATTACCGAGTAACATGGTAGATTATTGATCATATTTCGTATAATACGAAGGTTTTTACATTTTGACATGACAGATTGTTGACAAGATTTTGTAATACACAAACGTTATTAGGAGATGATATGACTGGGTTTCGCAAAAGTCAATAACACGATGTTTATAACCACTTTTATCCCCACCGGGACACAGATTAACTAACTCCAAAAAGTGGTTATAAAACTCATGTTATTGACTTTAGAATTTCTTTTGAAAAATCAAAGCCACAACTAGTTCTGCTGATCATGATCAATGATCTATAGTTTTTGAGTGATCTTAGTTGTGGAAATTTTTTCTCATCCCTCTAGCCCGCAGAATCATTGTCTTTCCTTCTTTTAACCCACGGGATGGTGGGGAAGTTACTTTTGCACATGCCCTGTTATATACTACATTTATGTATAACACGATGGTTAAAATGAGATAACATGAAGGTAACCACAAGATAACATTGCAGATACCCTCACATTCTTTTCAAAGAAACTTTAACTTAGTTTCCCATTCTTGAGTATCTCTAGTGCTTGATTGGACTTTCTTCTTTTTGCATGAGAGATCCATGATTTATTTTTCTATCTTCTTTCTCTTCTAAAGTTTATAATATAAGAAATTATTACAATACAGTTTTAGGCTCACTGCTAAGGAAGCACACTGCTCCTTGAAGGACTTGCAAGATAGAGCGCACAACCCTAGGGCAAGATAGAAAGATTGCATATTGTTCACAAGATTGCTTTTAGTCTTCATGGCCTTTTGGGATAAGGCTTTCTCTGTTTATTATTCCTTTTCCTTATCCCAGACATCAACATATTGATGCTAACTCTGTGTATATTTTCTTCCTTCAGGATAATTCTTCGCTTAGATTTCCTTTTTATCATTATCCTGGGATCATTTAAAATACTTCGCTACCCGATCCGAGGTATTTTCCTTTGCACCAATGGCTTTATATTTTTATCCCGGGCTCTTCTTTCCCTTTTCTTTGAACCCCATGGGATAACCCTTTCCTTTGTATTTTTTTATCTTGGAGCATAGTCTTTGACTTTGAAAAGTCACTCGGGGCAAGGAAAACATTCCTTGTTCCTTTGTAAAATTATCCTGGGGCCTATGGGGAGTGCCTAGAGACTTCCCCGGGGCAACTTTTCTTCTTCGTGATCCCTCAATAAGATTTATCCTGGATGAATTTTGGATGTCGTTCTTCTCTCCCCAGGATAATTTTTCCTTCTCTGCTCCACTCTTTTCTTATCCTGGGCAACATACTGGAGACCCTTATGACACATCATGTTATTGACTCATCATGTTATTGACTCGTCGAGTTATTGACACATCATATTATTGACCCATCATGTTATTGACTCGTCATGTTATTGACCCATCACGTTATTGACCTGTCATGTTATTGACTCATATAGTTATTGGCACATCATGTTATTGACTCATCATGTTATTGACTCATCGAGTTATTGACACGTCGAGTTATTGACACGTCATATTATTGACCCATCATGTTATTGACTCGTCATGTTATTGACATGTCATGTTATGGACCCATCATGTTATTGACTCATCATGTTATTGAATCATCGAGTTATTGACATGTCATGTTATTGACTCATCATGTTATTGACACCATTTGTTATGACTCATCATTTTATTGACACGTCATGTTATTGACACCATTTTTTATTGACTCATCATGTTATTGACTCATCATGTATCATTATGATCCCTGCGGGATAAGCTTTTTCTTTTTTTTTTACTCTGCTTTCTTATTCGGGGCCCAATTTCTTTAACCCTTCTAGTCCCTCGGGATAAGCAATGCGCTTCTGCTTATCTCATTTCTTGCCCTGGAGAGTCAAACTTCCTAAGAGTCAAGTCAGCGAATAAAACTTGTCACGAGGAGATTTTAAGTTGGTTTTGAAAGGCCCCAAAATAGTTTTACAAAGAGACGTGGAGTGCTTTCCTTGCCCCAAGTGAATTTTCAAGGTTAAAGACTGTGCCCCAGGATAAGAAAATATAAAGGGAAAAGGTTATCCCAGAAGGTTCTAGAGGAAAAGAAAGTGGGGCTCGGGGTAAAAAAATGTTAAGTGAGAGACAAAGAGAATTTTATCCCGGAACGGTTAGCAAAGCATTTTTGGTGGACCCGGGATAATAATATAAAGGAAAACTAAGAAAAAGTTACCCAGAGGGAGAGAGAATACACAGAACCAGACTTTGGATTTCAATGACAATATGCATATGGTAATTGGGGCTCTGGGATAAGAGAGTTAGTAAATAAGCAATGAAATCTTTATCCCAGAGGGTAGCGTAGATCAAAGAAAGATGGCTCGAGATAAAGAAGTAAAGAGAAATTCAAAAGAAGGCTTATCTCGGGGGGCAGAGAAAGGCATCTTGAGAAGCTCCAGGATAAAAATAACAAACGAAGGCGAATTGAAAAGTTATCCCGAGAGGCACAAGGTGTAGTGGCGACTGGATTTTGGGTTTCAGTGAGAATAAATAAAAGAAAGACAAAGCTCTGCTCTAGGATAAGAAAAGAATGAAACTCAATATAAATTTTATCCTGAAGAGATGTGAAAGATAGAGAGAAGAGCCCCAACATTAAAAAAAAACAAAGCCGAAGATAGTGAAATTTTATCCCAGAGCAGTGAGTAAAGTAGTGGGAGATAGTTGTCTTCGACGACTAATATTGTACTATAACACGCAGGTAATTAGGGATGATATCAGTCGTGGGAGACAACTATCTCCCACTACTTTCCCACCCACCCAAAAAAGAACTGGGCGGTCTCCTTGCGGTTTGATCAATTGCATGTTATATGCCCCTCCAAAGTCAGTGACATGACGTGCTCTATGGACGTCCTTTTCGACGAGTCCACATCATTACAACCCCGACCCATGTGATTTCCTGCTATGTCCACATCATCACAACCCATGCGGGGGCCTACCTACCACTGGGCATGGGTATGCATGTATGATATGCATGCCATCGGTACGACGCTAACGTTTTGGAGCCACAATAGTTGCGTCCACAAACTTTTAAACCCCACCCTCCCCGCCTCCTCTCTTAATTTAATAACACCATGTGAGGTCAATTTTAGGGAGTGGGAATTTAAAATAAATTTGATAAGCCTAATTAATAGAACCATGTGGTGGCTATTTAAGTTTAAACCAACCCACATATTGTGGTTAAAACAACAAACTTTGAAATTTCCATGGGGAAAAGGATAGCCTTTCATAGCTAAATAATTTCTTCTCTTTCGCATATAAAAAAGGGGTGTTTTTGAGAGGAGATACACACTTACTTTGAGCTTGGGGAAAAAATATAGAAAAGGAGAATTAGTTTAAAAAGGGGTATTTTTGAGAGGAGGTACACACTTACTTTGTGCTTGGGGCAAAAATTTAGAAAAGGATAATTAGTTTTGCTTTGCAAGGGAAATTAGCTAGTTTGGTGATCTCCCATTCATCAGTAAGGATAGAGAAGAGCTTTTTGTTTTCATCTTGCCTACTTGAGAAGTTTGGGAGGGATATTGGAGGAGATTGCTTTATGAAGGATTCAAAGGCTTGCATCTTCTCTTGTCTCAAATTTTTCAAAACATTATCTAGGCGTGTACACCCATTGTTTGGAAACAATTTATTCATTATTTCTATAAGTAGAGTAATATACATAGTATGCTTAAGAATTGCAAAATTATAGGGAGTTCTTGTAGAGTGATAATATGAAAAAACCATTGGTTTAGTTATTATCGTGGTAGTTCATTTTGAAATGGAATCGTGAATAAATGTTCCTTTTTACACGTGATCTCATGCCTTGTATTATTTGTGTAATTAATATTATTAAAGGAATACTATTGTTTTTATTATTGAATTCAATTTGAGTGTCATGATAGTATGTTGAGATAGTGGAAAAATATTTACATACAACTATGTTCTCGTGTAATGTTGTTTCTTTTTATTAGAGCAATATATTGCAAGAAAGATAAAATTTAGATTAAAAGAAATTAGACAAAAGATAAGTTACCTTATTTTACTTGTTATATCATACTTTAGTATGTAATATTTTGAAAACACTTCATATGGACTAGAGTGGTAGAATCATAACCCAGATTGCAATAGCAAGGAAGGTGTCCAATATAGATACATACTTAAACTCTATGTTTAGTTTGAGACAATATGTGATTTGAATAGAGAGTCAAAAATTTCTAAACCCTAGGATGAGAGTAGTCTCAATTCTGTTAAGAGGTGAGTGAACTTATTATTGTTTTGAAATATAAAACTTTGGCCCCAAAGTGTCATATTTGTCACTACATGCGACTAGCTAGCTCACAAGTATCTCTAGAACATAGATCTTCTAGATTGGTCATACTTAGTTAGAAAATAGTCTAAAGTAGTATGGTTGGAATGAGATATATGGCACATGACACCAGTACTTAGATGGCTTGAGATAGGTCCCCTTGTCTATAATCTTCTTGAAGGGTAGGGACACTTCCAATAGGAAGGTGTGTGGGAGACTATTGGTGTGTGGTTAGAGGAATAGCGCTCAAATGATGTTCTCCCTCCTACAGTTGAGTAATTGAGGCTCGCGAGGTAGATATGGAATTCCTAAGCGAGTAACTTTGGTAATCTTTGTTTATGCTATATAGTGTATTAAATTTTTAATACAATGAAAAGAAATGATTACCTTTCCATAAAGTTTCATGTGAATATATTTATGCATTCAATTAAATGACTATTTGAAATAAAAGCAATTTTTTTTCATGATTTACTACCTTTTGGTTTTTAACTTGTGAAAAGTAAATTGGGTTTACTTCTTTAGTGTTTAGTTCAGTGATCATTACAAATACAATACTCTCTAAGTGATAATGTGATAGTTAGGTAAGAGAAAAGGATGGCTAAAATGAATTAGAGTTTGACCTTTATAGAACATCGTAGCTTCACAAATGGAATACTTTGTGTTTAAGTTGCCAAGTAATAGCTAGTTGAAAGTGATTTCATTAGTTACTCTATTTAAATTTGAAATTAGGAATTTGGGGATTAGATTTGTAGTTGTGGTTTTGAATTAGCTTTAGTATTGCACCTATAGGTGTCAACTAGGATCGTGGGAAATTTAAAGATTGGATCTAGATATTGGAGTGTCAAGTCTAATCAAGGCTTAAGTTGATTAACATATTTTACATAGAATTATGTCACTTTAAAGCATAGCTTTATTCAAGATAAAGGGGCTAAAGTGAGTCCAAAAGAATGGTAAAAAAATAAAGGTATGCACTTTTCATCCTCATGAATATTAAGGTAAAGATATTAATCTCCACAAAAGATCTAGATTGGCTCATGGGACTAAAAATTTACAATTGAAGAATAATGTTCTAAAATATTCACAAAAATGTGTACAAGGATTAATTTATTAATTTGATTTATATAAATCAAATAAAAATAGCTAAATAAAAGAATCTAAAAGATTAAGTATTAAAAGGTGTAATTAATAATTTATTATGGTATATTGCTTGATCAACTCCCTTGAAAAACTATTCATTTCCATGTAATCTTAGATATTGTTGGTTATAAATCAGGGTAGGTGATCGATATTGGAGAAGGGTATATAGTATATGTCAAACCAAGAAACAATTTATACCTTGGATGGTCTTTGACCAAAAAACACAAAGGTTATATCCAAATTTTTTTCCTCCAAATATATGGTCATAGCTAAAGAAACTTTCTATCTGATCACTAAAAGAAGAGAAGAGCCAAAATCTAGTATTAACAAAGGATATATACCTCACCCTTTTGTAAAAATTTAAATGTGTGTTTTAAGTCCTTCATTGTCATTCTTGAATTGTAACATCTATTTATTTTGTGTTATTTTCCATATTTTATTCATGTTATATAGATACCTTAATCAATTTATTTAGAATATAAGAATTTATTTGAATATATTTAAATCTAAGAAGCTGGTCTATAATAAATGATGTCCATAAAAGGCTAGAATTACAATTGTTACATATAAGTTTTTTTCCTAATATTCAAAGAAGATATAATTGAAATCTATAAATTATAGGGAATTTAGGGATGTTACATCATCTATAAATTATAACTATCAATAAGGTTGAAATCCAATGTGAATTAATTTATAACATGATTATGATGATAAAACTTGCACACGCACACATTTTCTTTTAGGCCCACTTCATTTAGATTATCATTTGTGTAGTGAAAAGTATGCATGACATTTTACTACACTAAATTAAATGCATGACCTTCCCATAGATCATATATGCATCATCACTCAACCCTAAGAAGTGGTTACAATCCTTAGATCCCTCATTCACCACCTAGTTTATATTTGCATGTGACAAATTGACTTAGGTCATTTCTGTACATTTAGATCTACAGGAAAAACTTTTATATCTCAAAATTCAAATTAGATCTTTCTAACTATTTTCCTTACTAGTTGTTTTGTGCCTACCTAGCTCACATTTATGTGGATTTTTGTTTTATATCTTTGCATTTAAGGTAATTCCTTGTCCATTTAAAGATATAGGGGAATGTATTTAATAAACCCTAGAAGTAAGAGCATCACAATCTAGCATAACAAGAGTATCAACATTATATCTATTAGCACATATTTTTATAAAATATTTTTGTGATATATATGGATGCTTTTGCATATAGTTTCATTATAGGAGAACTTATTGCTGGATTGTATGTGCAAGTGATATGTTGCAGTATCTTCACGAGAAAGCATCACTTAGGCAAATTCAAGGGAAGTGTTGAGTATGATAGCATTCTAGCAATCCTCATCTTCAAAATTAGTCTCATTGCAAGAGTACTTTTTGGAAGGTTAGCATCTAGAGCAGGGTTGTGAGCATGTTCAGAGAGGTAAATGGTGTGGGAGAAACCCTGTAGTATAATTATTAAAAGTTGCATCCATAAAGAGGGTCTTCTTTTGCAAAAACTACAAAATTTTGCTTATCGGCATAAGTTATACCGATGACATCTCCTAAGAAGGAAGGATTATGTTGATCAGAGTAACTCATGCCGACAGTGTTTCCTAAAATGATAGCGGCAAGAAAAGGTGCAACTAAGTAGAAATCCATCGGTGCGAGTTACGACAATGATATGATAGGAAGTCGGAGTCACCGGAGTAACATACACTATCGACAACGAGGAAAAAATTTCATCTTGATACTCGATGGGGTTATCAGTGGAGCTCTTTCCGACAACTGATGGGGTGATGTCTTCATAGCGATGACATCGGGTTATCGAGAGGTCCTAATTTATGTTACCCCAATACCCGATGCACTAAATGGAGAAGGCAACTTTATCGAAAAGACTCTCTCTGATAAAGTGGTTCCAAGCAAGAAAGGGAGCAAGATTCATCAGGATAACATACATTATGGGGGAGATGCATTTTGGGTTATCCCAATGCCTGATAAGGAAGATGAGCTCGGTCCAAACAAAGTGACTACATCGGGAAAGCCTACGCCGATAGACAAAAGCAACCCAATAAGGAGAGTAAGGTGAAAGAAGACTCATCAGGATAGCTTACGCTAGCAGAGAAATTTTTTTAGAGTTGTACTGATGCCCGATGGGCAGAATGCCATAGAGGGTGAATCTATCGGTGAGACTATAACTATCGAAAGCAAGGAAAATACGCTACTTTGACACTCGATGAAGCAATCAGTGAAAGTTACGTGTATCAAAAATAAATTTAGATGTCATGGGACCATCAGATGAAGTATTAAGTGACTTTATTCCGACTGGAGGAATAAACAGAAGAAGGTTTCATCAGAGAGACATACCTCGATGTGACATTAATAAAAGTTGACTAATGGAAAGGAAAGGTAGATCCATCGGGATAAGTCAAGCCTTGAGGAAAAAAGTGAAACGACCAGGGCGAGATCAGATGGATTGATAGAAATGACTTATACCGATCAAAAAGACAAAAAGGTAATTGAAGGAATGCAAAATATAAATGGCGCCAAGTCATTGAATTATCGGGTGGGGTTACACCGATTAGTCGTTAGAATGTCTGATACGATAGCCATTATTTAATGCTCGCGATCAGGTGGGTTAGATCCGCACAAAGCAAATCCGATAAGTTTTTATCGTTACAGACTCTATCCGTTGCATATCCAACATAAAGGAAGAGTTTTCATGCCAGAATTATTCACAGTTTCTTTAGTCGCCAACATTGAAGTTGTAGACAAGAAGCACAGGTAATTTAATAATCCAAGCATTTAATCATGAAGGCTTCTGGTTCACAAGGAAAAATAAAGGTCATAGAGATTTCAGATACACAGTCAACTAAATAAAAAAAGATGAAGTCTATGGAGGGTATGTAAAAGCAAAAATTGAACCAGGACATGATTGACCAGATGGAGTCATCTGATGCTAATTCGAGGAGGTCTAAAACCAATTTGTCGCTCAAGGATCAATTGGAAGATAAGTATAAATGGGTTGGAGATATCTGGACAACCATAAGGGGCCACGAATTATTTTTATATCACTACCTCAGGTGGAACAAGGAGATGCCATTGTCGAACCCTTGGACAACAAATTTGGGCAGACTGGTGGTCCCAAATGTTTTTCTAAATCTCAGATTATTGGAAGTGCTCACCAGGAAATACAAAAAAGAAAAAAGATACATCCAATTTCCAAATGGGGATCCATTCATCTGGATATCTATTAGGTCTATTCAAGAGGTTTTCAACATGTCTTATGAGTCCTACATGCCCCTATGCTTCACAGACCTAGAAGGAGAATATACCCAAATGGACACCGCTCACACAGTGTGGAAGTTGGAAATTCACAAAAAGGAGAAGGGACGACTCACGAAGCAGGATGGTCCTCCTTTCAAAATTACCCTATTCAGATAATACTTGCAATACACATATTGGGCTTGCGGTCAAGTCTGTGGGGAAGAAGTTCCCGATGTTACAAGAATAGGCCCATTGGTGTTGTCTGCGGACATTCAAATGCATGAGCCAAGGCCATTTGATTATGCAACTTACTTGGCAGAGAAGCTGCATGAAGGATTTTTGAGTTTGCAAACAGATCCTAACCCTACTTTCAAGTTTTACTCATTGCCAATGCATATGGTTTTGTTTCATGGTCAGATGTAATGTTTGTGGCCAAGAGAATTAAAGGTGACTTCCAGGAACAAAGAGAGACAAAACCAACCAATTCAATTATGGGTATCCCTATGTGACTCAAGGTTCGACAAATCACACTATGTGTTGTTTGAAGAATATTTTGTCAAGCCCTTGTATAGATTGTTTGGGGTAGAATGTGATGGGTCTATCTCACAGGAGATTAAGAGATTCTTGAGACCCCATGCTTTTGGAGACACTAGGGTCAGCCACAATTGGGGTGACTGGTTTGTATGCTAGAATTTAACTTTTTTTAGGGTTTATGGTTTTGAGGGTGTTCCATATATGTTGCCTACATTAGTTCCTAACAGGATTGCTTATTTAGAGATTGTTAGGCAGCTTAGTATGTCAAATGCAAAGCATTTGGGTGGTGCACACAAGTAGGTATTTATGCCTGACACTTTGCATTTTGGAGACTTCACCATTGTATCTACCAAGGCTTATGAGATGATAGAAAAGAAGCTGGTAGAGGAGTACAATTTGTATGGACACCAAGCTCAGAAAAATTATGATCCAGAGGGATATATCCACCACACCAGGAAGAGCCAGAACCTGGGAGAATATTTGCATATATCCATGGAGATTGAAGATTTATTTAGAAACAAGGAACGAGATGAGACTAATGCAATCTTAGAGGAATTGAAACAAAAATTGGAAGAGCGAAAGCAGAGGCTTCAGGAACTAAAAGAACAAGGAGACTCTGAGAGTGGGTCTGATGAGAATATAGTTGTATCTACCCTTTGTGCACTTGAACTAGAAGTGGCAGAGAGCCAGGAGCAAGCTATGGTGAGAATAAACGCCAACATAGATGTGAGAATGGAAGAGCATGCAACTTTTGTTGCAGATGAAGTTTTTGTACAGTCCAAAGAGTTTAATTCATTCTCTTACCATTACAAAGGGAAAAGGTTGAGGGAAAGCATCCCAAATGTCACCCCAGAAAATAAAGCAAAGATGGTTAAAAATTTGAAAGGAGATATTGATGCAGAAGTGACCACAATGACACCACAGAGAGGAAGACAACTTCTTAATGAGGCAGGCATTGTTTTCTTCCCAGGATGGGACTTGATTGCTTCTTGCATTTTTGACAGCTTGTTGCATTCGTATAAAAAGGATGTAAAGTTAGACATACAGGGTATTAATGACATTTTTATTGGATCGAGATATGACCCAAATAAAAAGGAAATGTTGCGTTGGGCCCTATACCCTCCAAATAAAAGACCCACGATTATAGATGTAGATAAGGCATTTGGGCACATGATGAGACTGAAGGTGGGATAAGTTAATCCAATTGTTGCCATAGATTTGGGGATTGACATTGCAAAACTGAATAAGGCCCAAATGCAGTGGGTGTTAAAAGAGGGTAAAAAATATAAGAGTTTATATGAAGACCTGTTGAGAAATCATGGTCATGAATTACCACAGATAACTGATACTGGTGTACAATGGAAAAAGAAATATGAAGACCAAATGAAAGAAAACATTAAGCTAAGAAGGCAAATCAGGACTGCCAGGGTAGATGATGCTTGTGTTTTGTTGACAAACAGGTTTGAGAATTTGTTGGAGGTCCTCAAAGAATTCTGGACAAATTGTCAGAATACCTAGGATAATATGGCTTCTCATGAAAGAACTTTGAAGAGGTTGAAGGCATTGTTGAAAGAGGAGTGCCGATGAAATTTTTTTTGAGAAGATCCAGAGAAAGTTGAAAAAGCATAAGGCATTTGGTGTAGACATTAAGCAAGAATTTACCAATTGTAAGGATATTGTTAGGTATGGTGTGCCATTTATTGTGGATGATGCAGAGCAGTTAAAGGACAAAGGGATTTGGATTACAGAATGCCAGAATATACTCAACACATCCCTCAATGTTGCCCGGGTAGATGTTTTGGATATGAAGGAGACAGGTGAGCAGATGGAGACGATGGTTACCATGGAGATCGTTGTTAGGAATACTGTATTCAACACCAACATTCACTAGGACAACAAGTATCTGGAGCACATACAAAAGTGTGATACAATACTAGACGACCAAAACTAGTTTTTTATATTTTGTATCTAGTAGTTAAGCAATTAGGTGTTAGGTTTTAGTCAAGTTTAATTTAACAAGATGAAAGGGTGTGTCCTTTCATTTGAATCCTTTGGCTCATATATATGTAGTGAGTCATTTTTGTATCATAAGGGATGGATAATATTATGTCGTTGGCTTGGCTACAAGTGTTATGTTTTAGAAAAGTCTAATAGGAACGAGGAGTTTATTTTGTGCAAACTGAATGTATTGGAGTATTTGTAAGTGTAGTTTTTGTGTACATTCTTATTCCAGAAATTAATATACAAGATTTCATGCTTTTATCTTCAGACTATTATGTGTAATTTTGTGTTTGATGGAATCATATGTCCTCTTGATAAATCTTTTAGATTTGTTGTGATATGCCATCACATGATGTTGTATTGAATCTAAAATTGGGTTTTTATTGTTCATGCAACACATAATGAAACTTTCACAATGATGGTCTTATAATTGCCTCTTGAGTTGATAGTGATCCTTGTCCACAAAGTTATTCATTAATGGTCAGATAAGGCATTGACCTGTTATTAATCTTTGTTGAATAAGTTTGTATGCAAATAGGTCCTTATCAAAGAAACAAATCTTCTAATTTTTATCAATACTGCTCTTTTTCATAACGGCTTAAAGTCCTAACAATAATCTTTTACATAACACAACTATATTCACACTTATCTTATCAATTTTAAAGGTATTCAATAAAAAGCACTTTTGTTAGCATAATTGCAGGAAAACCTTTTGCCATCCCTACAAATGCTAACTCCCACAGTTTAAATTCACTTAAAATAAACCTCTTTTGTGCTTGAGAGTGTAAGGTACACCCACCTGAGTTTAGTGGAGCCTAAAGTGTGGAGAGATTTGGTCTTCGACCATCCCTGTTCGTTGGCCAAGGCTAATTGGATCAACTAAGGATTAGGCAAGTCTTTGGTTTCCCAATTTGTGGTTTTGGGCACCAACAATATCATCTACTTAAATCATCATCCTAGGTATATTTCATGCTTGTGCATCACCTTTGATGTTTATACATTATCATTAACTTAATACACCTAAGGGCTTAATCATAGGAGAAAAAACCTGTGTCTATCAAGTTCTCAAAAAAAATTCTAAATATCATCTCACTTTAAACATAGGTACAACAAGACAATACTTATCCAATATAACCATCAATTCTTTACTAATTCATTTATACAAACAATGTTCACTTCCATAGTTGTAGAGTGAAAAACAACTAATTAATAGATTATGGGAATTAATCTAGCAAGGACCTATTTTATGCATATTTAATGAATGAATTCCTAAATCTTCAACAATATATTCCTCTATCCAAATTTATAATCTATTATTGCATTTAGTATATTTAAATTATGAATTTAGTTATGCATTATTTGTTCTAATCTTGACTCTTTGTCCTAAATTTGATTTCAATATCATGATGATTTGATTGAGAGAAATCTAGACAGAAAAAAAAATTGCACTATAGTCTATGAGGAGAGAATTACAAATAAAATAATTATTAAATATAGGAAGAAAGGAAAGAATTACAATCATGTAATACAAAATTTACTTTAGGAAATCCCTTTTGGGAAAAGCTCAATAACAAAGTGTTGGTGTATTTTTGTAATATTTAATAACAATACTGTAGTCACATAAATCTGTCCATTTTAATTAAATGAAAATTTGCTATTTATTTCATTAAAAACCCACTAGCCATCAGTTAATTAAATTAATATTTAATTAATTCATCTTCAAAATATTCTCATATTAATTAAATAAATTATTCAATTTATTTTAATTAATTCATTAAACCAAATTCACAATCAATTAAATGAATAAATCTTATTTATTTAATTTAATCCCCTTTCTTCTTTTAAATAAATAATTAAAAACATTTATTTAAATCATTTATCCCCCCCACTTGCATTTTCCTACAAATGCAAGTTGCAACCACAAGTTGAAATAAATAAATTTTATTTTAATAAAAATCCTACTTTTCCTCATCCACCAAACCCCCTTCTAGATTCTTCTAACCCCTTCCTAATTAGCCTAATCCGTCCCCTAATTATTGTCACATTCCTAAGCAACTTGGAGTCACTTCTCAAAGACTTCAAAGTATTTGAAAAGCATTTAATGTTTTGTGTGTTCAACAATTTAACCTCTAAAAGTCTTCCAAACCACTTATGTCTCTTACATGACCATTAATGGTTAAATCCACTTGCACTCATGGTTAGGGACTTTGACTCCTAACTCAACCCTCATGTGACCCATTTTTCTCCTCAAGCATTTATTGCTTTGACCATGGTTATCCCTTTAACCTTTGCACAAGAGTTTATCCATTGGATAAAAGAATTATTCTTTGAATAATGAATTTATTCACTCAACCCAACCTTGACCTTAACTCCCAAGTTAACCCTCAGGTCATATCAAGCATTTAATGATTCTTCCCTATCCTCTCAACCTATCTCACATTGATACTTGTCATCCTGGGATTGGGTTGAAAGTCCTCACATGGATTGAATATCATTCAATCCTGACCCTTGTTGAAATTACTCAATCTCAACCATCCATTGCTCCATTTTTCCTATAAATAGAGCCCATTTCTTCATAATCCAGATCCTGAAAGTTATAAAAAAATTTAGAGAGCATTTTGCACAATTAGTCATATTCATTCTTTTGGTTAAAATTAACAAATAGCATTTAGATAATGTTCGCATTTTTGATGTTTATGTTGTGATTGTCATTGATGGACACACACTTGCATTAAGATCCTCTTTATATATATCAGTTAGAGCACAACCGGTATTTGTTTCACCCGGTATGTTGCAGGTATGTTGTATTATAGTCATTAGACTATTGATGTTTTGCAGAATGTGTTTACCGGTCGAAAGCGGCATGTTGACCTCAAGTGGTACGAGGGATTAAAGCAACATAACACATTTCTACCAGTCTTCATTTTTGTCAAACCGGCAACTGGCTTTTTGTATGAACCGATAACACTCTGTGATGAGTTACCAACCAGCATTTTGTGATGAGTTATCAATCCACCGATTGTTTGACGGTGCCGACACACTGGCGGTGCTTCTTGTGTCGTGTTACTGAGTATGTCTAGATTCATTGAACCTAGGAAATTGAAATGTAATCCTATTGGACCGACATGAAATTAGATTCCTTCAAAAGGACATCATGTCTAGGGTTATAGGTTGTTGCTAAAAGGGTTTATGTTGTTTCTAGGGTTTAAGGTGGTTGAGGAGTTGAAAAGAATATGAATGTGCAGAAGACTGAAGTAATGCATGAGTGCATTAAGAACGAGCTATCAAGGATCTAACCGAGCAGTCTATGCTATTAGATAGATCAAACACTTGTTGATTACTCACATCTTTGACAAGTTTGTAGCCCTTAACCGAGTAGGCCCAAAAGCCTTTTGTAAAATCCTCTAACAAGGTGGTTCACCTCTGTGAATCTAAAATCCTCTAGCAAGGTAGTCCTTGATCGGACTTATCTCCTAACAGAGATTGAGATGCCTAACAGGATCTGTTCTGGTGAAGAACATTGTAAGACCTTAACCAGTCTGGTTTCTATTATGTAGATAGTGACTTGTGAGTTCCATCTCACCGTGGTTTTTCCCGTTTGGGTTTCCACGTCAAATATCTTGTGTTATGGTTGTATTGCTTTTGTGGGTGAATGCTTTATTTGCATTTTGGTTTGCATGTGTGATAGCCAGTCTGTATGTTAAACTGTTTTATCAGTTTATCTTTAGATTGTTTAAGTGTTTAAGTACAGTGTTTTTCAGTATACTAATTCACCCCCCCCCCTCTTAGTATTCATCAATTGGTATCAGAGCCTACCTTTCTATAAGTTTAACCACTTGGAAAGAGATATGGGGGAATACACCTTGAGGGAACTTACTCAATGACTCACTCAGTCTGAGCAAGCCTATGATGATCTTATGGTCAAATACAAGGCATCTCAAGCAAAAAGGAGAGAACATGCAGAAAACTTGATGGAGTTGTCTAAAAATAGTTCTGCAGATGAAGCAGATATGGAAGCCCTAATTGCAAAAGTAAATAAGTTGAATGAATCAAACTCCAACCTAAGAAAGGAGTTGGAAGGACTGACTATCCGGATGTGTCAAGAGCTTGAGAACCGAAGAAAAACTGAAGACCTAGTGAAAGAAAGAGATTTTGAGATCTCCAAGTTGAAACAAGAGATGAGTGCCCTAAATGCTCAACTCCATGCAAGCAAGGTGGAAAAGGAAGACATGCAAGGAGAACTAAACACTACCATCTCTGAGAATGAAAACCTGTTGGAAACAAATGCTGCTATTTCCAAAAAACTCTCTGAATCAAAGGAAATACTTGCTAAGTTCAATAAAAGTACTGTCAAGCTAGAGCAAAAGCTTGAGTCGGCTAAACCGGTAAAGAATACCAATGGACTTGGTTTCTCTGGACATGAGGAAGGAGAATCCTCAGGAACAAATGCTGAAGCATCAAAGAAGCAACCGACATTCAAAGGAAAAGGTAAGGCAAAATTCAAACCTATTTGCTTTAACTGTCTTAAAGAAGGACACACTGCCAATGTATGTAGGAGCAAAGCCTACAATAATTTTCCTTACTTTATTAACAATGTACCTAGATCCAATAAGTTCAATGGTCATTGTTATGCATGCAACAAGTATGGGCATAGAGCATTTGAATGCAGGTCTGTCATGAATGACACTGGAAGATATCCTCAGAGGACCCAAGGAGTTGGTCCTGAACCTTTTGTGAACCGGAATCACAACCGATTTAATGTCTTCAATCATTAGCCAAGAAGCGGTGACTATCAAGCGGCAACTGGATGGAGAGCAAATTGTATGATCTGTCATGGTCATGGTCACACTGCTGCAACATGCAGAAGAAAGAATGGAAACATGAACAATGGACCTTGGAGAGCACCTGGATTGGTTTGCTATCACTGCAACAAACTGGGTCACATTGCAAGATTTTGCAGAAGCAGAAAGAGTATATTTGATGATATATCGGTCACTCTGGAAGGAGGAATTGATGTTGAAACAGTTCAAGCGGACATGAACAACACCTAGAAGAGAAAACCAGTAATGTTGGAAGAGGAACCGGTTTCTGCACCTAGTGTGGAAATATCGGAACCGGCAAACTAAGCTTCAAAAAGCTTAGGGGGAGCAAACGGCAAAATGTTTTCGAACCCCCGGTTTATATCGGCAAAAGACCTTAACCGGTATATGATACTTGTCGCTTGGCAAAAGACCGGAAATGGTAAAAAGGCAAATTAGGGTTTATACCCTAATGGAGGAGCATTAATGATGGTAGGTGAGGACTATGTTTAAAAGCATTTTTGAAATCATTTCTCACTATCAGTTTTCGAGCGAAGAAAAGTTTTTCAAAGAGCAGAGCGACGAAAAGACGATTTGAGCAGAGATTTGGAGAAATTGAGAAACCGCGAAGGAGATCCAAATTCAAATAGCAAATGGTCAAGTGGAGAACACAAAGTGGTGATTCAGCTATCGACGAAGTGAGGAGTGAAGGAGAATCGAAAAGCCCTAAATTCGTGTGTTTTAAAAAGGTATTTCTCGAGTTCTTAAAATTTCTACAATGGCTTCCGCATCTCATACCAGTTCTAGTGCATCTATTGAGTCTGAAAGTTTTATTCAATGGAAGTCAAAGTATAATGCCCTATCACAAGTTCCGGCTGGAGTGATAGTAGAGGAGGGAATTTTTGACTACATAGATTGCAAGATTGAAGACCTAGGGTCTCAAGCCATCCACTCCCAACTAGGTCTTTTTTGTGGAAAGGATAAGAAAATCAAATCAAAGTATAGTATCTTGGAGAAGAAGAAACTCCATAATGTTGTATACTTCCTGGAAGACTTTACAAAGGATTATATAAGGATCATTTTGAGCAGAGTCCATGGTGACAAAATATACCTGGAGAGGACACATGATATCATGCTGCAGGCAAT
This sequence comes from Cryptomeria japonica, assembly GCF_030272615.1. Lineage (NCBI taxonomy): Eukaryota > Viridiplantae > Streptophyta > Pinopsida > Cupressales > Cupressaceae > Cryptomeria > Cryptomeria japonica. The sequence goes on from NC_081409.1 coordinate 804,630,885, forward strand.
CCATGCAGTCACCGATTTCTGCAATACAGGGGAAGTACCAGCCCTAAGGACTATTATCCAAACTGAAATGTCCAAGCTCACTGGTTCAGTGAGTGACTCACGTGGCATGGCAGTCAATTCAATCAAGGATGATATGGTAAAGTATGCGTGTATGGTGATTGGATACCGGACATTCTCAGCTAGCAGGATTAACTCTGTATCTGTTGCAGTGGTAAATGCCACTTACCGGATGATAAAGGAGGATGCATCATTTGACCTATGCACCGGTATGCAGAGGCAACTCCTATTGAACCTGAAATCAATCAAACAAGATAATGCACTGAGGTTCAAGTTTGGACAACTATTGGTTGGGTTGTTCTTTTACTTTCAAGGATACTTCCCAGGAGTGGGAGACATTCAGTGGTCTGCGGACCAACCGGTTACCAAACAGATAAAGGAAAGTTTGTAAGCAGTGGGGACCGGTTATCCTGAAGTTTTGAACAAGTATTTTGATGAGTTCAGATAAAAAATGAGCCAAAGGATGAGGATCTCAGGTGATATCGTCAAGAAATATGAAGATGACATCTGTTTCACCATCCAGGTGGACAAATGCATAATGGAGGTTGTTGAGCCTAGAATGGAAGAAGTGGAGCCAATGGGCTATGAGGTGATGTACGACATGCTGGAAGGGTATGCCTCTACCCTTATTGCCTCACCGCTTGATCCTAAGGCGAAGAGAACTGACACCTACCTAGAGAGGATAGCATCAGTTGAGGAACCACCAACAGTGAAAGAGAAAGAACTGGCAGTAAAGAAGGCAAAGGCAGTGCCTGCAGCATCAGCACCGGTTACTACTGCAACTCCAAGAGTGACCAAGTGGTCACCAGCCAAAAAGAAACCGAAAGCAGCACCAGCTAAAGTCTTCGAGAGGAAAAGGAAGACAAAAAGAAACTCTCCAGACTCAGAAGAAACTGTGTCTGAGGAGCAGCCCAAAAAGGCGAGACAGACAAGAAAGAAGACAAAGAGTGAACCGGCATCTTCAGCACCAGTAAATATAGATATCTCCTCCTACAAACCTTTGACGCATTGTCAAAGAACTATCAAAAACATTAGAAGAAAAGTATTGAATGATTTAATTGATTATTTTGATGACTTTAATGATGATGAAAAGGAGGCGGTGGAAAAAGAAATAATTCAATATTTATGTATTAATGACCGGTCCCCTTCAGAAATTAGATCTGAAACACTGGATTCTTTGTATAAGTCCTTAGACAATAAATGGTGCATTGCCATAGAGCAGGAACAGGAAATGAGAGAAAAAAAATTTGCTGAACACTTTCATGATGTATCAAATTCGGAACTGTCCGATGTAATGAACAAATACAAAGGTCTTTTCTTCATGAGAAGAAGAAGACTCCTGTTACTAGAAGGAAAAGGTAAGGAAGTTCTCAAGGATACACACACTCGTGCTCTAGATGCTCTAAAGATGCATCGATTGGCTGAAGCCAACCGACAAGCTAAGAAAGAACCGGTTATATCCAAACCGGATGAAGCATTTGATGATGAAGGAAACCTGGTTGATGAACCGGTCGACACTATTGATGTTGATGCCCTGGATGAAGAAGATGTTACTTAGGAAATACCATCTGAGGCAATAGGACAAGAGCAACAGGCTGAACAAGAGAAGAAAGTCAAGGACAAACAGGAAGCGGCAAAGGAAGAGGCAAAGTATAGGAAAAAGGATGAAGAAGAGAAGTAGAAGAAGTAGGAAGAAGAGAAAAAGAAAAAAGATGAAGAGGAGAAAAAGAAGGAAGAGAAAAAGAAGAAGAAGAATGAAGAGGAGAAACAGAAGAAGGATGAAGAGGAGAAGAAGAAGCAAGAAGATGAAAAGAAAAAGAAAGAAGAGGAGGACAAGGAACAGAAGAAAAAGAAGGAAGCAGAAAAGAAAAAGGCTAAGGAGGATAAGGAAGCAGAGAAGAGGAGAGAAGCGGAGAAGAAGAAAGTGGAAGAAGACAAGGCAGGAGAAGCGGCGAAGAGCACCCAGATGGAGACTCTGAAGGCAACCGAAAGTCAAGCCAAATCGGCTGACCTCTCCAGTCCTATAGATCTCCGGTCTGCAAGTGAATCAAAGCTAATGCAGAGCATCAAGGTTGCTCAAGAGTGCCTTGAAATCATTTGAAGGAAGAAGGAGCAGGATATAATTCAAGCGGTTGTGGACACACTTACCAATTTGATACCCGGTTCAAATCTTCCAAACACTAATTCATCATTAGCTAGACTAAAGCTCCTATGTACAGTAGTGGATGATCAGGTGCAGAGTCTGGAAGAAGCAGCTGAGACAAATGTCAAGAAAGAGCATCAAAAAGCCCTTAACATTGCTCTAGTAAAGAAGTTGAATGAGCTCTGGTCTGAATTGCAGAAATACCAAAAGGACATAAGGGACGCTTTGGATGAGGGAAATCTGCTACTTAGCAAAATCTGCCAACCCCATCTATTCTATGATGATGTGCTAGCTCAAAAGCAAAAGCTTCAAACAGACTTACAGTCTTACTTGAGCACATTCAAGCCACCCTATGATTCCTTCACAACTTATGGGCAAACCGTTCACCGGTTTCATATCCAGTCCGCCAAAATGGAGCAAGAGATCAGCACACAGTCTAGAGATTTACAGGAGCTTCAACTGGTTGTACTTCTACATCTGTAAATTCTTCAGAAGTGTTATCTGAACCTAGATGCCTTGATAGTTACATAGGAGATGAGCATAGTTGATACCATGGAAGAACAGGTCTCCCAAATGCAAACAGAGAAAGAAGTGGCCACCTCCCTACTTGAGTCCTGGTCTCTATCAATGAAGCAATTCTTGCAGGACTATAAATCTGTTTTTGACAAGTACTATTCCTTATTGTCATAAACTTTTATTATTTTTATATATCAAATGGAAACAGGGTTGTTTAGTGGTACTTTGTCATTGTTGGCAAAGGGGGAGAAGTACTCTATTTTAGAGAAGTATAGGGGAGAAGTATCTGGTACTTAAAATTTTTCTATATGCTCTGATATCTCAATGTTTATGCTCTGTATGCAAAATTTCTATACATTGTATTGATTAAGGGAAAGTGTATATGCTTAGGGGGAGCAATTTTGCTAATGGCATGATTTTGTTGTAAAACACTTAGATGTCAAAATTTTATTTTCCTAAGTGTTGCCATCAATGCCAAAGGGGGAGATTGTTGGCATTTTTTATGTTTATGTTGTGATTGTCATTGATGGACACACACTTGCATTAAGATCCTCTTTATATGTATGAGCTAGAGCACAACCGATATTTGTTTCAACCGGTATGTTGCAGGTATGTTGTATTATAGTCATTAGACTATTGATGTTTTGCAGAATGTGTTTACCGGTTGAAAGCGGCATGTTGACCTAAAGCAATATGAGGGATTAAAGCGGCATAACACATTTCTACCAGTCTTCATTTTTGTCAAACCGGCAATCAGCTTTTTGTATGAACCGGTAACACTCTGTGATGAGTTACCAACCGACATTTTGTGATGAGTTATCAATCCACCGATTGTTTGACGGTGCCAACACACTGGCGGTGCTTCTTGTGTCATGTTACTGAGTATGTCTAGATCCATTGAACCTAGGAAATTTAAATGTAATCCTATTGGACCAACATGAAATCAAATTCCTTCAAAAGGACATCATGTCTAGGGTTATAGGTTGTTGCTAAAAGGGTTTATGTTGTTGCTAGGGTTTAAGGTGGTTGAGGAGTTGAAAAGAATATGAATGTGCAGAAGACTGAAGTAATGTAGGAGTGCATTAAGAACAAGCTATCAAGGATCTAACCGAGCAGTCTGTGCTATTAGATAGATAAAACACTTGTTGATTACTGACATCTTTGACAAGTCTGTAGCCCTTAACCGGGTAGGCCCAAAAGCCTTTTGTAAAATCCTCTAACAAGGTGGTTCACCTCTATGAATCTAAAATCCTCTAGCAAGGTAGTCCTTGATCGGACTTATCTCCTAACAGAGATTGAGATTCCTAACAGGATCTGATCTAGTGAAGAACATTGTAAGACCTTAACTGGTCTGACCTTAACCAGTCTGGTTTCTATTCTGCAGATAGTGACTTGTGAGTTCCATCTCACCATGGTTTTTCCCATTTGGGTTTCCACGTCAAATATCTTGTGTTATGGTTGTATTGCTTTTGTGGGTGAATGCTTTATTTGCATTTTGGTTTGCATGTGTGATAACCAGTCTATCTGTTAAACTATTTTACCGGTTTATCTTTAGACTATTTAAGTGTTTAAGTACAGTGTTTTTCGGTATACTAACTCACCCCCCCTCTTAGTATTCATCAGATAACTCATCTTTATTTGGTTCTTAAGCTTGCATTTTCATACTTTTCATAATCATCTATAATCTTGAACCTCCATAAGGCATTCATAGTGCAAAAATATGTTGAGAGCTACACTAATTTGGAACTTGGAGAGGAGAGGAACAAGGGAGGAGCCACTATGAATGTTTTGGTTAGCATTTGGAGGAGTTTAATTTACCTATTTTCTCTTTGTATGTTTTTCATTTCTTATTTAGTATCTCTCTTGATATGCCTGTTTAGGATAATCTTTTGTTGATAACACTAACGTTTGTTTCTTGTGCTCTTGTGTGTGTTGCCATCAAACAGATTTTCTAACCCATTTTGCAGAGCATCAAATATGATTACAATAAAATCTCAAAGAGCATCCACCACCGTGCATACACACCAGTTATGTTTAGACAAATTTTAGCAACATAATCTTCTTGCAAAAAAAGTGATGAATCATCCATTCCAAGCATCCAATATATAGAAGAAGAAAACTATAGATACATCAAATGATAAATTACAAACCACAAACAAAACCACTAAGAGATATGACATAAAATTTCAAGTCAAGATTATAAAGCTTCATTTCAAGGTGGATCTCCAAGCTATTTTTAGAATGTGATATGCACCATAAATTTTTCATGAGCTCCTTCTCAACTTGGACACTCAATTTTGGTCAATATGATGTCATATGATGTGTCATAACATACATCAAAAGTTGGTCAATAGTCATGGTCAACATTCAAAATCCCTTATTATTGGTAGGATAAGCTAACATTAACCTTGCAACGCTAAGCCATTCATGTGTCTCCATGTTCCATAGAAAGTGTTTCCTAGGACATTTGAGAAAAATATTTAATATTTGTACTTTATGGCTAACTGTAATTGCATTTTGAAAAAGTGAACATGAAGAGGTGATAAAGATAAATTTAAAATATACAAAATGCACTCTTTCCCATGTCCATATTGAGACATGAAGGGTATTGCATTAGGCACCCAAGTTTGGGAAGAGAAAAGGGGTCCATTTGAGGATTTGAATAGCCACTGGGAGTTACAGAGCACTCAGAATGTCAACAATCTAAGTGGCTTTGGGTTGGTGCCAAGGGAGGAGTCACTTAAAGAGTTTTATAATTTTATTATGTCTATTGGCTATTCATTCTCTTAACACATGAGATTTTGCAAGTAGTTTTTGCCCCTTGTTTTGTGAAAACAACAAATGAATTTTCCTCTCCCATTTGGCTATAAGTTGGAGCCAGTCATAGTTGTTTCATCATAATTTCTCTTTGAGGTTTCCAAGTAGTTTCAGGCTTAGTCAAGGAGAAGTGAAGTGAAGTGTATTATTGTTGTAATCTATCTTTTGAAGATTAATAATACACTTTCCCTCATTCTTTGGTGGAGTTTTCCCTAAAAGGGTTTCTCCACATAAATATGGTATCTCTTTTGTTATGGTGTTTGGTATTTATGTTGAATGGTGCAATTATGTGTTTATTTCATATTTATTTTCATAATTAATAACAAAGTTAATATTGCAAGCTTTCTTCATGTTGTTTCTCAACAATTATACACTATTAAGCATGTCATGGGACTGTCATAAGATCTCTTACACATCTTAAGATGTTATAAGAAGCTCTTGCACACCTCTATGATATTAAATACACTTATTAATTTATGCACACATCATATATTATATTACATATGCCAAAGAGTGCCACATCAAAGTGGGTTGTCCTTTTCCATGAGAGTGTAATAATTTAATATAAACTAAATAATTAAAACAATTGGGTTGCAATGTGTATGACACCTAAACCCATCACTCTCTCACTTTTCCTATGCCTACAAAAGAAATAGGTAACACCAACAATTTTCAATCTATATCTACTAGGGCCCTAGGACTTGTAAATTTACTTTACCATCTAAAAATATTTATGCTCAGAAGCTTTATGAATGTATTTACACCATTTCCAAACTATAAAATTCTCCAACACAACCCTTCCATCCTCCACCATGTCACAAAAAAGTGATATAAAATACCAATGTGCTTGTTTATTCTATAAAGGTCAATTTTTTTGCCAAAATAATAATTTTGTAAGGAAGTTAAGTAGCGGAACAACTTCCTACACTAACCTTGGGAGGAGGGTAATACAAAAAACTTTTACAAATCCTTACAAGGGGAAGGCACATGAATAATGATGGTAGAGGAGTGGTTGGATAGAGACATATGACGATGCAACAACCTTGATGGAGAGTCTCAAGTCATTGGTGGATCAATTCTTCCAACTCCCACTCTACTTCAACATTTCTTTGACTCGAGCCCATAAAATTGTAGGGGGGTGCCACCCAAATTCTATACGTAACATGGGTGGGTGGGTCCCAACGTATTCTATGGCATCAAAGGGAAATAGTAGGGTCGGGGCTAGATAATTTATGTAAGATGGGTGAGTGGGAGTTCTAGTTGATGATTCTAGTAGATTCTATACGATTGTGGGGTTAGAAATTAACCAACTTGCTACGATGAGGGTTCATAGTCACCCAACCCTCTTTCTATTCTACTAGGGTGGGGTAGCCCCAGTTTATTTGCCAAGGTTGGGTGGGAGAGAACTATAGTTGGATGGATTTGTGTAGGGCTGCATAAACTTAATAGAAATAAATGTAAATAGCATGCATACCACTTGACACAATAATTTACATGGAGAAAACCCTTTCGAGAGAAAAATCCCACACTCCAAAACTCACCCAATATATTTAGAAATCAATAATAGATTACAATATACTTGCAAAGAAATATTTTCATAAGAGTGTCACCAACCAAATATTCATAGGTAACTCAATAGCTATAAGACTCTTACACACAACCTCCATCTCACACACCTCATATATAGGAGATAATAATATGTGAAATCATCAAATGGTACTAGAAAACCATGGGATAAAACCACCCAATAAAGTGGTGCCCATATTATCTCCAATCCTAGATGCCTTGTATTTAGTCAAAACACACATCAACAAGTGTACCTCCCTTGTACAACTCATTTATGTGTTTGACACATTTCTATATTTCCTATTTCAGGAGACCCAATTTTCAAAGGCTATAGCTATTGAACCAAGTGTCTGATTGACGAACCATTTGAAGCATTAGAAATCTCGTGATGTGCTCTATTAATATATAACTCGCTATGTTATTCATAAACACTTTCAGGATATTTTGAGCCTCTAAAGCCCTCAAAATTGATTGAAACTTTCATTCAAAAATTTAAAAAATGAAAACTTTAATATCTTAAAATCTAGAAATGATATTGCAATGAAAATTTGTCGTCATGCTTATCTAGCCAAACAAAAACTTTGGGGAAAATCTCGAACCAAGTCATGCTCAAATAAAAAATTACTATAAATAATAACCTAATATAAATGCAAGGTTGAGACACCATTTCCCTAACATTCTCCCACTTGTCGAACAACTTGCAAGAGTAAAGGGAGTATCTACACCCTAAATTGATTACTAGGGGCCATGAGGCGCATAGAATCCAAACACCATTTGAACTTCCTTATCTTCACAACCTTAGTTAAAGAATCCATAATATTTATAAAAGTCTTTACCTTAACCAGCTTCAACCTGCCATCTTCAACCATATCTTTGACAAAATGATACCGAACATCAATGTGCTTGGTCTAGGCATGAAATGTTGGGTTGTTATGTAGGTAGATCACACTTTGACTATCACAATAAAATATAACTACACCTTGTTTTATTCCAATATCCGAACATAGTCTCTTAAGCCAAAATGGCTTCTTAACAAGCATGAGTAGTTACCATGAACTTTATTTTGATAGTGGACAAAGCAACCACAACCTGTCACTTATCCAACTAATTGCACCACCAAATAAAGTAAACACATAAGCACTGGTGGATCTTCTGCTATCAACATCATCTGCCTAGTTTGAATCCTCATAACCATGAATATCGAGGGAAATCTTGTCTCCTATCAAATTATAATGATAAAACAAAGAATATTTTGAGGTACCCTTCAAATGTCTAAAGACCCTTTTAATTAGGTCTCAATGAATTCTAATAGGATTAGACATATATTTGGAAATAACTCCCACTACTTGGGCAATTTCTAGTCTAGTGCAGACCATGTTGTTGTCCTCATTTTTGGTTGTCACAAAAACAAGACAACCCCTACAAAGTTTGTCCAATTTGTAGTTTGTGTGCTCTATGCACACTTTTCAAGATATCATGTGTGATTTAGGACCCTCTAATCTTGATTCAAAGGTTCTAGTCCTTTTTGGGTCTTTTAAGTTAGTTTTTATGTGTTGGTGTAAATCAAAGTTACAGACCCGAATTACACTTCCCTTTCAAATTTTAAGGTTGGTGAAGATCGGGTTTGTAACCCCAATTTACACCACTTCATGGTGTTTCATGTTAGGTGCAAGTCAGAGTTATAACCCTGACCTAGACCTAAAGTCTTGGAAATCTTGTTTTGGGTGCAAGTTGGGGTTGTAACCCCGACCTACACCAAGTCCTCCCATTTTGGTGCAAGTCGGAGTTACAATCCCCGACTTACACCAAGTTCTCCCTTTCTAGTACAAGGCGAGATTATAACTCCTACCTACACCAAGTCTGCTCATTCTGGTTTAGATTAGAGTTATAACCCTGACCTACATTAAGTCCATTGATAATAGTGTTGGTTGGGACTGTAACCCTGACCTACACCAAGGTCTTACCCAATGGTGTAAATCAGGGGTATAACCCTGATCTACATCGAGTCTCCCCATCACGATGCAAGTCGGGGTTATAACCCCGAACTACACCATTTTCTTTGCATTTTGCCAAACTGCCAAGTGATAGAGCAAATCGGGGTTTTAACTCCGACTTGCACCATAATTCTTTCTTAGGTGTAAATCGGTGTTATGACTCTGATTTGCACCAAAGTTAGTTTTTCTTCCCTTCATTTTTTCATAAATGCAAATTGGACTTATTATATGACTACTGACCCTTCTCAAATACAAATTGGACTTATAAGTCTGAAATGCACTTCATGACCCCCTTTTGATCATTTTTGTCCAACTTTGGGAATTCTTCAAATACATTTCTACAACTCCACTCAAATGCCAAATTCAACACATTGGGACTAGATGATTGTGAAATACAAGCTACCTTGTGACAATATGAAGCTTTCTTGAAGAAAAATGGAGACAATGATGAACAAGATGAGGCTCTAGACACTTAGTCATTTTTATGCATCTCTAGCCTAGTGTCATTTTGTAATAAGACTTCGACACCTCAAGTGTCATTTTTTATTCAAGTTTTTGTATCTAGAGCTTGCACGTGTCCTAAGTCAAATCAAACTCTACCTTTGACTTGGTCACAAATTACTTTTAATTTTCATAGTTTCATGTTGCACCTCTCCTCTATATATATGAGGTTTCTCATTGTAATTTTTATCTATTATCTTTAATCTATATGCCAAAACTCTGTCGAAGTGAAGAGAAAAAGTGAAACTTTATGTTCATATTGTTGTTTTACAAACTTGATCAAATAAGAAGAAAATGTTGGCATCCAAACTTTGTGTTGGATTCATTTGTTTTTTATGGTGAGAGTGTTCTTATGTCATTCTTATTGTAATTCTTATTTTGTTCAAGTAAAGGTGTTGTTGAGAAAATATTGTTAAAGAGTAGAAACAATTGATGGTTTGTGGACTTTATGTCATATTTCAGATTTTGTTTATTTGGATTAATAGAAGGAGATAATAACTTGAATACTTTGAGATTCATATTGTTATTCCAATAAAAGATTATCAAAAGCTGTAATAGGATATCAAGATAGAGACTTTGTGCTTTACTTTTTTATATTAATACACAATTGTGGGTTACAGAAGTCATATGTAAAAGATGTGAGATTTTTCCAAGATCAAGGGCATAATGAAAAGCACAAAAGATAGACAATAGTATGACAAGAACAAATTGTATTCTCATCAATATAAAAATGATCAACTGGATTAACCAATACAATGAATATGGGTCTGCATATACAACCAAGGACAAATGGATATGTGAGTACACAATCATGCCATGTGGCTCAATGAGAAACAAGGGTAGGTAAGAAAAAGTAGGGGTAGGTAGGAGAAATAATATAATATTCTACAAGAGGTGGATGACCCACCCAATGTGGAATGTAACAACAAGATAAGACCACAAAAGGTGGAATTTCTCCTACAAGCATCATCCCTATGTGCACACTTCCCTAAGTGTCTCATATCCAAACTACGATGAGATGCATTATCCTAAGTTAACTTAAGTAAAGTGTAATTATATCCTATAAGAATAAAAAATTACACCAACACCCCCCCTTAAGTGCAACTTAAGGGAATGAAGACTCAAGTCAACAATGCAAGATGGGTCCTGGCTACTAGCCATGATAGGTACCCATGTACAATATGAAAATTCAAGAAAACCTATGCAATGCAATCTCTCACAAATGGAGAAAAGGGAGAAAACCCAGTGGGAAAAAACTCCCCCCCAAAAGAGATATAAATGTACAAAAGACTCTCAAAGAAGAAGGACAAAACCTCAAAGAGGAAAAAGTCCCCCCCATAAGAGAGGAAGGAGAAGTCAGCTAACCCCACTTGATGAAACATCCTGCACCCCTAAGAGAGCTCACAACTACTGGAACTTACTCTTAGTGAAGGGTTTGGTTAATATGTCTGAAACCTGCTCTGATATAGGACAATACTGAAAATCAATGACCTGCTCCTAAATCAACTCTTGAATGTAGTGCATATGAATTTCGATGTGTTTGGTCTGCTGATGTTGAACCAGTTTCTTCGAGATTGAAATAGCACTTTGATTGTCATAATGCAGAACTGTCGGTCATGGAGTGGAGAACCCAAACTCTGTGAGAATATGTTGAAGCCAAATAGTCCTAGTCGTTGCGTTAACAACCCCTCGATACTCAACCTTAGTCGAAGAGAGAGCAATAGCATGTTGCTTCTTGCTCTCCCAACAAATAGGACCTGAACCAATGAGGAAGCTATAACCAGAAGTAGACTTACGATCATCAAGATCGCTAGCCCAATCAAAGTCTATGGATCCAACAAAGTGAAGTCATGTGTCTACTGCATAGTGAATCCCATAATGATGTGTACCATGGATGTAGTGTAGGATGCGTTTGGCATCTTTCCAATGAAGGTCATGTGGTTCCTGCATGAAGTGGGAAACTATGCCAACCGCAAATGAAATGTCAGGGCATGTGTGAGTCAAGTAGATGAGACTACCCACAAGTTGATGATACAATGTGGCATCAACTGGTGGAGAAGAGCACTTAGCCTAAAGTTTGACTCTTGAAAGAAAGGGACTTGATGCAGGCTTACAATCAGCCATATGAAAGCATGCAAGTAGATCAAGACCATTCTTAGGCTACGAAAGTGTAATCTTGGAAGGTGACTGTGAAATCTCTATCCTGAGAAAGTAGTGCAAAAGACCCAAGTCATTCATATCAAATTTGTCATGCAAAGCAGATTTGACACTGCTAATGATGGATGTGGTACTCCTTGTAATGATCAAGTCATCAATATAGAGCACAAGTATCAAGTGTGAGTCATCCTGTCACAAAATGTAGACATTCGGATCAGAATGACACCTAATGAACCTTGCTAAGAGAAGGAAGGAATCCATCTTGGCGTACCAAGCTCTAGGGGCCTGCTTAAGGCCATAGAGAGATTTCCTCAATCTGCAAACCAATGAAGAATCTTGGATGAAGCACTGTGGCTACTCCATATATATCTCTTCATCAAAATTCCCATGAAGAAAGGCACTCTTCATATCCATCTGATATACAGTCCAACCATGAGCTGCAACAATAGCAAGTGTCAAGTGAATGGAGTTCATCTTGGCTACGAGCGCAAAGGTCTCAGTATAGTCAACACCTGGAACTTGTGAGAAACATTTTGCAACAAGTCGAGCCTTATACTTATCCACACTACCATCCGCTGCAAACTTGGTTTGATACATCCACTTACATCGAACCATCTTTCTCCCCTTAGGGAGAGGGACTAACTCCCATGTGTTGTTCCTCATCACGGAACTATACTCTTCCTCCATAGCTTGGTCCCACTCAAGAACCCCTGATGCTTCCTCAAATGTTTGTGGATCAGAAGTGGTAGCAATATATGCATGTGGAAGTTCATGATGTTGTGATCGAGTCCTTTGTGTATCTGAAGGATCCCCAACAAGAGAACCCGCTAACTCAAGTTTCTGTCAAGCCCAATGAGGTCTAGGTGGAGGTGGAGAACAAGGCTCCTCAACTGCAAGTAGACCCTGTAGAGGTGTAACCCTGCGAGTCAGAGTTGAAGGAGTCTCATCATCTAAATCACTCTCATCACTATCTACAATGGAGGAAGGTAGAGGAGGAGGAGATGCTAAGATAGGAGAGCTTTCCTCAAAATGAACACTCCTCTCAGTAAATACCTCATGTGTTTTCGGATCCATAAATCGACATGCCTTAACACCCTCTGGATATCCAACAAAAATACAAGGTCTACTCTGAGGTTATAATGCCTTGTGTTTTTGTGGAGGAATGCAAGCCCATGTTGGACACCCAAAGACTCTGAAATGTCTCACAATCGGTTCCCTACCAACACAAGCCTCAAAAGGAGTAATACCTATCAAATCTTTGTGAGGAACCTGATTTTGGATGTGTGTGGCACAACTGATAGTCTCTGCCCAAAAGGCGAGATCAAGAGAACATTTATGTATCATACAACTAGCCATTTATTTGAGAGTTATATTCTTGTGTTCTACAACTCCATTATGTCGTGCAGTGTAGGCAACTGAATGCTAAAGATCAATCCCCTCAAATGTACAAAAATCATCAAGTCTTTTGTTCACATATTCCCTTCCATTATCTATGCAAAGAATCTTGACCACTTTCCCTGATTGCTTCTCCACATGAGCCTTGAAATCTAGAAATTTGTCAAACATTTCACTCTTATGAACAAGAAAATAGACCGAAGTGAAGCAGGAGTAGTCATCAATTAAGGTGAGGACATAGTGGGCTCTACTAAATGAAGGTGATGGAAATGGACCTACTACATTGATGTGAACAACTTGAAGAACTTCCAAAGCTCTCCAAGTTTTCCCCTTATCAAACTTCTCCTCGAGATGCTTTCCCATGGAACATCTTGAACATACACCCTCTAAAAACCTTATTTGAGGTAGACTTGTGGCCATGTCTTTAGTGCTAAGCTGTTGAAGATAGCGGTAGTTGAGGTGACCAAACCGCTCATGCCATAGCTTACTTTCTGAATTTGAATTACTAAGCAAGGCCCTTGAACGAGAACTTGACACAAAGTGGGAGAATGAATAAGGTCTTGAGTTGTCATTGACTTGTCCCACTGCTACCAAGGCATCATTATCAATTTCTTTTACCACAATTGAATCAGGTGTAAACTCAACCTTTTTCCCATGCCCATAGTGAGTGATTTGGTAGATAGAGAGAATATTGGTAGACAAGTTAGAAACATAAAGAACATTCTCAAATGTTCCATTATCCATGTCAACTGAACCTTTCCCTTCAACCTCTATGTGTGTATCATCACCTATGTAAATGTGAGGTACCTTTGATGGTTCCAATGAAGAAAACTACTCCTCTGCAGAACCCATGTGGTAAGAGGCACCCGAGTCAAGTATCCGCTACTGTGAAGAACCTGTTTTAGCCACAAATGCTTGCCCTTTTCACTTATATTGTGAGGAAGTGGAAGGAGATGAATCCTTCTTGTTGTAGGCGGATGGCAAATTGATGTTGTTCTTCTTAAGAATATTTGTCAACTCATCAACTTGCTTCATGTGGCATCGATGCTCATCATGACCATACTTCTTGCAATAAGCACAAGTTGGTTTATCCTTCTTACGTGGAGTCCCCTTCTTGGAAGAGGATGAAAAATCACCTTGTGATGGAGAGGATGATTGTCCTTTTTCCTATTGTGGCTTTGACTTAGATTACTTCTTCTTCTTGGAATCTTTGGCTTGACTCCCTTGACTCCCTTGATTAGCCACCAAAGCCTTAGACTTTGAAGACTTGAGAATCCCCATGTTCAACAACTTAGATTGTTCCAACGTCAACATTTCTGTGAACGCATCAAATGAAGGCATAGTGTAGGAACTCCCCACTGTCAAATGATGAGTTTGGAAGCTAGAAACAAATGTTGTATATTCAGGTGAAAGCTTGTCCAACAAGTTGAATATCAATTGAGCATCCTTTTTGTCAATTCCACAATCCTTAAGCTTTGCTCTTAGCTCATTTGCTTTGGTGAGCTCATCGTCAATCTTGTAGCCTCTGATGTCATCAACTTGACCATACAATTTCTGAAAGATATCCCAAGCCTCTTTGATTGTAGAACACTTCTCAATATGAAAAATGAGGTCATCTGATACATACTTACACAAAGTTTCAAGAGCCATGCAATTATTAGTGAGACATTCTAATTGAGCATTAGGATCAGCCTTAGGATCTGCTTGTGCTTCTATTGTTCCATCTATGTAATGCGTGAGCCCTTTTTCCATTAGTTTGCTCCATGCTTTAATTTTCCAAGATGCATAATTATGTTGAGTTAAAGGTGGAAATTTATGAGGACTCGTGGAAACCAAAATGAAAGATCACAAGGAAAGAGAGGGACAATCACACAAGACAAACCCCCAAATTCACTCAATCAAAGAACCCCCCCAAAAAATAAATAAATAATGATGATTTGGCACTTTATACTTAGTGCATGTACAATGGGCCACTTGCAAAAAATGGCAAAGTGGACTTTTGATTTCAACTTTACAACAGCCTCAAAGAGGCCAAAGAAGACTCTAATTGATAATGCAAGAGATCTAAACTAAGATCCAAGCAAATTACAAGTACCAAGTAGGCCAAAAAAGACCAAATTTTGAAAGTACAATATCCACTCAAAAGTTTTGCAAACTGATTACAGATTTTGAAAGTAGACGAAAACATATGCACTTTCAAAAAAATGGCACCTGAAAAGGAGGTTATATGAGCCCAAACGAAGTCTTTGAAGTTGCAAAATTGAGGATTGGACAGGTACAGCTGAGAGGATCTGAAAATTATGAAAAACCTATGCACCAAAATCAGAAAATGACCACACAACCATGGAGAGCACAAAAAATTAGCCCAAATAAAAAAAAAATGCACCCAAAAAGGAGCAAAATTGAGCAAGTTATGAGCCTCCAAAGTTGACCCAAAAAATCAAACTACTCAACAGAGAAGGGTCTAAAATTTTCAAAAAAATGCTGATGTCAGAAATTCGCTATGTTAAATTTGATGGCCATATAATCATCAAAATAGTCGTCACACCCTTCTTTACGGTTGTACGGATATGCTGACATGGCGACCAACTGGGCAGATGACGTGTCAAAATGTTTTTTCCCACAGGCCAGTGGCCTCTTGCCACATGGCAAAAGTAGGTTCGTCGAAGGTAGGTGACAGAGCCTCACGTGGAGTGTAGGTTATGCCTAGTTAATGGCCGGAGCCAACTGGTCGATGGTTGGAGTTGGTGGCCGGAGCTGGTGACTGGCCGATGGCTAAAGGTCAGGGTTGGCGGCGACTGCGAGCTGCTACTGCGGTGGGGTTGGCGACAATGTCGGCGGGAAGATTGTTGTAGGGGTTCGGCAGGAGGTCGTTGACGGCTGCTTAATGGTCGGAGTCGGTGACTAGTCGGTGGGCGAAGACGCAATCTATCGGGGTCGGCGGTAAGCGATTGGCGGGTTGCTGCAGTTGGGTCGGCGGTAGGAGGTCCCAGACGATAAGCGACTGACCAGGGGGTCGACTGTAAGCGGCAACAAGACCACTATGTATGGTGTTCAAATAGTGGTAGCAGGTGGTACGACCCTACAATCTGCACAGGGTATGACCCCTGCAAAAAAACCCTCTTTTTCTTTTCTTTTCTTTTTTTTTCAAAAAAAAAATTCTGCCTTTCGAAAATGAAATTATTTTTTTTGCAGAATTATATTTTATTTAAAAAAAAAATTGAAAATTTGTACCGTACCGCCCAAATTGGGCAAAATATTTCCTCCAAGCCTGAAAATCAACTTCCTCAAAAATAGGTCGAGTTTATACTTGATTTTTATGAAAACAACCTCCTGGACGTAATTGTGAGGTCGAAAACGCTCTAGGATGCCTCCAAAACATGCAACACCTCATATCCAAAATTAGAAGCCTTCCAAGATGTCTCCCAAAACCAATCAATGAAGCCCCAATGTCTCTAATACCATGTGAGATTTTGCCAAGATTAAGGGCACAACGAAAAGCATAAAAGAGAGGCAATAGTATGACAATAACAAACTGTATTCTCATCAATATACAAATGATCAACTGGATTAACCAATACAATGAATATGGGTTGCATATATAGGCAAGGCCAAATCGATATGTGAGAACACAATAATGACATGTGGCTCAATGAGAAACAAGGGTAGGTAAGAAAAAGTAGGGGTAGGTAGGAGAAATAATATAATATTCCACAAGAGGTGGATGACCCACCGAATGTTGAATATAACAACAAGATAAGACCACAAAAGGTGGAATTTCTCCTACAAGCATTATCCCTATGTGCACACTTTCCTAAGTGTCTCATATCCAAACTACGATGAGATGCATTATCCTAAGTTAACTTCAGTAAAGTATAATTATATCCTATAAGAATAAATAATTACACCAACAAAAGATTGATAGAATTATAGTGATTACAAGACTTTGAGCTTGAACACTATTTTCCCGTCCCAGAGAAGCAACGAGGGACTTTGTTCCTTCATGGAAACTTTGCTTCTTTACTTATTTGTATTTGATCATTCCTACATTTTGGGTTAATTTGTAACATTGAAAGTGTAAGAATTATTACTACTCTATATATTATAAATTCTTTCCTAAAGAAAGAGGAGAGAATAACATCTATTCTAAAAAAAGAGAATAGGATGATATACCACCCAAGCTTAGATTAGAAGTCGGAAGTTATATTCATTTTTAAATAGATAGAGTAGTAAGTGAAAGGGGGATCCTTCCCTAAGAAAGTAGGATAGATTTAATCTCACACACTGTGCTTGAAGCTACGATTTTGTAAACTTCTAGATTTTGAAAAAATTTCCACCAACAGTTTTTGGCGACTCTGCTAGGGATACAATACACATCCAAAGGCCTCATACTTTTGATTGAAGTATACTGGTATCCTATTCATTATAATTTCTTTTCTTGTGATTTTTCACTGCTCAAGGTCCTTGGGAAAATGCTTTTGGTCCACTAAGTCTAACTCCACCTCTACATCCTCTTATTGATGGCTCGTTGAAGAATTTTTCCAAGTTCTACGAGGATGGCACACAACATCCAGATGAACATCTTGTTGCTTTTTACATTGCATGCGGTGTTCTCAAATGAACCCTCCAGAACTTGGTGAATTACTACTTGAGAGGTATTGCCCATTGTTTCCTTTCAGGTGCATTATATTTATGCTTATCTTTCATAGATATGGATCTTGAGCTATGGAGATGTTTAGTTTTGGAGGGTTCATTTGAGAGATGTATAGCATGGTTATCTCCTGGTGCATATGACAATATTATGATATCATCATGAGGATGTTAGGAGATGGAACTTAGTGGGCTGATTTCCTTCATAGGGAATGGTTATTATGAGTTTGATCTTCTTAGTTATGAGAGGCTTACATCCACGTTGGCATTACATGATACTTATGTTGGTTTGATCTAAGAGATTGAACGAGGGTTTGGGTATTGTTTTGGCTTCTCTTTTGGGGTGTTTTGGAGAGGATCACACTTGATACAATGTTGCTTATTCAAGGTATTGATAGAAGGATAGGTTATGGTGTATAGGTTGTATCTCTTCATTCTATGTATTCTCTCTTGTTTGAGAGGATGGTGACATATTGTGGGAGAGTATGCAGCAGTTGGGTTGCATGTGTGGATCATTGCGATTGTTCTTGGTACTACATGCTTGATTTACTTATCACACCTTGATATGAGTGGTTATTGGTATACTTGGTATGCTTTGAGATTCATTTCAAATTTGGTATTACCCACGCAATGGGAGTTCCTAGATATGTATGTACTTCATTTACAAGTTTTGATACATGGAGCTTGATTGTGGTTTTTGGGTTGATATGATATTGCCATGAGTTTACTGATGTTCTTTATATCTAGGAGGTATGGATGGTTGGATGTATTGGCATGTGTCGTGGGTGTCATTTCCGATCATGTGGGTTTTTACTTTATGACATCAGCTTGGATCCTTTGTTATCACATTGGATTTTATGCTTGTGTTCATGGATTGGTGCATCTTCACCTTGGCTTGTTCCTTTTATTCCATAGGTGGCCTGTTGGAGGATGACAAGAGTTCTTGCTTCAGATGGTAGTCACTTGGTTTTATTGCAAGTATGTTGTTGGAGCATGAGAGCATGTTGGAGATTCATACAATTACATGTATGGCTATGATGATGTATGTCATTGATTAACCCTTATGCAATATGTAGTCACATAAATCTGTCCATTTTAATTAAATGAATATTTTGTATTTATTTGATTAAAAATCCACTAGCCATCAATTAATTAAATTAACATTTAATTAATTTATCTTCAAACATTCTCCTATTAATTAAATAAATTATTCAATTTATTTTAATTAATTCATTATACCAAATTCACAATCAATTAAATGAATAAATCATATTTATTTCATTTAATCCCCTATTCCTCTTTTAAATAAATTAAATCAAACATTTATTTAAATCATTTATCCCCCCACTTGCATTTTCCTACAAATGCAACTTGCACACATTTATTGAAATAACTTAATTTATTTTAAATAAAAATCTTATTTTCCCTCACCCACCAAATCCACTTGCATTCCTAAACCCACTTCTAGATTCTTCTAACCCCTTCCTAATTAACCTAATCCATCCCCTAATTATTGTCACATTCCTAAGCAACTTGGAGACACTTCTCAAAGACTTCAAAGCCTTTGAAAAGCATTTAATGCTTTGTGTGTTCAACAATTTAACCTCTAAAGTCTTCCAAGACCACTAATGGCTCTTACATGACCATTTATGGTTATTTCAACTTGCACTCATGTGTCTCCTCAAACATTTATTGCTTTGACCATGGTTATCCCTTTTGCCTTTGCACAAAGAGTTTATCCATTGGATAAAAGCTTTATTCTTTGAATAAAGAATTTATTCACTCAACCCAACCTTGACCTTAACTCCCAAGTTAACCTTCAGGTCATATCAAGCATTTAATGCTTATTCCCTCTCCTCTCAACCTATCTCACATTGACACTTGTCATCCTGGGATTGGGTTGAAAGTCCTCACATGGATTGCATATCATTCAATCATGACCCTTGTTGAGACTACTCAATCTCAACCATCAATTGCTCCATTTTACCTATAAATAGAGCTCACATTCCTCATTTTCACATCCTCAAGCATGCTCAAGCATTTAGCATTCATAGTCATAATCCTGAAAACTTGTATGTATTTAAGCTATAGTGAATTATAGAGAGCATTTAGCATAATCAACTCATATAATTGCTATTTTGGCCTAAAATAAATCATTTTAGCATTATAGCATCTAATATTAGCTTCTATCTACATTTGCATAGCATTTAGAGTAATCATCTACAATCTTGAACCTCCATAAGCATCCATAGTGCAAAAAACTGCTGAGAGCTACACTAATTTGGAACTTGGAGAGGCGAAGAACAAAGGAGAAGGAGCTAAGAACATGTTAAGAGGCATTTGGAGATGCCTTCTTATATTTGTTTCATTTGTTAAATATGTTAGCATGATCTTAGTATCTCTTTTGATATGCCTACTTAGGTTAATCTTTGGTTGAATAACACTAACATTAATCATATTTCTTGTTGTTTTTGTGTGTTATAACACCACAGGTTTTAATCTAACTTGTCAGTTTTGCAGAGCATCATTTGGTGAACCCGACGTGAATCCAAGCACCCAAAACAATTCTTTAAAAAACCAACTAACATGTTTGAATGTTGAACTTGACACACAGGTTGCGCTTTAGCGCTTTTGATCGCATTGTAGCACTATTGCAACTTGTTATTCTAGCGCTATTGTCTTTATAATAGCGCTATTGTCTCAAGTTTGGTGCTATTGACCTTCATTTAGCGCTTTTGTGTTTGTTTTAGCGCTTTTGCGCTTGTTCTAGCGCGTTTGTATTTACTGTCAAGTTTTTCTTTCGATGTTTTTATCTCTATAATAACGTGTTTTTGGTTAAATAGCGCTTCTATTTTTACACAGACTAGCGCTATTGTAACAGAACATTGTAAGGAAGACCTTGTAACCGAAAAAAATGTTTTTAGGCTTGTGGAAGCCCTCCCTATGCATGGATTTTACTAACTATTCACTTTTTGTGCAGGTCTAAAAACTAACTGCGTTAAAAATCAAAAAATTGTTTTCGGTGCTTTAAAATTGAACAAAAATAAACTTTCTTTTCCTTGCAAGTTAGGATCATTTGTTTTTGGTGCTTTAAAATTGAACAAAAACAAACTTTGTTTCTTGCAAGTTAGGCTTAATTGTTCATTTGGTGCTTAAAATCAACAAAACAAATTTATTTCTTGCATCAAACTTAAGCAAAACCTCACAATCCACACTTCCATTTTGATGCAAATAAAATTCACAATCAACTTGTCTCATTCTTTTTGCAAAACAATTTTACTTTATGCATACGTGTTTTTCATTAAGTTGACTAGGATTTCAAAGTTCTAGTTTACTTAAACATATTGCCTTTGAAGTTAAAAAGAACATCATAGTTGTTGGAGCAACATCTCTAGTTAGATAGAAAATCATTGCAATGACAAGTTAAAAAGAACAAGTGCTTTTCGTGATTGGCACACTTGTGCAAAAAGTTGGTCGAGTGGTCCTACTTCTAACACACACTATCCTCTCCCTTGGCTTTCATGGTCCTAGGTGCAAGAGAAAAGTGTTAGTAACGCTCAAATTTTTATCTTTTTAAGAGAGGCCTGCCAAGAGACACATCACTCTTGGGAACAACCTCGCGCGGTAAATCCTTCGAGCCGCTATAAAAATCAGGTGAGAGCAAAAGCTATAGCCTTGGGTATAGTTGTTCCTATAATGTAACTTGCCGAAAGGACAAATGGGCCCCACCACAAGTTACAAGGCTCTTAAGTGAGTCACTATAGAATGAACTTATGTCCAAAGACATCGAAAATGACTAAACACCTTTAAGTAGTAGCCCACCCATTCTATTGATTGAGGATATTTGTGATATAATTCAGTGCAAGAGCATAGATGGTTATGCTCCCAAGATACTCACCATACATATTTCTTTGAGTAGAAACATAGCTTTTTGAAAAGTCACTTGTGGCTTGATGGAAGTGATGACTCCCCCATCATAGGGATCATCTATTTGTTATGCTCATGCAAGACTTAGTATATCACATCCTTACCTGCCCCGGCGGGATTCATAAGGTATGTAGTACCAAAGTCGAAGAAATATTAAGATGTGGGCTGAATTTATCACAACTAGCCAATTGACCTTAGGGATACAAAGTGTTTGAAGTGTTTTCATTTTAGTCAAGACCAAAGTACAAATTGAGCCGACTTCAGGCTTTGGAAAGAAAAACACCTAAAATACACTTAAAGAAAAGAGTCATAAAAAGTCCAAGGATTGGGCTGATCTAGACCCATACTCATTTGTGCCTTTAAGGCAACATTCTTGTGTTTGTGTGCTTGCTTTGTTTTCTTGCCAAAGAAACATCATAAAATCCAAAAATCAGAACAAGTATTCATCCAACCAAACATTTTTAAAAAATGATCAAAAACAAAGAGAAGAGTATCAAACTTTATGACCATTCTTCACATCTTAAGAAAGAAGAATCTTCATCAACACATCAACTTGAAAAGAAGACCATTGAGCTCAAAGGATTTGATCAAAAGGAGGAAATTCTTCTATCTAAATAGACAAATCTTTCTCTCATAGAGTTTTTCTACGTCACATGCGTCTATACCTTCAAGGCAAATCAAACGAATTTGATTCAGAGTCATTAAACCACAGAGCTTTTATGCAATATAGAGCTTTGAGTTATCACAAAAACCAAGGAGGCAAGATCAATCACAAATTCTTCCCAGACATTTGTATCACATACAACATAGCTCAAGAAATGCCACCAACGCCCGAAAGGGAAGATGTAGAATTTGTTCCATTTGTGACACAAAGCTTTTAATGAAGTTAAAACATTTCATCCATTATCTCATTCACACATCATCTCATTCATTTTCAACTCTCAAAACATTAAAGAGGTTCCTGTCCTAAGTTCTCTTTTGGATATTGCTTGAATCAAACACAAAACATCACTTTTAGATTGTTTCTACATCTAGGATAAGCTCATCCTAAGAGACATATCTATGCAGGTTAAAACTAGTTTATGAGTGAATCCTCTCATTACTAGGTAGTTACGTCTATAATACATCTCAAATTTCTCTACACCTTATCACATCAAACCTTATCAAACACAACAAGCAATTCAAAGAAGAAAACTTTGGTAATATCTACCTTTAAGTGCTAGAGATCCACATGCAAAACAACACACCAAGCATCAATCTTTCATTTCATCAACAACTCATCATCATTTTCACCCAACTTCAACAAAAACTCATAAACAAAATGGCTCATACCCGATCACAGTCAAGGCAACGAGAAATAGAAATTGAAGAAGAAGAGGAGGAAAATATCAATGAATTTCAAGAAGCACTTGGAGGAAATGCGAATGACAAAAACCCAAGTACTCCTACTCTTGCAACAATAGAAAGAGCTCAACACAACCCTCTCTTTAATAGACTTTTTGATGAAATACTCAGAAGCAATGCGGATGCTCACTTTTAAAAGCTTGCTCAAGAAGGAGCCAAACTCCCCTCTGACTTTGATCTTGCACAACTAAGACAAGCATCGGAACGACAAAGTCTCCATGAAGAAGAAAGAGGTAGAGATCCCATCAGATATAACATTCCTCGAGGCAACCCACCTCCTCCTCCTCCGAATGACATAGAGATGTTGCGGCAACAAGTTGAAAATCTCGCCCAACAACTTCGTAGTGGTGTCAAGACTAATCAATTTTCACTCAATGACATTTTTCCCTATCCCTTTGATAGGAATCTTTATATGTCACCTTTTCCATGAGAGTTCGAATCACCCAAGTTTGAAAAGTATAGAGGAAAAGGAGATCCTAGCGATCATGTCAGAGAATTCCATTCAGCTTGCCTCGAAGTGGCATACGAAGATACATACCTAATGCACCTTTTCCCCCAAAGCTTGGGAGGAACAACCACATCATGGTTTTCTCGACTACCAAGTGGCATTAGGACCTTTGAAGAGCTAGTTCAGAAGTTCTTGGCACATTACTCTCATAACATTGAACGTGATATCACCATGGCTGATCTACGTAACACTATACAAAAACCAGGTGAACTATTCTCAATATTCCTGCAACAATGGCGTCAAATGTCTAGCAGACGTTCTCTTCAGTTACCTGAACAAGAACTAGTGGAAATATTTATTTCCAACTTAAACGAAGAAATGGAATTTCACCTGGATGTCAAAGACATAGACTCTTTCAATGACATGATCACAAAAGGTTTAAAATGTGAGCGGGCTCTCATCAAGAAAGGACTTATCAAAATCTATAATGAGCCAAAGGATGATCCTCGCCCACGCTTCAATAGTGACAAACCAAGCTTCTGGAACAAAAACAAAAATGTTGTCAATGACGGGATTGTGGATGCAAGAACTATCAAAAGTGCACAACCTGTAGTTTGATTTGCATATTAGAATCCCCCACCTCAGACTAACACAGTTGCTCCTCCAAATCAAGGTCGCACTACATCTCACGATGAACCCAGACCTCGTCAACAAAAACAAAAGCGAACATACACTCCCTTAGGGGAACCCATCGAAATAGTATTACGACAACTGGTTTCTCAAAATCTGGTAACCCTACCCAAAACATCAAACTATGAACCTCAAGTCAAACCTGCATGGTGGAGGGATATTGAACATTGTGATTTCCATCAAGGGAGAGGACACAAGACAAGCAATTGTCACAAATTGAAAGATCTTATTCAGGATCTTATTGACCGAGGTGAAATTGAAATCGAAGGACATGACCCAAAGACAACAAACAATGATCATCTTATGTTTAAAAATCCACTTCCATCACCAGATCAAAGGGGTCCTTCTACCTCAGGGAGAAACACAGATACCACCTGATGCCCTCCTAAATGGCACAATGTTAGTTTAAGATCAAACAACACAAAACACACAAGATGTTAGAGTTAATCAATCAAAAACTAAAACATGAAGGCATTCCAAAAGAGACACTAAAAGAGACATGCTAAATATATCTAATAAATAGAACAAATGATCATGAGACATCTCCAACTGCCTCTTAGCATGGCCTTAGCTTCTTCTCCCTTGTTCCTCTCCTCTCCAAGTTCCAAAATAGTGTAGCTCTCAGCAGCTTTTTGCACTATGGATGCTTATGGAGGATTGAGATTTATAGAATAGCTCTAAACATGAAATGAAAAGCTATTTATGCTAAAATGATATATTTTAACCAAAAAGACAAGATTTAGTTATGCTATTGCTAAATGCTCTCTAAAATGGCTATAGTCTAAATGCTTACAAGTTTTCAGGATCTGGATTATGAAGGAATGGGCTCTATTTATAGAAAAAATGGAGCAATGGATGGCCACGATTGAAAGGTTTAATCAAGGGTCAAGCTTGAAAGTTGGGGATCCATGTGCACAATTGGCACCAATAAAATAGTGACAAGTGTCAACACAGGATTGGGTTGAGAGAAGAGGTTGGAGGCATTAAAGGCCTGAGAAGACCTCATGGTTATCTAAAGGCTAAGAGTCAAGCCTAAATTAGGATTACCCACTGGATTAGGAGTTAATCCAAGGATAAACCTTTGTGCAAATGATTAAGAGATAATCATGGTCAAAGCATTAATGACCTGATGAGACCCTTGGGTTGGATAGAGGTTGAGTCAAAACAAATGTTTTAACCATGTGGGAGAGTTGAATTAACCATTAATGGTTATTGGAGACTTTGTGGATTAAGTGGTTGAAAGTTGGAAGCCTTTAATGGTTTTCAAAGACTTTGGGGTTTTTGGTGGTTGAAGGTTGAAAACCTTCAATGGTTATCCAAGACTTTGGGGTCTTTGAGAAGTGACTCCATTTTGCTTAGGAATGTGACAATATTTAGGGGATGGATTAGGCTAATTAGGAAGGGGTTAGAAGAATCTAGAAGGGGATTAGATTTTGCAAGTGGATTTGGTGGGTGAGGGAAAATAGGATTTTATTAAAATAAAAATTCATTTATTTCAATAAATGTGTGCAAGTTGCATTTGTAGGAAAATGCAAGTGGGGTGGAGATAATGATTTAAATAAATGTTTTATTTAATTTATTTAAAAGAGGAATAGGGGGATTTAATTAAATAAATAGATTTTATTTATTTAATTGATTTGAATTGGATTTAATGAATTAATTAAAATAAATTGAATAATTTATTTAATTAATAGAAGAATGTTTGGGGATGAATTAATTAAATATTAATTTAATTAATTGATGGCTAGTGGATTTTTAATCGAATAAATACGAAATATTCATTTAATTAAAATGGACAGATTTGTGTGACTACATTTGCCCCTCTTTGAGACGGTGCGGTTTATCGCGTCGTTTCAAAGAAAGAAAAATAAGTGTGAAGAAATGCCCCATAAAATGTAAATTTAATGGGTGGTATGCCCCCTCGAGAGATGGGCCGAAAAATTTCGAAAAATCGGGCGATCTCTCGAAAAAGAATGAAAATTGGCAGGGTGATAGAAGAGAAGAAGTTAGGTATACTGGTTAAAAATAGAAGAAATCGGGGGAAACATGGAGAAATGGGGGGCTCAGGAAGTTCACGGGGACCACGGCGATGATCGGGGCGAAGTTACGATGACGGCGGGGGGTATAAATGGGGTGAAAGGGGGTAAAATAGGATCATTTGTGACCGCGACCAGTTGAAAACTAGAGCTCTGACAGTGACATTTGGAGGAGCAATGAGGAGCGACGATGCCGTTTCCGATCACCGAGCACCGATTTGAGCGAGTCCGCCGGTACCAGCGCCCAGCCAACTATGGACCAGTGGTACACAAATTCAAAAACTCACTTTTTATGCATTTTTGGTATGTTTTTAGCTAAGTCCAAGTCAAGTCGGAGCAAGAGCGCTGGAACTAGGTTTTTAGCGCTTTTGCTCCATTAATTAGCGCTATTGTGCCGCAATAGCGCTTTTGTAGGCTAGTTGTAGCGCTTTTGAATGTATTTAGCGCCTTTATAGGCAAGTTTGAGCGCTTTTGATAAATTAGCGCTACGGAATAGTTAATTAAGCGCTATTGTCTTTTAATAGCGCTATTGTAGAGTGGTTTTAGCGCTTTTGTTTTTGTAGCGCTATTGTAGGGCTGTTTGAGTACTATTGATATTGTTGTAGCGCTATTGTTCAGAATGAGCGCTATTGTAGATTAAATAGCACTGTTGCCTTAAGATAACAAGATGCCCCAGTTTCGGACAAAACAAAGCTCCTGATGCCTAGCGATTGATGGATGACGAGGTGAAGTGGGAGTTGTTTTGAACCATAGCAGCCTGATGAGACTTAGGTCATTTGTTAGGATAAATGCCTGTTGAAGTCTAGGCGGCCATGATTGCTTACCTGTTGAGACCCGAAGATACTTGATCAAAGTATCTGATGATAGTCTAGGTTTAAACTTTAAGAAAGTTTGATAACAAAACAACTGATGGTGTTTGGATGAATGTCTATGTGCAGGAGGATCTACGCGTGTTGCAGTTACGCAAGCGCCACCCCGCGACACAGGGGTTGTGAGATCGTTTGACACAACTAGAAATAGATTGTATTGCGGCTACTGGGCTCTATGAGGTGATGCATATGCCCGTGATTCGGATGAATCACAGCCTGATTACAGCATTAGCAGAGCGATGGCACAGTGAGACTTGCACGTTCCATCTGTCTCAGGGAGAGATGACGGTGACATTGGAGGACGTGTGGCGTATCCTCCGGATTCTGATTCGGGGGCAGTTGGTGACGTATGATCGATCTTGGGGGACGGTGTCTTGCCAGAGGATATTTGATGAGGATGTATACATTGATGATGGCTCGATCGCATGGGAGGATATAGCGGCACTATATGAGCCCCTTCCAGCAATTTTGTCAGGGATCGTGGGAGGACTTCTGTGTCCAGACAGGCGGTCACATGGATTGGCGGTTGGATGGGGACAGGTGATAGAGAGGATGGTGACTGAGGGGACCCGATATGCCTGGGGGCCATGCGTGTTAGCGCACATGTATCAGAAGTTGCACGAGGTAGTGTACCGGGGGAGAGGTTCTCTTGCAGTAGGCATGACGCTGCTGCATGTGTGGGCATGGGAGCACTTACCAGTGACTCGACCAGTGAGTTTGAGATTCCGAGCCGTGGACTAGCCCTATATGTTTATGTATAGTGGTATGATGAGCCAGCCCCACTTGGGGAAGGTAGAGTGGTGGCGGCGGGCATTGGATGATTTGGATGCAGTGATCTGGCGGCCATACTTGGAGTGTGAGCCATGGGAGGATGATGCAGAGGCACTGCCGTATTGCTTTATGACCCGATTCCTCATTGGGAGGACCTCGTATCATGTAGAGAGACAGGTGCCGGGACGGGTGATGAGGCAGTTTGGACGGCAGCAGGGACTGCCGAGCGGATCGGGAGAGTATGCACGAGTGATCCGAGAGCGGTATGCATGGGGTCCAGTGCTACCGTATGATCAGGCACTGGCAGAGTTCCGGACACTGCAGGCGAGGCCATGGGACTTACGACCGAGGGTCGTTGATGCAGGGGTTACAGCAGAGTATACCCAGTATCAGGCGGCGCACCCGATTCGACGGATATCAGATCCAGCGGAGCCGATCCCATCGTTTGAGGATGAGAGGGGATGAGGACGGAGAGGAGGAGGCCGAGGAGGGGGAGGAGGAGGAGGTGGAGGAGGTGGAGGAGGGATGGGGATGCCGAGACAGCGGAGAGGGAGAGGGGGGTTACCACTGCAAATATCACAGGGTCCTTTGATGCAGGGAGGAGTGCAGCTGAGTGGGAGGGGGATGGAGAGAGAGATCCCTATGGATACAGGTGCAGGAGAGGGTGGTGCAGGGGAGGGACCTAGTGGAGGGGATGATACAGGTGCGGCAACCATGGCCACGGGGGAGGGAGCGACTAGGGATCTGCGGGAGCACATGATAGGTTATTTGCAGACCCGAGTAGAGAGATTAGAGGCGGAGGTAGCAGCTAGAGATGTGCAGCTATTTGCACGTGAGTCAGAGCTGACAGTGGTGCTGCGAGAGAGAGATACGGCGGTGGAGAGATTGGCCGAGTTGCAAGAGAGAGTCTGGACTGGTGCACAGGGGCCGTCAGGGGAGGTTATGAGGGAGATGCGGCGAGCTCAGGCGGAGATAGAGTACTGGCGGGGGTTATATGAGTAGGTGGTACCGATCAGCCAGCGAGCTCTCAGCTATTCACAGATGCGGCAGGCCAGATCCGAGCGATCGTAGAGGATGCAGAGCAGTGGGGGTGTGATGGGTCCTCTACGGCAGGAGAGATCAGGGGATGCAGGAGGGAGTGGGGGTTCGATGAGGCCTCCACGGAGAGATGGATCAGGTGGTGCCGGTACCAGTGGTGGAGTAGGTAGGGGTGGGGCAGGTACAGCATCTGGCCAGAGCGGCATTTGAGAGAGCATTTTTTGCATACATGTATTGTATCATTGTCTATTTTTTGGACTGTATCTTGGATGGCTCTCGGTAGTCGATTTTGTAGACTTCATTGTACTCTGATATATGAGATGATATATATGAGGAGATCCCATATTGTGATGAGATGCATTTGATTATGTATGGACGCTTATGCATGATGATGATTTATTGCTTAGAGGTATATGTGTTCATGGATGCATTTGATGAGATGTTTCTTTTATGCATGTTTTTATGATGATTTATGATGTTGTATACTGACATATGAATGCAGGTTTATATGTGTATGATTTGTTTGATTTGTGATGTAATGCTTTATGTATGGAATGCCATGATGATATATGCTTATGCTTTGATGTATGAACAGGATTTTTGATGTTTCCTATTGCAATGTAATGATGAGATGATTTATGTGATGATGTCAATGCAATGGTTTTGAATGAATGATATATATGTATAAATATGCATGTAGATGTGTTTTTAGATAAATGTAATGTGGATAAACAAAATGTTAAGTGAATGCATATGGATAAACAAAATGTAAAGTACAAATGTTTATATGATGATGCCGAAATGAATGCAGATGGATAAACAAATGTAAAGTACAAGTGTTTATTTATGATAATGTGTTTTAAATGAATGCATATGTAAAAGGGATACATGAGATGGTATAAACCAATGTTTTGTAAACAAATGGTGTTTTATGAATCTAAAATGCGTTTAAAATATGTTTGTAAGTACAAATGATAATGGGATGATACTATAACGAATGAGTATAATAACGGCACCTTAATGTAATGATAATGAATGCAATGTGAAATGAATCCTAAAATGAACATAATAAGATGCTTATTAATGAATGAATGAATGTACTTTGTAACTAAATGGATGTGTGTAATAATAAGTTGATAAGATGATAATGGATAATTTACAGTGGATGAAATGTTTAGTAAATGATGCAATACAACCAAAGACAATTTGATCCCATGAATGAATCTAATTATTTATGATTGATGAAAATGATTGTTAAATGAAAAGTAATGTCAATAATGAACTATATGCAATGTTTTTGAAAAATGACATGAATGGACGTAATGCAAGATGCACCTAAATGCAAGGATGATATGATCATGAGGAATGCAAGGTTTTTAAGACTTTGCATGATGCACTTGATGATGTATCAGAGTACTCGGTCGTGATTTATATCCAAGACCAGCTTAATTTTCTCATTTTTGCATATAAAACATCTATATGAATAAGTGAACGGATGGGTGATATGCAACGGAATGCAATATATAAACAGATGAGATGAAATGACGATCCATAGTGCTCTATTTTCATCATTGAGCTTTAAAATGTTGGAAGAGAATACAAGCATCTTGACATAATGATTCAAGATGACCTGAGTATTTCTTTCATGGATTTTAATATAGCAAGTTAATACAAATGACTTGATATAAGGGTCAAGTCGATCAGAGTATTGCTTGCGGAACAGATAAGGATTATCTCCATTCGTGCATGACTTGGATCGTCCTCCTTGACCTTAGGCTGATCAGATCCTGAGACAAGTGCATACCGTACTAAGAAAATAAAACCTTTATCCAATTTGGATGAGGTAGGAGGAACCAAAGGAAGAGCATTGTACCTGCAAACAAATAGTATATACATAAAGAATAAAGAATATGGATCCTTGGTAATGGTTCATGCCCATATGGTCGAGGTATACGCTGTAGTCAGCAAGCCGTAATGATCTATGACTGCATTTGGCATTAGATCACGTAGCTTAGTGAACTTCCCACGTAGACACCATTAGTACATGCCCCAGAACTTCATCGGAAATAATGTGCAAACGATACAAAACCATGCTGAAAGATCCTGATACTGATAAACAAACGATTGTACTCACAAATCAACCAAGTATTTGATAGCTTAACATAATTTTCTTGTCAAAGAAAACGTCACTTTTGTCTTTGTTTTGGTAAGGAAGGATGCATCCTTGTTTGAAAGACAGGTTTGGTTGTTGATGTGGATTGTGTGGTCGAGTGATAAGTGGTCATTTGTGTGAGTAATTTGTCAATGTTTGTTTGGTATCTGATCGGATGAATATGTACAAGGTGTTGCCATGTTTTTTGTGTGATTTTTCCATGGTTTTTCAATGTTTTTTTTTTGGATTTTTGTGAGACACATTTTTTTTAATGTTTTTGGTATTTTGTGTTGAGACTTTTTTGAATGTTTTTGGTATTTTGATGATTGCTTCAATGAAGAACTTAATGAATCATAAGACAATGTAGAATCCACTTCCATCACGAGGGTAAGGGTATTGCCCCCAGTTTGTAGACCGGACTATGAAAAGGTGGGATGCTAGACGCGTGGAGTACTTTCTTAATTGCAGATCCAATAACAAGCCATGGTTGGGATGGATGGATGTGTGTGTGCATGAATGTGATCGCAACGAGCCTGAAAGATACTGGAGCCATTGCCTTTACGAGTGGCGCCTGTTTGCCAGGTTTTCACCATCGCACTTACCCAAGGTGCCACCGGAGTGTTTGTTCACCGTTTGGATGCATGATTTTTCTTTACTTTTTTGAATGTTTTTGTATTTTCTTCAGGACATTTTCTGAATGTTTTTGATATTTTCTTGATATGTAGGGGAGCCTGATGCTCTATATACCTTAGGTATAAAACCGTTTGAGGTGCATGCTATTGATTGGATCTGCGAGCGGTTCTCCTTCTGGTGTAGCCAACTAATATGCCCCGGACCCGAACACAGCAATGACAACATATGGGCCCAGCCAGTTTGATTCAAACTTACCCTGATGTTCTCTATTTGGTTGGTTGCGAGGATTCTCTCGTAGAACAAGATCACCTACCTCAAATGTACGAGGTCTAACTCGGTGATTGTAACTTTTGCTCATGCGCTGCTGATAGGCTTTGAGGTGATTGTATGCAGCTTGTCGTTTCTCATCAAGTAACTCTAAGTCCTAAAGACGGGATACTCTGTAGGTTTCATCATCGATGAGATTATGCAAGGAAACTCGTAATGATGGTATCTCAACCTCAATAGGTAAGATAGCTTCTGCACCATAGACTAATGAATAAGGAGTTGCACCTGTAGGGGTTCGAATGCTAGTGCGATATGCCCATAATGCTGGATTCAATTGAACATGCCAATCACGACCGACATCATTGACTGTCTTCTTGAGGATCCTCAATATGTTTTTATTGGATGCTTCGGCCTGACCATTGCCTTGTGGGTAATGGGGAGTGGAAAAGCGGTGTTGGATATGAAATTTCTCACAAAGCTCACGGACATCCTGATTTTTGAAAGGAAGACCGTTATCCGTGATGATGGACATGGGTACACCATACCGGCAGATGATGTAATTGAGGATGAATGAGGCGATCTGCTTGCCGGTGACTTGGGTAAGTGGAACAGCTTCGATCCACTTGGTGAAATATTCGGTGGCGGTAATAATGAATTTATGGCCGTTAGATGAAGATGGATGGATTTTACCCACAAGATCAAGACCCCATTGACAGAAAGGCCATGGTGTTGTGATTGGTTGCAGTTCCTGTGCTGGTGCATGTATCAGGTCGCCATGAACTTGGCATTTTTTGCACTTCCTGACAAAGTAGTAGGAATCCTTTTCCATAGATGGCCAATAGTATCCAGCTCGCATGATCTTCTTGGCTAGTGATGGACCACTTGAGTGAGTCCCGCAAATTCCTTCATGTACCTCTTCCAAAACCTTTGTTATCTCATCTTGTTCCAGACATCGAAGGAGAGTACCATCAAGACTACGTCGGTATAGGGTTTCGGCAATAATGGTATATCGAGCAGTTTGGCGAATGAAGGTTTTACGTTGGTTATTCGATTGGTTGGGAGGAAGGGTATGATCATGAAGATAGGTGTAGAACTCACAGTACCATGGGGATTCGGAACCAACAAGGCGACATATCATTTCAGATTCGGGGATATCATAAGCGGGGATCCAAAGCTGTTCTACCAAGAACTCGTAGCGTGTTGAATTCTGTGGAAGATCTAGTAGAGATGCGATGGTAGCCATAGCGTCAGCAGCTCGATTCTGATCTCTTGGTATCTGTTCAAAGGTGATAGTAGTAAATGATGTCTTTAGAGTGTCCACCATTTGCTTGTATGGCATGAGTTTATCATCTTTGGTCTGATATTCATCTGTTGCTTGTCGAATGACCAGTTGCGAGTCACCATATACTTGCAGTTCTTGTAATTTCCATTGTATGGCTAATCTGAGTCCTGTGATCAAGGCGTCATACTCTGCTATGTTGTTTGTGCATGGAAATGTGAGCCTGTAAGACTTCGGGATGCTATCACCTTGAGGTGTGATAAACAGAATGCCTACCCCCGAGCCGTGCCTAGTGTATGACCCATCAAAATATAACTTCCATGGTTGTGTTGTTGTGATCATGAATATCTCTTCATCTGGAAAATTGGAAATGAGAGGATGATCACCTATGAGTGGTGCATCGACCAACTGATCTGCAATGACCTGCCCTTTGATAGCTTTACGGTCCACATACTCGATGTCGAATTCACTTAGAATCATCACCCATTTGGCCAAACAACCTGTCAATGCTGCTTTGCTGAGTAAATACTTGAGTGGATCAATTTTTGCGATGAGTTGTACCTTGTGTGTTAACAAATAGTGCCGCAATTTAGTGGCTGCAAGGATTACTGCTAGGCAAGCTCGCTCAATAGGTGTGTAATTGAGTTCATAGCCAACCAGTGTACGAGAGATGTAGTATACAGCACACTCTTTGCCTTCTGCATTATGTTGTGCCAGTAATACACCTAATGCTGTATTTGTCGCTGAGATATAAAGTAACAACGGTCTACTTGGATCTGGTGGCATCAACAATGGTGGATTCATGAGATAGTCTTTAAGCACTTGAAATGCTTGTTGGCATCTGTCATCCCACTGAAAGCGGATGTTCTTGTGTAGCAAGTGTGTGAATGGGTGACACTTATCAGCCAATTGTGCAATGAATCTTCGGATGGATTGAAGTCGTCCTTGTAGTGTCCTTAGCTGACTGATATTCTTTGGAGGTGGCATGTCCATTATTGCCTTAACCTTTGCTGGATCGACCTCAATGCCTTTGCTTGAGACAATGTATCCTAGAAGCTTCCCGGAGGTCACTCCGAAGACACATTTCTTTGGGTTGAGTCGAACATGGTATTGTTCCAGTCTATCAAAGATTTTATCTAAGATGTGAAGATGTCCTTCTCTAGTAAGTGATTTTGCTAGTAAATCATCCACATAATCTTCCATCATAGTATGCATCATGTCATGGAAGATGGTGGTCATTGCTCTTTGATAGGTCGCTCCTGCATTCTTTAGACCGAAAGGCATTACATTCCAGCAGTATGTGCCCCATGGACATGTGAAGGTTGTCTTATGTTGATCTTCTGGTGCGATCTTTATTTGATTGCATCCTGAAAAGCCATCCATGAGTGAAAAGCATGGCATGTCCTGCTGTTAGATCCACTATGATGTCGATATTTGGTAGAGGGAAGTCATCCTTAGGACATGCCTTATTCAGATCTCTGAAGTCTGTACAAATGCGGATGCCCCCTTTTGGTTTGCCAACTGGTACAATGTTGGAGATCCATTCTGCATAATCAATTGGTCTAATGAAACCAACATCCAGGAGTTTCTTGAGTTCTGTTTTGACTAGCACGGCAATCTAAGGATACATCTTACGAAGCTTCTGCTTGACAGGTTTGGCTCCTTTTGCTACTGTGAGATGATGCATGACTAAATCAGGATCAAGCCCAGGCATGTCTGCATATGACCATGCAAAGTTGATCTGACGTTTCTGGAAGAACTCTAGAAATTGAGGTTGTTCTTCTGGAGTGAGAAGAGATGCCAGATGTATGATATGAGGATTTTCAGGAGTCCCCACATTGTATTCTTTGGTTTCCTCGATAAGAATCGTTGATCGTTCCTGTTGTGTACTAGCAGGGAGAATGTCAAACCCTTCATCCTCAGGCGCCTCAGAGAGGTTTTCACCGTTGGATACGCTCTTTCTTTTTACTGTTGTCGGATCAAACAGTGCCACAGTGTGGTTTTCACTGGAAGATCCATGTTTTATTGTTATATTTTTGCAGCTGAAGGGTTTGGCATCTGCCCCGAAGTATGTTGCGCTATTAAGTTGAATGGCGAATCCAGCTTTGTGATCCCCGCTTGGTAGATTATCCCTTAATTCCAAAAAGTCAATGATAGCCTCATCGTTCTGGAAGAGGTCAAGACATGGGGGATTTGGTTGGTTCCATTCAATGAGTTCAGGGTGGATAATGGGCATTACGTCATCGATTAGGTTAAGTGCGTTAGAGGTATCAATGAGGGTTAAGACAGTGTGGTGAAATTCGTTGATGTTACTCTCCCTGTCAGAATCAGGCGTAGGATGAGACGTAGGGTCTGTGGAAGATGTTTCCAGCTCAGGTACCCAAGTGGTCTTTATCTGTGCTTCTCTGTAAACAGGGATGTCTTTGCGTGGCGGAGGTGGTGATGTGTCTTCCTCATCTGAAGTGTTAAGCTGTACTGAATCGAATTCCCACTCATGTGAGTCGGTCTCTGAATCACTCTCCAGCATCCGATTGCTATACCATACTGGGATGTCTTTGGAGTTAAACACGGCAGGTGTGATTGGTTTATGTATCTTTGTAGTGATCGGTGCTGCAGGAACCGTGATGGGGTTTAAAGGATTTGTTACAGGAAGTATCGGCCGTGTTGCCTCAGTGGCTTCTGCAGGAACTACTGGGGCCATAGAAGCTGCTGCGGATTCTGATACAGTTGCTGCTGCTATTGGTGTTATTGATGGGATTACTGGTTCGTTTGGTGGGATGATTGGTATTGTAGATGGTTGTGGTGGGTTTGTGAGCCTCGATGGGGCAGTGGGGATAGTGTTTGATGGTGCTTTGATTATGAAAGGTGTCCTCTTTGCAGTAGGTGGGCACAATGGTGTGCTGGGTTTTCCTTTGAATCTGAGTTTAGGAAGGACTTCTTTTTCAAAGCCTAGGCCTGTATTACCTTTGGGCTTGAACTCTGGCAGCAGAGGTTCATGTTGTCCTTGTTTGCAGTATCCCAAAGCACTCTGACCATCATATCCCATTCTTTGCATAATGAGGAGGCCTTTGCCATATTGTTCCGTAGGAAGTGTAACTTGCGGTTTGTCAGTGGTGATGGGATCTTTATAGATCCAGTCCGCTAGGTCCTCATCTTGTGTTTCTTCCTCTTGACTCTTTCCAAGGATGAAAGGCGTCAAGGCACATGCTGGCGTGATTAGTGGTTGCTGGAGTAACTGCTGTGGTTTACCATGTGTTCTAGGAGAAGTGGGCATTTGTCCCACACAAAAGAGCTGACTCAAGTTGTATTCTCCAGGACCTTCCTCTGCGACTTTCATCTTAAGCTTTTCTTGCTTGGGTATAGGAGTGTTTGAACTGGCAAGAGAGGCGGGATTTACATATGATGTGGAGGAAATGGCTTCCCTATAATAGGAACTGTAATTTCCGGTTGATGGCTGATATTATGGCAAAATGCAAAGGGATTTGCATCGCCCAGGATTGTGACCTCTGCACCATTATGTGGAAACTTGATACATTGATGGTAGGTAGATGGAACAGCTTGCATGGCATGTATCCAAGGTCTCCCTAATAATAGATTATATGGCAGAGGAAGGTCCAGAACCTGACAAATGATATGCTTTACCACAGGGCCCACTCGGATTGGTAGTACCACAGCTCCTTTGGATGAACGCTCTGCATCATCATAGGCCTTGATGGTGATCTTCTTGCGAGGATCCACTGATTCTATTGCATATCCCAATGCTGTGACCAACTGTAGTGTGCAAATGTTTAGGCCTGCTCCATTATCGATCAAGACTCGCTTGATCCTGTGTTGGTTGACAAAGCCTTCAATGTGGAGTGAGGCGTTATGAGGTTGTTGGAATGAAGAGTTGTCACTTTCGGAAAAAGTGAGACAAGGTGATGACTTTAGATTTCCAACCATGGCTTGAAATTGGTCCGTATTAAGGTTCGCAGGGACTGACGCCTCTTGGAGTGCTTGATCCAAGATAGTTTTATGAGATGGTGACAGGCGTAATAGTTCTAAAATGGATATAAGTGCAGGCGTTTTGTCTAATTGTTCCACAAGATTGTACTGCTTTGGGATGGAGGTGGTGCCTTGTGGAGCTGCCTTGATGGTGACCTTGCCACGACGTGTAACAACATTGCAATTTGAGGTGGGATTTTTGAAGGTGATAGTTGCAATTTGTTCACTGGCATCATACAGGTGATTTACAGTGTAGTTATACGCAGCCTGCGTATAATCAGTGGTATCAGGACCTCGTCTGGAAGTGGAAGGACCCCTTTGATCTTGCGATGGAAGTGGATTTTTGAACATCTGATGATCATTATTGGTTGTTTTTGGATCATGTCCTTCAATCTCAATTTCTCCTCGATCAATAAGATCTTGAATGAGATCTTTCAATCGATGACAATTACTTGTCTTGTGTCCTCTTCCTTGATGGAATTCACAATGTTCAGTATCTCTCCACCATGCTGGTTTGACCTGAGGCTCATAATTTGATAACTTAGGTAGAGTGATCAAATTCTGAGAAATGAGTTGTCGCATCACTGTTTCAATGGGTTCCCCTAAGGGAGTGTATGTGCGTTTTTGTTTTTGTGGACAAGGTCTGGGTTCATCATGAGATGTGATGCGACCTTGATTAAGAGGAACATTTGTGTTATTTTGAGGTGGAGGATTTTGTCCTGCAAACCGAACCACAGGTTGTGCATTTTGGACAGTCCAAGCATCCACAACTCCATCGTTGACGATATTCTTATTCTTGTTCCAAAAGTTCGGTTTATCGCTATTGAAGCGCGGGCGAGGACCATCTTTGGGTTCATTAAAGATTTTGATGAGTCCTTTTTTGATGAGTGCCCTTTCACATTTTATACCTTTGGTGATCATATCATTAAAAGAATCGGTATCTTTGACATCCAGGTGAAATTCCATTTCTTCGTTTAAGTTGGAAATGAAAATTTCCACTAGTTCTCGTTCAGGTAACTGAAGAGAACGTCTGCTAGACATTTGGCGCCATCGTTGCAGGAATACTGAGAATAATTCACCTGGTTTTTGTTTGGTGTTGCATAGATCAGCCATGGTGATGTCGCGTTCAATATTATAAGAGTAATGAGATAGGAACTTCTGGATGAGTTCCTCAAATGTTCTTATGCAACCTGGTAGTCGAGAAAACCATGATGTGGTTGTTCCTCCCAAGCTTTGGGGAAAAAGGCGCATTAAGTATGTGTCTTCATATGCAACTTCGAGACAAGCGGAATGAAATTCTCGGACATGATCGCGGGGATCTCCCTTTCCTCTATATTTTTCGAATTTTGGTGTTTCGAACCCGCGTGGAAAGGGTGGCATATAAAGATTCCTATCAAACGGATAGGGACAGATGTCGTTAAGTGAGAATTGATTGGTTTTAACACCACTATGAAGTTGTTGGGCGAGATTCTCAACTTGTTGCCGCAACATCTCCATTTCATTAGGAGGAGGAGGTGGTGGGTTACCTCGAGGGATGTTATATCTGATGGGATCTCTACACCTTTCCTCCTCATGGCGACTTTGTCTTTCTGATGCTTGTCTTAATTGGGCAAGATCAAAGTCTGAGGGGAGTTTGGCTCCTTCTTGAGCGAGTCTTAAAAAGTGAGCATCCACATTGCTCCTTAGTATTTCATCAAATAATCTGTTAAAATGAGGGTTATGCTGAACCCTTTCGATTGTTGAAGGAGTGGGTGTACCTGGGTTTTCATCATTCCCATTTCCTCCAAGTGCTTCTTGAAATTCATTGAGGTTGTCCTCTTCTTCCTCAATTTCTATTTCTCGTTGCCTTGATCGCGATCGGGTTTGAGCCATTTTGTTTACAAGTTTGGTTTTGAAGTTGATTGAAGATGATGATGAGTTGGTGATGAAATGAAAGATTGATGATTGGTGATTTGTGTTGTATGGGGATCTCTAGCACTTTAAGGTAAATGTAACCAAAATTCCTTCTTTGAATTGCTAGTTTTGTTTTGATGATTTTGGATGTGATAAGGTGCAGAGAAATCTGAGATGTGTTACAGATTTAACTACCTAGCAATGAGAAGATTCACTCATGAACTAGTTTTAACCTGCGTAGATGTGTCTCTTAGGATGAGCTTATCCTAGATGTAGAAACAATCTAAAAAGTGATGTGATGTGTTTGATTTCAAGCAATATCTAAAAAAGAACTTGGGACAAGAACCTCTTAATGTTTTGAGAGTTGGGACGGATTGATGATGAAGTGATGATGTATGAGTGAGATGATGGATGTTTTTGTTTTCAACTTCAATCTTTCAATAAAAACTTTGTGTCACAAATGGAACAAACTCTACCTCTTCCCTTTCAGGTGTTGGTGGCACTTCTCGAGCTGTGTTGTAGGTGATACAAATGTTTGGGAAGAAATTGGGATTAATCTTTCCTCCTTGATTTTTGTGATAACTCAGAGCTCTATATTGCATAAAAGCTCTGCGGTTCAATGATTCGGAATCAAACGCGTTTGTTTTACCTTGAAGATAGAGACGCATGTGATGTAGAAAGACTCTATGTGAGACAAAGATTTGTCTATTGAGATAGAAGAATTTTCTCCTTCTGATCAAAGCCTTTGAGCTTAGTGTTCTCCTTTTCAAGTTGATATTCTGATGACACTTCTTCTTTCGCAAGATGTGAAGAATGGTCATAAAAGTTGTGACTCTGTTTTGTTTGCACTTTATTTTTGGTATTTTTGGTTGTGTTGACAGATGTTGGATGAATACTTTGTTTTTGGAATTGATTTTCTGATTTTTCTTTGACAAGAAAACAAAGCAAGCACACAAACACAAGATTGTAGCCTCAAAGGCACAAAATGAGTATGGGTCCAGATTAACCCAATCCTTGGACTTGTTTTTGACCCTTCCCTTAGATTTATTTTAAGGTGTAATTCCAAAGCCTGAAGTCGACTCAATTTGCACTAGGTCTGTAAAACGAACACACTTCAAACACTTTTTATCCCTATGGTCAAATGGCCAGTTGTGATAAATTTAGCCCACATCTTGATATTTCTTCGACTTTGGTACTACATACCTTATGAATCCCGCCGTGGCAGGTAAGGATGTGATATACTAAGTCTTGCACGAGCATAACAAATAGATGATCCCTATGATGGGGGAGTCACCACTTTTATCAAGCCACAAGTGACTGTTCAAAAAGCTATGTTTTTACTCAAGGAAATATGTATGGTGAGTATCTTGGGAGCAAAACCTTCTATGCTCTTGCACTAAATTGTATCTCAAATATCCTCAATCAATAGAACAGGTGGGCTACTACTTAAAGGTGTTTAGTCATGTTCGATGTTTTTGGACATAAGTTCATTCTGCAGTGACTCACTTAAGAGCCTTGTAACTGGTGGTGGGGCCCATTTGTCCTTTCGGCCAGTTACACTGTAGGAACAGCTATACCCAAGGCTACAGCTTTCGCTCTCACTTGATTTCTATAGCGGCTCGAAGGATTTACCGCTCGAGGTCGTTCCCAAGAGTATCGATCCCTTGGCAGGCCTCTCTTTAAAAAATAAAATTTTGAGCGTTACTAACACTTTTCTCTTGCACCTAGGACCACGAGAGCCAAGGGAGAGGATAGTGTGTGTTAGAAGTAGGACCACTCGACTGACTTTTGTGCACAAGCGTGCCAAACACGAAATTCACTTGTTCTTTTTAATCCAACATTTGCAAAGATGATCTAACTATTTGGAGATGTTGCTCCAACAGCCATGGTGTTCATTTTAACTTCAAAGCAATATGTTTTGTAATCTATAAGTTGAAAGTCCTGGTCAACTTAATGAAAAACACGATTGCATGAAGGAAAATTTGTTTTTGCCAAAAATAAAGACAAGTGGATTGTTCTTTTTACAGCACCAAATTTTTGAAATGTGGATTGTGATTTTTAAGTCCCAATTGATGCAAGAAAGAAAGTTTGTTTTGTTGATTTTAAGCACCAAAACAAAATGTATCCCTAACTAGAAAACAATGAAACTATTTTTTTTTTTTTGTGTTTTTAAGTTCTTTTTAAGCACTAAATAAAAAATTTTGTGATTTTTGTTGTGTTGTTAACCTGCACAAAGAAAAGAAACAAGTTAAGAAAATTAATGCTCACAGGGGGGGGCTTCCACAAGCCTAATTTTTGATTTTTCGGTTACAAGTCCATTTGGGCGACACTCTGTCGCAATAGCGCTATTCTGTGTTTTTACAGAAGCGCTGATTAATACAAAAGCGCTAGTCTGCGTGAGCAGAAGCGCTAATTTAAACAGTAGCGCTTAAAGAAAAGAAAATCCCGAGAAGACAAAAGCGCTAGAATTGTGTCAATAGCGCTGAAACGGTGACAATAGCGCTGGAATGTTGTCAATAGCGCTGAAACATTTTCAATAGCGCTACTTTAGAGTCAATAGCACTAAAAGAAATTTTTCAATAGCGCTAAAACGCGTTCAATAGCGCCGAAGCGCGACCTGTGTGGCAATTTCAACAAGAAAACATGTTAATTTCAAAAATGAAGATCAGAAGGTTGCGTGTTCGATTCACGTCGGGTTCACCAAATGATGCCCTCCTAAATGGCACAATGTTAGTTTAAGATCAAACAACACAAAACACACAAGATGTTAGAGTTAATCAATCAAAAACTAAAACATGAAGGCATTCCAAGAGAGATACTAAAAACACATGCTAATGAATCTAACTAAAGAAGTAAGACAATGAGATATCTCCAACTATCTCTTAGCATGAGATTAGCTCCTTCTCCCTTGTTCCTCTCCTCTCCAAGTTCCAAAATAGTGTAGCTCTCAGCAGCTTTTTGCACTATGGATGCTTATGGAGGATTGAGATTGTAGAATAGCTCCAAACATGAAATGAAAAAGCTATTTATGCTAAAATGATATATTTTAACCAAAAAGACAAGATTTAGTTATGCTATTGCTAAATGCTCTCTAAAATGGCTATAGTCTAAATGCTTACAAGTTTTCAGGATCTGGATTATGAAGGAATGGGCTCTATTTATAGGAAAAATGGAGCAATGGATGGCCAGGATTGAAAGGTTTAATCAAGGGTCAAGCTTGAAAGTTGGGGATCCATGTGCACAATTGGCACCAATAAAATAGTGACAAGTGTCAACACAGGATTGGGTTGAGAGAAGAGGTTGGAGGCATTAAAGGCCTGAGAAGACCTCATGGTTATCTAAAGGCTAAGAGTCAAGCCTAAATTAGGATTACCCACTAGATTAGGAGTTAATCCAAGGATAAACCTTTGTGCAAATGATTAAGAGATAATCATGGTCAAAGCATTGAAGGCTTCATGAGACCCTTGGGTTGGGTAGAGGTTGAGTCAAAACAAATGTTTTAACCATGTGGGAGAGTTTGGGTTAACCATTAATGGTTATTGGAGACTTTGTGGATTAAGTGGTTGAAAGTTGGAAGCCTTTAATGGTTTTCAAAGACTTTGGGGTTTTTGGTGGTTGAAGGTTGAAAACCTTCAATGGTTATCCAAGACTTTGGGGTCTTTGAGAAGTGACTCCATTTTGCTTAGGAATGTGACAATATTTAGGGGATGGATTAGGCTAATTAGGAAGGGGTTAGAAGAATCTAGAAGGGGATTAGATTTTGCAAGTGGATTTGGTGGGTGAGGGAAAATAAGATTTTATTAAAATAAAAATTCATTTATTTCAATAAATGTGTGCAAGTTGCATTTGTAGGAAAATGCAAGTGGGGTGGGGATAATGATTTAAATAAATGTTTTATTTAATTTATTTAAAAGAGGAATAGGGGGATTTAATTAAATAAATAGATTTTATTTATTTAATTGATTTGAATTGGATTTAATGAATGAATTAAAATAAATTGAATAATTTATTTAATTAATAGAAGAATGTTTGGGGATGAATTAATTAAATATTAATTTAATTAATTGATGGCTAGTGGATTTTTAATCGAATAAATACGAAATATTCATTTAATTAAAATGGACAGATTTGTGTGACTACACCACCAATTATACGCAAGCCGCGTATAATAATACTGTGAATCACCTATACGATGTCAGTGAACAAATTGCAACTATAACCATCAAAAATCCCAGCTCCACTTGCAATGTTGTTACGCGTCACAACAAGATTACTATAAAAGCAACTCCACAAGGCACCCCATCTATCCCAAAGCAGTATAACCTTGTGGAACAATTAGACAAAATGCCTGCACTGATATCTATCTTAGAGCTATTGTGCCTATCTCCATCCCATAAAACAATCTTGGATCAAGCTCTCCAAGAGACATCGGTCCCTACAAACCTAAATACATATCAGTTCCAAGCCATGGTTGGAAATCTAAAGTCATCACCTTGTCTCACTTTTTCCGAAAGTGACAACTCTTCCTTCCAGCAACCTCATAACGCTTCACTACACATTGAAGGATTTATCAACCAGCATAGGATCAAGCGAGTCTTGATCGATAATGGAGTCGGCCTGAATATTTGTACACTGCAGTTGGTCACAGCTTTGGGATATGCAATAGAATCAGTGGATCCCTGCCAGAAGATCACAATCAAAGCCTATGACGATGCAGAATGTTCATCCAAAGGGGCTATGGTACTACCAATCTGAGTGGGCCCTGTGGTGAAACACATTATCTATCAAGTTCTGGACCTTCCTCTGCCATACAATCTATTTTTGAGAAGACCTTGGATACATGCCATGCAAGCCATTCCATCCACCTACCATCAGTGTATCAAGTTCCCACATAATGGTGTAGAGATCACAATCCTGGGCGATGCAAACCCCTTTGCATATTGTCATAATATAAGTCATCAACCAAAGATTACCGTTCCCAACAATAGAGAAGCCATCTCCTCCACCTCATACATAAGTCCAGTCTCTCTTGCCAGTTCAAACACTACTATACCCAAGCAAGAAAAGCTCAAGATGAAAGTAGCAAAGGAAGGCCTGGGAGAATACAATTTGAGTCAACTCTTTTGTGTGGGACAAATGCCCACTTCTCCTAGAACACATGGAAAACCTCAGCGGTTACTTCAAAAACCAATGATCACGCCAGCATGTAATTTGATGCCTTTCATCCTAAGAAAGAGTCAAGAAGAA
The DNA here is from genome assembly GCF_030272615.1 of Cryptomeria japonica. Classification (NCBI taxonomy): domain Eukaryota; kingdom Viridiplantae; phylum Streptophyta; class Pinopsida; order Cupressales; family Cupressaceae; genus Cryptomeria; species Cryptomeria japonica. The sequence goes on from NC_081409.1 coordinate 804,675,319, forward strand.
AAGACCAGAGATGAGGACTTAGCAGAATGGATCTATAAAGATCCCATCACCACTGATATGCTGCAAGCTAAGCTTCCCATAGATCAGTATGGCAAAGGCCTCCTCATTATGCAAAGAATGGGTTACGATGGTCAAAGTGCTTTGCGACCTTGCAAACAAGGAAGACATGAACCACTGCTGCCGGAATTAAAGCCCAAGGATAATACAGGCCTAGGCTTTCAAAAGGAGATCTTTCCTAAGCTCGGATTCAAAGGAAAACCCAGCAAACCACTATATTAGCCTATTGCAAAGAGGACACCTTTTATTATAAAAGCAGCATCAAACACCATTGCAACTGCCCCACTGAGGCTAAAAATCCCAACACGATCGCCTATAATACCCAGCATCCCACTAATCAAACCAGTGATCCCATCAGCAACAACAATAACATCAATAGCACCATTAGCAGCAACAATTGTATCAGAACCCGCAGCAACATCTACAACATCAGCAATTCCAGCAGAAGTAGCAGAGTCAACACTACCGATACTCCCCGTATTGGATTCATTGATCCCTATCATCCTTCCTGTAGCTCCGATCATTTCATCTACAAAGGTACATCAACCGATCACACCTGCAGTGTTTAACTCAAAGGACATCCTAGTATGGTATAGTAATCGGATACTGGAAAGTAACTCAGAGACCGACTCACATGAATGGGAATTTGATTCCATCCAGCTTAATACTTCAGATGAGGAAGACACATCACTACCTCCACCACGCAAAGACATCCCTGTTTACGGAGAAGCACAGATTAAGACCTCTTGGGTTCCTGAGTTGGAAACTTCTTCCACAGACCCTACGTCACTAACTACGCCTGATTCTGACAGGGAGAGTACCATCAATGACCTTCACCACAATGTCTTAACCCTCACTGACACATCTAACGAACTTAACTTAATCAAAGAAGTAATGCCCATTATCCATCCAGAACTCATCGAATGGAACCAACCTAATCCCCCATGTCTTGACCTTTTCCAAACCGATGAGGCACTCATTGACTTTTTGGAACTACGGGATAACATACCAAGTGGGGATCATAAAGCTGGATTCGCCATTGAACTTAATAGTGCAGCATACTTCGGGGTGGATGCCAAACCTTTCAGCTGCAAAAATATAACAATAAAACATGGATCTTCCAGTGAAAACCACACCGTGGCACTGTTTGATCCAACAAAAGTAAAAAGAAAAAGCGTTTCCAATGGTGAAAACCTCTCTGAGGTGCCTAAGTATGAAAGGTTTGACATCCTTCCCTGTAGCACACAATAGGAACGATCAACGATTCTCATTGAGGAAATAAAAGAATACAATGTGGGGACTCCTGAAACTCCTCACCACATACATCTAGCATCTCTTCTAACTCCAGAGGAACAACCTAGGTTTGTAGAGTTCTTCTAGAAGTGTCAGATCAACTTTGCATGGTCATATGCAGACATGCCACGGCTTGATCCTGATTTAGTCATGCATCACCTCACCATAGCAGAAGGAGCCAAGCCTGTCAAGAGGAAGCTTCGCAAGATGCATCCTCATATTGCAGTACTAGTCAAAGCAGAACTCAAGAAACTCCTAGATGTTGGTTTCATTAGACCAATTGATTATGCAGATTGGATATCCAATATTGTGCCTGTCGGCAAACCAAATGGGGCATCCATATTTGTATTGACTTTAGAGATCTGAATAAGGCATGTCCTAAGGATGACTTCCCCCTAACAAACATCGACATCATAGTGGACCTAACACCAGGACATGCCATGCTTTCACTCATGGATGGCTTTTCAGGATACAATCAGATAAAGATCGCACCAGAGGATCAACATAAGACAGCCTTCACATGTCCATGGGGCACATACTGCTGGAATGTAATGCCTTTCGGTCTCAAGAATGCAGGAGCGACCTATCAACGAGCAATGACCACCATCTTCCATGACATGATGCATACTATGATGGAAGATTATGTTGATGACTTACTAGCAAAATCACTCACCAGAGAAGGTCATCTCGACATATTAGATAAAATCTTTGATACACTAGAACAATATCATGTTCGACTCAACCCAAATAAATGTGTCTTTGGAGTAACCTCAGGGAAGCTTCTAGGATACATTGTCTCAAGCAAAGGTATTGAGGTCGATCCAGCAAAGGTCAAAGAAATCATAAACATGCCACCACCAAAGAACATCAGTCAGCTAAGGACATTACAAGGACGGCTACAATCCATTCGAAGATTCATTGCACAACTGGCAAGTCACCCCTTTACACATCTGCTACACAAAAACATTCACTTTCAATGGGATGCTAGATGCCAACAAGCATTCCAGATGCTTAAAGACTATCTCATGAATACACCATTGTTGATCCCACCAGATCCAAGCAGACCTTTGTTACTCTATATATCAGCAACAAGTATAGCATTTGGAGTACTTCTGGCACAACATAATGCAGAAGGGAAAGAGTGTGTTGTTTACTACATCTCTCGCACACTGGTTGGCTATGAACTCAACTACACACTTATTGAGCGAGCTTGCCTAGCAATAATCTTGGCAGCCACTAAACTAAGGCACTATCTATTAACACACAAAGTACAGCTCATTGCAAATATTGATCCACTAAAATACTTACTCAGTAAAGCAGCAATGACAGGCCACCTGGCCAAATGGGTGATGATTCTCAGTGAATTTGACATTGAGTATGTGGACCGTAAAGCTATCAAAGGTCAAGTTATTGCAGATCAGTTGGTCGATGCACCACTCATAGGCGATCATCCTCTCATTTCCAACTTTCCAGATGAAGAGATATTCATGATCACTACAGCACAACCATGGAAACTATACTTTGATAGTTCATACACTAGGCATGGCTCGGAGGCAGGCATTTTGTTTATCACACCTCAAGGTGACAGCATCCCGAAGTCTTACAGGATCACATTTCCATGCACAAATAACATAGCAGAGTATGAGGCCTTGATCACAGGACTTAGGCTCGCCATACAATGGAAGTTACAAGAAATACAGGTATATGGCGACTCTCAACTAGTCATTTGACAAGCAACTGATAAATATCAGACTAAGGATGACAAACTCATGCCATACAAACAAATGGTGGACAAATTAAAGGCATCATTTACTACTATCACCTTTGAGCAAATACCAAGAGATCAAAATCGCGCTGCTAACGCTATGGCTACCATTGCATCTCTCTTAGATCTTCCACATAATTCAACACGCTATGAGTTCTTGGTAGAATAGCTTTGGATCCCCGCTTATGATATCCCGAATCTGAGATGATATGTCGCCTAATCGGTTCCGAATCCCCATGGTATGGTGAGTTCTACACTTATCTCCGCGATCACACCCTTCCTCCTAACCAATCGAATAACCAACGTAAAACCTTCATTCGCCAAACCGCTCGATATACCATTATTGTTGAAACCCTATACCAACGCAGTCTTGATGGTACTCTCCTTCAATGTCTGGAACGGGATGAGATAACAAATACCTTGGAAGAGGTACATGAAGAAATTTGTGGAACTCATGCAAGCGGTCCGTCACTAGCCAAGAAACTCCTACGCACTGGATACTATTGGCCATCCATGGAAAAAGACTCCTACTACTTTGTCAGAAAGTGCAAGAAATGCAAAGTTCATGGAGACCTAATACATGCACCAGCACAGGAATTGCAACCAATCACAACACCATGGCCCTTTGTCAATGGGGTCTTGACCTTGTGGGTAAAATCCATCCATCTTCATCCAATGGCCACAAATTCATTATTACCGCCGCTGAATACTTCACAAAGTGGATCAAAGTTGTTCCACTTACCCAAGTTACCGGCAAGCAGATTGCCTCATTCATCCTCAATTACATCATCTGCTGGTATGGTGTACCCATGTCCATCATCACAGATAACGGTCTTCCTTTCAAAAATCAGGATGTCTGTGAACTCTGTGAGAAATTTCGCATCCAGCACCGCTTTTCCACTCCCTATTACCCCCAAGGAAATGGTCAAGCCAAAGCGTCAAACAAGAACATATTAAGAACCCTAAAGAAGACAGTCAATGATGTCAGTCGTGATTGGCACGTTCAATTGAATCCAGCACTATGGGCATATCGAACTAGCATTTGAACCCCTACAGGCGCAACTCCTTACTCATTGGTCTATGGTGCAGCTATTTTACCTATTGAGGTCGAGATACCATCACTACAGGTTTCCTTGCACAATCTCATCGATGATGAAGCATACAGAGTATCCCGTCTCCAAGACTTAGAGCTACTTGATGAGAAACGACAAGATGCATACAATCACCTCAAGGCCTATCAACAGCGCATGAGCAGAAGCTATAATCATCGAGTTAGACCTCGCACATTCGAGGTAGGTGATCTTGTTCTTCGAGAAAATTCTCATAATCAACCCAACCAAGAACATCAAGGAAAGTTTGAATCAAATTGGCTGGATTCATATGTTGTCACTGTTGTATTTGGGTCCGGGGCATATCAGTTGGCTACTTCAAAAGGAGAACCACTAGCAGATCTGATCAACAACATGCACCTGAAATGGTTTTATACATAAGCTACACAGAGAGTCAAGCTCCCATATATATCGGCAAAAATACCAAAAACATCCAAATAAATGACCTGAGGAAACATACAAAAACATCAAAATAGTAAAGAAAAAATCATACATCCAAACGGTGAACAACCACTCTGGTGGCACCTTGGATAAGTACGATGGTGAAAACCTGGCAAGTAGGCACCACTCGTAAAGGCTATGGCTCCATTATCTTTCAGACTTGTTGCGATCACATCCACTACATACACACATCCATCCATCCAAACCATGGCTTGTTATTAATCTGCAATCAAGAAAGTACTTCATGTGTCCGGCATCCCGCTTTTTCATAGTCATGTTTAAACTGGGGGCAATGCCCTTAATCTAGTTTGATGGAAGTGGATTATACATTATTCTTATGATTCGTTGGGTTCTTCATTCAAAACTATCTCGCAAAATCCAAAAACATTCAAAACTATGTATGGTGAAAATGGATAACAATAATAACAAAATTGAAAGGCTAAATGAATTCAACCACCAAACCCTAGCCTAACAACAACAAAGATCCACCATAACATATGAAGATTACCTAAGACAATGCAAATAACTCAAAATCACAAAGATTATACCATCACATGTCCAATAGGGTTTTGATCTCCATTCTTCCTATCTCCATTGATCTTGTTTGATATGCTTGCTCTCAGATTTTTGTATGCACAAGAGCTCAACAAAGAACGGAATGTGGTTGCAAGTGGAATTGTAGTGTAGCCAAGTTGCATGAAAGATCATTAGGGTTTGACAATGAAGAAAGCATCTCCTTAAATAGAAGACACAATAAGATAATGGAGGGTTAAGATTGAGAGGTGTAAAAAAAGAGGTCGGCTAGGATTAGAGGGTAGGTAAAAGAAATACCAAAATAATGAAAGAGGTAGGTAGTGTATGAATTAAGAGATGACTGACATGTGTCATGTGTAGAAAAGGATAATGAATTAATTAAATAAATAAAGATTTATTTAATTAATAGAAGAAGTAGGACAATTAAATAAATAAAATATTTATTTAATTTAGGAAAGGGATAATTTAAATAAATAAATGTATTTATTTAAATGAGAAATAAGGCTAGAAGAGGATAAATGAATTAATTAAATAAATAAAAATTTATTTAATTAATAGAAGAAATAGGCTTAGATAATTAAATAAATAAAATATTTATTTAATTAGACATGACAATTTTGGGTGTCTACATTTTGCCCCTCTTTGAGACAATGCGGCTTGTCGCGTTGTTTCAAAGAAGATAAGATGAACTGATACAGAGTTGCCCCAAGATGGGAATTATATGCCCCCTCGAGAGATTGGATGAAAATGTCTGAAAAGATTGCAGACAATCTCTCGATAAGAAAGACGGGAGAGAATGGACTGATCAGATAAAGTGACAAAGTCACGGGATAAGGAAGACTGACTCGGAAAATGAGAGCTAGGGCAGTCTATAAGATAGACCACGGGGGAAAATACATCCTCATTGTCATCTACACCATCACAAGAGCATAGTGCAAAGAGAAAATAAAGCAGCAACAGTCAGCAGCGATGGCTTTTGTTCATAGATTTGACCGTGTTCGCCGATTCTAGAGGCCAACAGAGGCAGGAGAGCCAGTGAGTACCACAAAACCTCCTTGTACTTTGATGCATTTATTATTGTCATTAATTCATACTAGGTAATGTAATAAATGTGCATTTATGTCAAGAAAATGTGTTTGTGTCCAAAAATGCGAATTTGTGTCTTCCAGGTCAAATCGGCAGTTCTGTGATGAACATACGTTGTCGATTGGATAAGCTGCTGAGAGGATACACTCAAGAAGGTCCTCTAGGGAAGACTAAGATAGATCAAGGCACTTTGTGATGAACAGTGAGTACCAAGATAGAGTACTTTGTGATGAACAGGGAGTACTAAAATATGAGCAGCACTTTGTGATGAACAGGGAGTGCAAATGTGAGTAACACTTTGTGATGAACAGTGAGTGTCACACACGTAGTACTTTGTGATGAACAGGGAGTACTACTAGGATAGATAGCAACACTTTGTGATGAACAGTGAGTGTCACTAGGATAAATAGCTATGTGCATTTAGATAGCGAGTAGCATTTTGTGATAAATAGTGAATGCCACTATCACTGACATGATTTGATTTGCTTGACTGCAGGAGTACTTGCCGATGCTGGAGTCACGGGAGAGATTCCCATCGACTCAGAGGTTGCGAGCTGAGTTGACAGTCGAGGACTGAGCTGCGATTGAGGTTATGGGATTGAGATACATTCTGTATGTGCCTGAGTTTCGGGTGAACATGGGATTGTTGACTGCACTGGCTGAGAGATGGCACTCAGAGATTTGTAGTTTGCATTTGCCGATGGGTGAGATGACAGTCACCTTGGAGGATGTATATAGGATTCTACGGATACCGATCGATGGGGAGTTAGTACCCTATGATCGAGACGGAGATAGGGATGCACTGAGACGAGTGTTCTAGGATCCAGGACTAGGGATGAGGGTGGGACATGTGGCATGGGATACCATGACATGGATAGGATTAACACTACCAATAGTGTTGGCAGGAGTGATCAGTGAGTTCCTCTGTATCAGTTTTGTACCATTTTATATAATGATGTAGACACCTGCGGGTGATTGTAGCCATATGATTTTGACATCATTGTATCATGACACTTTATATATATATGAGATGATTCATCTTTGCGGAAGCTATATGCATGTGTACCGATGTGATGAGATTTTTCATGATGTATGTTTTATGTGATACATGTTTTATGACATGGATGCTTATATGATGCAATGCAATATATTTTTGTTCTTTTTATGTTGTATATGTGATGCATGATGCAAATGTGAATGTATGTAATGCAAATGAATATGATAATGCAAATGATTATTTACATAATGAAAATGTGAGATGTGCTAACATGTGTTGTATGCAGGATGTGATGCAATTGTGATATCTATATGTATGTATGAAATGCTTATATGTGGTGATGTAGGTGTAACTATATGAAATGCAAATGTTTTTGGTGTGTCATTCTACTCAGTCATGTGATAGCGGGCTACGCGGACTCGAGAAGGACAATGGAAGTCAATCAAGAAAGGGGGATGGAAGACAGAAGATATGAACGTGAAAGAGCTTCTTGTGCGTTATCATCATTGAGCTTTATTATGGCAGAATAGGTTATGACAATCGAGGCATTTGTTCGGCCCAGAAAGTCATTGTACCTGTTTGCATGGAGATAAGACAGTCACAAACAAGGAATGCCCCAGTTTACACTAGACTCACAGTGTCCTCATATCCTTGGACCAGTCATAGCATTACTAAAAGACAATCCACAGACAGCAAATGCAAATAGGTGACGATACCCCATCCTCGCCTTTCTAGTCAAAGACATCCTGGAGATAGAATCTCTAGTCAAAGACATCCTGGAAAAGCTAAAAGACATGTCACCAAAAAGATAAAATCAAAAGAAAACCAAGACTCGACACCAACATCCACTGTAGTCCTCAAGTTTAGTGTCTCTTGTCACTTGTTTAAGTCTTATTCGATTGTGGTCACAATGTTCACTTTCACAAAAAGGCTAGATAGCACTGAACCATATGTTGTCTGAGTCTGTTGAAATGTTTGATTTGTTGAAGCCCATTGTTGCTGTTGTGTCTCATCTGAAACTGACTGAATCCATGAAACTGATACTTTATTGCGAAGAAGACAAAACTTTATTGCGGATCTGCGATGCAAATGTTGCTTTATTGCGGATTGCGCGTGAATAGACTAAAGGAAGCTGGAAGAAACTGTACTCCTTGAAACATGTGATGTTCTCAGTTCCACACCCATCACTAGACGTAGGATTTGCCTTAGCCACAGATAGGATCTGATTTATTATGGATGGAAAGGGATGTGAAAAGGGAGGTTTATTATGAATGGCTAACCAATCTTGGGTAGATCAATAACAAGCCATGATGGGAATGGGTAAGTTTATTATGAATGAATAGGTTGTGAGTGTGTGCAAAGTGAAATGATGAAGAGAATCCTAAAGGAGGCAGGAGCAATGTCTCTACACATGGCGCTGGTGACCCAGTTTTCACCATGGTACTTGCCCAGGGCGCCACCGAAGTGGTTTTCACCGTTGGACGAAATTATTTCTCTTTACTTTTTTTGATTTTTCAATGTTTTTTATGTCACAAGGCGCCTGTTTGCCAGGTTTTCACCAAGTAACGATTTTTTTTTGTTTTATAATTTTTTTTGTATTTTTGTATTTTTTGATTTTTTTTGTATTTTTTTAAATTAGGATACTCTGAAGAGCTATGTGTAAAACCTGCGAAGGTGAATGCTGTTGATTGGATCCTCCAAAGGTTCACCTTCTGTAGTTGAGAGCTGATATGCCCCAGATCCATATGTTGCTGTAATGATGTAAGGACCAAGCCAGTTTGGTTCAAACTTGCCCTTCTTCTCTCTGTCTTGCTGATGTTTGGGATTTTCTCTGAGAACCAAGTCACCTAACTCAAATGTGTGAGGCTTGACTTTATGATTGTAGATGCACTATTCCTTGACTGAATGATGTGTAGCTTGAGTGTCTGTCTTCCTTGATAAAGGAATTGAGATAGAATTACTAGTGTGTGGACTACACAGGCCCATATGCGTGTCACCTGAAGAAGTTTGGGCATCACTGATAATAAAGTCCTTTGAGGAAGCTCCATTAAAGGTCCATGATGTATCACTAGAAGGAAAAGGATGTGTGGGACAAGTGGATGAGTTATGAAGGCTTATGATTGCGAAAAGAAGTGAAAGTAGGATAGCATGATGGAGACTTAGGATCAAAAAGTATGCTTTATGACTTGATATTTTAGAACTTTTGCCCCCAGTTATTTTGGTGTTAGGGGAGATCAACTCTTGCTCTTTTTGCTTCATATGAGTTTTATCCTTGACTTTGATTTTTGTAGAGTCCAATAGCTTTTGATTTTGATTTGGACTGAAGCACTTTTCTTTATTTTTGACTTTTAAATTTTTCTTTTCAAAGCTTGATTTTTGATCCCTAATGAGTAAGGGCTTTTGTGATTCCTGTTGATCCAAGTCTGGGAGTGGAGTGGAAATGGAATGAGTGGATGAAATGGTAAAGCTATGTGAGTTCTCAAGAGGGCTAGCGATACGCTCATTAGATTCTTCACTGAAACCACTCTTAGGACTATTGATATCAAGAGATGCTTGCACCACTAGAGGAGATTTGCATTCAAACTTAGTAGCCAGAACACTAGGTGGTTCACACCCAATTCCTTGCAAATTGTTAATAGATTGTTCCTGTTGACTGAATGGCTTAGGAGACTGTGGGAGTTGATCAACATGAAAGATATACTCACCACATCCCATGTCTTTAATCTTTATCTTTTCTTTTAGCTCTGTTTGCTTTGGTGTAGAAGCTTTTAAGGATTCTGGATCCACATATACTGAAGATGGAACAGCTTCTCGATTGACTAGAATTGTTATTTCTGACCGGGGTTGCAGATTGTTGCAATATATGAATGGATTTGGATCCACTTTGACAGTCACTTCAACTCCATTGTGTGGAAACTTGATACATCGATGATATGTAGATGGTACTGCACTCATCTCATGAATCCACGGACGTCCTAACAATACATTATACGTGAGATCTAGATCTAGGACTTGACAAACCACATCCTTTGTGACTGGCCCTATTCTTAGTGGTAAGGTGACCGTGCCCTTGGACGAGCGCTCTTCATCATCATAAGCCTTAATGGTGATTTGGTTTGTAGAATTCACAGCTTTATCAGAATATCCCAATTGTCTGATGGTGCTCAATGTACAAATATTAAGACCTGCTCCTCCATCTATCAAGACTCGCTTTATTCGATGTTTATGTATGAAGGCTTCAACATGTAGAGGTGCATTATGTGGCTGACTTATGGAGGCGTCATCAGCTTCTGTGAATGTGAGGGAGTGTGGAACAGATAGGTATCCCACCATGGTTTGAAACTGGTCCACGTTCAGATCAGTAGGGACGGCAGTATCTCTCAAGATTTTGTCAAGGATAGCTTTATGTGCAGGAGATATACGTAAGAGCTCAAGAATAGAGATGAGCGCAGGTGTCTTCCCTAGTTGTTCTACAAGGTCGTACTCAGGCTTAATTGATAAAGGATTGGTATTCTTAGTGGAAGCACCTGGCAATGTAATCTTACCTCGACGGGTTGTAACATGACATTCAGAGGTAGATGCAGACGAGGATCCCACACCTTTTAAGACAATTTTGGGTCTCTGAGAAGAATTCTCAGGATTTTTGTTCTTGATGGTAATAGTAGAGATATGATTGTCCATGGAGATGTGATTGATAGTAGAATCATAATTGTAAGATGCTCTAGTGTAATTGGCTTGATCATCTGTGACTTTGCCTTTTCCTTTGTCATGTTTTGGGAATGGTTCCTTAAACATCGCATGTTCTTGATTAGACGAATGTCCCTCAATCTCAATGTCACCTCTATCAATGAGATCCTGTATGATGTTCTTCAGTCGATGGCAATTACCTGTCTTGTGACCCTTGCTCTTATGAAATTTGCAATACTCATCATCATTCCACCAATTCAGTTTTACCTTTGGTTCATATGGAGGAAAATCTGGGACCGTGATCACTTTGTTTGCTACAAGCTTTTTGAATACTGATTCAAGTGGTTCTCCCAATGGAGTGTACTTCCTTCGTGGTTTAGAAGTTGTTTGATTGTTCACTTGATTGTTGGTAGAACTTGATCCAGAAAAGACGACCTTGGGTCTCACTGTGTTGGCATCAACAACACCATCATTAACTGTGTTCTTGTTCTTGTTCCAAAATTTTGGTTTGTCCTTTCCTTTGAAGTCCTCTTTGTTTTCTTTGAATAGTTTGATAACTCCTTGTTCAATTAAGACTCTTTCTGTTGCTAGGCCCTTTTCAATGACATCCTTGAATGTAGACAAACAAGCTTTTCTGAGATCATAGCCAATAGCCTTGTTAACATTTTGTGTGAACATCTCCACCATTTGTTTTTGCGGAATTTCGCAAGAGCATCTACTAGCTAGGTTTCTCCATCTCTATAAGAATGTTGCGAAAGATTCTCCTTCCTTTTGTTTCGTATTGCACAAGGTAGTAACTAAGACATCTGTTTCAATGTTGTAAGAGAAATGCTGAATGAATGCCTCTGCTAAGTCGCCCCATGACTTAATACCGGGAGGTAATTGAGAAAACCATTCCATAGCTTGGTCACCTAAGCTCTGTGGGAACAACCTCATCAAGTATGTTTCTTCTGCCGCTACCTCAATGCAAGCTGTGAAGAATTGTCTTATATGTGCCTTGGGGTCTCCTCTCCCTCTATATTTGTCAAATTTTGGTGTTACAAAGTGCGGAGGAAACGAAGGCATTGGAATGCTCTTATCGAAGGGATAAGGGCATATATCTCTCATAGTGTATGTAGGTTTGGATGTACTCATGTCCTCCACTTTCTTTTGTAGATCTCTAATTTGTTGCTCCAAATTATTTTTGGGAGGAGATTGATTTCTTGTAGCATACCCCATGTTTGTAACACCCATTTGAGGAGGAACTTATTGCATGTATGGATGATACTGATCGTAGACATGTCCATATGGAGGTCTATATTGTTGCGACATGTATGGAGCACTTGGCATAACTTCTTGTTGGGCAACCCCATATCTGTTTTGTGTGTATAAACCATATTCAATGGGCCTTTCATTTTCCATTGTGTTGCCCCCAATTTTGGCATGAGGTCTCCTTGTGTCAAAATTTTGAGGATGTCCTTGAGTATCCACTTGTTTTGATTGGTTCATACCTTGAGCATGTGATTGAGCATAAGGCCTCCATGAGGGTCTTTGAGTGTAAGTATCATATGCTTGAGCTTGTGTATGTGGGATTGCTGGTTTGTGAAGCAAAACTGATGGTGACTCCGGCATCATATTATTTGGTCCTCTATTTCCTCCACTATTTGGTCTCCTTTGATCCATGTTGGGTTGAGTTTGTTGTGAGGGTCGACTTTCCATAAGTTGAGATAAGTCAAAATCATGCGGTATTTTAGCTCCACTTTGTGCCATCATGTTTAGAAAGTATTGACGATCTCTCCTCATTATCTTTTCAACCAATCTATTGAATTGAGGATCCATTATGGATTCTTGTATGTCTGCTGATAGTATTGAAGAATTGTCAACTGTGTCATTGTGTGTAGCATTGTTGTTTATAGTGTTTGCGCTTTCCACATTTGGATTGTGTCTATAAACATTCATATCTGGTAATGTAGTGTGCTCAGGATTGAAGAATAAATCATTGTCATACTCATAAGAACTCATGTTGGCGGATTCTTGAGCTTCTTTAGCTATTCTCCTAGATTTTTGAAGGCGGGTTTCAACCATGAACTAGGTATTAGACCAAGATGTGAGAGACTAGATGAAAAATGAAAAGAGTATGGAAGACCAAGAGTTGTATGGAGTGTATATGAATCTTGAGGTGTACTTGCAATGTCCAAAGTGTAAGACCAAGTATGTAAGTAGTAGAGTAGGTGTGACTTCCAAAGAGAGGATAGTTTCTCTTGATGAGGTAAGCTGACCTTGACCCTAAGTAAGACCAAATGAGACCCAAAGGTAAAAAACCTTGATGAGGGACCACTTAGCAATGTGTAGTTGTATGTAGTGTGTTGACAAAGTATGATGAGGACAAGCAAGTGACCTTTTGACTCAAGTTTAGACAAATGTGAATGTAAAATGAGATGTGAAGCAATGATGGACTATGTGAGACCCAAGGACAGGTTGAATGCTAGATGAAACCTGAAGAAACAACCTAGGAAGCTCAAGTATTCCGAAACTGATTTCTCTTGTTTGCTGGACTGTGAAATTTTTCCAATTTGTGAAGTTTTTGGTTGTGACCAAATCTGAATGTTTGACTATTTTTTGTGACAAGAGGACACAATGTTGATGAGGACTCAATGTTTGCAAGTGTTTAGACTGCAAAATGACTCCAAGAAAGTGTGTTGTTTGATGTAAAATTGTTTTGCATACACTTGAAAACACAAAAGACACAATGTTTTGTTGTTTGGTCTTGATTGTTTGAATGTTTAACATAAGTCAAGCACAATTCTTATGGCTGGCCAAGACAATAGTTGTTGATCCCACATGGGGTTTTACCCCTGAGGCTACGCTATTCAGAGCGGATACTTAGATGCTTGACCTCACTGGCTCCACCCTCGGCACTCACTTCTCGGGTCAGCCAAGCATCAGTCCCCATGAAAACTCCCCATGGAAAACTTTGTATCTCTACTAAGAACCGTATGTGTGTGGGCCGCTACCAGAGGTCCGACCTCCTGCCCCAACAACTAGAAGGATTTGGGCCTCTAAAACAAAATGGTGCTAGTAAGGGCATCCGCTCGTGTGGCCATACATGCGGCACTTTCAGCTCTGTAAATACAGAAGGCTCCCAGCCGGTAGGGGTTACGCCCTACAACTGATCAAATAAATTTGATCAAACGGGTTTATGGGGAGACATAGTGTCGGTATGAACTAATCAGCACACGTTATTCATAGTTTTCACCATGAATACATTTGATTATAGTGGTTTGGATGAGGTGGGTTTTCCTCGCTACCACTTGGGTCGTTCTCTTCTCACTAGTAGTCCTAATGACCATACGGGAAGACAGGCCCTCTAAAGATTAAACAAAAAGAGCCTATTGCTCAAGACACAAAAGACAATGATTCAATTTTAGTGCACCAATTGAAGTGTTTGCTAGTCTATGAAAACAAGGCACACAATAAAAATCCAAAAACCTTTGCCAAGGACCTGCAACAAAGATTTATTAGTAGTTTGGATTGTTTCAAATGATCACCCCTTCCTGCAAGCACACAAGTTAGGTAAATTTTAGATCCAAAAGACTTTGTGAAATAGGGGCCTTCAACAATGTGTTTTGTTGACCAATTCAAAGACCTGATTCATCATAAAAAAAGAACACCTGTAAAATTTCAAGATATTTCCAGAAATGTAAGAAAATCCAAAAAATTTGTTAATTTGCTCCAAAAATTAATTTTTTATGAAAAATCATAAAAAATTCATATAAAATGCAAAATCGATCCAAAAAATCTAAAATTTTTACTGAATATTTTTGATAGTCTTCCAAACCTGCACAAAAAATTTCCTGCAACAAATCCAAGCAGTTTGTGAGATATGAATAAAATAATGCAAAACCCTAATTTTCAAAGATCTGATTTTTGAAGAATGATTTTGCATCAAATTTAAAACCACAAAGAACAGATCCTGTGTATAATTCTGAGAGATTTCCAAAAATGTAAGAAAATTCAAAAAATTCGCTAATTTGCTCTCAAAATTAATTTTTTATGAAAAATCATAAAAAATTCATATAAAATGCAAAATCGATCCAAAAACTCTAAAATTTTTACTAAATCTTTCTGATACTGTTTCCGACCTGCACAAAAAATTTTATGGCAAAATTCGAAGCTGTTTGTGAGATCTGATCAACATAAATAAAAACCCTAATTTTTAAAGATCTGATTTTTAGGGAAATATTTTGCATGAAAATTAAATTCACAAAGAATAGATCTTGTGTATAATTATGAGAGATTTCCAAAAATGTAAGAAAATCCAAAAAATTCTCTCATTTGCTCTCAAAATAAATTTTTTATGAAAAATCATAAAAAATTCCTAAAAATTGAAAATTTGCTTCAAAAATTCTGAATTTTGGATTGAGAGCTCCTGATACTTTCTTCAACCTGCAAAAAAAATTTGGTGCAAAATTTCCAAGCCGTTTATGAGATATGATCGAATCTCTCCAAGATCTTGATTTTGTGTCCAAAACCCTAGCTACACAAGGTTATTCTCCAAATTGTTTTACAAAATAGCAATATAGGGTTAGAAAAATCTGCAAAAAAAAATAGATCTAAGAAAAATCCATGTCCCACGGGGCGTGCCAAAATGTGTATGGTGAAAATGGATAACAATAATAACAAAATTGAAAGGCTAAATGAATTCAACCACCAAACCCTAGCCTAACAACAACAAAGATCCACCATAACATATGAAGATTACCTAAGACAATGCAAATAACTCAAAATCACAAAGATTATACCATCACATGTCCAATAGGGTTTTGATCTCCATTCTTCCTATCTCCATTGATCTTGTTTGATATGCTTGCTCTCAGATTTTTGTATGCACAAGAGCTCAACAAAGAACGGAATGTGGTTGCAAGTGGAATTGTAGTGTAGCCAAGTTGCATGAAAGATCATTAGGGTTTGACAATGAAGAAAGCATCTCCTTAAATAGAAGACACAATAAGATAATGGAGGGTTAAGATTGAGAGGTGTAAAAAGAGAGGTCGGCTAGGATTAGAGGGTAGGTAAAAGAAATACCAAAATAATGAAAGAGGTAGGTAGTGTATGAATTAAGAGATGATTAACATGTGTCATGTGTAGAAAAGGATAATGAATTAATTAAATAAATAAAGATTTATTTAATTAATAGAAGAAGTAGGACAATTAAATAAATAAAATATTTATTTAATTTAAGAAAAGGATAATTTAAATAAATAAATGTATTTATTTAAATGAGAAATAAGGCTAGAAGAGGATAAATGAATTAATTAAATAAATAAAAATTTATTTAATTAATAGAAGAAATAGGCTTAGATAATTAAATAAATAAAATATTTATTTAATTAGACATGACAATTTTGGGTGTCTACAAAAACAATCATCAAAATACCAAAAACATTCAAAACAATCACAAAATCCAAAACATGATAAAACATCAAAAATCAAATAAAAATGTGGCAGGCACATTGTACATACTCATCCAAGTAGATACCAAACAAAGCATTGCAAAATACTCACATGATGATCACTTCTCCAAATTGACCAAACAATCAACATCAACAATCAAACTATCTTCAATAAGGATGCATCCTTCCTTACCAAAACACAGACAAAATGACATTTTCTTTGACAAGAAAATTTTGTGTTAAGCTATCAAATACTTGGTTGATTTGTGGATTATCTATATCAGGATCTTACAGCATTGTTTGTGTATCTTCGGCGCATTATTTCGATGAAGTTCTGGGGCATGTACTAATGGTGTCTACGTGGGAAGTTCACTAAGCTACATGATCTTATGCAAAATGCAGTCATAGATCACTACGGCTTGCTGACTACAGCATATACCTCGACCATATGAGCATGAACCATTACCAAGGATCCATATTCTTTATTCTTTATGTATATACTGTTTTGTTTGCAAGAACAATGCTCCTTCTTTGGTTCCTCCTCATCCAATTTGGATAAAGGTTTTTTTGTCTCTTATTAAGGTGTGAACTTGTCTCAGGATATGATCAGCCCAAGATCAAGGAGGACGATCCAAGTCATGCATGAACGGAGATGATCCTTGTCTGTTCCATAAGCAATACTCTAGTCGACTTGACCCATTATATCAAGTTGTTTGTATTAACTTGCTATATCAAATCCATGTAAGAAATAATCTGGTCATCTTGAATCATTATGTCAAGATGCTAGTATTTTCTTACAACATTTTAAAACTCAATGATGAAAAATAAAGCACTATGGATCGTCATTTCATCTCATCTGTTTATATTGCATTCCGTTGCATACCATTCATCCATTTACTCATTTATTTTCATAATTGTGCATGAAAGTGTGAATAAAGTTAAAATGAGCAGTTCTACGATAATTGAGCTGGTCTTGGATACAATCACGATCGAGTACTCTAATACATCATCAGTGCATCATGAAAAGTATAACCAGCCTTGCATTCATCTATCATCATCATTACATTTAGTTGCATTTTGCATCAAGAACATTTCATATCATTTTAGTTGTTTAAAATGCATATAGTTCATTATCATTTATTAACACTAGTCTTCTTATATCATTTCATCATTGCATAATGTTTAGATTCATTCATATAAACCAATTGTCCTTGATTGTGTTAGCCATTTACTATGCATTCATTTAGTGTCAGTTATCAATTATCATTTTATCATCTTTTATTATCCTTTATCATTTATCGTTGCATACATTCATTTATCTATTCATTAGTTAAAAAGTGCATTCATTCATCCATTATTAAGTGTCTTATTATGCTCATTTTAGGATTCATTTACATTGCATTCATTATTCCTTTTTTAATTGCATTAAGGTGCAGTTATTAAACCATAAGTTGCATTATCATCACATTATCATTTTACTTAATCATATTTAGGCGTTTAGAATCATAAAACCATTTGTCTCAAACATTGGTTTATCCCATTTTATATATACATTATACATATGCATTCAATTAGAAATCATCATATAAACATTTGTACTTTACATTTGTTTATCCATATTACATTAATCTAAAAACCATCTAGATGCATTTACATACATAGAATCATTCATTCAAAACATTGCATTAACATCATTGCATATCATTATCTCATCATTATATCAACATGAAGCACAAGATCCTGTCTATATCGTCATAAGCATACATCATCATCATGACATTACATACTTAAAGCAATACATCAAACAAAACATGCACACATGTATAAACCTGCATTCATATGTCAGTATCCAACATCATAAATCATCATAAAACATGCATATAGGAATCATCTCATAAATGCATACATATACAAGTATCCATCTAAGCATAACATCCATACATATCAACATGCATATCATCAAACATATGGGATCTCCTCATCTATATCATCTCATGTATCAAAGTACAATTAAGTCTACAAAAATCGGCTACCAAGAGCCATCCAAAACATAGTCCAAAATAACAATATAAATACATGCATGCAAAAATGCTCTCTCAGATGCCACTCTGACCAGATGTTGCACCACCATCACCACCTGCTCCCCCACTAGTCCCTGCACCATCTGATCTATCTCTCCATGGAGGCCCCATCAAACCCCCACTAGATCCTGCACCACCTGACACCTCTCTCCGTCCTGGACCCACCATGCCCCCACTGCTCTGCACCCTCTGACACCGCTCTGACCTGGTCTGCTGCATCTGTGTATAGCTCAGTGTTTGTTGACTAGCTGGCACCACCTGCTCATATAATCCCTACCAATACTCTATCTTAGCCTGTGCTTGTCCAAATTGTCTCATCACCTCCCTAGTAGGACCCTGTTCTCCTACTCCAACCCGGACTCTCTCCTGTAGCTCCGCTAATCTCTCCACTGCACTATCCCTCTCCTGCAGCACTACAGACAACTCTAACTCTTGTGCAAATAGTTGCACATCTCTCGCTGCAACCTCTACCTCCAGATCCTCCACTCGTGTCTCGGCTACTGTCAGTCGAGTCTGCAAATGTGCTAGCATATGATCCCGAAGATCACCACCCCCTGTCTCTCCCTCCTCTGTCTCCATAGGTGCCTCTCTAGTGGCTCCCTCCCCTCTATCCATCGGTATCTCCCTCTGCATACCTCGACCACCTAATCCGACTCCTCCCATCACCAACAGTCCCTGTGATATCCGCAGTGGCAATCTGCCTCTCCCTCTCCGCTGGACCCGACCACCTAGGCCACCTAATCCGCCACCTCCACCATCTCCTCCACCTCCCCCATCTCCTCCTCCTCCTCCTCCTCCGTCACCACCATCCCCCCTCCCTCGCCCACCTATCATCGGTCCTTGACCTCCTCCCCTCCTCTGTCTCCATCCCCTATCCTCCTCAAAATCAGGAACCAGCTCTGTTGGATTTGATATCCACGGAATCGGATGAGCCGCCATATACTGCGTATACTCCTCCGATACCCCTGCATCTACCACCCTCGGTCGTATATCCCATGGCCTCGCCTGAAGCATCCAAAACTCTGCCAATGCCTGATCATAAGGAAGTACTGGCCCCTATGCATATCTCTCTCGGACCACTCTGGCGTACTCTCCTGATCCCCTCGGCAATCCCTGTTGCCGTCCAAACTGCCTCATCACCCTACCTGACACCTGTCTCTCTATATCATAGCATGTCCGCCCAATGAGGAATCGGGTCATGAATACATATGGCATCGCCTCTGCATCATCCTCCCAGGGCTCACACTCAATGTAGAGTCTCCAAATCACTGCATCCATGTCATCTAAAGCCCGCTACCACCACTCTAACTTCTCCGGGTGGGGCTGACTCATCATACCACTATACATGAACATATAGGGCTGATCAACTGCCTGAAATCTCAAACTCACTAGTCGAGTCACCAGTAAGTGCTCTCATGCCCAAATGTGCAGCAGCATCACTCCCACTGCCAAGGAGCCTCTCCCACGGTACACTACCTCATGCAGCTCCTGATACATGTGCGCTAACACGCACGGTCCCCAGGCAAATTAAGTCCCTTCTGTCATCATCTACTCTATAACCTGCCCCCACCCAACGACCAGACCATGTAATTGCTTATCAGGACACAGTAGCCCTCCCATGATCCCAGACAAAACTGCTGGTAATGGCTCGTACAACGCCGCGATATTCTTCCTAGCTATGGAGTCGTCATCAATGTACACGTCCTCATCGAAGAATCTCTGCACTGCTAGAGTCCCCCATGACCTATCATAAGTGACCAGTTCACCCCGAATGGGAATATGCAAGATGTGCCACACATCCTCCAATGTCACCGTCATCTCCCCCTACGCTAAGTGAAATGTGCAGGTCTCACTGTGCAGTGCTCTACCAAGGTTGTAATCAAACCATGATTCATCTGAATCACAAGCATATACATCACATCGTACAGCCCAATCGCTGCAATGCAATCAATCTCGGCCTTTGTCAGCCGATCGCATAACCCCTGTGTAGCCGGATGTCTCTCGCGCAACTGTAAGACGCGTAAATCCTCCTGCACACGGGCATCAATCAATCATCATCAGTTATTTTGTTTTCAAACTTTCTTAAGTTTAAACCTAGACTATCAACAGATACTTTGATCAAGTATCTTTGGGTCTCAACAGGTAAGCAATCATGGCACACCTAGACTTCAACAAACATTTATCCTAATGACCTAAGTCTCATCAGGGCTGCTATGGTTCAAAACAACTCTCACTTCACATCCCTATCCATCCATCATTGGCATCGGGAGATTTTTGTTCACACATGGGCATCTATTTCTCTCAACAAAAGCGCTATCTTGCAAACAATAGCGCTACTTTCTACACAATAGCGCTAAACCCTTAACAAAAATGCTTAATAAACCCTACAAAAGCGTTCAAATTGCAAAAACACTACAAAAATTGCGCAAAAGTGCTACTTAACATCAAAAGCGCTCAATTGACCCCTCAAAAGCACTAAAAACACAATAGCGCTCGAACATTCATACAATAGCGCTCGAACATTCATACAATAGCGTTCATCTTTTCAAGAGAACTCAAACAACAGCCCAATAACGCTAATTCATTGGACAACAGCGTCAAAACATATTTTCAGTGCTATTGTCCTGACTCAACTTGGACTCTGCAAAAAACATGTCAAAAATGCATCAAATTCAAATTTTCAAATTTGCGTACCGTTGGTCCGTAATCCTCTGGCCGTTGGAATCGACGGACTCGCTCAAAACGGTGCTCTACTACTGGTACCGACATCCTAACTGCTGCTCGCTCCTCCAAAATGTCACTATCAGAGCTTTGAATTCACTATGGTCGCGGTAACAAATGACCTTATTTTTACCCCTTTCTCTCCATATAAACCCTTCATCGTCACCGTAACTTTCCCCCGCTCACCGCCGTGGTCCCCGTGAACTTCCCGAGCCTCTCATTTCTCCATTTTATCTTCGATTTCTTCTATTTTTCACCCGCATTGCTAAAATCTTCTCTTCTATCACCCTACCAATTTTCATTCTTTTTCGATAGATCACCCGATTTTTCAAAAAAATTCGGCCCATCTCTCGAAGGGGCATACCACCCATTAAATTAACATTTTATGGGGTATTTCTTCACACCTATTTTTCTTTCTTCGAAACGACACGATAAACCACACCGTCTCAAAGAGGGGCAAATGTAGTCACATAAATCTGTCCATTTTAATTAAATGAATATTTTGTATTTATTTGATTAAAAATCCACTAGCCATCAGTTAATTAAATTAACATTTAATTAATTCATCTTCAAACATTCTCCTATTAATTAAATAAATTATTCAATTTATTTTAATTAATTCATTATACCAAATTCACAATCAATTAAATGAATAAATCATATTTATTTCATTTAATCCCCTATTCCTCTTTTAAATAAATTAAATCAAACATTTATTTAAATCATTTATCCCCCCACTTGCATTTTCCTACAAATACAACTTGCACACATTTATTGAAATAAATTAATTTATTTTAAATAAAAATCCTATTTTCCCTCACCCACCAAATCCACTTGCATTCCTAAACCCACTTCTAGATTCTTCTAACCCCTTCCTAATTAACCTAATCCATCCCCTAATTATTGTCACATTCCTAAGCAACTTGGAGACACTTCTCAAAGACTTCAAAGTCTTTGAAAAGCATTTAATGCTTTGTGTGTTCAACAATTTAACCTCTAAAGTCTTCCAAGACCACTAATGGCTCTTACATGACCATTTATGGCTCTTACATAACCATTTATGATTATTTCAACTTGAACTCATGTATCTCCTCAAGCATTTATTGCTTTGACCATGGTTATCCCTTTTGCCTTTGCACAAAAGTTTATCTATTGGATAAAAGCTTTATTCTTTGAATAAAAAATTTATTCATTCAACCCAACCTTGACCTTAACTCCCAAGTTAACCTTCAGGTCATATTAAGCATTTAATGCTTATTCCCTCTCCTCTCAACCTATCTCACATTGACACTTGTCATCCTGGGATTGGGTTGAAAGTCCTCACATGGATTGAATATCATTCAATCCTGACTCTTGTTGAGATTACTCAATCTCAACTATCCATTGCTCCATTCTATCTATAAATAGAGCTCACGTTCCTCATTTTCACATCCTCAAGCATGCTCAAGCATTTAGCATTCATAGTCATAATTCTGAAAACTTGTATGTATTTAAGTTATAGTGAATTCTAGAGAGCATTTAGCATAATCAACTCATATAATTGTTATTTTGGCCTAAAATAAATCATTTTAACATTATAGCATTTAATATTAGCTTCTATCTACATTTGCATAGCATTTAGAGTAATCGTCTACAATCTTGAACCTCCATAAACATCCATAGTGCAAAAAGCTGTTGAGAGCTACACTAATTTGAAACTTGGAGAGGAAAGGAACAAAGGAGAAGGAGCTAAGAACATGTTAAAAGGCATTTGGAGATGTCTTCTTATATTTGTTTCATTTGTTAAATATGTTAGCATGATCTTAGTATCTCTTTTGATATGCCTGCTTAGGTTAATATTTGGTTGAATAACACTAACATTAATCATGTTTCTTGTTGTTTTTGTGTGTTATAACACCACAGGTTTTAATCTAACTTGTCAGTTTTGCAGAGCATCACAATGTATACAAGTGGGAGCATGTTGGGAAATAAGGTGTTGTACACCTTGCATAATAATGTTGTAAATGTAATATTTATTTATTTGATCTTGCACAAGGATGTGTAACATGTAGATATTCCTTGAGAATATTCTCGATGCCACTTGATGAGTCGTATTGTAACATTGGGATTATTATATTATATTTATTTAATATTGGGATAAAATATTTAAAAAGAGAAATATTAGTACCCAATATTAAATGTGGGGTCAAGGTAGGTAAGCACATGGTTTTACTTTACTACTAGTTTTTTTTTGTGTGTGATCTTTTGTCTATATAAGAAAGAAAGTGTTTAATGGTTAAGGTTGGCTGGTGGTTTTGGGTTGTCATTGTATCAAGTCCTCTGGAGGTTTTCATTTGTAAAGTATGGCATGGGATGTGTGGAATCATGCTTGGACACATGAGAGTGCATTGGAGGGCTTGATGATTTAGAGGTATTCATTGTAACTCTTGTTGCTTTATGGCTAAATAATATGATGGAGTATGAATGCTTTTGGAGGCTAGGTTTCGTGTTATCTTGTGGCTTGTCTATTTTGATCTTTGCATTTTGGTGATTATGTAAGATTGTATGCATGCTTTTCTCTCATGGGTTATGTATGAAATAAATTATTTGTATGTGGGTTTAAAGCATTATTTACTAACACAAGTCAGAGTTACAACCCTGATTTGCACTAACACTTGGCACTTTGGCAAAATGCAAAGGAAATGGTGTAGGTCGGGGTTATAACCTCAACATGCACCGTGATGGGGAGGTTTAGTGTAGATCAGGTTATACCCTAGATTTACACCATTGGGTAAGACTTCAATGTAGGTCAGGGTTACGACCCCGACCAACACCGTTTTCAATGCACTTAGTGTAGGTTGGGGTTATAACCCCGATCTACACCAGAATGGGCAAACTTGGTGCAGGTTAGGGTTATAACCCCACCTTGCACCAGAGAGGGAGAACTTGGTGTAAGTCGGGGTTGTAACTCTAACTTGCACCAAAATGGGAGGACTTGGTGTAGGTCGTGGTTACAATCCCGACTTGCACCAAAAATAGGATTTCCAAGGTTTTCGGTGTAGGTCTGGGTTATAACTCTGACTTGAACTTGACATGAAAAACTATGAAGTGGTGTAAATTAGGGTTACAAACCTAATTTGCACTAGACCTTGAAATTTGAAAGGGAAGTGTAATTCAAGTTTGTAACCCCGATTTACACCAACACACAAAAGCTAACATAAGAGACCCAAAAAGGACTAGAACCTTTGAATCAAGAATAGAGGGTCCTAAATCACACATAAGACCTCAGAAAGTGTGCATAGAGAACACAGACTACAAACTGGATAAAATTTGTAGGGCTTGTCATGTTTTTGTGACTTAGCCAAAAATGAGGACAACACATAGCATACATCAAACTTCCATCTGCACTATAGTAAGTATTGGCATTGTGTTGTCATTGATGTTAACCGGTATAGGATGACAACAAGTATGGGAGATTGATGAGCAGTGTTGGCATTGATAAATACCGAAAATGGTGTCTAACCGGTAAGGAAGAGAAGGTCATCTAGCATAATGGGCATTGGAATCACTAGTACACAAGTTAGTGTTGACTTGTGTTGAAGACATAAGGACTGCAAACCAGTAAGTGACATGTTGGCAGTGCATAGTTGTCACCAACAAGAGAGAAAGATGTTGGGTTGTTTATTGTGATGAAGAGGGGGAATTTTACCAAAATCACATCAACACCGAAGGTGAAGTATGGGCAGCCCACCAAGATGCTATGTGGATGTGAAACAGTAGGACTCCCACCCGATAAAGATGCAATCACCATTTGAAGAGATGACTGACAACGAATGTGCCCAACCGGTTCACATGTTCCTATTTGAAGATATGCATGCTCAAATAGGGAAGCCACATTGGTCCAATGCATAATGCAAATGACAAGGATCCACTCCCACCGGTAAGTGGAGCTTATCTTCTATTATGCATGGATTGCATCATAGTCCTTTGAGATAAGACAAAAGAGTTAAAGGCAGGTGATTGAAGGTTCACACTAGATGAACTGGTGAAACACTAAGTTGCCTTAGGTGCATTAGATTAGGGATATGCACCAGATCCACCGGGTAGACAATGATGAGTTGTTGGTATGGAGATTAAAGGATATGGTTGTCACTTTGACAAACATGTTAATAGTAGAACTGGTCAATAAATGAAGAAGGAAAGTTCGAGCAGTTGCAGACAGATGGAGTATGTTGAAGATTGATGACATGATGTTATCGAGGTGTTTATTGGTAAGTATGTCCAGCAGTAATGTTGACAAAGTACAGATACAGAAGCCTCCCATTTGATGAAGATGTGCATGAGGTAGGTTGGCATGTGTGTTGACTGATTTAGGTGCTCCACCGGAAGATAAGTAAAGTGCAAGGTTGAAGGTAGACCGGTTAGGGTATAACTAACAGGGTCTATGAACTGGTAGATGAACCCGGTTGTGTGGTTGGTCGGTGATCCTGTCTGGACTGACATAACCAACCTAGCAAAGGTGGATGTCGACAAAGGGGCCACGTGGAGGTGAAGTGGAATGCATGCACAGTTCGGTGTGATGTGTCGATGAATTTTTTGGTGAATGGTCCAACATTTATGATGACAGCCAAGCTCGAGGAATAAAGGCAGAGGATTGTGGCTCAAGATCAAGGAAACAACTGAGATCCAGTACAGACTAATCTTGCAAATCAAAGAGGATGAAGGAAACTGCATCACACATATGATCGATCAGAAAAAAGGTCAAAAATCATGCTACAAATGGCAAAAGAGAGAAGACATGATTCACAAGGTAAACAGATGGGCGATGCTCATTTATTGAGTGATGAACATTGATAAAGGATATGATATCAGATTGGATATGATATGTCATGATGATCAGAGATCAGATAGGATGCAGATTCAGTGCATGGCGGAAACCCTAGCGTGCCAGTGTTCAAACCTATGCCTTGGTAGGAAAAAATGGATATAAGTATGCGAGGCAAAGATATTATTTGTGCTATTGCATGAGGAAGAAAATCAGTCAAGTGCTCAACAAAAATCAGAGAAGAGACTAAGTGTATGAGTGAGAATTGAGTTGAAGAGTTCAACTGGCAAGAGTGAGGCAGTCGGTAACTTGCCATTGAGTCTGAGAGAGGAGTATATTGATGGTGACTGAACTGATAGAGAAGAGTCATAGAAGATTGCAGAGAAGGCAAGCTGAGAACCGACGGGTATCACATAATAGATATCTGACTGGGCGAAGAAGATTGGTAGTGGCCAACAACAGTGTGATAGAGAGGTTGGAGAACTGGTAGAGAGAAGAACCGATAGAGAAGAAGAAGATGCTGAACCAACAAAGGTGCAATAGAGAGTGGATTGCAGCAGGAGATAAGGTTGTTTCAGAGAGAAAGGTGAATAGAGAACCAACAAAGATTTGTGTAGAGGTGACCGATGGAGAGACATACATGAGAGTTACAAATTTCTTTTGTAACAAGAATATTACTTTTGTAATTGATTATATTTATAGTAGATCACTGAGTTGGAGCTCAGTGCAGGGGTTGGTGCTCCTTGGTTTGGTGCCCTAAAGTAAAAGTGGTACTCCTTGGGTTGGTTCCCTAAATGTTGTAACCGAATGTTTTATTGTGAGGCTGGATTGAGCAGTAGTCTCTAGCAACATTTCTCACCGAGGTTTTTCCCATCTTGGGTTTTCCTCGTACATATGGCATTGTATGGTGTCCCTTTTATGCGTGGTTGCATTTGTGTCATCCTCCCATCTAACTGATATATCTTCTTTATGTTAGATCTGTTAACTGGTATACACACATAGGATGAAAAAGGGTTAAGTTTGGAAATCACTGATTCGCCCCCCCTCTCAGTGACATCTAGTGTTCAACAATTGGTATCACAGCCTAGGTTCCCAATTGATAAGCTTTCTCTAGCTTGGGTAGATTCTAGTTGATGCTCTGCGAAATGGACAAGGTTAGCAAATGACAAACAACACAAGACATAAGAAATCGTTAGTGTTAGTCAATCAAAAACTAATCTAGACAAGCATATCAAAAGAGATATTAAAATCATGCTAATATATCTAACAAATGAAATAAAGATAATAAGGCATCTCCAAATGCCTCTTAGCATGCCCTTAGCTCCTTCTCCCTTGTTCCTCTCCTCTCCAACTTCCAAAATAGTGTAGCTCTCAGCAGCTTTTTGCACTATGGATGCTTATGGAGGATTGAGATTTGGGTATTTTGCTCCAAATGTAAAATGAAAAGCTAAAATGCTAGATGTTATTTAAAAATGATTGATTTTAACCAAAATAACAAGATTTTAGTTTGCTATGCTAAATGCTCTCTAAAATGCCTATAGGTTAAATGCATACAAGTTTTCAGGATCTGGATTATAAAGAAATGAGCTCTATTTATAAGAAAAATGAAGCAATGGATGGTTGAGATTGAGCAATCTCAACAAGGGTCAGAATTGAATGATTTCAAATCCATGTGAGGACTTTCAACCAAATCCCAGGATGACAAGTGTCAATGTGAGATAGGTTGAGAAGAGAGGGAATAAGCATTAAATGCTTGATATGACCTTGGGAGTTAAGGTCAAGGTTAGTTGAATGAATAAACTCTTTATTCAAAGAATAAAGCTTTTATCCAATGGATAAACTCTTGTGCAAAAGACAAGAAGGATAAACATAGTCAAAGCAATAAATGTTTGAGGAGACAAGTTTGAAATAACCATAAATGGTTATGTAAGAGCCATAAATGGTCATGTAAGAGCCATTAGTGGTTTTGGAAGACTTTGGAGGTTAATTTGTTGAACACACAAAGCATTAAACGATTTTCAAAAACTTTTGAAGTCTTTAAGAAGTGACTTCATTTTGCTTAGGAATGTGACAATAATTAGGGGATGGATTAGGCTAAAGGGGTTAGAAGAATCTGGAAGGGGATTTAGGAATGCAATTGGATTTGGTGGGTGAGGGAAAATAGGATTTTATTAAAATAAAAATTCATTTATTTCAATAAATGTGTGCAAGTTGCATTTGTAGGAAAATGCAAGTGGGGGGGATAATGATTTAAATAAATGTTTTTATTTAATTTATTTAAAAGAGGAAAAGGGGATTTAATTAAATAAATAGATTTTATTCATTTAATTGATTGTGAATTTGGTTTAATGAATTAATTAAAATAAATTGAATAATTTATTTAATTAATAAGAGAATGTTTGGAGATGAATTAATTAAATATTAATTTAATTAACTAATGGCTAGTGGATTTTTAATCAAATAAATAGCGAATATTTATTTAATTAAGCTGGACAGATTTGTGTGACTACATTTGCCCCTCTTTGAGACGGTGTGGTTTATCGCGTTGTTTCAAAGAAAAAGAAATAGGTGTGAAAAAATGTCCCATTAATTTAATGGGTGGTATGCCCCCTCGAGAGATGGGCCGAAAAATTTCAAAAAATCGGGCGATCTCTCGAAAAATAATGAAAATTAGCAGGGTGTTAGAAGAAAAGAAGTGAGCAATACGGGTGAAAAATAGAAGAAATCGGGGGAAAAATGGAGAAATGGGGGGCTTGAGAAGTTCACGGGGACCACGGCGGTGAGCGGGGGGAAGTTATGGCGACGGCGAAGGGTATAAATGGGGTGAAAGGGATGGAAACAGGATCATTTGTGACCGCGACCAGTGTGAAACCAGAGCTCTGATAGTGACCTTTGGAGGAGCGAGCAGCAGTCAGGATGCTGGTACCGATTATAGAGCACAGATTTGAGCGAGTATGTCGGTTCCAACGGCCAGACGACTATGGACCAGCGGTACGCAAATTGAAATTTTGAATTTTTATGCATTTTTTATAGGCTTTTTGCTGAGTTCAAGTTGAGTCGGAGCAATAGCGCTGAAACTATGGTTTTGGCGTTATTGCCCAATTAACTAGCGCTACTGTGCCGCAATGGCGCTATTGACCTATTGTTTGAGCGCTTTTGAAATGTATTAGCGCTATTGCATGCATGTTTAGGCGCTATTGATTAATAAGCGCTATTGAGTGCTTAATTGAGCACTATTGTTCTTAATTAGTGCTACTGTGTAGTTGTTTTAACGCATTTGTAGTTTGAGCGATGTTGGATAGCTGATTGAGCGCTTTTGTTAGGGTTGTAGCGCTATTGTTGAGAAACTAATGCTTTTGTTGGTAAAATAGCGCTTTTGTTTTAGGATAAATAGATGCCCTAGTTTGGATGAAGAAAATCTCCTGATGCTAATGATGGATGGATGACGATGTGAAGTGGGAGTTGTTTTGAACCATAGCAGCCTGATGAGACTTAGGTCATTTTTAGGATAAATGCATGTTGAAGTCGAGGTTGCCATGATTGCTCACCTGTTGAGACCCGAAGATACTTGATCAAAGTATCTGTTAATAGTTTAGGTTTAAACTTAAGAAAGTTTGAAACAAAACAACTGATGATGTTTGATGAATGCCCATGTGCAGGAGGATCTAGGCATGTTGCAGTTACGCGAGAGACATCTAGCGACATAGGGGTTGCGGGATCGATTGACAGAGGCAGAGATTGATTGTATTGTCGCAACTGGATTGTATGAGGTGATGCACATGCCCGTGATTCTGATAAATCACAGATTGATTATAGCATTAGCCGAGCGGTGGCACAGTGAGACGTGCACCTTCCATCTGGCACAGGGGGAGATGACAGTGACCCTAGAGGATGTGTGGCGCATCCTACAGATTCTGATTCGGGGGGAGCTGGTCACGTATGACAGATCCTGGGGGACCCTTATAGTTCAAAGGTTCTTTGATGAGGATGTTTTTATTGATGATGGCTCTATTGCCTGGGAGGAGATAGTTGCGTTATATGAGCCTCTACCAGCAGTTCTATCAGGTATCGTGGGAGGACTTCTATGTCCTGACAGGCGATCACATGGTTTGGTCGTGGGGTGGGGGCAGGTGATCGAGATGATGGTTACCGAGGGGACCCGATTTGCTTGGAGGTCATGCGTGCTGGCACACCTGTACCAGAAGTCGCATGAGGTGGTTTACCGGGGGAGGGGTTCCTTAGCAGTGGGAGTGACGCTGCTTCATATTTGGGCCTGGGAGCACCTACCCGTGACTTGACCAGTGAGTCTGAGGTTTCGCGTAGTAGATCAGCCGTATATGTTTATGTATAGCGGCATGATGAGTTAGCCCCACCTTGGGAAGTTAGAGTGGTGGCAACGAGCATTAGATGATCTAGATGCAGTCATATGGCGACCATACCTGGAGTGCAAGCCATGGGATGATGATGCAGAGGCACTGCCCTATGTATTTATGACATGATTCCTGATTAGGAGGACCTCGTACCATGTAGAGAGACAGGTGTCGGGGAGAGTGATGAGGCAGTTTGGATGGCAGCAGGGACTGCCTAGTGGATCAGGTGAGTATGCATGAGTGATTCAAGAGAGGTGTGCATGGGGGCCAGTGCTGCCATATGACCAGGCACTGGCGAAGTTTTGGACGCTACAGGCGAGACCGTGGGACATACGACCAAGGGTCATGGATGCAGGAGTAGCAGATGAGTACACGCAGTACCGAGCGGTGCACCCGATCCTACGGATATCTGATCCAGCAGAGCTGATTCTGGATTTTGAGGATGGGAGGGGACGGAGATGGAGGAGGGCAGGAGGTCGAGGACCGAGGGCAGGTGGAGGAGGTGGAGGAGAGGGTGGAGATAGAGGAGGTGGTGGAGGAGGAGGAGGAGGTGGTGGTGGAGGTCGAGGAGGAGGGTTGGGGATGCGGATTCAGCGGAGAGGGAGAGGTGGACTGCCACTACAGATAGCACAGGGATCGTTGATATAGGGAGGAGTTCGACTGGGTGGTAGGGGTATGGAGAGGGAGATCCAGATGGACAGAGGTGAGAGAGCTACTAGAGAGGGTGGTACAGGTGAAGCTTCTATGGATACAGGGGAGGGAGCCACTAGAGATCTTTGGGATCACATGATAGCACATTTGCAGACCCAGGTAGAGGATTTGGAGGCGGAGGTGGCGGCTAGGGATGTTTAGCTATTTGCACGGGAGTCAGAGCTGGTTGTAGTGTTGTAGGAGAGGGATAGTGCAGTGGAGAGATTAGCAGAGCTATAGGAGAGAGTCCGGGTTGGAGTAGGAGCACAGGGGCCTATGGGGGAGGTGATGAGGGAGATGCGGCGAGCACAGGCGGAGATAGAGTACTGGCGGGGATTATATGAGCAGGTGGTGCCATCCAATCAGCGAGCATTGAGCTATTTGCAGATGCGATAGGCTAGATCAGAGCGATCACAGAGGATGTAGAGCAGTGGGGGTGTGATGGGTCCTCTGTGGAGGGAGAGATTAGGGGATGCATGAGGGAGTGGGGGTTTGATGAGGCCTCCACAGAGAGATGGATCAGGTGGTGCAGGTACCAGTGGGGGAGCAGGTGGCGATGATGGTACAGCATCTGGCCAGAGTGGCATTTGAGAGAGCATTTTTGCATATATATTGTATCATTGTTTATTTTTTGGACTGTATCTTGGATGGCTCTTGGTAGCTGATTTTGTAGACTTCATTGTACTCTGATATATGAGGAGGTCCCATATTTTGATGATATGCAGTTGATATGTATGGGTGTTTATGCAGAATGATGAGTTATTGCTTAGATGGATATGTGTACATGTATGCATTTGATGAGATGTTTCTTATATGCATGTTTTTACGATGATTTATGATGTTGGATACTGACATATGAATGCAGGTTTATATATGTATGATTTGTTTGATTTTTGATGTAATGCTTTATGTATGTAATGCCATGATGATGATGTATGTTTATGATGATTTTGGAACAGGATTTTGGTGTTTCCTTTTGTGATATAATGATGAGATAATTGATGTGATGATGTTATGTATGAATGAATGATTTTATGTATGGATATGCATCTAGATGTTTTTAAATGAATGTAATATGGATAAACAAAATGTAACGTACAAATGTTTATATGATAATGTCTAAATAAATGTATATGTATAATGGATATATAAAATGATATGAACCAATGTGTGGAAACAAATGGATTTATGATTCTAAATGCTTAAATATGATTTAAGTAACAAATAATAATGTGATGATAATGCAACTCATGGTTTGAATAACTGCACCTTAATGCAATTAAAAAGAAGGATAATGTATGCAATGTGAATGAATTCTAAAATGAGCATAATAAGATATTTAATAATGGATGAATGAATGCACCTTTTACTATAGATAAATGAATGTATGTAATGATAAATGATAAAGGATAATTAAATGATGATGGATAATCGACACTAAATGAATGCATAAAATGGCTAAATATAATCAAGGACAATTTGATCCCACGAATGAATCTAATTATTTATGATTTATGCAATGATGCAAAGGATTAATGAAGACTAATGTCAAAAAATGAACTATATGTAATGTTAAGTTAAAAATGACATGAATGTACTTAATGCAAGATGCAACTAAATGCGATGATGATATGACCATGGGGAATGCAAGGTTTTTGAGACTTTGCATGATGCATTGATGATGTATCAGAGTACTCGGTCGTGATTGTATCCAAGACCAGCTCAATTCTTACATAACTGTTCATACGAACCTTGTTTACTTTTGGCATATAAATCATACATATGAATGAGTGAATGGATGGGTGATATGCAACGGAATGCAAGATATAAACAGATGAGATGAAATGACGATCCATAGTGTTCTATTTTCATTATTGAGCTTTAAAATGTTGGAAGAGAATACAAGCATCTTGACATAATGATTCAAGATGACCTGAGTATTCCTTACATGGATTTTATATAGCAAGTTAATACTAATGACTTGATATAAGGGTCAAGTCGACCAGAGTATTGCTTGCGGAACAGACAAGGATTATCTCCTATTCGTGCATGACTTGGATCGTCCCCCTTGATCTTAAGCTGATCATATCCCGAGACAAGTGCATACCGTAATAAGAGATAAAACCTTTATCCAAATTGGATGAGGGGGGAACCCAAGAAGGAGCATTGTACCGGCAAACAAACAGTATACACATAAAGAATAAAAAATAGGGATCCTTGGCAATGGTTCATGCTCATATGGTCAAGGTATATGTTGTAGTTAGCAAGCCGTAATGATCTATGACTGCATTTGGCATAAGATCACGTAGCTTGGTGAACTTCCTACGTAGACACCATTAGTACATGCCCCAGTACTTCATCGGAAATAATGCGCAAACGATACAAAATAATGCTGAAAGATCCTGATATAGATAAACGAATGATTGTACTCACAAATCAACCAAGTATTTGATAGCTTAACATAATTTTCTTGTCAAAGAAAACGTCACTTTTGTCTTTGTTTTGGTAAGGAAGGATGCATCCTTGTTAAAGACAATTCTGATTTGTTGATGTTGATTGTGTGGTTTGATTGATAAATGGTCATCGTGTGAGTATTATGTCAATGTTTGTTTTGTATCTGTGCAGATGAGTATGTACAAGGTGTTGCCATGTTTTTGTGTGATTTCCAATGGTTTTTTTGTTGTTTTGGGATTTTGTGATACATTTTTGAATGTTTTTGGATTTTGTGACACATTTTTGAATGTTTTTGGATTTTGGTGAGACAGTTTTGAATGTTTTTGGATTTTGGTGAGATAGTTTTGAATGTTTTTGGCCAATAAATCACCAGTAATGTAGAATCCACTTCCATCAACTAGATTTTAAGGGCATTGCCCCCAAGTTGGACATGACTATGAAAAAGCGGGATGCCAGATGCATGAAGTACTTTCTTTGATTATAGATCAAATAACAAGCCATGGTTTAGATGGATGGATGTGTGTATGCATGAATGTGATCGCAACGAGCCTGAAAGATACTGGAGTCATAGTCTTTTACGAGTGGCACCTGTTTGCCAGGTTTTCACCATCGCACTTACCCAAGGTGCCACCGGAGTGTTTGTTCACCGTTTGGATGCATGATTTTTTTCTTACTATTTTGATGTTTTTGTATTTCTTCAAGACATTTTTCTGAATGTTTTTGGTATTTTCTGGTATGCAGGGGAGCCTGATGCTCTGTATAGCTTTAGGTAGAAAACCATTTGAGGTGCATGTTGTTGATTGGATCTGCGAGCGGTTCTCCTTCTGATGTAGCCAACTGATATGCCCCGAACCCAAATACAACAGTGACAACATATGGGCCCAGCCAGTTTGATTCAAACTTGCCCTGATGTTCTCTGTTTGGTTGGTTGCGAGGATTCTCGCGAAGAACAAGATCACCTACCTCAAATGTACGAGGTCTAACTCGGTGATTGTAGCTTCTGCTCATGCGTTGCTGATAGGCTTTGAGATGGTTGTATGCAGCTTATCGCTTCTCATCAAGTAACTCTAAGTCTTGGAGGCGTGAGACTCTGTATGCTTCATCATCTATTAGATTATGCAAGGAAACCCGTAGTGATGATATCTCAACCTCAATAGGTAAGATAGCTTCGGCACCATAGACCAATGAGTAGGGAGTTGTGCCTGTAGGGGTTCGAATGCTAGTTCGATATGCCCATAGTGCTGGATTCAGTTGAACATGCCAATCACAGTCGGCATCATTGACTGTCTTCTTTAGGATCCTCAATATGTTTTTATTGGATGCTTCGGCCTGACCATTGCCTTATGGGTAATAGGGAGTGGAAAAGCGGTGTTGGATATGAAATTTCTCACAAAGTTCACGAACATCCTGATTTTTGAAGGGAAGACGGTTATCTGTGACAATGGACGTGGGTACACCATACCGGCAGACGATGTAGTTGAGGATGAATGAGGCGATTTGCTTGCCGATGACTTGGGTAAGTGGAACCGCTTCGATCCACTTTGTGAAATATTCAGTGGCGGTAATAATGAATTTATGGCCATTGGATGAAGATGGATGAATCTTACCCACAAGGTCAAGGCCCCATTGACAAAAAGGCCATGGTGTTGTGATTGGTTGTAGTTCCTGGGTTGGTGCATGTATCAGGTCGCCATAAACTTGACATTTCTTGCATTTTCTGACAAAGCGGTAGGAATCTTTTTCCATAGATGACCAATAGTATCCATTGCGCAGGAGTTTCTTGGCTAGTGACGGACCACTTGAGTGAGTCCCGCAAACTCCTTCATGGACTTCTTCCAAAGCCCTTGTTATCTCACCTTGTTCTAGACATCGAAGGAGAGTACCATCAAGACTACGTCGGTATAGGGTTTCAGCAATAATGGTATATCGAGCAGTTTGGTGAATGAAGGTTTTACGTTGGTTATTCGATTGGTTGGGAGGAAGGGTGTGATCGCAGAGATAGGTGTAGAACTCACCGTACCATGGGGATTCAGAACCGACAAGGTGACATATCATTTCGGATTCGGGGATATCATAAGCGGGAATCCAAAGCTGTTCTACCAAGAACTCGTAGCGTGTTGAATTCTGTGGAAGATCTAGGAGAGATGCGATGGTAGCCATAGCGTCAGCAGCTCGATTCTGATCTCTTAGTATCTGCTCAAAAGTGATAGTAGTAAATGATGTCTTTAGAGTGTCCACCATTTGCTTATATGGCATGAGTTTATCGTCCTTGGTCTGATATTCATCTGTTGCTTGTCGAATGACTAGTTGTGAGTCGCCATATACTTGCAGTTCTTGTAATTTCCATTGTACGGCTAGCCTGAGTCCTGTGATCAAGGTCTCATACTCTGCTATGTTGTTGGTGCATGGAAATGTGAGCCTGTAAGACTTCGGGATGCTATCACCTTGAGGTGTGATAAATAGAATGCCTGCCCCCGAGCCGTGCCTAGTGTATGAACCATCAAAGTATAATTTCCATGGCTATGTTGTTGTGATCATGAATATCTCTTCATCTGGAAAATTGGAAATGAGAGGATGATTGCCTATGAGGGGTGCATCGGCCAACTGATCTGCAATAACCTGCCCTTTGATAGCTTTACGGTCTACATACTCGATGTCAAATTCACTTAGAATCATCACCCATTTGGCCAAGTGACCTGTCAATGCTGCTTTGCTGAGTAAATACTTGAGTGGATCAATCTTTGCAATGAGTTGTACCTTGTGTGTTAACAGATAGTGCCTCTATTTAGTGGCTACTAAGATTACTGCTAGGCAAGCTCGCTCAATAGGCGTGTAATTGAGTTCATAGCCCACTAGTGTGCGAGAGATGTAGTAAACAGCACACTCTTTCCTTCTGTATTATGTTGTGCCGGTAGTACACCCAATGTTGTACTTGTCACTGAGATATAGAGTAACAACGGTCTACTTGGATCTGGTGGGATTAGCAATGGTGGATTCATGAGATAGTCTTTAAGCGTCTAAAATACTTGTTGGCATCGGGCATCCCACTGAAAGTGGATGTTCTTGTGTAGCAGGTGTGTGAATGGGTGACACTTATCAGCCAATTGTGCAATGAATCTTCGGATGGATTGAAACCGCCCTTGTAATGTCCTTAGCTGACTGATATTCTTTGGAGGTGGCATGTCCATGATTGCTTTTACCTTTGTTGGGTCGACCTCAATACCTTTGTTTGAAACAATGTATCCTAGAAGCTTCCCGGAGGTTACTCCAAAGACACATTTCTTTGGGTTGAGTCGAACATGGTATTGTTCCAGTCTATCAAATATTTTATCTAAGATGTTGAGATGCCCTTCTCTAGTGAGTGATTTTGCTAGTAAGTCATCAACATAATCTTCCATCATAGTATGCATCATGTCATGGAAGATGGTGGTCATTGTTTGTTGATAGGTCGCTCCTGCATTCTTTAGACCAAAAGGCATTACATTCCAGCAATATGTGCCCCATGGACATGTGAAAGCTGTCTTATGTTGATCTTCTGGTGTGATCTTTATCTGATTGTATCTTGAAAAGCCATCCATGAATGAAAGCATGGCATGTCCTACTGTCAGATCCACTATGATGTCGATATTTGGTAGGGGGAAGTCATCCTTAGGAAAGGCCTTATTCATATTTTTGAAGTCAGTACAAATGTGGATGCCCCCTTTTGGTTTGCCGACAGGCACAATGTTGGAGATCCATTCTGCATAATCAATTGGTCTAATGAAACCAACATCTAGGATTTTCTTGAGTTCTATGTTGACTAGCACTGCAATTTGAGGATGCATCTTGCGAAGCTTCTGCTTGACAGGTTTGGCTTCTTCTGCGACGGTGAGGTGATGCATGACTAAATCAGGATCAAGCCCAGGCATGTCCGCATATGACCATGCAAAGTTGATCTGACGCTTCTAGAAGAATTCTATAAATTTAGGTTGTTCCTCTGAAGTGAGAAGAGATGCCAGATGTATGAGATGAGGATTTTTCAGGAGTCCCCACATTGTATTCTTTGGTTTCCTCGATGAGAATCGTTGATCATTCATGTTGTGTACTAGCAGGGAGGATGTCAAACCCTTCATCCTCAGGCGCCTCAGAGAGGTTTTCACCGTTGGATACGCTCTTTCTTTTTACTTTTGTTGGATCAAACAGTGCCACAGTGTGGTTTTCACTGGAAGATCCATGTTTTATTGTTATATTTTTGCATCTGAAAGGTTTGGCATCCGCCCCGAAGTATGTTGCGCTATTAAGTTCAATAGCGAATCCAACTTTGTGATCCCCGCTTGGTAGGTTATCCCTTAATTCCAAAAAGTCAATGATGGCCTCATCATTTTGGAAGAAGTCAAGACATGGGGGATTTGGTTGGTTCCATTCAATGAGTTCAGGGTGGATAATGGGCATTACTTCATCGATTAGGTTAAGTGCATTAGATGTATCAGTGAGGGTTAAGACGTTATGGTGAAGGTCGTTGATGGTACTCTCCCTGTCAGAATCAGGCATAGGATGAGACGTAGGGTCTGTGGAAGATGTTTCCAGTTCAAGAACCCAAGTGGTCTTTATCTGTGCTTCTCCATAAACAAGGATGTCTTTACGTGGTGGAGGTAGTGATGTGTCTTCCTCATCTGAAGTGTTAAGCTGTACAGAATCAAATTCCCACTCATGTGAGTCGGTTTCTGAGTTACTTTCCAGCATCCAATTACTATACCATACTGGGATGTCCTTTGAGTTAAATACTGCAGGTGTGATTGGTTGATGTACTTTTATAGTGATTGGTGTTGCAAGAAGGTCGATGGGGATTAAAGAATCTGGTACAGGGAGTATCGGTAGTGTTGACTCATTGGCTTCTGCTGGAACTGCTGGTGCCATAGATGCTGCTGCGGGTTCTGATACAGTTGCTGCTGTTAATGGTGCTACTAATGGGATTACTAGTTTGTTTGGTGGGATGAGTGGCATTGGTGATGGTTGTATTGGGATTTCGAGCCTCGGTGGGGCAGTTGTGATGGTGCTCAATGTTGCTTTGATAATGAAAGGTATCCTTTTTGTAGTAGGCTGACATAATGGTTTGCTGGGTTTTCCTTTGAATTTAAGTTTAGGAAATATCTCTTTTTCTAAGCCTAGGCCTATATTACCTTTGGGCTTTAATTTTGGCAGCAAAGGTTCATGTCGTCCTTATTTGCAATATCCCAAAGCACTCTGACCATCATACCCCATTCTTTGCATAATGAGGAGACCTTTTCCATACTGATCCGTAGGAAGTTTAACTTGTAGTATATCAGTGGTGATGGGATCTTTATACATCCATTCCGCTAGGTCCTCATCTTGGGTTTCTTCTTCTTGACTTTTTCCAAGGATGAAAGGCATCAAAACACATGTGGGTGTGATTAGTGGTTGTTGTAGTAACTATTGTGGTTTACCATGTGTTCTAGGAGAAGTGGGCATTTGACCCACACAAAAGAGTTGACTCAAGTTGTATTCCCCAGGACCTTCCTCTGCTATTTTCATTTTAAGCTTTTCTTGCTTTGGTATAGTGGTGTTCGAACTAGCAAGAGAGGCAGGACTTATATATGATGTGGAGGAAATGGCTTCTCTATTATTAGGAACGGTAATCTCTGATTGATGGCTGATATTATGGCAATACGCAAAGGGATTTGCATCGCCCAGGATTGTGATCTCTACACCGTTATGTGGGAACTTGATACATTGATGGTAGGTAGATGGAACGGCTTGCAAGGCATGTATCCAAGGTCTTCCTAATAATAGATTTTATGGCAGAGGAAGGTCCAGAACCTGACAGATGATGTGCTTTACCATGGGGCCTACTCGGATTGGTAGTACCACAACTCCTTTGGATGAACGCTCTGCATCGTCATAAGCTTTGATTGTGATCTTCTTGCGAGGATCCACTGATTCTATGGCATATCCCAATGTTGTGACCAACTGTAGTGTACAAATATTCAAGCCTGCTCCATTATCGACCAAGACTCGCTTGATCCTATGCTAATTGACAAAGCCTTCAATGTGTAGCGAAGCAATATGAGGTTGCTGGAAAGAAGAGTTGTCACTTTTGGAAAAAGTGAGACAAGGTGATGACTTTAGACTTCCAACCATGGCTTGAAATTGGTCTGTATTCAGGTTTGCAGGGACTGACGCCTCTTGGAGTGCTTGATCCAAGATAGTTTTATGAGATGGTGATAAGCGCAAAAGCTCTAAAATGGATATAAGCGCAGGGGTTTTGTCTAATTGTTCCACAAGATTGTACTGCTTTGGGATGGAGGTGGTGCCTTGTGGAGCTGCTTTTATGGTGACCTTGCCACGTCGTGTAACAACATTGCAATTTGAGTTGGGATTTTTGAAGGTTATAGTTGCAACTTGTTCACTGGCATCATACAGATGATTTACAGTGTAATTATATGCAGCCTGTGTATAATCAGTGGTATCAGTGCCTCACTTGGAAGTGGAAGGACCCCTTTGATCTTGTGATGGAAGTGGATTTTTGAACATCAGATGATCATTATTTGTTGTTTTTGGGTCATGTCCTTCTATTTCAATTTCTCCTCGGTCAATAAGATCCTGAATAAGATCTTTCAATCAATGACAATTACTTGTCTTGTGTCCTCTCCCTTGGTGGAAATCACAGTTTTCAGTATCTCTCCACCATGCAGGTTTGACCTGAGGTTCATAGTTTGATGTTTTAGGGAGAGTGACCAAATTTTGAGAAATGAGTTGTCGCAATACTGTTTCAATGGGTTCCCCTAAGGGAGTGTATGTGCGTTTTTTGTTTTTACTGACGAGGCCTTGGTTCATCATGAGATGTGATGCGACCTTGATTGGAAGGAACATTTGTGTTATTCTGAGGTGGAGGATTCTGTCCTACAAACTGAACCACAGGTTGTGCACTTTGTATAGTCCTGGCATCCACAACCCCATCGTTGACGATATTCTTGTTTTTGTTCCAGAAGCTTGGTTTATCACTATTGAAGCGTGGGCGAGGACTATCCTTTGGTTCATTATAGATTTTGATGAGTCCTTTCTTGATGAGTGCCCGTTCACATTTCAAACCCTTGGTGATCATATCATTAAAAGAGTCCGTGTCTTTGACATCCAGGTGAAATTCCATTTCTTCTTTTAAGTTGGAAATGAATATTTCTACTAGTTCTCGTTCAGGTAACTGAAGAGAACGTCTGCTAGACATTTGACGCCATCGTTGCAGGAATACTGAGAAAAGTTCACCTGGTTTTTGTTTACTGTTGCACAGATTAGCCATGGTGATGTCGCATTCAATGTTATGAGAATAATGAGCGAGGAATTTCTGGATAAGTTCCTCAAATGTTCTAATGCCACCTGATAGTCGGGAAAACCATGATGTGGTTGTTCCTCCCAAGCTTTGGGGAAAAAGGCACATGAGGTATGTGTCTTCATATGCCATTTCAAGACAAGTGGAATGAAATTCTCTGACATGATCACGAGATCTCCCTTTCCTCTATATTTTTCGAATTTGGGTGTTTCAAATCCTCGTGGAAAGGGTGGCATATAAAGATTCCTATCAAAAGGATAGGGACAGATGTCATTGAGTGAGAATTGGTTGGTCTTGACACCACTATGAAGTTGTTGGGCAAGATTCTTGACTTGTTGCCGCAACATCTCCATTTCAGTTGGAGGATGAGGTGGTGGGTTACCTCGAGGAATGTTATATCTGATGGAATCTCTACCTCTTTCCTCTTCATGGCGACTTTGTCTTTCTGATGCCTATCTTAATTGGGCAAGATCAAAGTCGGAGGAGAGTTTTGCTCCTTCTTGAGTGAGCTTTAAGAAGTGAGCATCCGCATTGCTCTTGAGTATTTCGTCAAAAAGTCTGTTAAAGAGAGGGTTATGCTGGGCCCTTTCTATTGTTGCAGGAGTAGGAGTACTTGGGTTTTCGTCATTTGCATTTCCTCCAAGTGCTTCTTGAAATTCATTGAGATTTTCCTCTTCTTCTTCTTCCATTTCTATTTCTCGTTGCCTTGACTGTGATCGGGTTTGGGCCATTTTGCTTGCAAGATTTTGTTGAAGTTGTGTGAAAATGATGATGAGTTCTTGATGAAATAAGAGATTGATGGTTGGTGAATTGTGTTGCATGTGAATCTCTAGCACTTTTAAGGTAGATGTAACCAAAATTCCTTCTTTGAATTGCTTGCTTGTTTGATAAGTTTTGATGTGATAAGGTGTAGGGAAATCTGAGATGTGTTACAAATTGAACTACCTAGTAATGAGAGGATTCACTCATGAACTAGTTTTAACCTGCGTAGATGTGTCTCTTAGGATGAGCTTATCCTAGATGTAGAAGCAATCTAAAAAGTGATGTAATGTGTTTGATTCAAGCAATATCTAAAAAGAGAACTCGGGACAAGAACCTCTTAATGTTTTGAGAGTTGGAACGGATTGATGATGAAGTGATGATGTATGAGTAAGACAATGGATGAAATGTTTTCAACTTCAATAAAAACTTTGTGTCACAAATGGGACAAACTCTACCTCTTCCCTTTCGGGTGTTGGTGGTATTTCTCGAGCTACGTTGTATGTGATACAGACGTTTGGGAAAAAGTTGGGATTAATCTTACCTCCTTGGTTTTTGTGATAACTCAGAGCTCTATATTGCATAAAAGCTTTGCGGTTCAATGATTCTGAATCAAATTCATTCGTTTTGGCTTGAAGGTAGAGACACATGTGATGCAAAAAAACTCTATGGGAGACAAAGATTTGTCTATTTAGATAAAATAATTTCCTCCTTTTGATCAAAGCCTTTGAGCTTAATGGTCTTCTTTTCAAGTTGATATTCTGATGACGCTTCTTCTTTCACAAGATGTGAAGAATGGTCATAAAGTTTTGATGCTTTGTTGTTTGCACTTTGTTTTTGATGTGTTTGGTTGTTTTGAGAAATGTTTGGTTGGATGAATACTTTGTTTTTGGAAGTGATTTTTCTGATTTTTTCTTTGACAAGAAAACAAAGCAAGCACACAAACACAAAAATGTTGCCTAAAAAGACACAAATGAGTATGGGTCTAGATCAACCCAATCCTTGGACTTGTATATGACGCTTCCTTTAGATGTATTTTAAAGGTGTATTTCCAAAGCTTGAAGTCGGCTCAATTTGCACTTGGTCTTGACTAAAATGAACACACTTCAAACACTTTTTATCCCTAAGGTCAAATGGCCAATTGTGATAAATTTAGCCCACATTTTGATATTTCTTCGACTTTGGTACTACATACCTTATGAATCCCACCTTGGCAGGTAAGGATGTGATATACTAAGTCTTGCATGAGCATAACAAATAGATAATCCCTATGATGGGGGAGTCACCACTTTTATCAAGCCACAAGTGACTTTTCAAAAAGCTATGTTTCTACTCAAGGAAATATGTATGGTGAGTATCTTGGGAGCAAAACCATCTATGCTCTTGCACTAAATTATATCGCAAATATCCTCAATCAATAGAACGGGTGGGCTACTATTTAAAGGTGTTTAGTCATGTTCGATATTTTTGGACATAAGTTCATTCTGCAGTGACTCACTTAAGAGCCTTGTAACTAGTGGTGGGGCCCATATGTCCTTTTGGCCAGTTACACTGTAGAAACAGCTATACCCAAGGCTACAGCTTTCGCTCTCACTTGATTTCTATAGCGGCTCGAAGGATTTACCGCGCGAGGTCGGTCCCAAGAGTGATGTGTCTCTTGGCAGGCCTCTCTTAAAAAGATAAAATTTTGAGTGTTACTAACACTTTTCTCTTGCACCTAGGACCACAAAAGCCAAGGGAGAGGATAGCGTGTGTTAGAAGTAGAACCACTCGACCAACTCTTTGCATAAGCGTGCCAAACACAAAAAGCACTTGTTCTTTTTAACTGATTTTCATTGCAATGTGATTTAACTATTTGGAGATGTTGCTCCAACAATCATGGTGTTCTTTTTAACTTCAAAAGCAATATGTTTGAGTAAGCTAGAATTTGAAATCCTAGTCAACTTAATGAAAAACATGTTTGCATGAAGTAAAATTGCTTGCAAAAATCAAAACAAGTGGATTGTGTATTTTATGTGCACCAAAAATAGAAGTGTGGATTGTAAATTCTTTTGATGCAAGAAAAATGGAAGTGTTGATTTTAAGCACCAAATGAAGTGTGTTTCCTAACTTGCAAGAAAACAAATGTTTGTTTTGTTCAGTTTTAATGCACCAAAGAAACAAGTGACCCTAACTAGAAAGCAAGGAAAGTTTGTTTGTTCAAGTTTTAGAGCACCAAAATAAAGTGTTTGATTTTAAAGGGTGAGTCTTTAAACCTGCACAAACAACAACCGGTTAGTAAAATCCATGTCTAAGGGGGGCTTCCACAAGCCTAAAATTTTTTACTTTTTCGGTTACAAAGTCTTTTTTATAACGTTCTATTACAATAGCGCTAGTCTGTGTTTGAACAGAAGTGCTATTTAACACAAACACGCTAAAATAAAAAGGAAGACAGAGAAGGCAAAAGCGCTGAAATAGGGTCAATAATGCCAAAACAGGGTCAAAAGCATCAAAACAGTGTCAAAAGCGCTAATCTTGATACAATAGCGCTAGAACAACAAGTATCAATAGCACTAGAATGCGATCAATAGCGCTAAAGTACAACCTGTGTGACAATTTCAACATTCAAACATGTTATTGGTTTAAAAAAATGATCTCTTGGGTGTTTGGATTCACGTCGGGTTCACCAAATGATGCTCTGCGAAATGGAAAAGGTTAGCAAATGACAAACAACACAAGACACAAGAAATCGTTAGTGTTAGTCAATCAAAAACTAATATAAACAAGCATATCAAAAGAGATACTAAAATCGTGCTAATATATCTAACAAATGAAACAAAGGTAATAAGGCATCTCCAAATGCCTCTTAGCATGCCCTTAGCTCCTTCTCCCTTGTTCCTCTCCTCTCCAAGTTCCAAAATAGTGTAGCTCCTAGCAGCTTTTTGCACTATGGATGCTTATGGAGGATTGAGATTTGGGTATTTTGCTCCAAATGTAAAATGAAAAGCTAAAATACTAGATGCTATTTTAAAATGATTGATTTTAACCAAAATAACAAGATTTTAGTTTGCTATGCTAAATGCTCTCTAAAATGCCTATAGGTTAAATGTATACAAGTTTTCAGGATCTGGATTATGAAGAAATGGGCTCTATTTATAGGAAAAATGAAGCAATGGATGGTTGAGATTGAGCAATCTCAACAAGGGTCAGGATTGAATGATTTCAAATCCATGTGAGGGCTTTCGACCCAATCCCAGGATGACAAGTGTCAATGTGAGATAGGT
The DNA here is from genome assembly GCF_030272615.1 of Cryptomeria japonica. Taxonomy (NCBI): domain Eukaryota; kingdom Viridiplantae; phylum Streptophyta; class Pinopsida; order Cupressales; family Cupressaceae; genus Cryptomeria; species Cryptomeria japonica. The sequence goes on from NC_081409.1 coordinate 804,720,186, forward strand.
TGAGAGGAGAGGGAATAAGCATTAAATGCTTGATATGACCTTGAGAGTTAAGGTCAAGGTTAGTTGAATGAATAAACTCTTTATTCAAAGAATAAAGCTTTTATCCAATGGACAAACTCTTGTGCAAAAGGCAAGAGGGATAGACATGGTCAAAGCAATAAATGTTTAGGGAGACAAATTTGAAATAACCATAAATGGTTATGTAAGAGCCATAAATGGTCATGTAAGAGCCATTAGTGGTTTTGGAAGACTTTGGAGGTTAATTTGTTGAACACACAAAGCATTAAATGATTTTCAAAGACTTTTGAAGTCTTTGAGAAGTGACTTCATTTTGCTTAGGAATGTGACAATAATTAGGGGATGGATTAGGCTGAAGGGGTTAGAAGAATCTAGAAGGGGATTTAGGAATGCAATTGGATTTGGTGGGTGAGGGAAAATAGGATTTTATTAAAATAAAAATTCATTTATTTCAATAAATGTGTGCAAGTTGCATTTGTAGGAAAATGCAAGTGGGGGGGGATAATGATTTAAATAAATGTTTTTATTTAATTTATTTAAAAGAGGAAAAGGGGATTTAATTAAATAAATAGATTTTATTCATTTAATTGATTGTGAATTTGGTTTAATGAATTAATTAAAATAAATTGAATAATTTATTTAATTAATAGGAGAATGTTTGGAGATGAATTAATTAAATATTAATTTAATTAACTGATGGCTAGTGGATTTTTAATCAAATAAATAGCGAATATTTATTTAATTGAGCTGGACAGATTTGTGTGACTACACTAGTATTTGAACACAATGGTTTGTTTTGTGTCAATCCCTACTCCAGTATTTGATGGTTCAATTTTTCCTGTTTGGAGTTGTAGGATGGAAGTCTACCTATCTTATTTAGGATTTGATGTGTGGATGTCGGTTGTAAATGGATTCCCTAGTAAAGTTAGTCCTCCCACCGATTCAGATGTAGTAAGAATAAACCGATGTAATGTTATAGTAATGAAGGCTATACTTTATGGGTTATCAGATGAGGTCTCCTCACAGGTGGACAGATGTCGATCGACAAAAAGCGTATGGGACAGATTGAAGAAGCTCTATGGAAATGAGCCTACCACTACAAAACCAGTTTGTGACGAAAAGATGAGAAATGCAACTCATGTATCTATAGATGATGAAGGCAGATCTGTTAGCAGCCACAAAAATTATGAAGAAGGAACTCACCTTTTCATGGCTAAAGAATAAGAAGATGAGAGGCACACATCTGAGAATGATCATGTAGATCATTCCTACCGACAAGATGTGTTTGGAAGTGATAGTGAAGGTGAAGAAGAAGATGAAGTTCAGGCAGAAGTTGATCTTGAAGGAGAACTTGTAAGTACACTCGAAGAACTTAGTAGACTGAGGAATGATACAAGTTATTCAAGAATGCTGCAGTTGTGCAACATAACCGGTTAATCAGATGACTTGAAGAAATCTAAGACTCAACAAGAAGACACCAAGGAATGTAGGTGTAAAGATCTAGCATCTGAGCTAGAGACCAAGGACAAAGAGTGTTAGAGGCTAAATGAGGATCTGGAGAATCTCAAGAAAGACCTTGAGAATTATTGAGAAGAGCTCAAGGTAAGGATCGGGTATGATGGTAGCAGTGATGCCTTGGACAAAATATTGAAGAAGCAAAAGCATGCCAAGGATACCTGAGGATTATGTAGTAGTGCTAGTGAATGCTCCAATAGCAAGAATGTCCCCCACAATGACATTCTATTTGTCTCCTCAAATGGAGATGGCAAGGGTCCAACCTTCATAGTTAGAGATGATCTAAGAAAGAAGGTTGACCTAACTACAATCGGTGAACACACGAAGTTAAGGATGAAGACTGGTACTACAAGAAGAAGGAACAATACAAATACCAAAGGAAAAGGAAAGATGGGAGAAGGAAACCTCATTGAAAGAAAAAACATGAGAACATCACAAAGAAGACATCCTATCGGTAGAAGAAAAGGAAATTCTATCGCCCATAAGACAAAGCAAGTGTGGGAAAAGAAGAGATCAGATGGAAGGGCTGCAGATCATGGGCAATCCAAGATCCATACCCGAAGAAGAAGAAATAGAAATACTAAACCAGTAAGATCTCCTCATGCATGGCAGAATAAATTTGTAAGTCATATGCCATCATTTACCGGCTAATGCTTCTCTTTTAAATATTATGGTCATAGGGCATATGAATGCATAAATAGGTCTAGAAATAAGAGTTTTGTTTGTCCAAGATGTAATGCTAATGGCTATAGTATGTCAAGTTGTAGAAACATGCATAGATCTGCTCCTATGCATAATAAGATGAGTCTATTTTCTGCCTCAAGAAATATAAATTATGTATGTGTTGGTAAACAGATTTGTCCCTTTCCCGAAACCTTACCAATAATCTTCCCTAAGCAAAAATATAACTCTGTTTCGCCCTTTATAAAAGGAAACAAACTACCAACAATTGGATGAATTGATTAAAATTCAAACTTTGTATTAGAGGGCAGCTCCTCGTATGATTTGCAATGAATTTATTATATAAATGAAATACTAATACTTTTTACCTGAAAGCATTGAAAGCCTTCAACATTCATCCATCAACACAAATAAATGCCTTCAAACTAAGAGAATAAATTTTTTTCTAAAAATAATTTAATGAGAGTTCACAGACTCTGATTTACAAACATGCTCACTGTATAAATTCAAAGCACAATAGAGGCTTAGCGATACTGAAGGTTGATCGATACTCTCTCGTGCCTCACAGGACAAGGGGGATCAAACAAATAAATATGTGCGAGTATTCTAAAACTAATGATAACCATGAATTGAGGAAAATACATAGATAATTGATCACATAATGATATCATGCCCATAACGACTTTCTCAAGAAAGATTACTAATCTTCAAACACACATATTCAAAGATTGCATAACATAGCACTTAATAGATAATCAACCATTATATTCTCAAACAATCCATATGAAAACCAAAATTTTATCTGTTGCTCCTAAAAATCACAGTTTTTTGGACCCATTACAAAGACAAGCTTTCCCACTTAAGGAGCCTCCAGGCTCATAGTTTTTGCATAATCAAATTATATTTAACTTCGATCAAAGTTAAAGAAACCGTTTAGAATAATAGGAAAGAAAACTAAATCAATAGTCACTGTGAGGCCGACACCTCATCTTTGGATTAACTATGCTTCTACTGTGGTAGAAGAGGTTATGGGTCTGTCATGTTTTGCCGCAGAGCCATGCCATTTCAGGTGTGCAACCGAGAAGTTCAGGATGACCTAAAAATAAGGAAGACCAATGTGTTAAATTCTCTGCTTCCACACCTCTTTGTCCATGATTACTTGTGCTACTTTTGCCTTGTGTACCTCCAAATGGTCAGAACAGACTATGAGCATCAATTTGATCCTTGCCACCTTTGAGAAGTCATTCATGGTCAAAGATTTCATCATTCGAATGAATTGAATCCTTTCCTGAAAGATCTTGGTCATATACACAACTTCCTCAATTGTCTTGGCACCATCCTTCATGAGCTGGATGTCAATGCACTTGAGATCCTTCTGCATTGTATTGATCAAGTCTGTCAATCCTCTGAGCAATTTGGTGGATTCTTCGTGACCTTGCTTGATGATCGAGTTGTGCCACTCCACATTCCTCTTTGATACATACAATACATTATCATCCAGATTTTCCACTAGTTTTTCAGCCAAGAACTTCATCACCCCGTATTTTTGTATATCATTCATTTGTGCAAGGACTGCTACCCATTTGATCCTTTATTTCTCCCAAGCCATCGTTTCCAGTTCTAATTCCTTGCTCACAGTTTCAACATCTTTATAAACTTTCACCGGATTAACAATATAATATGATCCCTGTTGTATTATAAGGTCCAACCATTTATTGAACATATCTATAATTACTCTGTTCCTTTGAACCTGGTCTAACATTTTCTAGTTGGCTGGAGATTTAGGATCAAATGATACCGGTATCTATAAAAATGGTTGGGGGTTTGGATTATGGATGACATTGATATACTCAGCCATCTGAGTAACAACTTGCTTCAATTCCCTTTTGTCTTTTTCATCCTTCCATATTCTTGAAATTATCCTTTTTGTGGATGATTCCAAATGCCTAACATCCACAACACACGAAGCAACTCCCAAATCTATCTTTTCAACTGTAAAATCCTCCTCAATAGCTTTGTCTTATCCTTTCCTGAAATTGGTTTGGCTATTTCGGTCATCCAGTGACCTGTTGCTTCATCTACTTCAAGCATTGTTTGTGTCTTGAGTTTCTTCGGCTTTGATGTCTTTCCCAAACATCTGTTGACCATGTCTTACATTGGGATTGTAACCGGTACTACACTCTATTTCTTTCCAACAACAGCTTCCAACCATCATGGTGCGTTTGCAGGATCTTTAGGTGGAGGAGTTGTTTGTATATCGGGTGAAGTGACAATGACCAAGGTGTTCATGGGGTCTTGTCGGATTTCCTCTACCTTGTTGGTGTTCATTTCCTGCACCTCAGGCTCATCCAGATCATGTGGATTCATTATTTCCTTAATCTCTTCACTAGGGTCTAGATCTACAATAACCTGTTTCAAAATGGGCTCCCTACTCTTCTTCTTACTCCTAGACAGAGTTACTCGAGCAATTGTGAGACCTGATGGTGACCTCTTTGATCTCCTAGGTTGGATTTTCTCAACAATAGGCCTTGAAACACCTGCAACATTAACAATTTTGTTAGTGGAAGAAATGGGAGATTGAGTCACAATGTGTGAATCAATCCTTAGTTCATGCGAGGACATGTGAGGTCCCTCCTTAAACTTTTGGTTTCTCAACCATCTTTATGTTCTTCTCACAACATTGAAGGTTCTAGTTTGAATATTGTCATCCTCCTTTTTATTCCAATCGATTTCTGGAATTGCTTTTCCTTGAACCTCTGTGTCAAACTCAGGATCTAGATTATCTTCCCATGTATCTTCTGATACTCTAGATATATTAATTGGAAGCTTCGTGGTAATTATTTGTTGCAAAGTGAACCTTGACCACTGTCTTTTCCTTACCTCATATTCATCACTGTAGTTCTCCCAATAATCCTCTAACTGAGGCTCATGACAAAAATGGTTATCTACATTTAGGTTTTCAATGCAATAACCTCTACTATCAAAATTTTGCCTTGACACATATGGCTGCAGGTTCATCCTCTTGAATTCTAATTCTAGGTTCAGGGCATTTGATATGGATTTGTAGCTATAGTATCCGAGTTCAACAGGGAATACAACTCCAGACTCGCCCTTTGTTCCCAATCTTTTATCAATGTAAGCTAGCTGCCTGCTCACCTCTATAAGTACATAGTTTTTGAAAGCATACCTAGGAAGCTTGAATGGTTGGCCCTCAAAACCACCTACCCGTAGGTAAGTAAACCTGGGAAATTGAATAAAGAAGCTACCATATATGCTTATGAACTCCATTGCTTCAACATACATTCTCCTGTTCGCATCCCCCTGGAGCTCAAAAGCAAGTTTTCCCGCGAAGACTCCATTCCACCTATCAATTTGCTTGACACGTCTCTGTTGCTGTAATAGAGGATAATAATTATACACCCTCATCCCATCTATCCAAGGTTCATTAGGCAAACCAGACCAATCCCTTGTACAAGCTACACATATAAAAACCTGACATTCCCAAAAAACTGCTCAATCCTTCATGAAGTCTTTCTGCAATTACCTGAGACCAATCAAGATACATGTCACCGGATAAAACCACCTAGATGAAAAAGTACATCCAATCCTCCAAGTAGAAAGAATGTGAGTTTCCCTTCACTCTGTTCAAAAGTATCACAGTATCCCGCACTTCTGTGATGAAATGCTCTCTAGTCAGGGGCTTTGGCAGCCGTGACCCTCCTTTCTGAATTTTTAGGAGCCAATTCCTAGCAATTACGCTCCTGTACTTACTTTTCTTTTTCGAGAAATAGGCATATGAATTCCCAATGGTCTAGTCCTCATATTCGTCCTTGTGTGGAATTCTCATTGCCGCCATTACTATTTCCCATTACTTGTTTGGATGCATCTATTCTCTGTATCATATCTATTCATGCAAGCCATCACCAAATCCGGACACAGTGCAACAAGTGGAAACGCGACAACTTCAACAAGATCGCTTTTCACTATTTTCTCCATCATTGAACTGGTTTGAGGGTTCTTGGCTCTCTCTAAGAAATCCCCTAAATCTACATGAACCAAGGAAGTGTCTTCTAGTTCTGGTAATATACTCACTAGACACGAGGTGCGACCAAGCTTCGGCAATATTGGCCTCATAATGCCTATCTATACTTCTAACCAAGAAATTCTAAAACAAGGAAGAATTCTACTCCAACAATTTAGAGATTTTCTTCCTATACTGATAAATCTTCAGAACTTAAGAAACACAGCTTAGGAGGAGTCATCTGAACTTACCCATTACCACCATGAAAACTAGAAATTCCTCAGGAAATCAAACTTGCTTTTACCTTCGACGCCTCCAATTTGCTCAAGTATGGTTGTTGCAACCCTTTCAACTATGGAAATAAATTCTTACAATCCCTTCAATCAAATGAGAAAATATCTATAAAGCCACACACGCTTCGTCATGATTTACCCAAGCGTGCGAAGTAACAACAAAATGACTAAAATCTTAAACCTTCTTAATTATCCATCGCTTCCGCACAAGTAGTTGATGCACTCATGATTACTTTCCATATTTAGAATTTTAAACTGTTGAAAAGGGAATATTGCTTCTTGTCGCACCGCTTTCATTTTCATCAAAAAGCCTTAGAGTTAGATTTGAAGTGAACTCGTGAACCTTGAACCATTTAACAAAAAGTTCAACGATTCAAGTTCATCTAAGAAATATAATAGTGGATGAGCGGCACACAACAATACTGAGAATGAGCGACAATGATGATTATTAAACAGAAGCATTGAACCATTGAACCGCTTGAGATTTGGTTCAAGGTTCAAGACCAAAAACCAACTTAAAACGTATGGATCCACGCTCGTTATACAACGATACATTGTCATGACTCACAAAAGGCATTTTGAACCTTGAACCATTTGATAAAAACTTCACGGGCTCATAACTCAAGATGTAAAACAAGAACGCACTTGCTCACACGAAGACAAATACCACAAATGACTTTCTTCTAAAACGTGCTTTGAACCTTGAACTTATTGAACTTTTTAGAAAGAGTTCAACGACTCAAGTACGAAGGAAAACAAACGACCCAACGAAAATAAAGGCACAATAATGCAACCCACAAGTATGAACATTTTTAAAAAAGAAAATTGTGAGGACTAACAATATGTTATAATTGCAATGGATTTGGGCATAGAAGTCATCAATGTAGGAACAAGAAAGTTTTGTCATACGACAACGGTATAGAAGCTATGCTCAACATGGAAATGGATTTAAAGCATATGAGAGACAAAATGTTGTATGGAACAAAAGTAGAAGAGTTTTTGTTCCCACAAGATCAAGTGGTCCACTAGTTCTGGAAGCATGTTACAATGGCATGACCAGAAGAAGATGCTCTAACTGGTTTGACAAAAGGTCCCCCAATCATTTGATTGGTATGAATATTGTTTTCTTCTACACCAATGCTTACAATCATGATGCAGAATCTGGTGGAGCAAGGACCAATCAGCAAAAGAAGGTAACACCTGCTCCCGAGACTGAAAATGAGAAGAAGAATGAGACCAAGCAGGTATGGAGGAAGAAATAAGAGAGTGGGACCATATACTGGCATTGTGCATTCAATGCAAAATTAATATCTCCTAAGGCTTAAAGGAGATGTGGGACCTTCAGGGCAGTAGTACACTGACCATATCATTCACCCCCTTGGTGGAAGAGGACACATGGAAGAATAGGTTTCTGCCAGTATGAGGAAGGTGTATGCGGTAAAAGCGGGTCGATAGAACTTGAAATGTGAAAAATGGAGTTCTAGGGAAGCTTGCTCACACACCCACGGGACTTCTTGGTGCAAGCTATGGAGTCATGAAGTATGGCTCAGCTTCCCAAGGTTGGTTCCATGGTTCTCTATCTCACAAGGTCCCTCAAACCAATGTCTTTGCTCTCAGATCACTAAACAAAGTGGTTTAGGGATGACAAATGCAAGAATGAGGGATGCTTTGTTTGATTTTAAGATGAAATGCATCCTAAACTATGCATGATCCTATAAATGCAATAAACTAGTTATAAGATGACAAGATTAGTAGCAAGATTATCCTAACATGATATACTAGTCTATGATTAAGCTAGATGATAAGGAAAATACTCTAAACATGTATATTTAGATTAATTCCTATTGAAAAGATAGGTTAAATGATGAGCACAAATGATATATTAAAGCTTGGATGGATTTTAGTATAAGTATGATGCTAAAGACTTGGATCTCTGAAAATGGAGGAATGAGAGCTCTATTTATAGCAAAAATAGGACAATGGATGGTCAGGATTGAAAGAGTTAATCAAGGGCTAAGTTTGAAAGTTGGAAATCCATGTTTACAATCGACACCAATGAAATGGTGACAATTGTCAACATAAGGCTGGTTGAGAGGAGATGTAAGAAGCATTAAATGCTTGAGAAGACCTCATGGTTACCCTGGGGATTAAGGGTTAAGGTTAAGTTAAGATTACCCATTGGATAAAGCTTTTATCCAAAGGATAAATTCTTGTGCAAAGGATTAAGGATAACCATGGTCAAAGCAATAAATGCTTGATGAGACCCTTGGGTTACATGGAGGTTGAGTTTAGGGAAATTCTTTAACCATTCTAGAGGGTTGAGTTAACCATTAATGGTTATGAAGACTTTGGGGACAAATTTGTAAGAGTCCTTCCAAATTTGGGGGTATTCAACAAGTTAGCTTGTTGAATGGATAAAGGCTTTAATGCTTTTAGAAGACTTTACTTCAAATTTGAGAAGTGACCTCCTCAAATTTAGGGAAAGGGGATAATGAATGGGTTTGAGCTAATTGATTAGGATTAGATGGATTCTAGAAGAAATTAGGAAGAGGGTTAGGATGCAAGTGGGAGATGTAGGATTTTGCAAGTGGATGAAGGGATGATGGGTTTCAATTGAATTTAATTCAATTTGGTTGCAATTAAATAAATTAGATCTATTCAATTTAGGATAACTATTTTAATTAAATTTGAATTTAATTAAAAAGTGGATAGGGGCTTTAATTAAATAAAATGAATTTATTCTATTAAATGGTAAAAGAGGTATAGTGAATTTAATTGAGTAATTTACTTAATTAAATAGAGGAATGCGGGTAATTTAATTAAATTGGATTTAATTAAATAGAGAAATAAACATAAAATATTCATTTAGGAATATGGTCATTTTTATACGTCTACATTTTGCCCCTCTTTGAAGTGACGTGTGTGCACATGTTATTTCAAAGAAAATGATGTGTCGTTGCGATTTTATGATCAATGTTGTCTTTATGGATTTTCATGTCGTGCCCCAGATTTGATGTGTGATGCCCCAGATTTGATAAATGATGGTGATAATGCCCCCTCGAGAGATGAATCAAATTTTGATTTGATTTGATAATTGTGTTTGTTGTGCAAAATTTTGGCTAGGTGGAATGTGTAAATTGATTCATCTCCCAATAATTGACATGTGTAAGGGTATGAGGGAGACCGCGAGCAAATTTAATGCTCATTTCCCTAACCCTAATTTTATTTTACCCTATAAAAGGGAAAAGTGCATTGTTTTGTCTCATTTGTGCTTGTTGACCTTGGAGAAAGAGACTTTTGGAGAGAAGACAAAATGCCTACTCCCTATTCTACGCATCGATTCGAGCGCGTTCGGAGGTATCGGAGGCTTGTCGCGTATGGACCACCGGTAAGTCAACCCTTTTGACCCCTTTTTAATTTTTAATTTGATCATTTTTTGTCAGTTTTTGAATTTTGAAATATGGTTTTCACGTTTTGGCGCATAGGGGTCTTAGCTTAGCGCATATGAAAAATTATGTAGCGCATAGGGTTGTAATTTAGGGTAGCGTCCGAAAATATTTAGGGTAGCGCATGAAGTTTTTAGGTTAGCGCATGGCCTTAGGTTAGCGCATGAAGGACACAAGGTAGCGCTTAGGGTTAAGAGGGTAGCACATCGGGTAAACCTAGCGCATAAGGTCCACAGGGGATCGCATGGGCAGGGGGATGTAGTGCGTAGGTTAGACCTAGCGCATAAGGTTAAATAGGTAGCGCAGACGCGGGATAGGTTAGCACATGGATCGGGTTTAGCGCTTAGGGTAGATTAGTTGGCGCATGGATAAAAAAGGGTAGCACGTAGAGTTAGTCTAGCACATAGGGTAGATAGGATAGCGTGTGGAGAAAATAGGGTAGTGTGTAGCCAAATTTAATTAGTGCATGCAGTAGTTTTTACAAGATAGGATGATTTGCGAATGTAGAAAAATACATAGGATAAGGTCAGTTTTGCCTGGGGAGGTGGGTTTTTGCCATTTGCTGTGTTGACTATCATGGTTTTGATTATTCATCCAATATGAGTACAGATATAACTTGGTTTGATTTGCGATTTTTATTGATGTAGATATTTATGTGTTTTTGTGATCTAAACTTGATTCGATTTGCATTGCTTCAAGTTAAAATGTGTGGAGCTTGAATTGTGTTACAAGCTGATATGATTGTGAAACTTGAGTTGTGTTACAAGTTGATATGGGTTGGAAACTTGAGTTGTTTTACAAGCTGATATGGGTGGGAAACTTGAATTGTTTTACAAGTTTATGTGATGTGGAGACTTGAGTTGTTTTACAAGTTTTGATATGGTTTTTGAAAACTTGAGTTGTGTTACAAGTTGATATGAAATGATATGATGTGGAACTTGATTAGATTTGCAAATTGTTTCCAGTTTTTGATGTGACTTTGATTTTGTTATCTTTGTTTTTATGTGGAAACTGATATTGAACTTGTTTTGCTTTTTGATAGGAGCGATTGGAAGTGGTTCAGTCGTGCGAGCGGTTCCCCAGACCATGGGCATTGATACCTCGGTTGGCACGGGCTGACTTAGATGTTATTGAGAGATGTGGCATGTCATCTTTATTAGATATGCCTCAATTTACTATGAACCGGGGTTTACTCACAACGCTCCCAGAGAGATGACATGGTGATACGAACACCTTCCACTTTGCTACAGGTGAGATGACGATGACTCCTGAGGACTGTTACAGGATATTGCGGATTCCCATAGCAGGTGCATTATTGTCGTATGAGCAGACAGAGGAGGGCGGGACAGAGGCACTGCGTCGCATATTTCATGTTGAGACAGTGTGTGGATATGAGATCCCTTGGCAGGAGTTCTTGGATCTGGACTATGCGCCTCCTCCATCAGTACTAGCAGGTTTTATAGGTGGATTCCTATGTCCTGACCATAGGTCAAAGGGATTTTCTGTGGGTTGGGGATTGGTGCTAGAGGAGATGGTGACACAAGGCCACAGGTTTGCGTGGGAATCGGCCATGTTAGCTCATTTATACAGGGATTTACATGAGGTGGTATACCTGGGTTACGACAGTTTGTCAGCTAGCGTGACACTCCTACAGGTATGGTGTTGGGAGCACATTCTAGTAGCTAGGCCACTGGTGGATAGAGACAGGCCTGCTAGGCGGGCATATGCATATGGATACAGGGGGCTAGTTGTCCAGCGCAAGCTAGGCAAACTTGAGCACTGGAGGAGGGTGTTGGATGACATCGATACGGTCGTCTGGCGACCGTATACAGATTGTGAGGTATGGGCTGAGGATGGGCTGGAGATGCTGTATGCTTTTATGAGTCGGTTTCTAATAGGGCGGACGCCCTTTGTGATCGAGAGATTTCAGGTTGGTAGGGTTTTGCGGCAGTATGGTCGGCAGTAGGGGATACCATAGGGGACCTGCTTATATGCACGTCAGAGGTAGGATATATCGGATTGGGGTCTGACTATTGACAATGGAGTGGCCGTAGAGGAGTTTTCCAACTTAGCAGGCCAGATATGGGACTATGCTCCTGAGATTTTAGATGCTGGGATGACGCATGAGTTTGCTGGTTTGTTCGCAGCTCGTGTCGTGACCAAGATATCAGATCCTGAGGAGATGTGGCCTGGCTTTGATGATGACGAGGATGAGGTAGGGGGAGATGGTGATGAGGGAGATGATGGAGTTGGAGGAGGATGACGAGGGAGAGGATATCAGGGGAGGAGAGGAGACAGAGGGAGAGATGGGGGTGATAGGGGAGTGTGGGTGGAGAGAGCAGTTTGACGAGCTGTGATGGATAGATGGAGAGGAGGGTTGGCGATCAGAGTAGGGGAGGAGGGGAGAGTGGGAGAGGTGATAGCAGCGGTGGGAGGGACTAATGAGTGGAGACGACCAGTGTAGAGGAGGAGGACTGATGAGTTACCTCCACCCGCACCGAGGACAGGTAGAGGGATAGGGGGTACCCCTTCACAGGTGCCCCTACGGGTTCAGATCCCGACACATGTGGAGGATGCCCAGATCAGGACCCTACAGTTGATAGTACAGCAACTGCAGGCACAGGTGTTGACGCAGCAGCGTCAAATTACCCAGCTGACCCTAGAGCGCGATACTAAGATAGAGCGGCGAAGTCAAGCAGAGGAGCTAGTAGGGAGCATGCAGAGAGCGGCATCAAGTGGTCCTATGAGGGACATCATGAGAGAGTTGTCCTTGAGAGTGAGGGAGGCGGAGTACTATCGACGCCACTATGAGGATGTGGTGCCTAGGGAGCGCAGAGTGCAAAGCTTCACGCAGTCGAGATCGAGTTGATCTTGAGAGACTGCGTCACAATCAGAGAGCAGAGGCATGACGGGGCCTTCGAGACAAGATACTCTTGGAGATCCAGGGGCTGGGACATTAGCGGCGAGACCATCCCCCTCAGGAGATAGTCAAACTTGAGAGACGATTTCTCTATTGTATTTTGGATCATTGTTTTTGTTGTACGGGACATAGACATGACAGATATTTGTACATTTTGATCATTTTATATATATATATATATATATATATATATATAGATGACACCATTTTCTTTGATCATGTGATGTGTTACTGATGCTTGTACTTTGTTTTATGATGATGCAATGCTTAGATAGATGATACGATGAAGTGAAATGTATGATGTTTATGAGATCTGAGATGTATTTTGAAAATGAGATGTATGATTTGACATGCTGTGAGATGTATCTTGAAAATGAGATGTATGATTTGATATGCTATGAGATGTATGATTTTATATGCAACTAATTGTAAAATGATATACAACTAATTTTTTTTGGAGCATCCTTATTCTGCATTTGTCATTCGATATAGCCACATGTTTATTTGCTTTCGATATATGTATCATTATTGAGCATTGATTTGTTTGGGATATGTTGAAAATTTATACAAGCATAATGGTATAATTGAACCATAATGACCTGAAAAAAATTCACATGATGTTTGATTTTGCAAGATAGCACAAGCGTCAAGGTATAATTGAACCAGGACGACCAGAGTGTGGATTGCGTATAAACAGATAAGAGTAAACCATTTGTATGCGTAAAGTGGAATCATGTCTTCAGTGATATTCATTGTATCACGTCTCGAGACAAGTATTTACACAGTACAAATGATCGCCTCACAGACAGAAGACTAAGAAAATATTGGAGTTTCCCGATGATCTCTAGCTTGGAAGCATTTGTTGAAAATTTAGAGAATCCAATCATTCAAAAAAAAGCTTAAATGCAAAAATAGTCAAGACTTTATGCAAAATGTAACATTTGGTACTTCAGAAAATCATCCATCGTATTGTTTTTGTGATTCTTGTTTTAGTGAGCCAATGCTTTGCTCTGTGATGGAGTAAGTTGTTGGTTGCTGGATGTGGTGTTCTGAGTTTTGCAAATAGTTTTGATGGCTTGAACTTGCTGCAAGTTTTGATGATTATTGCCCCTAGCTAAGTGTGTCTTTCGATGTGGATATGTACAATGATTACCAAGCCATGGTAAAGTGTGGTGAAAGGATATATGGATAAATCAGGATAGTGACTGCGCTAAGTATGTCCTGAATGGATATTTGTCAAGTGTCGGGCGATGGTCAATAGTGCTTTACTACAGAGATATGGATATAGATAAAGAAGTTGTCCTCTCACAATAGCGCCTGTTACCAGGTTTTCACCAGTTGCTTTTATTGTACCTTTTTATTTGTTTTTTCTTGATTTTTTGATTTTTTTTTGCTTTTGACTTTTTTCGTGCATTAGACTACTCAAGTGTAGTATTTCTTCAAATGAATGTTGTTAGTTGGTTCGTCGAGCACATCTCCTTTTGAAGTTGTAAGCTAATAAGCACTTGATCCATAGACTGATATGATGACATAGGGACCCAAGCAGTTAGGTTCAAATTTCCCTTTCTTTTCTCGATCTTGTTGATTTCTTGGATTTTCTTCAAGGACTAGGTCACCAACTTTGAAGTTGCGAGGGATGACCTTGTGATTGTAGCTTCTGCACATGCGTTACTGATACACTTTGAGATGAGTGTAAGCATGCTGACGTCTTTCATCTAATAGTTCCAGTTCTTACAGTCGGTTGACTCTATACTCTTCATCTGGGATTAAGCCTTTTAGAGAGACTCTGAGAGATGGAATTTCTACCTCCAGTGGTAAAATAGCTTTTGATCCATAGACCAATGAGAAAGGTGTTGCTCCTGTAGGTGTACGAATGCTAGTTCTGTATGCCCAAAGTGCTGGATTGAGTTGTACATGCCAATCTTTGCCTGCATCATTTACTGTTTTCTATAGGATTTTTAGTATTGTTTTGTTGGATGCTTCTTCTTGACCATTCCCCTAGGGGTAGTATGGCGTAGAGAACCAATGTTGTATTTTGAATTGTTCACATAGTTCTCGGACATCTTGGTTTTTGAACGATCGTCCATTATCGGTGATGATGGAACTTGGAATACCATATCTGCAGATTAGATAGTTCAGGACAAAAGAAGCAATCTATTTTCCGGTTACTGTGGTCATGGGGACTGCTTCTATCCACTTGGTAAAGTATTATGTTGCAGTTATAATGAACTTGTGTCCATTTGAAGATGAAGGATGAATTTTGTCGACCAAGTCTAGTCCCCATTGACAAAAGGGCCAGGATGTTGTAAATGGCTGCAGTTCCTGTGTTGGTGCATGTATCAGATTGCCATGGATCTAGCATTTAGGACACTTCTTGGTGAAGTGGTAAGAATATTTTTTCCATTGTAGGCCAGTAGTATCCCATCCTTAGAAGCTTTTTAGCAAGAGTAGTTCCACTTGAATATGTGCCACAAATACCTTCGTGAAGCTCATGTAAAGCGGAATCAGATTCATTACGATCAAGGCAACGAAGAAGAGTACCATCTAGACCTCGACGGTACAAAGTATCAACGGTAAGGGTATATCGGGCGGCTTGTCGGATAAAATTATGTTTTTGGTTACGGGATTGATCAATGGGCAGGATGTTGTTTTTTAGATAATCATTTATGGGTCCATATAAAGGGGAATCCGAACCGGTTAAGGCATAAATAACATGGGATTCAGAGTGGTCATAGGCTGGGGAGAATAGTTTCTCTACCAGAAACTCATAACGACTTTGTTGTTCTGGAATTTGTAGTAATGAAGCGATAGTAGCCATGGCATCAGTTGCTTTGTTGTCCAACCTTGGTATTTGCTCGAAGGTGATGTGTACAAAATACTGTTTGAAGTCATCCACCATTCGCTTGTGGGGTAGTAGCTTGTCATCCTTTGTCTAATAGTCATTGTTGATTTGATTGACGACTAGTTGTGAATCTCTATAGACCATTAACTCTGTGATTTTCCATTCTACGACCATTTTGATGCCTATAACCAATGCCTCATATTCAACCACATTATTTGTGCATGGGAACATAAGCCAATATGATCTTGGTATAGTATGCCCTTCAGGAGTGATGAATAGAATGCCAGCACCCGAACCATGTTGTGTGTAGGATCCGTCAAAGTATAGGGTCCATTGTGAGGTAGAAATAACAAGAACGTCCCTGTCCGAAAATTCAATCTCCATAGTTTGTTTTCCTAGTAGCGGTGCTTCAGCTAGTTGATCTGCAATTGCTTGTCCTTTGATAGCTCTTCGTTCTGCGTAGTGGATGTCAAATTCACTGAGAATCATGACCCATTTAGCTAATCGGCCTGTAAGAGTTGACTTGCTGAGTAGATATTTGAGAGGATCAATTTTTGCTACTAGCTTAATTGTGTGTGCTAGCATATAGTGTCAGAACTTTTGAGAAGCGAAGACTACTGTTAGACAAGCCTTCTCAATGAATGTATAGTTGAGTTCATAGCCATTCAATGTCCTGTTGATGTAGTATATGGCTCGTTCCTTTCCTTGTTGATCTTCTTGTGCCAATAGTGCCCCCAGTGATATATCTGTTGTTGAAATGTATAAAATGAGTGACTTTCCTGCTATTGGTGGTACTAGAACTGGTGGGTTCATCAGATACTGTTTGATTTGATAAAAAGATTCTGCACACTTGGCTTCCCATATGAAAGGTACATTCTTATGTAGCAAATGATTGAATGGTAGACTTTTATCAGCTAGTTGAGCGATGAATCGCCTGATTGATTGGAGTCATCCTTGTAGAGATTTGAGCTGACTAATATTCTTTGGTGGTGGCATCTCCATAATGGCTTGTACCTTTGCTGGATCCACTTCAATACCTTTAGCTGAGACTATGTAGCCTAGTAACTTGCCTGATGTAACCCTGAAGACACACTTCTTAGGGTTGAGCCTGACTTGGAATTTCTCCAATCGATCAAAGATCTTTGTTAGGATGCCGAGGTGTTCTGCTCTAGTGAAGGATTTAGCTAGTAAATCATCCACATAGTCTTCCATGAAGGTATACATCATGTCATGAAAGATTGTTGTCATTGCTTGTTGATAAGTAGCTCCTGCATTCTTTAAGCCAAAAGGCATAACATTCCAACAGTACGTTCCCCAAGGACAGGTAAACGTTGTTTTATCTTGATCCTCTGGGGCTATTTTTATTTGATTATAGCTTGAAAAACTGTCCATTAGTGAGAGCATTGTATGGCCCGTTGTGAGGTCTACAATTATGTCGATACTGGGCAGAGGAAAGTCATCCTTTGGATAGGCTTGTTGACATCTCTGAAATCCGTGCAGATTCTGATACTGTCGTCTGGTTTTGATACTGGTACTATGTTGGAAATCCATTCTGCATAGTCGATGGGTCGAATGAATCCGACATCTAATAGTTTCTTTAGTTCAGCCTTGACCATGAGTGCCACCTGTGGATTCATTTTTCGTAGTTTTTGCTTGACTGGCTTAACTCCTGGAGAGATGGACAAGTGATGCATGATCAAGTGTGGATCAATTCTGGGCATATCTGCGTATGACCAAGCAAAGTTAATTTGCTTTTCTTTAAAAAAGATGAGAAATGCTGATCTTTCCTCCTCTACCAGAGATTCTGCCAGGTGTATGTTTTTGACTGCTTCTGTAGTACCAATGTTGATTGATTGAGTGGGCTCAATCAATATGGGTGATCGCTCATGAAAATGTTCAGGAAGAGTGTCAAGTCTCCCATCCTTAGGTG
Source organism: Cryptomeria japonica (assembly GCF_030272615.1). Lineage (NCBI taxonomy): Eukaryota > Viridiplantae > Streptophyta > Pinopsida > Cupressales > Cupressaceae > Cryptomeria > Cryptomeria japonica. The sequence continues at coordinate 804,737,852 of NC_081409.1, forward strand.
CCTTAAAAAGGTTTTCACCCTCAAATGCGTCCTTTATTTTTACTTTTTTGTGATCGAGAGCTGCCATTGACTGGTTTTTAGCATCAGATCTTTTATTTGGTTCATTTTTGCGACTGAGAGACTTGGCACTCCCTGGTTTGCAGACATCATTACTTTGTTCACTGGTAGAACCCGTTTCTGGGTTAATGGTACATAGGCAGTGGATAATAGATTCATCGTTTGGGAAAATTGGTATATCATGCATTTCGGGTTCGTCCCAATCAATGAGGTTGGGAAAGACAAGTGGTAAGGAATCGTTTGGTGAATCAAGTTCTGCTACTGTAAGTGCTAAGACAGAGGTTTCATCATGATTGGTTTTGGTTTTAAAGAAGTCAAGGATTTCGTTGAGGTCTTCTATGGTATCATCCTCCATATAGACTTGTTCATAATGTTTCTATTCGCTTTCCTTGGCGTCATAGATATTCTGCAGTCCAAATTCAGGTAGTCCTTCTTCTGCGTTATGCTCTTCTTGAGAAAGGGATATGGAGCTAGTATTGTCAGTGGTACCTCCAGTAGTGTTTGAGCAGCTACCCCATTCATATTCATTGGAATCAATCTCTAAGTTATCATCCCAGATTTTATTAGTGCTATAAACAGGTACTTTGTTTGGTGAAAATAGTTCTTTGATGATGGATGCCAGTTTGATAGTCTTTGTTGATTCTATGTCGGATCCTGCTTCTACCTTTTGTATTTGTTCATATACTGTGCCTCCTTGGGGAGGAATAATGGTATTAGGAGATGATTCTATTTGTTTTTTAGATATTGGTGTTTGAATATGAGCTACTGCTACAGATATGGCCTTCTTATGAATGAGGAGCTTTTCCTGGTGTTGCTTTTGTTCTTGACGTTCACGTGCCTTGCGGATTGTTTCTGCTGACTCAAATAGTGCTTCCTGCCAAGATTCTTCTTTGTACTTCTTCTTTGCTTTCCATTGAGGTTTTGGAGTTATGCGTGATATCTTTCTTAATAGGAAATTGAGTTTACAACCCAATCATGTTTTGTCTCTACTGAGCTATGAAGAAAGGTCTATTGGTTCAGTGACTCCTTCTTTGTGTTTTCCAATAGGTCCTTTACCATCATATCCCATTGCTGCATGATTAAGTAGCCCTTTCCATATAGGCGTATTGATAGAACTATGTCCAAAGCAGCTGCTCTATTATCTTCTTCCTCATCTTTGTATAACCAGCTATGCATGTCCTTTTCTTCTGATTCATGTGCTAGAGTGCCTAGTTGGATGAAGGTACCATCAATTTTGGTGATGGGTTGAGTTACCTGATGTGTTGATGTTGTGGGTAATCCATGAGATCTGGGTGATGTTGGTAAGTTGGCCAAACACATGGGTTCCAAAGAGTATTCTCCCATACCTTGTTCTCTGATGTGCATTTTCTGCTTGAAATCTCCAGGTAATGATTCGGGCTTTGCCTTCTGTAGATCTGATATTGAGGATTTATGTTTTTCCCTATTATGGGGAACCAAACTATCCTGGGCTGCCCCCATTGCATTACAATGTTGAAATGGATTGTGATAAGCAGATATAGAGACCTCTTGTCCATTATAGGGAAATTTGACACACTGGTGATACGTAGAAGGCATTGCTTGCATTTCATGTATCCAGGGTCGACCTAATAAAATATTGTATGTGAGGTCTATGTCTAAGACCTGACGCATAGTATCCTTTTGCACTGGTCCAACTTGAATGGGTAACATCACGGTTCCTTTAGATGATCTTTCCTCATCACCATATGCCTTTATGGTAATCTTTTTACGTGGATCAATAGACTCCTCTGAGAAGCCTAATGCACAGATAAGTTTTAAGTACATATATTAAGTCCAGCTCCTCCATCTATCAATACTCTTTTTACTTGGTGTTTATAAACGATGACTTCAATATGGAGGGGAGTGTTATGCGGATGACTTAAGGAAGTATTATCATGCTCTGAGAAGGTGAGATTATGAGGCTCTGTCATATGAGTGACCATGGCTTGGAATTTGTCAGCATCCAGATCTTGAGGTACATTGGTTTCCAATAGCGCTTGTTCCAATATGTCTTTGTGTTTTGGCGACAGTTTCAGCAATTCTAGTATAGATATTTGAGCAAGAGTTTTACGTAGTTGGCTGACTAAATCATATTGGATTCTTGGTGTAGTGGTTGTTGTTTTTGTGTGGCCCTTCAAGACATATTTCTAAGCTCTGGTTGTTACATTGACAGATTCATGATTATGCTGGTCTCAGATTGTGATGACATTTACATGATGGTCTTCAGCTGATATGTGATTGATGGTGTTATTGTAGATGTGGTTGATACGAGATCCACATGTATCGTTTGAGGTTGAAGCTCCATCTTTGTTGTAGTTTGGAAGAGGATTTTTAAAGGCTCTGTGGTCACCATTTGTTTTGAGACCATCCACCGTTAAATCACCTCGATCAATCATGTCCTGAACAATATTTTTCAATCTCATGCAATCATTCGTTCAATGACCTTTGTTGAGATGAAAATCATAAAAGTGTGAGTCGTTCCACCAAGGTGGTTTGACTTGGGGTTCATAGTTGCTGATGGCGGGCAAAGAGATAATCTTGTTTGCTAGGAGTTCTCTGAATGCTGACTCCAGTGATTGTCCCAGTGGTGTGAAGACACATTTTTGGAAATTGTTGGTGTCGTCTCGCGAATTGTTATTAGGTCCTTGATTTGTGGTTTTGTTTTGAGTATCATTGGTGTTGTTTGTGTTGGGTTGACCTTGATTGGTATTTGGTGCGTATGTGTTAGCGTCTGGGTTAGAACCTTTAGGAATTTTCATAGCTTGAGGATTTATGGATAATGCGAGCACTGGTTGTTTAGATTTTGGATCATGTGATTCATTATTGCCTTCATTTTTGTTTTGAGTCTAGAATCTAGACTTGTCTAAGTTGTTGTTGTTTTGGTTATTGTAGATTGATGAATTTGTTCCTTCTTTGAAGAATTTGAGCGTTCCCTTTTTGACACATGCCTCTTCTACTTGAATGTCGTTTTCAATCAATTTAGTGAAAGACGGTATGCATTGGAGTTTGAGCCTGTAACTCATCTCACCATTCAAGTTGTCGATGAAAATTTCCATTTTCTCCTTTTTAGGAATGTCTCGAGGATATCGTGAAACCATACGTCGCCAACATTGAAGGAATATCATAAATGTTTCATTGTTTTTCTGTTTGGTGTTGCAGACGTCTAGCATGGTTATAGCATGTTGAATGTTATAGGAATATTGTGTTATGAATTTGTTGACCAATTCATCAAATGATCTGACAGGAGGTGTAATTTTGGATAACCATTCCATTGTTTGTCCTCCCAAGCTTCTTGGGAATAACCTCATCAGATAGGTGTCATCATGAGCAAATTCAAGACTCATGGTACAAAATTCTCTGACATGATCAGGGGGATCACTTTTTCCATCGTACTTGTCAAATTTAGGTACGTCTGAGTTTGGAGGAAAAGGGATCATGTGCAATCTTCTGTCAAAGGGATAAGGACAAATTTCGTTTAATGAGTACCGCACTGTCGTCCCTTGTTGCATGTCTTGCATTTGTCTTTGTAACATTTGCATTTGTTGAGTAAGGGTAACCAAAGGTGCATTGTTTTGCCGAGGGAAGATTTCTTCCCTTGCATTGATCCTGGGTTGAAATGGTGTATGGAACGCTATGTTTTGCTCGGGGATGCCTTGCTTAGGGATGTTTTGCCCTGGTGTATGTTGTTCTGGTATGTTTTACTTGGGGATATCTTGTTCAGGGTCGCATGCTTCCCCTTCTCGTTGTCGTTCTTGATATTCGTAATGTTGAGGTCTCGTTCTAAACACGTCTGTGCCAAAGTCTTCAGGGAGTTTGACCCCTTTGCTTGTGAGCATGAGCAAGTATTTTTCCTTGTCATTTTCCATGAGTCTTTCCATGAGTTTTTGGAATGAAGCACTTTCTTGGCATTCCTGAAGAAGTTCTTCAGAAATTTCAGTATCCTCTAGATGTGGACCTTCAAAAGGATTTGATAACCTTCGATTCATACTGGATTCTACTTGTGCCTCGCTTTGTTTGTTTTGTTGGGAGTGAGTAACAAACATTTTAGTAGAAACTTTCTGTGACGAAGGAGACAAAATCCTCTTTGATATGTTGTTCGGGAGTTGGTGGTTCAAGTCAGGGTGTGTTGTAGGTGATGCACTCGTCGAGCAAGAATGTCGGATTGATCTTTCCTCCACAGTTTATGATTTGATTAAATGCGGATTTTTGACAATATGCCCTAGTCTTTAAAGGCTCTTTATCAAATTCGTTGGATTTGTTTTAGATATAAATTTTGACGTGATGAAGGAATGTTCGATGAGATTTGAAGAGTTGACGATTGATGTATAAAAAATTGTTTCTTTTGATAAATTTGGAAAAACTTGGTTGTTGTTTCTTCAACGTGGTGTTACGATAAATATTCTTTCTTCTTAGAATATGGGGATTAGTCATGCATAAATGATCAATGGTTTCCTTTGAATTGTTTTGGATTCAGTTGATCTTGCTTTGAAAACTCAAGTTTTACTTTATCAAAGTGAAGGTTTAGATGCCCCTTTACGACAAAGCGTGTCAAATGATATGGATAAAGTCTCCCGATATGGAAACTTGATTTGACAACCTGAGGTTTTAAACAAGTGTTTTTGAGATAAAATCCGCGAGATGATAAATGACCCTTTTGTCACTTGCGATGATGTTTCCTGATTTTGATATGATAGATATGTTTTATCGCGCAACCAGTTTTGGATTTTTACAACTTTTGTTTGACACAAATTTTGCTCAAGAAATAGTTTTTAAAGCTCTGTTTTCGATACTCTGTTTTGATGAAAAACGATGCTGATGAAAAGAGGTTTCCAAAAATGTCTTCTAAGTTTTCAAAATTCTTCACTGTTTTGCACCCTGTTTTTCTGGGTTTGGTCACGCGTTAAAACAAAGACGGGATGCGCTACATAAATTTCTTCATGCGCTAATTAAAAGACCACATGCGCTAAGCTGCCCCCAGCCACGTGCTAACTGTTTAGACTACTAAAATTTGTTTTCTGTTTTGCTCGAAAAGTTATGCGCTAATATGGGTCTGCTATGCACTAACTGCTAAACCCTATGCGCTATTGTTTGACTCCTACACGCTAAGCTGATGTTTCAACGCGCTAGGCTGTTTTCCGAATGCGCTGACTATTTAATGTTGTTTTGAAATCTTGGTAGAACGCTACTATTTCAACCAGACGCGCTAACTTGATGTTCTAATGTGCTAACAGATGTACCAATGCGCTAAGAAGTTGCTCTCATGCGCTAGACTGTCCTGATATTTCTCTTTGGTTGGTTTTTGCAATTTTTGGATTTTTGTTATGAGTTTTTCAGTGTTGATAGATTATTTTCTGAAGTAATAAATGCAAACATAGCACCAAAGAGACAACCATTTTGCTTAATCTAAAAAAAGTGTATGTTCTGTGAGGATGTGTTCGAATCCCCAATGTTTTAACAGGTTTGAATACAAATAATACACTTCAAGAAGACTCTTTATTCAAAGGTCATAAGTAACATCATAGCCCACTAGTCTCGATACTCCGTTAGCTCAAACAGCCGTGTCACCCCCTAGAGGGCGCCCCTTTTTTTGCCTTTTGTCATAAATTAACTCAAAGTGAATTACTTCACAATTGAGTAGTTATCTTGGGAGATATATGGTGAGTGATCTTGGGGGCGGATTCTTCCCCACCCTTGCACTATGATATTACAAATGTCTGGTTACTGACTCGGCTCAAGGTTCCTATTTCTATGGTTTATAATCAGGCTTCCTGTTCGGCCGTCAGTGATAAACCCCCTCAGGAGGCTTCCCAATCTTTAGAACAAAGGCTTTACGTATCTCAAGGATACTGGGGGAAGGCTAATCGCTACGCGCAACCATTGAAAAGGACTTTTGTCACTTTCCACTTTTGATTATAGTGGGTTGGAACACTTGGTGTCAAAGTCGTTTCCCACTTAGGTCGTTCCCTTCACACCGGTCATAAGTGGCTTTAAGAGTTGATTTCAACTCCTTGAGACGGCAGGCCTGCTAAAGGATTGTAAAATGCTTGAAATGATTGAAAGCGTAAGAGTAGTCTGGATTTTTTATCACCCAGTTAAGGGGAGAGCATATACCTTCTACTTTCAAGACAAAACAATCAAGTTGTTCTTTTTAATCTTTCAAAGCAATGCTTTGTTAATCCTATATGGAGATGTTGCTCCACGAAAACATGGTGTTTTTTTTAACTTTTCAAGGCAATGATTTTCGAATCTATTGAAAATAAATGGTCAACAAAGTAAATCTGATGTTTCGTCAACAAAGTAAATCTCTTCGAAAGGGGAAGATCTTCCCTCTTTAAGTTTGTAAATGACCTTTGGACTTTGCGTGATCCTTTACTTTGCCAAAAATAAAGATGGATCCTTTTATGCACCAAAGGATGGTGAAATTCTTTTTAAGCCTTTTGATTTGTAAATTTGCTCTCCTAGAAAAGCAAAAATGATGGTTTTTGTTGTTCCTTTTAAAGCCCAAAACAAAGTGAGTTCAATTTTATCTTTTAAACAAGAAATTAAAAGAATTCAAACTTTTAACTAACTTGGCTAAGTTAGTGAAAAAAATTCAAACTATTTTAAATCCTACCTAAAAAAAAAATGATCTCCCAAGCTTGCAAGAAACTGTCAGTAATCCTACAAAAATAATAAGTAAAGTAGTTAGCAAAACACTGGCTTTGTGGACTTCTACAATTCTAAATCTGATTTCTGTTACAAAGTAAATTTTGTTCTCTGTATGTGATGCGCTATAGGACAAACTGTACGCACTACAAAATGGGTGAGATGTGCTATTAAACAGACCCAATGCACTAAGCTGTTTTTCAAAAGCGCTAAACTGGTTTCCAGATGCGCCGCGTTGTTTTTCCTTCGCACTGAGACCTATAGGAAAATATTAGAAATATAATGCGCTAAGGAAAAGACTTTACGCACTACAAGATGGACCCAACGTGCTGAACAGTAGGCGGGATGCGTTAGACTGTTAACCAGATGCTAGGGAATGTTTCCCATGCGCTGATTCTTGTTTCCCATGGACTTGCAAAAGTGGTTAAATTCAAAAACCGATTTGATATATGGGGTGAGGCCCCACGGTGGGCGCCAAAAATGTATGTGGGAAAAGTGGGTCGATAGAACTTGAAATGTGAAAAATAGAGTTCTAGGGAGGCTTGCTCACACACCCACATGACTTCTTGGTGCAAGCTATGGAGTCATGAAGTATGGCTCAGCTTCCCAAGGTTGGTTCCATGGTTCTCTATCTCACAAGGTCCCTCAAACCAATGTCTTTGCTCTCAGATCACTAAGCAAAATGGTTTAGGGATGACAAATGCAAGAACAAGGGATGCTTTGTTTGATTTTAAGATGAAATGCATCCTAAGCTATGCATGATCCTATAAATGCAATAAACTAGTTATAAGATGACAAGATTAGTAGCAAGATTATCCTAGCATGATATACTAGTCTATGATTAAGCTAGATGATAAGGAAAATACTCTAAACATGTATATTTAGATTAATTCCTATTGAAAAGAGAGGCTAAATGATGAGCACAAATGATATATTAAAGCTTGGATGGATTTTAGTATAAGTATGATACTAAAGACTTGGATCTCTGAAAATGGAGGAATGAGAGCTCTATTTATAGCAAAAATAAGGCAATGGATGGTCAGGATTGAAAGAGTTAATCAAGGGCTAAGTTTGAAAGTTGGGAATCCATGTTTACAATTGGCACCAATGAAATGGTGACAATTGTCAACATAAGGTTGGTTGAGAGGAGATGCAAGAAGCATTAAATGCTTGAGAAGACCTCATGGTTACCCTAGGGGTTAAGGGTTAAGGTTAAGTTAAGATTACCCATTGGATAAAGCTTTTATCCAAAGGATAAATTCTTGTGCAAAGGATAAAGGTTAACCATGGTCAAAGCAATAAATGCTTGATGAGACCCTTGGGTTACATGGAGGTTGAGTTTAGGGAAATTCTTTAACCATGCTAGAGGGTTGAGTTAACCATTAATGGTTATGAAGACTTTGGGGACAAATTTGTAAGAGTCCTTCCAAATTTGGGGGTATTCAACAAGTTAGCTTGTTGAATGAATAAAGGCTTTAATGCTTTTAGAAGACTTTACTCCAAATTTGAGAAGTGACCTCCTCAAATTTAGGGAAAGGGGATAATGAATGGGTTTGGGCTAATTGATTAGGATTAGATGGATTCTAGAAGAAATTAGGAAGAGGGTTAGGATGCAAGTGGGAGATGTAGGATTTTGCAAGTGGATGAAGGGATAATGGGTTTCAATTGAATTTAATTCAATTTGGTTGCAATTAAATAAATTAGATCTATTCAATTTAGGATAACTATTTTAATTAAATTTGAATTTAATTAAAAAGTGGATAGGGGCTTTAATTGAATAAAATGAATTTATTCTATTAAATGGTAAAAGAGGTATAGTGAATTTAATTGAGTAATTTACTTAATTAAATAGAGGAATGCAGGTAATTTAATTAAATTGGATTTAATTAAATAGAGAAATGAACATAAAATATTCATTTAGGAATATGGTCATTTTTATATGTCTACAGAAGGAAATGAGATGGTAAGTGTGTGTAGTGGTTGCCTTGGCTACACACCCTCAGATCAGAGATGGTTCACTATTGCATGTGTGAATGGATGAAAAATTTGCAATTGGGATCAGATGCAAGTTGACACAAGAAGACAAGAGTTAGATGAAGGTGCTCCAGTAGAAATGACGGACCGATACAAGAAACCGGTATGTATGCCAATAGGTACCTACAAGTTATGTAAGACAATGAGGTCCGAGATCATTGCATTAAATCCAATAGCATGGATTGAGGAGTTAATGTCTCAGGTGGTGCTGATGAAGACCTGGATGACATATGTTGGCCCGGTTGTTGATCATGTAGGCATGCATGTTTTTGGGCTACCCGATTTGATTTATGGCATGATAATGATATTATATGTCATTGTGTACACCTAAGATCATGACATATCCTGAGGTGAAATTTGTGGAGCTGAGAGATCTTTAGATTGATCACATATGCATAGATCAACCAATATAAGGGGCAAGTTGGCTTCGGTTTTCAACCTGACAGACAATGAGAACTTGAGATGTATGGCTAAGGGGGAGTTGAAAACCATATCTTCTGATTGTTATCAGACTTGCTGGACAGAGAGGGTGTGAAAGTGTTTATGGTTGTACCGGTATGTTTATGTCTTTGGATGTATCCGGGGTTGTGAGATATTTCAATGTCTCTCCAACTGAAATCACAACTGGACCACCGAGAGTGTTTCCTGCAAAGAGGGAAAGTTACCTGCACAAGAGAACATGTATTTGGTATTGGAAGAGATACAATTGGTATCAGTGTTAGCTTCAACACTTGGTATTAACAAATTGGGGTCAAAATGACTTCTACATATCAAAGGGGAGATGATGCAGTCTGACTGACAAGTATGTTGTATTAGCTGACACATGTGCCTTCAATTGGTTTCAAATTTGTATATGCATGTGTTTTTGGTTTGCATATACACTTGGTTGCTGAGAAATTAGTGTCAGTTGGTGGTTGATCCCTCCATCTCAAGTGTTATGAATCGAGATGATGAAACATATGATGGTTGAAGGAGGAGAAGCATCTGGTAGAGAAAAGGGGGAGAGAATACTCTAACAGTGTCGAACAGACACAAGGAGGAGAGTAAACCCTGACAGTGACCTTTGCCATTGTTGTCAAAGGGGGAGAGAGATTTTGTAGTATGTCACATACTACATATGTGAGAATCTATGGAACACGCAAAGGAAGAAAGAGAATTTGTAGTATGTCAGATATTGCATGTGTTGACATCAATGCCAAAGGGGGAGGTTGTTGGCATTGCGTTGTCATTAATGTCAACCGGTATAGGATGGCAACCGGTATGGGAGATTGATGAGCAGTGTTGGCATTGCTAAATACTGGAAATGGTGTGTAATCGGTAAGGAAGAGAAGGTCATCTAGAATAATGGCCATTGGATTCACTAGTACACAAGTTAGTTTTGACTTGTCTTGAAGACATAAGAACTGCAGACCAGTAAGTGACATGTTGGCAGTGTATAGTTGTCACCAACAAGAGAGCAAGAAGTTGGGTTGTTGACTGTGATGAAGAGGGGGATGCTACCAAAATCACATCAACACCAGAGGTTAAGTGTGGGCAGTCCATCGGGATGTTGTGTGGATGTGAAACAACAAGACTCCCACTGGATAAATATGCAGTCACCATTTGAAGAGATGATTGACAGTGAATGTGCCCAGCTGGTTCACATGTTCCCGTTTGAAGATATGCATGCTCAAATAGGGAAGCCACATTGGTGCAATGCAGTATGCAAATGACAAGGATCCACTCCCACGGGTAAGTGGAGCTTATCTTCTATTATGCATGGAATGCATCATAGTCCTCCAAGATAAGACGAAAGAGTTAAAGGTAGGTGATTGAAGGCTCACACCGGATGAACTGGTGAAACACTAAGTTGTCTTACGTGCATGAGATCAGGGATATGCACTAGATCCATCGGGTAGACAATGATGAGTTGTCAGTATAGATATTGAAGGATATGGTTGTCACTTTGACAAACATGTTAACAATAGAACCGATCAATAGATGAAGAAGGCAAATTGAGTAGTTACAAACAGATGGAGTATGTTGAAGGTTGATGGCATGATGTCATCAAGGTGTTTATCGGTAAGTATGTCCACTGGTAATGTTGACAAAGTACAAATATAAAAGGCTCCCATCTGATGAATATGTTCATGAGGTAGGTTAGCATGTGTGCTGACCGATTTAGGTGCTCCATTGGAAGAGAATCAAAGTGCAAGGTTGAAGGCAGACCGGTTAGGGTATAACTGCTAGGGTTTGTGAACCGATAGATGAACCTGGTTGTGTGGTTGTTCAGTGATCCTGTCTGGACTGACATAACTGACCTAGCAAAGGTGGATGGTGACAAAGGGGCCACGTGGTGGTGAAGTGGCATGCATGCACAGGTTGGTGTGTTGTGTTGGTGAAGTTGTTGGTGGTTGGTCCAACATTTTTGATGACTATGAAGCTTGAGGAATGAACGCAGAGGATTGTAGCTTGAGATCAAAGAAACAGTTGAGATCCAGTACAGACTGATCTTGCATATCAAAGAGGATGAAGGAAACCGCATAACACACGTGATCGATCAGACAAAAGGTTGAAACTCATGCTATAGATGGAAAAAGAGAGAAGACGTGGTTCGCAAGGTAAATAGATGGGCAATGATAATCGACTGACTGTTGAACATTGATAAAGGACATGATATCAGATTGGATATGATATGTCATGATGATCAAGGATCGGATCGGATGCAGATTCAGTGCATGGCGAAAACCCTAGCGTGCCAATGTTCAAACACACGTCTTGGCAGGAAAAACTGGATATAAGAATGTGAGCCCAAGATATTATTTGTCCTACTGCACGAGGAATAAAATAAGTCTAGTGTTCAATGACAATCAAAGAAGAGATTGAGTGTGTGAGTGAGAATCGAGTTGAAGAGTTCAATCGATGAGAGTGAGGCAACCGATAACTTGCCATTGAGTCCGAGAGAGGAGTATACCAGTGGTGACTAAACCGGTGGTGGCCAGTAGTAGTGTGACAGAGAGGTTGGAGAACTGACAGAGAGAAAAACCGGTAGAGAAGAAGAAGAGGTTGAACCAGCAAAGGTGCAACAAAGAGTAAGGTGCAGAAGAGAGTGGATTGCAGTAGGAGATGAGGTTGCTATAGAGAAAAGGTGAATACAAAAAATCGTCAGAGATCTATGTAGAGGTGAACCAGTGGAGAGAAATACATGAGAGTTATAAATTTCTTTTGTAACAAGAATATTACTTTTATAATTGATTATATTTATAGCAAATCATTGAGTTGGAGCTCAGTGTAGGGGTTGGTGCCCTAAAATCGGGGGTTGGTTCTCCTTGGGTTGGTTCCCTAAAGTAGGAGTGGTACTCCTTGGGTTAGTGCCCTAAACGTTGTAACCAAATGCTTTATTGTGAGGCCGGATTGGAGCAATAGTCTCCAGTAGCATTTCTCACTGAGGTTTTTCCCATCTTGGGTTTTCCTCGTACATATGGTGTTATGTGGTGTCCCTTTTATGTGTGGTTGTATTTGTGTCATCCTACCATCTAACCAGTATATTTACTTTATGTTAGATCTGTTAACTGGTATACACACATAGGGTGAAAAAGGGTTATGTTTGGAAATCACCAATTCACCCCCCCCCCCCCTCCCCCCTTCTTTGTGACATCTACTGCTCAACATTAAGGTACTCTACTCATGTATTTCATCTCTGATGCGGATTTAGGACAATCTGAAATAGATAACTTTGTTCCAGCTATAAAAGGAGCACGTAATGGTCTACAATCCTGCATGTTGAACCTCTGTAAAATTGAATTCACATACTTACTCTTGCCTAGCCATAGCCTTTTTTCACTCTCTCTCTTCTGATTTCCATCCAAATAATGTGATTCCTTGCACCAAGATATTTTATTTTAAATTAAGAAGTAAAATAGGACTTTGATTTTGAAATCATAGCTTTGCTTTTCCCAATGAATAACATATGATCAATATATAATGCAATGTACAAAAACTGATCATCATCAAATTTATAATAAACACATTGATATGATTTAGAATGATCTAATCTCAAACTCAACACATATGTATCAAATTTCTAGTACCACATCCCAAGACTCTATTTGAGGCCATACAAATATTTCTCAATTTACAAATTGTAAATTACTTTTACCTTTTACCACATAGTGCTTTGGCTATGTGATAAAAATTTCCTCCTCCAAATCGCCATGAAGGAAAGTGGTTTTCACATCCATTTTCTCAACCTCCAAATCATACGTAGTGGTAATAGAAAGCAAAAATATAATGGATATCATTTTTGCAACAAGAGAAACTATCTCACCATAATCAAAACCCTCAATCTGAGAGTAGCCGTTAACAATCAACCTTGCTTTATACTTCTCAATAACTTTATTTGAACCAATATTTTTCTTCAATGCCTCTTTGCAACCAACAAGTTTGTGTCCTTTAGGCAATGGTACAAGATCCCAAGTATCATTCTATTTTAAAGTGTCCTTCAGGCAATAGTACAAGATCCCATGTATAATTCTATTTCAATGTTGTCATTTCTTCTTACATATAAATCCTCCAATATTCTAAATCATTCATATCCAATACCTTTTATACAAATCTAGGTTCATCCACATTAGTATTCAAAACAAAAATACATCTCTTTTCATCGGGTGAATACCTTTTGGGTGGTTGTCTATCTATTGTAACCCTTCAAACAAGCTAAGTTGGTAGTTCTTCCCCCCTCTTCTAAAGATTCAGAGCTAGATGTGCTCTCTTCAACTTCTTCCATATCTAGGGGTTTTGATTCAACTATTTTAGGTGTAGAAGGAAATTGAATCGCATCTTATTATTTAGTTTATTTGGCTACAATGCAACCGAAGGAGGCTTAGTTTCTCTACACATAACATTTCTACTATGTATTACCTTTTGTGAAACAAGGCCTCAAGCTTATATCCTTACATACCATAATTGTATCCCATGAAGATACATTACACAACCTTGTTCTCCAACACTATTCACTTCTTCTTTGGCACATGGCCATGTGACTCACAATTAAAAATTCTAAGATGTCTCAATAAAGGATTATGACTCACCCATGCTTCGATAGGCATTTTATCAACAAGAAATAATGTAGGAGACCTATTAACTAAGTAGCAAGCAGTGGCAACAAATTCAGCCCAAAAAATTTGTTCTAGACTAGCACCACTCAACATACTCCTAGCCTTCTCCATCAATGTCCTATTTATTCTTTCTGCAACTCTATTTTATTATGAATAATACAGAGTTGTCTTCTATCTATTAATACCATAGTCTTTAAAAAATCTATCAAAATTATTAAAGGAAAATTCATTGCCATTATCAGTCCTCAAACATTTTATTTTCTTCCTAGTCTACAACTCAACCATTCCTTAAAATTATTTAAATTGACTAAAAACTTCATATTTACTCTTTAGAAAGCATACATGTGTCCTAATAAAATCATTAACAAATGAAACATAATATGTTGATTTTACAATAGAAGGAACATCTATAGGACCAAACACATCAAAATGAATAGGATCCAACACACCACAAGATTTATGAGAACTCAAGTAAAACTGAACGCAATTTTATTTTCTATAAATGCAATGCTCACAGAAATCAAAATCAAGATTACAATCATTCAAACCTTAAATAAGGTTTTTCCTTTTCAAGTTCCTTAGACCCTTTTCTCCTATGTGGCCAAGTCTTTGGTGTCATAACATAGTCTTATCTGCAAGTAACTTTGATTCAAAAGAAAAAGCCCCCATAGGTCCCCAAAAGCCATGACCATCTGCTAAAGGTGAAACCTTCACCTCTTCCAATGAAGTATTCATATAATTATTTTTAAAAGAATTAATATTACACTCAACAATGTCGTGTCCCCTTTCTAAAAATAGCCACATTCTAAAAATAGTAAGTTGGTTGTCCCAAAATGGCAAATAAGGAGTTATTGATAGGCCACAAATAATATTAATGTTGGTGATATGGTTTGAAGAAAGATATTATTTTACCATAAAAAATAAATAAATTAGATAATATTTAAAATTTGTGGCATGGGAAATGGGAATTTTTATTTTGGGATGTTTTTTTGCTCTTTGGAAGCTTAAGGCGAGTTTTGCAAATTGGCAGTTTACATGGAAAGTGGAAGAACTTGAAGGACACTCGATAATGGTGGTTTCTATTCTTAGTTTTTTGGTTCCCAAACTTGCATTTGAAAGTATTTTTGATATAAATATGGTTTTGGATCCATATTGGATTATTGTTATTTGCATATTTGATAGAGCTTTGGTTTATTTCTTCAAAGGTCGATAAACCTGTGGAGAAGGAACTAGATAACAAAGTTTGAAGGTTTCCAGGCGGGATAAGGACAAGAGTCTAAGGTTCATAGAGCTGATATAAGGTTAGGAGGCTAAGGGTTTTTGATATTAATCTCATTTAGAGGTTACTATTGTGCTTGAGAATTTGGTAGCTACAACAATTTCAAAGTTTGGCTTCCCAACAAGGGTTTGAAGCTAGAGTTTGGGGTTTGAATGCTTTGTTTGTTGTAGATGTTTATGGACTCACTATAAATGTGATTTTTTTGGTATTTATTTTTATTTTATATTATTTCATTATAATAAACCTTGGTGTGGAGTTTGGAGTGTTTCCCTTGCAAGTTGGATTGAGTTTCTATGCATTTTGCAAAGGTTTGGGTGAGTAGTTTGTTGAGTTTTGTAATAAGATTGTGTTTCAGATTTTGGTTGTGTTTGATATCAGAATATTGTTCTTTCATCTCTATTATTTCATGTCCAAGATTGATATATTATCATTTGGTAAATAATTTATAAGTTGGGTGAAGTTTCTTGTTGGCTGGGTCGTTTGGGAGTGCCTGTTGAAGCTACATTTTTTTATCTTAGTTTTAGAATATTTGTTTTAGAAGTGGTTTGCTGCAAAAATAAATTTATTACACTCATACAAACCTCTATTACTACTTCAAATATTATTCTTTGAAATTATATTGAGTTCCATGTGTTTTTACCCATTTTCACAGTGAGTTTTTAAGCAAAATCCTTGATAGTTTGGGGTGTAGTTTCAGATTTTGGCAAAGTTGAATCAACGGTTATTACAGTGGTATCATAGCTAAGATCTTGTCATCTTGTAGGGTTGTTAGTTACAAATCATGGGAGGGTTCTACAAATCCTTTTTGATGAGTTTGGAAAATGATGTTTTAGTTTGCAAATTTCCAAGTGGTTTGATGAATTTAATGAAACCTATATATTATAAAGCATCATATACATTTTAAAAATTTGCAAATCTTACGGGAAAATATTTACCTCGAGAAGGAGAAGTTTTCAAAACTTTTGAGGAGTAACTTTTAGAGGTCAAATTTGAAGTACCATTTGATGGGTATTTAATGAAATGGTAAAGGGAAGAAGACCAACTGATAAGGCCTCAAAAGCTACAGAGAAAGTAGAATAGTTGAAGGTTGATTTACAAGACTCCACAAAGAAGATCAAAGAGGAAGATCAAAGAGATTGCACTCTAAAATTTGAAGGTAAAAATCCTCTGTTAGAAGATCTTAATTTGTTTTCCAACAATGATTATATGTTTCAGCCTAAGAGTAACGAAGTCAAAGGTAAAAATATGGTACAATAAGATATTCAAAATATCCCTTCAGAGGTTGTTGTGGAGGAATTTTTTTCTTGTGAAAATGAAGTCAAGAAGAACATTTGGATTGATTTTGAAGGTCAAGGTGTTGAGGTTATCTCAAAAATACCTCTTATAAAAAAGTGGATAAACATGTTTATTACAACTCAAGGTACGATATAATATTTCCTTCTACATCTCTACAAGATTTCTATCATGTTGTAAAATGCTCTAAAATGAAAGATACAAACAAGGATGTAATTTGCAACATAGAGCATTTAAGCATATTAGTCCCAAGTTAAGATTTCTTTTGCATATGGGACATAAGTGATAAACTTCAAGGTAACACAATCCATATTCCTATTCTTCTCACTTATTCATGCATATTGGTATGGGACCCTGGTTCTTTTTCCAAATAATTATAGATGGAGAACATTCAAGACCATTTAAAAGATGAAATATGTAGTGGGATTATTGCCTTTGTCACAAAAAGATGTTCCATTCTACACACTTGGATAGATAAAGGGGTAATTATAACCTTGAAGAATGGTAAGGTATTTTTTGAGTTTAATGTTATGAATACTAATGAGGTTATTAAAGTTCAACATCTGCAGCTTTTGGAGAAACATCTCATTCCTAAAGATAAAGCAAGGATGAAAGGAAATCAAGTCATAAGATTCCCTCATGAGTATTTGGCTTGGATAGATGGAGGTTTGGAAATGATTAATGTTAATTCTTTCACCTTTGTACAAGCTAATGCTTTAGGTTGATTGCATTTATATTATGAGTTGTTACATATGCAAAAATCCAAGAAAGTTGAGCTCATAGGTAAAGAAGTGAAAGTGCTAGAGGAATATCCATTATCTACACAAGTGGATAGTTGAGAGGAGAAGGATCTTATTATAGGTGAACATGTTTATGACTCCATGATAATTAATTTTTCATACTTGAGCCATAAAATCAATACTATTGACATGCAAGAGAATCTAACACTTGGGACAATTGAAAATTCTCTTAAGGTAATCAACACGTTTTTAATGTCTTATTTCTAATCTCTCACATCTTCGTGCATAAGATTATGACGTTGTAGGAGAAGTTAAGAGGGTATCAAGTTGTTTGGTGGTTAAGACTATGCAAGTTATTATATTCATCGATGAGCATCAAGGATCTCTCTCTATCATTCCATTGTTTTCAAATCAACAAAGGCGAGTGTTCAGACATATGTGTCCAGGATCATATTTGGAGGGGATATTTCAATATTTCATGGGTTATAGGTGTAGTGTCATAAAATTGTGACCCTAGCAATTTTTGATCATATTAGGGTCCTCACACATGTGAGATCGAATCCCCTAGCCTGATTAGGGACCGAAGATTGCTCAACCCTCAGAATTTGCTTCTTCCTTGGCCTCTGCATCACCCTATCTACACTCTACCCTGGAGAAAGGGGTAGGACAGGGGCGTGGCGCCCTTGTCCCTACCCTATTTTGTCCTAAGCATGCATTGTAGGTTGTGTAGTGAGCGAGAAAACTTCCTCAATGTCGACCTGTGACAAAAATCAATTTCATTAATCCTAATTGATATGTATTTAAGGTGCATTTGTCCTCTCATTTGCATAGGTGGTAAGTGGGTCAAGTTGGATAAAATTGTGATTAATCATTTAAGATCATTCAAGCATTCAACCATTCCTTTCCAACATTGAGCATTCTCAAGTCTCCCTTCAAGGATAGGTGTTGCATTCAAGTCAAGGATTCAACCATTGAAGAGGAGATTGATTCCAACATTCAATTCCACACAAGAATTTCTATCAACATTGCTATCACAACCTCCCTTGAGGTGATTTACAATTCAGTCTTTCATTTACATTCACTTGCAAGTACTTTCTTTCATTACTTGGTTAATTCCAAAATTGGGGTTTGACCTGAAGGAAAACCCCCAATCCCAACCCATCTTTCTCTCTTTTCCTTGTGTAGGTTGTAGGTGCGCAGTTGTACTTTCGGATTCAAGCTCCATTTGTAGAGGCAGAAAAACTCTTTTCATTTCGTGGATTTTTGGGAGGACTGTGTACATTCCCGCCATGGTCCGAACAACTTTTCCTCACAATCACAGGCGGCTTCGTCTCAACATTTTACTGCCAGATCCAGGTGCACAACTTCATCCCATACTTCGATCTCAAGTTATAATCAGTTCTTTGTCACTTTTGCACTATGTAATTCAATCAATTCCTTTTCATTTCAAATAGGAAGAGGGGATTAGCTTATCATTCCCATTTCACTCAAATTTCTATCTTCTTCTTTGGAGATTGAATCTAGTGAATTCTCCTCTCCTCTTCCAATGTAATTAGGTGAAAAGTGTTTGAAGGGAAATCCATAGTGAAACTCTCATCTCTCCTTGGAGGGAAAGGGTATTTTTCCTCTTGATTTCTCATTCACACATTCTTCACCCACCAATACACTTTGGTAACATTACATTTTGGTGAACCCAACGTCTTGCATGCTTTCCTATGAACAAAATTGCATATTTTTTATTTGCAAGTTTCAAATTTTCTGCAAACTTAGTGGTTAAATCATTAAAAACCCTAGTTTTTAAATTTTTAAAATTGAACTTGAGTTTTGTTAAAATTGCTTGTGGTTATCTTAGATCTGAAAATTGTTTTGTTTGTCAAATTCATTTTCCTCATTGTCTTGTTCACTTTGCAAATCAAATTTACAAAATTAAGTGGTTACTTGTTAAAACCCTAATTTTCAAAAATCATCTTGAACTTGTGCAAAAATTGGATTTCCATTTAATTTTCAGATTTCTGACTGTTCTTAGACTTTTTTTCATTCCTACAATTCAAATTTTCAATTTCCCTCCTTTTTCCCAAAATTAAAATTTCAAAATTAAGTGGTTAGGTCATAAAACCCTAATTTTCAAATTTAATTGGATTTTGTGCAAATTTCTATCAATTTCATTTCCAATTCAAAATTTTAAACATTTTCCAAGGTGTCCCTATCTATTAGGTTTGTAAATTTGAATGTCCCTATCCATTAGGTTTGACATTTTTCAAATTTATAATTCAATTCCTCTTTTTCTTCAAAACCCTAATAGGGTCCTATTTTTATATTTGAACCTTAATTTTGCCCATCTAGAAATCATAAGATCTGTCAATTTTTTGGGGTTAGCTTTGAAATCATAATAATATTCATCCCTGAAAATTTTGAAAAAAGTTGGTCGGACCATGTGCGTTCTCGCCATGGTCCTCAACTTTTTTCCCCAAATTTTGGGAGACTGTTATGATGATACTAGATCATGCATCTTCATCATTTAAATCCTCCATTTAAGGGTAGTCAAGTCACTGGAATTTGCATAACCAGATCTGAGAGCAAAATTCATACTCGCATTTACTAGGAGGCAATAGATCGCTTAGCTATGGTTTATCTTTCTTTGTTTTAAATTTTCTAATCATGCTTGTAATGATCTATTGAGTGTTTTGTGTTGCAGCTGCAGGTATACACTTCACAGGCACGACATTATTTATAAGTTTCAAAAATAAAATAATTAATCATATAGTGTTCAATCATTTATGACCAATATTGGGTCATTGATATCAAGGATAAGATAAATTATATATTAGAAATTTCTCTCTCTCTATATATATGAAAATATGATCAATGTCTAATGGCTTGCTTATTTACCTTCCTTAAACCCTTAGGTAATTCTAATTACCTATATAATAATTTCCAAGATTGGAGGAAATTCCATAGAAAACCAATCTTTCAAACACTTCATATACTTGTTACAAACACTATAAATCTACCAATCAAAGTTTCATAAAATAATTTTCACATAACTAAAAACACTACACAATTGAACATACGACTTAGGTTATTTTTGTCTAAATTTAATCAATTATTTATGTAATCTATTAATTGCATAATTTCTCTAACTACACAAAATATAGATGAAATAAATTAAAGAGAAATGAAGTTTTAAAAGGAAATACAATATTTGATAATACATGCTTGGTAATATTTTAAAGATAGTTACTTTGAAATGAACTTTTTAAAGAGATTAATAACATTTTTCCATCTAATTGAATGCATGCATTATTTTTAACATCCTAAATGGAATGTATACATGAGATTAATATATTAAAGATATAAATATTTAAAATTTGTATTATTAAAATGAAAATAAAACAATAGGTCATAGAGACATTACTCATATAATATTGTTAATATTGTGCATATTAATATCTATTTTTTAAAATTTGAGAGTATTGAAGATAGTGACTCTCAAATGAATTGTATATACATGAGATTACACAATTAAATATAATTGTAGCTTAATAGATGCACATCCCAAAATTTTGAAATGATGCACTAATATCTATTGTTGTTGAAAATCAATTAAAACTAATGACAAAGGTGCTTTGTTTGCTAATGATTCAATATATTCTATGGTTTTTCTTTGAAAAATTTGGTTTGGGTTCATTTATCTTAAATTTGAGAAATCTAAATACAAAAAAAATTGCTTCTATTCTCTTCCATATGCATACAAATTTAACAAGAACAATGTGGATTTATGTATTAGGTATGAAATTTCATATTTTTTTTTGATATATGAGGCAAGGTGAAAAAGTAGTGCAGGGTTGTGGAGCTCAATAGGAAGCTTTACAAACTTTTAGATTGGAGTTCTAAAAGATGTTTTTATTTACAAATTGGGTAGATGAGAACTCAGACGATCTTCTGACACAATTCCTATCATAAATCTGTTAAGCATGCTAATCTTTCTTTCCATAAATTGATTTTGGCAACAACATCCTATTCCCACCAATTGATTTCTTTGATCTATTAAAGTCCATACAAGATCTATCAATCAAACCCATATAGGGTAATTGAATGCACATTGGTTTTTTTGGCTGTCGAGTCTTTGAAATATTGCCAAGCTTGAATGCTTGACTAATAGAGGGTGAGGTTTAAATGAGAAGAGTGGAATGCAAAAATAAGAACTAAGCTGTTGATGAATTTATGAGCGTGAAGGTGCAACAAGGGAATACTAAAATGCATCACAAATGATCTATGACAAACCACCTTATAAGAACTAAGCTGTTGATGAATTTATGAGCGTGAAGGTGCAACAAGGGAATACTAAAACGCATCACAAATGATCTATGACAAACCACCTTCCAACCTGCCCCAACAACTATTTGCATAAGGAATTCAACTCAGAGTAGTGAAAAAGTGGTTGGATGCATTGCAATTGTCATGCAATGTTTGTACATGCATGTGGGCCATTGATTGTATGGGTTAAGGAATAGACACGTTTGCGCTCTCTGCAGATTTATGTACAAAACCACGTGGGAAAAGTTGAATGAAAGTTGTGGCAATGACATGCTTCATAAGCGGATAAAATGTATCTACTTTGCTATGCATGCCCATGAAACATTAATACTGTCTGAGTGCATTTGAAGTCAACAAGCGGTAGACAGAAAAAAATGAATTGTCCATGTGAATTTGAAGTCAACAAGCAGGAGCCATAAAAAAGTGAAATCTAATGGTGCATACAATTGTGATCGTCTTGCATGCAGATTGAAAAATCAACTTGTCCATCTCATATAAGAGATGCCTTTGACGTAAATATTAATATTAATTTCTAGAGGTCAAATTTATCATTAAAAAGTCCACTTGTCAACACACAATTATAACAACTCCAACCAAAAAAAACCCAAAAACTAAATTAAAAAATACCCCAAAATATACTAATTTCACCATTAAATATATAAAAACTCTTAAGGGTGCAAAATTGACCCTAGAAACCCTAAAAACTATTAGTGTGGGACATATTCTACAACTATTTCCTGGTTCTCTTCCCCCACCTTGCGTACAAATCTCGCCGAGTCTTTTTTATACGATCTAATACATTTAATGATATATTTTTTTTAAAAGGAGTGTAATTGGAGGGGTTTCTTGTGGGTCCCACCACGGAAAACAAAACAATTTCCACCCCTACGTTTTTCTCCGCTCCCATAAATATCTTCCGATCAACCATTGACGAAACGACAGAGGCATTATTCGATTGGATCAGCAGGCACCGCTAAATAGCTTCTATCCTATTTAAATTGTGCTGTTCTTACGCTAGCCTGCCGATCCCATCGTAAGCGGAATAGTCTAGAAAACAAGTTGACGTGACACACGAGGCTCTGCCATTGCCACGACACCGAAAATTCCGCGATCTTTCTCTATATATTCCCCTTTGTTCTGTCTGGTTCCATTCTTTGTCATTGGCACCGGGTTACCTCGGGGACATGGGGGTCAGAATGATATACGTAGGCAGGATTGGGGTGGGATTCGATCCTTGGCTTTGCAGGTCTGTTCTGGTTGTTTTCTTCCTCTTAACTTTACTTTCGATTTCGTTTTCTCCTTGAAACGTGACGGGATTGTTTAGGACTTTTTCCGCAACTTTTCAGTATTTGCCAGAATTGATATCTAGGGTTCGTGAATGTAAATGGGTTTTCAGCTATTTAGGATAAGTGTTTTGGCTTCCTTTTGTGGTGGGATATGGTTTTTTTATAGGGTATATGCCTTGGAGTTTAAGATTTTTTTATGGGGGTTTTAAGGTACGTTATAGAGGTAGTTGCGTGTCTCATTTTCTTGGGATGGCTGGTAATTTGTATGACGACTCTTGTTTTTTTTTTGGTTCCTTAGGGGTTTCTAATATAGATCCGTGATTTACTCATCCTCTTAAACTGTAATTTGCTGGTTTTATGTGGGTAGTTATTCTTTTGACCGACTGATCTTGTCGTTGTGTTTAATGAAGTGTGTGTTGGCTTCACCTTCAGTTTTGTTTTGAAAGTGTGTTTGTACGAGGGTCTGGTTTTTTCGATCTTGTAAGTTTTCCTTATGAAAGCTTACAATTTTTGAAATTAAATAATATCTATGAGGGTTTGGTTATCTCGGGTTGATTTTATTTTGAATGGACGAGTGTTATTGTTTTCAGGTTTACATGTTCTTTTTTTGTACTTTTGTTTTCAGATCTGTAGATTTAACTTCTGATTGCCCGAGGGTTCGTTTTTTTCAGGTTTCAAATTTTCTGGGTATAAGTAATCTATACATCTTTTAGGTTTCTAAGGCTCCGAGGGTTTGTTCTATGGGGATTTGTTGATTTCAGGTATATTATTAATTATAATCAGTAACTTATATATCATGTAGCTTTTTAAATAAAACATATTTTGAGGGTTTGTTGTATGTAGGCGTTGTCCATTTATTGGGTATCGGTTATAAATGGTTATCTGAATATGTTTTCTGTTTAGAGAAATGCTTCCTTTCTAAATAGGTGCTAGTGGTCTTAAAACTTCCTATTTCTTTGAGTTTATGTTATATCTAATCTTTTGAAGATTTGATCTGGGGTTTTTAAATTTTTTTTAAAGGTTACCATGGCTAGGACTCTGAAGTTCTGTTAAAGGCCTGATATGATGGACTTGTATATAGATCTGATGTTTTTAATCATTTTAATTGCGCCGAGATCTCGAATTCACAGTCTGATGACTTTGAATTTCTATTAGATGTATACTTAACGGTTTTTTCTCTCCTTACCAAGGCATTTAGTCGTGAAATTGTCCTCAGTTTGCCTGTAATACTATTATTTTTCTTCATGATCCGTTTTTCATACATGATGTTTTTTGTTTTGTTTTGTTTTGGGTGTCGGCACCGTGAAAATTGTTTTCCTTCCGCTTTTAGTATTCTATCTCTAATGGTTTTATTTGTCCCATAAGGGTGCAAGTAGTAATTCATCTCCTTTCAGTGACGTTATGGGGTTTTTGAAGGACACTTTTATATATCTTATGATTTATGACTTTTGAATTGTGTGTACTAGTAAATGTTATATGAGATTTCTATTTTATTAGGATTTCAGTTTTCTAATTAGTGTTCCAAGTCTTTTTGTTTTTGTTTTTTTCATTTGCTGATGCTACGAGCTCACTTTTTCCTTTGAAATTTGTGATGAGTATGGATAGCATGTTTGTTTAGCTTGTTTGTTGGTACATGCATCCGATAGGAATTGTAGAATAGAAATACATAGGATCTTGTAAAAGGTTTGTTTTATTGGCATTGGGGCACTCTTCTTTTCTTAAAACTTTAGAGTTCTACTCTTTGTTGGGTTTGTGCATGATAGATTTACATTGAAGGGTTGTAGGTGTTGTTCAGATGGCTCTTGAAATCTTTAAGAAAACAACCTGGCTTCAGCTGCATGGTAGTTTTTTCTACAGGGTTTTTGTATCGTTGTCTTAAAATAGGGTTGTTAATTTGGTGAAATCCTCATTGTAAGCTTAATATAAATGGTCTTCACCATTAGAGTATGCGATAAGTTCCCGTGATTTGAGTGCAAAGGAGGCTCTTTCATGAAAGTCCATTTGTTAACATGTGGGTTCGTCTTTACTGCAAATTTCTATGGTGGTCCTGTGGAACTTTTTTTAGTGCACAAGATGTTTTATTGAATTGTGCTGGTAGCACGCGGACATTTTCGTGGGCCATGGTGGTATTTTACTTCGACAATTGTACGTGGCTGCATGCTGTTAATTTTTTTGGTAGAGCTTTTTTCATAGCAAAACATATCTAAATCTGATTGTATGTATGTAGTCAAACGGTAAATGATTTAGTAATTCTCTATGTTCTTTTGTGTTTTACAGGTAAGGTCGAATGAGAAACGTAAAGCTCATCGTACGTGGAGGGAGGAGTAGTTTTGTATGACATGAAAATGTTAGCATGTTGTCAATCAACGTATTCATTATGCTATACGCAGCAGTTGATGAAGATCTTAAAAAATGAGGAGCTTACTATTTGTCTTATGCATTACAATTATGATTCTCTAGACAGTGGTATTCGTGACGCAACTTGAATGCATTTGGCACTAGGCCAGATGAATTCCGTTGTTCTGTTTTGTAAGAAACTTTATTTATAACTCGGACAAAGCTATTGATGTTTCTAGCTTGTCCCAGGCTGTATTTTTTTGAGGAATTTTGTATATTTGCATTTGTTCAAGCATGTAGCTAGAAAGGATCTTACCTCGTTGGGTGCGCTCACGGGGTCGGTCAACACAGTAATAAAATGCTTTTCGTTTGTGGTTTTGGCAGGGGGCTTTACTCCTGCCTGCGTGTCCTTGTTTCTTCTTTGACTCTGTGATTGTGATGCTTGTTTGTTACAGATGTGTCATGGTGGCGATCTTTGTTACTATTCATTACATAGTGAATATGCACTTGAAGATATATTGTGGGATTGAGCACATTTTGGATAATGGATAGAGAAAAATGCGGTTATCTTCGAAGATTAACTTATGCGCAGCATATGCGTGTTTTGGGGAGTTACCATCCTCGTACCATTGCTATGAAAGGAGATGGGCTAGCTATTTATCTGTGAGCCAAGGCATTGCAATAATATCATCATTCCAATTGGAGCCTCACAACAATTTTAAAGCTTCACAACAATTTTAACCGTGTCATTGATGAAGCAGGTGGGTTCTTTCCAATTATTAAAATTTG
Organism: Cryptomeria japonica; assembly: GCF_030272615.1. Classification (NCBI taxonomy): domain Eukaryota; kingdom Viridiplantae; phylum Streptophyta; class Pinopsida; order Cupressales; family Cupressaceae; genus Cryptomeria; species Cryptomeria japonica. Next base: position 804,763,743 of record NC_081409.1, read on the forward strand.
TTTTAAGATGAATCTAACAATACGATTAGATATCAGAAGAAGCTATTGGCTATGTTTTGTTCCCTATTCAAATTAGCTGTGATGTCTTAAACAAAGATGTCTGTTAATAGCTGGTGATGTCAATCCCTAGGCAACATTTTTCTTGTAGACTGGGATGTCTCTGGTTTTCAACAGATATCTTTATTTAAGACATCGGAGCTAAATTATTAGAAATAATGTATAAAGAATTTAACGATATAACTAGTACACATATCCTTGGCTACAAAATATTATCACGATACGTAATCTTATGAATATAGAGGAAATGCAAAGAAAATGTCATAAGTTGGTTAATTATTAGAAATTACTTGCACGGAAATTTTTTAACTTAATACGTAAATTAATCTCAAAGATTGGATGGCCTAATATTTGTGTTTTTTGAAAAAAACTAGATGGCCTAATCTTTGTGTTTTTTTTTTGGAAGAAAATGGATGATGAACTTACGTGAAAGATAAAATAATTAATAGGAAAAAGTGAAAAATAATCTAATTATTAGCTAAATGCTTCTAGTTATCTTTAATAATATGATCTCACTGAATACCGGGAAAAAGGAAAAGACAAAGTAATCTATTTTAGTTAAATCTCCTCGAGCACAATGTTCATCATTCAGTTCTAGCTAAACCTCCTTCAATAGTTCATCTAGGTTTTTGATAAAAACAAGATGGCCTAATCTTTGTGTTTTTTGAAAGAAAATGGATAATGAACTTACGTGAAAGATAAAATAATTAACAGGAAAAAGTAAAAAATAATCTAATTATAGCTAAATACTACTAGTTATCTTTAATATGATCTCACTGAATACTGTGTTAAAGGAAAGGACAAAATAATCTATTTTAGTTAAATCTCCTCCAAGCTCTGTTATGGCAACAACACCTTAAGCACATTGTTCATCATTCAATTATAGCTAAACCTCCATCAATAGTGCACACGACTCACTCACGCAATAAATTAAAATCATGTATTGTTATTCAATCTTGATGCACAATTCAGTTACGCAGTAAAATCATAAATTGGTAAAAAGACGGCAAAATAATCTATTCTAGCTACCTTCAAGCTAATGATACCAGCGCTACAAACACATTGTTATATTCATCCAATTTTAGCTAGATTTCCGTCAATATTAATACACAAATCACTGACCCTGTTAAAGCAGATTTTGGAAAAACAATAAGGGAAAACTTCTAAACCATGGACGGTTGTCTGTTACATTCTCCAGGGTTAAAACATCAGACAGCAAAATGTTAATGTGAGAACATGGTGCGTCTTGGCAAATATATTGTAACAAAATCCGTGCTTGCATACAATCTGGGTCTTGATCTTATGATCTCTCTCGGCGAGAGGAAAAATTCCTTATAAGAGTGCTAGGAAATGGTAATGGCAACACGAAATGGAGAGCAGTCTCCTGCTACTCATCCTGAATCTCCTCCTTTGCCTCGAACATAGTTTCTTAATTTTTAACTTACCCTTACGTGAGGTGCTCCATACGGAATAACATTCTTGTGGTCCTCACCCCAGTAGCATCAACTTTTATTGAACGGTTCTTGGCAAAGTAAGCTGGGTGGGTCAGTTTTCCTGAGATCTATATCTCGGTCATTAGCTTCAGTAGGTGCCTACATTGTCCTCAGTGCCTAAGAAATTGGAGTATTAAAGTATTAAGTAAATTGGAAGATGTTTTATTGTTTAATTAGAAACTTTTAGTTCTGTGTAATAGTCTTAAGCGCTCGTGAAAATTTGTTTAAGTTTACTATTTTTCGAGGGGGGCGACATATATACCTGTTTTCATTTGATTCTTATGTAATTCTAGATAAGTTGATTTCTTATTGAACTTCAAATGAAATTCTCGATTTTTTAAAGAATTTACCAAGGCACCATTTCTGAGGTTCTCGCGCTCATTCTGGCCTTGTTTTTGTTTTTTCTAAACTAGTAAGGTGTTTAATGAAATGCTTGCAAGATTCAATTATTATTTTATGTCATAGAATCTATTTTCATGCACTCGTACTTGTATGTATTGAATCTTTAACAGTTGTATAAATGATATGAGACCTACTCTTACACTTGTAATATATTTTTTATTGTTGTCAATTTGTTGTCCTTTTTACTATTCATATCAGTTGTAACGTGTATGGATGGAGGATTTTATTATCGGAACTTATGCAATAAGTTGATGGTTCGTGAAAGGGTATTCTACCCTAGCATGCTTACTTGAGCGAGTACTGGACATAGCTTACTTTATAATGAATAATGCAGTGGAAGGATTCCATGTTGTTGTTAACTTGGTATTACCAAAAATGGAGCAACGTGCGTCAAAGCTTATAGCAGTAGTGGACCAAGAATGGAACTCTTCAGTTGGGCAGAAAGTCAGTACATCTTACAGAAAGTATTTCTTGCAGAAAGTCAATATTTATTATTAACTTCTTTGAGGCCAGTGCGCCTGATGTCTCAAGCATTGGGAGTAGTCGAGTACAACTGAAACAGTATACTGTGCTCGGGCCAGGTAAATGCTTTTCAGGATCAAGCGGAACTGTTTGTTCTGTTGACCAACTTATGGAGAATAATTGAGATCAGACAATGGTTCGATAAATGTTTGATTGGCTCGGATGTCACGGGTTGATCTCAAAACACTACTGAAGATGGTTCTGATTGTCAAAGCTATTCCATGCTACCAGCCTGCACCAGATCATCGTTTTGAGATATTTCTGCAACTGGCTGATTGTATATGGAGTTTGAAGTGCAGTAATGCGTTGTGAATGCAATGATCAGCGCAGTATCAGCAAAAGTAACGCTGCTGTTTGATGGATCCACTAAAGTTAACAGCTTGTCTCTGATCGTCTATATTGGTCTCTTTCTGCCATGTACAGTCGAAATGTTCTTAGTCATGCAGCTTAAATCTATAAGGATCTTACCCCGTTGGGTGCGCTCATCTGGGTGGTCCAAAAGTAATAAAATAGTATGCTTTTTGGTTTTGGCAGGGGCTTTACCCCTGCCGGTGGGTGTTCTAGGTGTTTTTTAATTTTTTTACCATGCGACTGTGACACGAGTAGCTGTTGCAAATGATTCAAAATGGGTGGTATATTTTTATTTTTTTCTTAACAATTAGCATTATCCTTGTCGGTGGGTATTTTGCTTATGTTCAGTGTGCAACTGTGACTAGTATTTATTACAGACATGAGACAAGGCACATGGTGGTAATATCTTTATTTCTGTTCATTACATACTGAGATTGAACACACGATATATTGTGAAGTTTGTGTCATTTGGGTGAAGAAATGATGTGCTTTAAAGACGCAATTGTTACTGCTTTGAACAAATTTACTTTTTCTTTGTTCTGAAGGGATACGAATTAGCTATTTGGTCTGGTGTAGTCATTATTGATTAGATCTCTTATCACATTCTCACAATAATGAGGAGTATATGTGGGCTGGAAAACTTGCAGATGCTTCACAAGGATTAAAGACGGTCATGTCCAGTGGTATATCAGGTGTGTTATCTGTTGACTCCATTTACATGTATGTTTGAGTTGAAGCTGGTCTAGATTATAAAACCTGAGCAAGCTACTGTTTCAAATGCTTTATTAAACTTGTCAAAGCGTTATCAACTTTCTTCGTCGATTTGCATGTGAAATTTGGGGTGTGCTAGAAGTTTATTGTTGGTGAATTGATTATCAGTTGGTGAATTAGAAGTTTATTGTTGGTGAATTATAATTTTGTGTAGCCTGCCCATCTGTTTGAGGCATTCCAAGTAATGCGTTGCTTTCAAATCCTTGGGATCCTTCCTCCTCGAAGAGATCTGGAAGATTTTTTCATTCTACTTTTCGTGGGGAAATATAGGTCTGGTACAGTTCAGTGGGAGAATCTAGGATATCACATAGGTGTAGGGAAATTTCATGTATCTTTCAATCTAAGTACGGTGTCTTGGTAGAATTAGTCTCTCAATGGAAAAAATGCTCATTTGCTTATATTGCAACTCAGTTTACTATAAAATAAATACCAGGTCATAAACATTATTTAATTTTTGGTATTTTAATTTTGTGGACAATCTTAGGATGGATACCTATCTTTCAATCTAAATATGGTGTCTTGATAGAATGATTCTGTCAATAGGAAAAATGCTGGTATGCTGGTATTTGAATGTTGGCTTATATTGCAACTATTTAACTCCAAAATGAAAACCAAAAGAGTAGGTGAAAATGTAGCCTACTTATGTATGAAGTATAATATTGAACGACACAGTCTAACTTCACACACTACACTTTACAGAATGACATATTAATCTAAAACTAATTTATTTCAAAGAGGGGGCAAATCAATGCTGGATATTTTTATCAGATGATGGGGTTGTTTTGAATTTGAGGACAAAATATTGTTTTGTAACTTCTTTGTCTTTTAACTTATGAGAGCTCTTTAGTTGAAGATGCCTTCCCATTCATTATATGAAGAAATTAAGCTGTCCTTTTCACGCAATTCCATTGCGTATTATTTTGTTTAAACACACAAGATGTCTAGGTAGTCAAATTGGATATGTTTAGGTTAGCTTGACAAACGATGACATTGAAAAGCAGAAAAAACGGCGTTTTAGCATGGCAATGGAAATCTGTATAACAACAAACGGTGACGGAGGTGTGACTGCAGCTCTGAAAAACTTAAAAGCAGCATATATCTCAACGCTACCAACATCAACTGCTCCATTTCTGCCCTCTTGGGCTCTTCATGTAATTCCGAGCCACTTGCGTGATTACACATCTTCCATCCTCTTGCATGTATGTGATTCACTTACTTCCTACTGAATGCTTATACTGTCTCATGTCGAAAGTTTCAGAGATCTGATTATGCTGTCACATACGAGAGGGCAGTTTAACTTTAAGTATTGTTGACCTTACTAGTGTCCATGGTTAAGATTAATTTCCTTCTTTTGGATGCATGGGAAGATCCAAAGCTACATTAGATATAACATATATTTCTAGAAGAACTAGAACATCTTTAGCAAGTGGTTTCAGATATTCACAGCTTTGGAGCGATGGTTATGACGACCACCACATGCAGACTTTTGCCAAGGCTTATTAGTGTTGTGAATGCTGGAAGGCATGATCTTCTTCTTGGAATACTGAATATGGTGCAACAGTGGGGGACCTTTTCTTAAGTGTGAGAAAGAGCCATCCTCCTTTCAGATGTTTACATCCTTCAGTGCTCGCTTTTTTTAATAGCCACAGCTTCAAAGCCTAAAACATCCGACTCTTTTCTCACAATTGCAAGCCAAGATAATTTAATTTTTAGGCCTACTATTGTAGGCCTTTCAGTGATGCACGCTGTAGCAGCACAATCATCTTTATCATGTAACAGTAAAGGATAGAATACTGGAGTAAGTCGCCCTTGATTTTAGGGCAAACCAGTTTACGTTTTTATATGTTTGTAGCTTTGGAGCTATGGCTATATATTTTTTACATACACTCCAAAGCCTTAAAGTTTGAAGATCTCTTTCTGCTATAGAAGAATGATCTGGGGCTATGGCCATACAAGTAGCATTGAGCAGACATTGGAAGGTAGTGTGGCAGAGCTCAATGCGTAGGTTGTGAATTGAGGAGTTATTGGTAGCTTTATGTTCAAGACTATTGCAGAAACCGTAGATGTGAAGCTAAATGGAGAGAGGTTGAGAGGGCAGAAATGGAGCAGTTGATGATGATAGATTTTGGTGCTTTCATCCAGATGCAGCTCTGTGACATTGAACTTACAATGTGCTGAACGTGACGAAATTTGAAGCTTTAGAATTTTGACCATTCATCTGCAATTCCATCATATTAAAGAGCTTCATATCGATCTTTTTGTGTAAGATGAAGGTAAACATACAAGTACAATTTTTTATTATATTGATATTATTGCAATATTAGTTGATTGTTAAAATTTAATATTAGTAGATTGTCAATGGAAAGCCGTTTATTATGTTAATTGCTGATAAATAGATATTATAGTTTATATTCAGTAAAACTAGTTGGCGAAGTTGGTTATTGACGCGTCAGTTCTGGATTGGTATTTGTTAATTAATAATTTCTCACAAACTTCAGTGATATCTTGCCAATTCTACGAAAGCTGAAATTAGTTTATACGGAAACCCAGGTCACCTAAAACACTAAGCTTGAGCACAGAGTTTTTTAATTAAAAAACTCTGTGCTCAAGCTTAGTGTTTTAGGTGACCTGGGTTTCCGTATAAACTAATTTCAGCTTTCGTAGAATTGGCAAGATATCACTGAAGTTTGTGAGAAATTAATAATGAATAAATTAGTTGTTAATTTATTTGTCGATTGAATGAACAGAAAAGTCGATTGAATGAACAGAAAAGCCACAGGCGTTACACAGTGCAACATACGAGATTGCAAGAGAATGCGGTTCGGGTGCATTTACCTTTTGGTCAAAGCGTGCTGGTTATAACCATATTTCGATTGTGCAAGCTTTTAAATATTTTCAGCACATATTGTAACCACTCGACATGTTAGTATTTTTTTTGCTGAAAAGAGGTCCTTGGTGTCTGCAGTGCAACATATAATAGATTGACGGCTAGATGTTTATATTTTGGCCATATGACAGGTCGTGTTATTTAATTTGATTCCTGCTATGTTTTTCTCATTGTTGTCAGTACGGTTATATCATTCATGTTGGCAGATAAAGAACTGAAGTTTACACCAACTAGCGTAGCATGTTTCTTGATGTGTCCCAGCTATATGCGGGATTCATTGCTTTGTAACACATTTATTTGGACATGCAAAATGCTCAGAATGTCCGAACTTATGAGAAATATCAGTTCAGTATGAGGAGCTCGCTTTTCGTTGTCAAGAATTAATGTTAGCAATAATTCTTCTAATTAGATCTGATTTGCTGGTACATTCAAGATAGTGTTTTGCAGATGAATCACATTTGGAGCTTGAGATGCAGTCATGGGTAGTGCAGCATATGACAAGGAAGGCCAAGCGGTGTACTTTTTGAGCACGCCCTTACGAGTGCACATTGTTTGAAAGATTTCTTATAGTTGCAGTCGAACTGTTCCAGGTATCTAACGTTTAAAGATTTTACTTATGTTTTAAAGTAATTAATTGCTTCTCTGGTGTTGACTTTATTTTTTTTTATCTGGTGTTTGACTTTATTTCTTTATCGCTGGTGTTTGACTTTATTTTTTATCTGACTTTTTATAAACGTTTGGTTGATATATGTATTTGTCACAGATGAATCCTGATAGCAGGTTAATCTAAAGGATGGGGATTTATTCGGGCAGTTTTCTCCAAAGGCTTTGGACAGTGCAGTTGTGCAAAGAACCAGACTTTGCATGGTGAAAATTTGTTGATTGAGATTTAAACTACTCTATTTTAACTTTTTTGGCTGGAAAATGTATCAGCTGTTTAAATTTGGGTTTTTTTGGTGGTTCGTATGGTAAACTATTGTCATAATTATGATGTATCCAGTGTTATGTTGACTGTGGAGACTAAATTGTAGGTAGTCATGATATTTTGTACACTATGTATCCGGCATTTGAAGTATTGTTGATAAAAGCTGGAAAACTTGGCCTCTACTTTTCATGAAATCTTAGATTGCTTGGAGACCGTAGGGGTTGAAGATAAAAATTTGCCCTCGTTGTTTTTTCTTAAATTTAAAGTAGGAAGGTCAGTCTTGTATTATTACTAGTAATTTAAAGTAGGAAGGTCAGTCTAGACATGCAACAAAAGTATGAGTTTCATTTCAACTAAGAATAATGAAGCCCCATTATTGACATGCTCGTGCAGGGAGATCAATTAAGAATAATGAAGCTCCATTACTGACATGCTCGTGCAGGGAGAGACCAATTAAGAATAATGAGATCTTATGTGAAATAGAAGAAAGGGATATGTGTTATATGTACTCAATTAAGAATAACGAAGCTCCATTACTGACATGCTCGTGCAGGGAGAGACCAATTAAGAATAATGAGATCTTATGTGAAATAGAAGAAAGGGATATGTGTTATATGTACTCAATTAAGAATAACGAAGCTCCATTATTGACATGCTCGTGCAGGGAGAGACCAATTAAGAATAATGGGATCTTATGTGAAATAGAAGAAAGGGATATGTGTTATATTTACAAGTAAAGTGTAAATGGAGAAAGTGGTAACTTAAAATCATTCGAAAGACTTTATTATCAAAAGGTTCTTGTTATGATATGTTCCAAATTCTATCCTTTTGCCTTCTCTTATTCTTTCTATATCTCCCTCTTTAAGGCTAGGGGTTCTTTAAGGCTAGGGGTTCGAAATAGGAAAGGGATTGTTCTTGTTATGATCTTTTGCAAATTCTATCCTTTTGCCTTCTCTCTTACTCTTTTCTTTCTATATCTTCCTCTTTAGGGTTGGGGGTTCGAATTAGGAAAGGGATTGTTCTTGTTATGATCTGTTCCAAATTCTATCCTTTTGCCTTCTTACTCTTTCTGTGTCTCCCTCTTTAGGGTTAGGGGTTCGAATTAGGAAAATTAGGAAAGGTGTTCCAAATTCTAAATTCTATCCTTCGCCTTAAGGGCTTCCTTTTGCCTTATCTATATCTACCTCTTTATATATTAGAGAGAAAGGGTAGGGGTTCTTCCTTTTGCCTTATCTATATCCCCCTCTTTATATATTAGAGAGAAAGGGTAGGGGTTCTTCCTTTTGCCTTATCTATATCCCCCTCTTTATATATTAGATAGAAAGGGTAGGGGTTCTTCCTTTTGCCTTCTCTATGTCTTCCTCTTTATATATTAGATAGAAAGGGCTAGGGGTTTGAATCATAATTGAGAGATTATTTTGACTTCTCTATATCTCCCTCTCTATATATTAGTAATATATAAAGGGCTAGGGGTTCTAATCATTATTGAGATATTATTTTAATCGTTATGAGATATTATTTATATCTCCTATTTTTTTTGTCTTCTCTATATCTCTTATTATTTTGCCCAATCTATATCACCCTTTATATATATTAGATTTATATATCTCCCTCTATATATTAGATTTATATATTAGATGTGTTCCAAGTTCTATTCCTATTGCCTTCTCTATATCTCCCTCTTTATATATTAGAAAGGGCTAGGGGTTCGAATCATTATTAATATTATTTGAAAGAAAATCAATTTAAAAAATAAAAAAATTATAAAATTAATTCAAGTATAGTTAAATTTTTATATTAATTTTGGAATGATATATATTATAAATAAAAATAAATTATTACATTATAATGTTGTAATCAATATTAAATTATTATTAAGATATTACTATATTGTACATTCCTATTAAACTTTTCATTCATAAATAAAATAGATTTCTATATAAAATGTAATCAATATTAAATTATTATTAAGATATTACTATATTGTAGATTCCTATTAAACTCTTCACTCATAGATAAAATAAAAAATTTATTATAGAGAAAAAATGATTTTATTTTAATCAACACATTAATCCATCCATTATGTAAGTGAAATAAGTCTTTGGTGTAATTATATCTTTAAAATATTAGTAAAGATTTTTTAATTTAACCTTAATTATATCTTTAAAATATTAATAAAGATTTTCTAATCAAAAGATTAAATTTTAAAATCTTCAAATCAAGAACTTTTTTGTAACCAAAAAAAAAGATATTTATTATCTTCTCTTACAATTATATAATATATTTTGAATAAATTAAAAGTGAAAAATTAAAGATATTATCTTTTCTTTCAATTATATAACTTAGTTTTTAGCAAATGTAAAATAAATTATCTATAAAATTTTATTTAAGAAAGCTCTATATACGTATAAAATTAAGGTTTTTATTAAAAATGATATAATTGAGTAAATAAAATTTAAATAAAAAAAAATATATATATATTTAATTTTTTTAGATCAAAAGATGATCAGAAAATTAATTAATAAAATTATTCAACATTTTTCTTATAATATTTTAAATGTATAAAAACTCTTCATATTTTAAATGTATTATTATGTGTGAAATATTTTAATAAAAAAATGTATAATATAATGTACAACATATAAATAAAATACATATAACTAATTATTTTTAATTAAATTTTAATTAAAAATGAACTAATAATTAAAATATAATATTAAACTATTTTAAATTTTTTATTTTAATCAATATTTATAGTTAAAATTTATTTTGTACTTTAAATATTTATTTAAAATATTAATATATGTTTGAAATATAAAGTAAAATAAAAAAGAAATAAACAACACCACATATTACAATTAATCATTACTTAAAAAAAAAAAAAAAAAATTAAAGCATGTAATGAAGGACAAGAAGGATAATAAATAGATAAAATATTTAAAAATAAAAAAATTTAAAGCATGTAATGAAGGACAAGAAGGATGATAAATAGATAAAATATTTAAAAATAAACTATATTAAGTTTGCATGCGCTTATAAATAATTGTTCAATGATATGGTGAAAGTGTAAATGCTCTAAGAAGATATATTTCAATGAAGGAAGGACAAGGAGGACAATAAATAGATAAAATATTTAAAAATAAACTATATTAAGTTTGCATGCTCTTATAAATAATTATTCAATGATATGGTGAAAGTGTAAATGTTCTAAGAAGATATATTTTAATATAAAAACTTTAAATTGTTAACATCTACATAAATATGAAACAATTAGATTTTAATATTCAAATTTAATGTACAATATATAATAAAATTAATATATTTAATTATTTTTAATTAAATTTTAATTAAAAATGAACTAATAATTAAAATAAAATATTAAACTATTTTAATTTTTTTTATATTAATCAATATTTAAAATTTATTTTAAAACATTTTTAAAATAATTAACAAAATATAAAAGAAATAAACAACAACACATATTACAACCTAATCATAACTTAAAAAAAAAACATAATAAATAGGTAAAATATTTAAAAATAAACTATATTAAGTTTGCATGCTCTTATATATAATTATTCAATGATATGGTGAAGTGTAAATGCTCTAAGAAGACATCTTTTAATATAAACACTTTAAATTGTTAACATCTACATAAAATATGAAATGATTAAATCAAAAAATGTTAATATTCTAATATTTTTTTTTTGGTCGATATTTTATTAATAATTTAAAAATGTACATCTATCTAGTAAAAATAATAGACAAAAATTAAAGTCAAAATTGCATGTCTACCTAGCCAGACCTTATGTCATTTATAGTCAACATCCCCTATCACCCACCCACCCATTACATCGGTGGCATGAAGCTTACATCAAACACTAAAAGTTGGGAGCACAAAATCAAAATCCATCACAAAGGTGACCCACAAAACATCAACCTCGATACGTAATAACCGAATAAATAGAACAAAGTTTCAAAAACAAAATTTCGCTACCAAACAATGAGGCCAAAGCGTTCAAAGATGAACGACAATTGTATCATTGAACCATGTCTCCATCTACACCTCTCGCCACTCGCTTCCTTCGTTGCACCCTACCTCGCCTTTGCCTTTTCTCTCGCTGCTTGTTGTTGCCACCCTCTCGGTCTGCTACCACCATTGCACCACCCCAACTACCTCCCTTTCCCTGAGAAGATTTTTCAACGAATCCCAAGCAATGAGGGCCTCAGCCCACCGTTCATCTCGGTTAAAGCTAGTTGGCCACCTCATGAAGGGGACAAATTCGAGCAGTTGGACCATTGCAGGGTCTTCAAAACTGTCACTCATGTTGATTGCAAGGTCTTCAAAACCGTCATTGACGTTGAAGCCCCCACTAGGCACAACCCACTCCAAAATTGAATTTAATCCTACTAACCATTCATCACCCACTATTGACCACATCACCCATAACACATTATATGTGGTATCTCTCAGCTCCAGTCCCCACGCTACCACCATAGTCACAATATCCATATTCGTCCGATATCAATGTTTTGCATCCAGAAAAACTCCACCCAACAACAATTCCATCAGGTGGATGACTTCCTCATCCCTCAGCTTGAAGAGCCCCTTCATTCTCCTTGTCGAAACCAACCTCAAAAAAGCAACTTGGGGCTTGGAAGTGGTAAGTGGGAAATTTGCCTCCATATTAGCTCCACCACCTAAGAACATAACAAAGAGAATGAGAAAAGCATTGCCGAAACCAAAACCAACCAATTTATTGCCACCGTAGTTTTACCTATCCCATCAAACAATTAAAATCCCCGTCCCTTCATAAATGTCGTTATTATTATTTCGAGTGCCAAAGGATTTAATCATCAATTGGAATGTTGCAAAAATCTTCAAATCGTACCTCCCCAATCTCCTCAAAATTCACTGCCCACTTTGAAAGAGTGTCAGCTATCTCATTTGCCGAATGTCTTACACGACCAACTTGGAAACTCCGTACAGAGGCCAACTCACTTCAAATTGCCATAATAAACTTATTCAAATGCCACACTTGAATTTCCCCCGAGATAATAACATTAATATTATTAAAGAGTCCCCCTCCAAGTGCAATTTAGTGATTCCTAATTTCTTTCCAAAGTTGATTGCATTAAAACCACTAAGGCTTTTGCTACATTGTTAGTGCCATTTCCAACTCTTTAAGCCCCCAAGGCAAAGATATTCCCTCTCTAATCCTGTGCCACAAATCCTATCCCAGATGGCCTAGGATTGCCCTTTGATGCATCCTCAAAGTTAATTTTCATCCATCCTTCCTTAGGGCAACACCAATCCTTCTTGATTGATCTAGCAGAATTCAGATTCACTTGATTAAGCCCTTGCACAGGCCTAAGTTTAATACCCAACCATTTCTTCTGCATTTTTTTGTCATTCAATGATAGAAAGACATTTGGTTGCATTTTTTGTGAAGGAGCAACTCCCACAATTTCTTCAATCAAATGATTTATGCGGTAAACGAGTCTCTCTACTGGTTCTTTCTTATCTTGGAAAATTCGCCTATTTCGCTCCTTCCAGATTTCCCACACCACCGATGATGGGCACACATCCCACACACAAGAAAGCAGTGACAATTTTTGCCCTCGTGACAATCCATTGAATAATTGTTTAAAAGTTTCTGGAAATGGCCCATGCCATTCCAGTTTTACTAAATCATTGTGCAACATTTTTGGGCCACCTCGCATTGAAGTAGCAAATGATCTACATTTTCCTCACTTTTTCCACACATAACACATATAGAAGGCCTCGAAAAGCCCAATCTTTTCCTCCTTTCACTTGTTAAAATCCTCCCTCTAATAGCTAACCAAGCAAAAGTACCTGCTTTTGGGAGACAATCTTTGCCCCAACATAAGCGAGAAGGCCAACTCTCCTCTCCCTCTCTACTGTCCAAAATTTGTTAACCAATTTTAACTGAATATTCACCATTGGACGAGCCACACCAGACCACTTTGTCTCTTTTTGATGTTACAAGAACTCGTCTACCTCGAAAGATTTTTGCCATTCTAGCTCTTTGATTTGGGGTAAGATTTTCCACATCCAAAGAATTCCATCTCCATTCTTGGCGAAAGGCCCCCTGTCCCATCTCCACATAGTCTCTAACTCTACTGCCCCATCTTTGACAAAAGAGGAGTTTCAGATCCAAGAAATCACCCCTATCACCTAGAACAAGATTTATATCCCACGAGTCAAACCTGAATTTTGCTGTTGATCCATGACCAATACGTTAGGAAATGTGATCAATAATGATTTGCTTACAAGACAAGATAAAGTTCCAAATTGCAGAGCCCTTTGGAGGATTACGAATTGTGAAAATTCAATGATATAGATTCGAATCCAAGTATTTTGTTTTTAAGATCTTTACCTACAACTCGTTTGGTTTGGAATATATGCTCCAAACCAACTTTGCACCCATTGCCTCATTCATTATTTGCCAATCTCTTAGGCCCACACCACCCACCCTCTTTGTTCTACAATTTTTTTTCCCAAGCTAACAATGGGATTTTATCTTTCTCTCTAGCACCATTCCAGTTTTGTTTTTGCATCTTTTGACTGACAATTATTACCACCATCTGTGGGATTTTCAAGCACATCATTGAGAAGATTGGAATAATAGAAATAACATATTTCAACATTAAGATTCTACTAGTTGAAGAAAGCCACCGACTTTTCCATCCATCCATCCTACGAAGGCAAACATCCACCAGATCTTTCCACAAACTTGATATGCAAGCTCCCCCAAATGAAAGAGTCCCCAAATATTTACCTGGTAATGAACCAGTCTTCATACCCATTATTTTGCAAATTTCCAAATGTTTTTGAATGGGAGTATTGAAAAAGAAAATCTCAGACTTCCTCCAATTTATATTTTGCCCAAAGGCCCTACTATACATGTCAATTGTAGCTTTCATCACCCTCGCCTCCTGAAATGTTGATTCTCCATCAATAAAGTATCATCTGCATATTAGAGATGAGTTATAGTATCCACTTCTTGAGCAACCTTTATTCCCTTTCCAAACTCCGTCCCGTTTCCTTCTCAAGATCAATCTCCCTAGCGCTTCAGTCAAATGATAAAGAGGAAAGGATACAAAGGGTTTCCTTGCCGAATTCCCTTATTAGAATAAAAAAGCCTTGTGGACTCCCATTCACCAAAACAAAAAAAATTGGAGAGTTAATACAACAGCCCACCCAATTGACCCATTCACTACAAAAACCAAACAGGGACAACTTTTAACAAAAATTCTCGGTTTACCTTATCATAAGATTTTCTAATGTCTAATTTGACCATCATTCGATCTGTTCTCGCACTCCTAACCAAGTGGATTGTTTCATGATCAATAATAATCCCTTTAAGACCTCTGAGGCGAGAAGCCACTTTGCTCCTTTGAAATGACTGTACAAAGGGCCACCTTCAATCTGTTCGCCATGACCTTTGAAATGATCTTGTAAATGGTATTACAAAGGGAAATTGGCCTAAAATCTTCAAAAGCTCAAATTTCATCCCTTTTCGAGATCATGGCAATAAACTTATTATTCAAATCTCCCAGCATAAAATCGAAACTTCTTGATTCTTCTACAACCTCCCATATCTCAACAACAAAAATATCCCATAGCTTCTAAAAGAAGATAGCTAGGAAACCATTTGACCCAATGGCTTTCTCCCCTTCCATTGAGAAAAGGGTAATTCTAATCTCTTCCAAAGAGACTAGTTCCATTAACGTTTGATTTTATGCTTTTGAAACACACTTCAGAATCACCCCCATGCCTCATTATCCATCCTTTCTTCTTGTTTAGTCCCATTGACCATCCCAGAAAAGTACCTAGCCGCTTCATTATTAATGTCCCTAGGATCATCCAAAATCCGTCCTTTAGCATTAGCAATAGAAAAGATCCTGCTACATGATCTTTTGGCCTTAACCAAATTGTGGAAAAATTTGGTGTTTCTGTCACCTTCTCTAAGCCATTTTTCCCACTACTTCTGCTTCTAATACATTTCTTCTCTGGCTAGGATTTTAGAATATTCTTGATTAAGCATACACTCCCTACTAAAGTTACTTTCAACCATCCATTTAGCAATAATCTTCTCGTGCAACATCTCTAACTCCTCTAGCCGAAACTTCTCAGTAAAAATGTTTTTGAAAGATTCTCGATTCCATCGCTTGAGGCATTCCTTTGATGTATTGGAGCTTTTTGAAAAAGATAAAAGCTTTCTTCCTTGACCACTGGGGAGACGACTTCCACCAACCCTCAATCAACTGTTTAAACCCTTTCATTCTCAGCCACATTTTTTCAAACTTAAACGAACACGTCACTGGAGCAACATCCTCTTGAACCATCAAACTATTTGGGTAGTGGTCTGACCCCAGTTAGGCATAATTTCTTCTTCATAAACCCAGTTGCATTTCAACCAATCACCAACCAAAAAGAACCTATCCAATTTTTTAGTGATGTTCAGAAATCTACACTGCCTATTTGTCCAAGTGAATTCCCCTTTCTTAAATCCTATTTCCATTAACCCATTGTCAACCACAAAATCATTAAAGTATCTTTGAGTTTGCCCAACCAACTCCAAACCACCCTTCTTATCCGATGGGAGTAGAATAGCATTAAAGTCTCCCTTGATAAAAAAAAGCCTCTTTATCAGCCTCTAGAATTGTGGATAAATTCTACCATAGGATTCTTTCCCCCACAATGCTATTTGGACCATACACATTCAGAAGGAAAAATATACAGTTAAGAGGTTTTGAAAAGACCTTAGAGCATACCCAATTATAATCTTGATTAATGATTTGAACATCAGTTGTAGTCTCAATCCATAGAATCCCAAGGCCTTCTGAGGCCCATAAAGCATTAACCAAATGGCACTTCCACCCAGAGAACCCTTTGTAGAACCCTTTGTAAAAACTATCAAAGTCTTCAGAATTCAATTTTGTTTCCTACAACATCAAAATATCTGGTCTCATTTGGTCAAGACACCACTTGATCAAATTAACTTTGTTAGGGGCATTGCAACCCCTGACATTCCACGAAAGGACCTTTATTTTCTCTCGGGAAAAGACATAGTCCTTTCCCAATCTAAGTTTGTTTTGGCCTTTGACACTCCCAGCTATTTATCACTTAGCCCTAACCAATTTAGGACCTTTGCTTTTTCTCTCCCCATTCCTTTCTCTATGCATCCTCAAGGTGGATTGTCCAAGACTCATTTTTTTATGATACCTACAACTGCCTTCAAACTTGATGGGTCCTCCAAATGTTCTTCCATAGCTTCAGAATCTTCCTCATAATCATTTGAATTATCTCCATTATCCTTAGCCTCTTCTAAAGAACTTTCCAGATTTATGATAGGAGAGATTTGGATATCCTTGTATAGAGCATCATCAGTTTCCTCATAATCTCTACCTCCTTTCATAAAATGTTTCACATCTTGAGTTTCTCCTCGTGAAAATCCCTGGTCCGGTCCGATGGGAACATATAGTTTACCCCATCAACCCTGCATTGGTCCTTGGGCATATAGGAGTCGTTCACCTGCCTTTTGTGCTCTCTATCTCTGAGTGGGTGCTCAGGCTCAACAACAAGGCTTGGTAGAAATTTCCTTGAGCTCAAATCCTCTTTCATTTCAACAATATTCTTCATGGGGTGAAATAGGTGCACAAATTCATCAGGATACTTAAAAGAGTGATGTTGGTTACTATATCCAACATGGGAATTCTCAGGAATATCATTTGGGGCTATTTTACGCCCAGAGATTGCTTTATTTATCACTTCCACACTATCCACTTTCCCCTTCAGCAACTCATTACATCCCAATAATTCCTTCAGATTAAACCCAACGTCCTTGTCAAAAGTAGAATCAAGGGTACATATCCATTCTCGATGCCCCCTATCACCCTATCCTCACCTGAGATAGGTTCATCTAGAGTTTCCATCATCTTTTGTAACTTATCCATTACCCTATTTTCCTCCAATGTATCCCTTTAGCATCCAACAAACAATCATCTTCCATATGCTTTGAACTTTTGCATTTTTTACAATTCTCAACCACTTCTTCAATCTCAATCTTTTGTTTCCAGATGCCTTTTGGAGAAATAATTTTAATTTCTGTCTAGATTGGAGGGAAATGTCTCCAATAAACATAGATCTTGGAGTAGAGACTAAAATCCTTTTTCTCCACTGCATCCTTAGCACAGATGAAATGCTCAATCTTGTTTCCTATCAGCTTCATGGTTTTCAAATGCTTACACTCACTTGAGAGGTTGTACAAGTTGAACCAAATTGGGATTTCCTCCATGGATGTTGCTAATGGGTCAAAGTTCGGAGACCAGTCTTTAATAAAAAACCCCATAACCCCCATCAAGAAAGGCCCTCCATTTAGGATCTGAAGTTTTTTAAAGGTCGTTTTACAAATTACCAAATAGAAGCCATTTGGGAGGGTGTTAATAGTAAACTCTTTGCTCCAATGCTCATTACACGATTTTATGATTCTAATATAGGCCGACCACTCCCCAGCCCATTTCATGAAAAAAACCTTCTTTTTCATAGAAGAAACTCTCTCTTTCCATTCCTCATTTTCAATGTGCAAAGATAAGGAACAATACTGGGCATCATCAAAACTTACCTTTCTACTTTGTTATGATTTTTCACCCTCCAAAACTTCTTTTCGATTTCTTTAAAGGTTCTCAGCTTTTGACTTTCTGAACTACACCCCTACATTTGGGAGGTCGAAGCTCTAGACCCATACTTCCCTATGGGAAAGTTTTCCAGGATCCTCTTAGATGTTCTAAGGAAAGTATCCTCCCAAACCCTAGCTGGAGGACGCCAAGCACGGTTCTGGAAGTGTCCATTCGGTCGCTGCTGCAACCCTCAACTTGTTGAATTTTGCCTAAACCCTAGCCATCCATCCCTAGGAGCCATTTTTTTCATTAATATTTCAATATTATTTAAATACAAATAAGATCAAAATAATATAATACCACAAAATTAAAAAATAAATTAAATTAAAATTTATAAATATACCAAACAATCAAATTACATATTAAATATTATACATCCAAAAAATCTCAAAACAAAAAGAAAACAATATTAAAATATAGATTTTTTTTTGTCTCTTGTATATTTGATAAAAAAAAATGATTAACCTAAGTACAAAAAGACACCTCTACAATTTTTTTTGAGAGTCGTTAATCTACAACAAAGCTGCATAGCATAAGTTAATCAATTGCAACCCCAATAAGTACATGATTGTTTGTCATGTAAAAATACAACCTCCAAATACAATTTTTTTTGGGATTTGCCGTGTATATTCACAATAATATATAGTGACTCAATATTCAACAAGGAACTATAGACCCTTTCCATTTCTCCAAGTCAACAAAGTAGAAGAGAAGTTCCACATCATGGAAAGCAAGCGTGGAGATAGCATTAAGTAAAAATGCTAGACGAGTAGTATTTTATATCATGGTTAAAAAGTAGGTGCACGTCAATAAAATAAAAATGAGTGTTAGAAAAAAAAATGTAGTAGCATTGACACTTAGATAAACCCCTGTTTTTTAATGTATACATGTGATACATTTTAGGGTTTTTGGAACCATAAATTTAGTTATGTAACATAACGGATAAAAAAAATAAAAGATGTTCTTCTCTATAATGAATTTGGTCCGCACCAAATGGAATCTATACAACGTCACGTGGTAGAGAATATTAGCAATCTGTGAAATTTCCCGTCGTGATGGATCAAAACAACGAAGATTTCAATCATTGTTCAAAAATATTACAAGGAAAAATGAATGCGAAAAACCAAATCTTGACAAATTAAAAACAACAAAAGTAAACTTAGCAAATAAAAAAGAATGAAATTTGAACGGTTTGGATTCTTTTCATCGTCTTGCATCTCCCCTTGATCAGTCTGCATCATTGATGGTCAAACTCAGCTAGTCCATTTTGTTAGGATTCCCAAAGATACTGAGAAGGGGGGGTGAATCAGTATCTGACCGGTTAGATAATTTTCTTAACTTATAACATGAAAAGCATATTAAAACTGTGTACCGGTATACCATAAATAATGCAGCAAATAAGAACAACAACCACAACATAAGAAACACACCATAACACAATATTTTAACGAGGAAACCCAGTGTGGGAAAAACCTTGGTGGGATTTGTGACCCACAATATTTGCTTACTGACCAATAAGAGAATATTACTGCTTACAATAGGGGCCTACACATGCAGGAAGGCCAAGTGCCTAGAGCTCACTGCTCAAATACAAAAGAAGTCACATTGACTTACAAAAATGGATTATACAAATCCAATGTCTTATACTGCTTCAGATTAGCATCTACTATACCAGATTCAGTACCGGTTTAAGCTCTGCAATATACATAAACCCTTATCCTAATAATTTGCATATTAGGTCTGCTATCATCTTTCCAACAATCGCATATTAAATGATCTACAATGATTCCATACTTATATGAGTCATGTTACAATCCGCCAAGTCGACTTTACAAAAGATTTTACAATTAATTACAAAATATATATACACAAAATTCCTGTCGACCAGAGTGCCGGTAATCTTCTTTTTCAGTGTCGGTGATCTATATGCCGATGTAGAGGGTCGGAGTCGGTGCCTGTGCTTGCCTGCCGGTATCACATGATTGTAAGGTTGCCATCAATGAAAATACCTTCAATCACCTACAATGTCTCATTGGAGTGTGCATTTGCCAACAATCTCCCCCTTTGGCATTGATGGCAACACTCATGAGAAAAATCCAAAAATGTATATCCAAAAATGGTTTGCTAAAATTGTCTTAGCAAAAACTATGTGCCAAAAATGTATGCTCCCCCTGAGCTAATGATGTCCTGTTTTGATCATTTTTCTCATCGCACTACTCCCCCTTTGACATCAATGACAAAGGTTGTCATTCGCTGTCAGTGGAGTGTGTTTCCTGCCTAGATTTTTGTGACCGGTGGGTTACAATCTGGAAAATATCTGTCAAAACCAAATTTAAACTGCTGCCGAATCTTTTGCTATCCTGTAATGCCTCGTGTTCTCTGAATTATACTGGTGAGTATGTGCATTTTCTCTTCCGGTGTCTTAAGTCCGGGAACCAGAGCCTCAGAAATTTCTTTTCTCAAAGAAATGAGGTAATCTAGTTTAGGACCAAGTTTACATTTTAAGCTCTTTGCTTTATCCTTTATTCTCTCTTTATCCTTTTCTAACTTCTCTATTTTCTCTTCAAGATCTGCAATTTTCTTTTCTATCTCCAAAAATAAATCTGATGTGCCTATCAGATTGTCAGCAATATTGTTAATCTCATCTTGTGCTTTGCTGATTTCCTTGTCTAGGTCTTCTGTCAGAATATTTGTTTTACAAGTATCTCTATACAGTTTCTTGAAATCCAAAATTGTCTCTCCTAGTTCCGGTAATAAGGTTTCTGTTTGTTCTTTATTTTTCTTCGCTATTTCCTCAAAGAATTTCTCTTTCTCTTTATTCATCCTCTCTTTGAATGTGTCCTCATTTATTTGATCAACTGTCAAAATGTTGCCAGTGATGAATTTAGACAATGTGTTTAGTTGACCTAAAGAGTCTTTATTGTCTACAATGCACTTGGGTGCTACCAATCTAAGAATAGGGATTTTGTCATCGATAGCCTTATAGGCTTGTGCATTACACTATGTGATTTTCTTTATTGAATCCAGTAAGACCTTTGTTACATTTGTAGGCCAGAATTCTGCTATAGAAGTACTAGATGTCTGCCCAACTATTTTCACAATATCCATATTGCCGGTTGTAGTAATAACCTTGCTTGTTTCGACCTCTAGTAGGTCAGTTTATGTTTGCATTTCTATTAGCAAAGGTTTAGGCTTTTCAGTTTTAGCTGGTGGCACTGTCTCGGTCCTAACCTGTGTCTCAACCTGTTTCTGTTCCGGTTTCTCCATCTATGTCTCAGAAGGTTTTTCTAAGCTCTCAACTGCCAGTTTCTCAGATGTAGTCTTTATATGCATTTTCCGGTTTCTCAGTTTGTACCTCTACACTATCCATTGTCGGTTCTCCTGATTGTTTTTTAGTTTTATCTACCAGTTTACCAGTGGTGTCCTCTGTCGGTTGCTCTATCTAAGTAGTTTTTTTTGTGCTTATGTTTATAGTATCATTAACCTCAACCTCAACATCTGCAGTCGGTGACTCATTAGCCACATCTTTCTTTTTATCCTCAGTGGTTTCTCTGTCAACCACAACATTTACTTCTTGTGTGTCAATATTCATAGTATACAAAACTTCAGACTCAGGATTTGTATCCTCTAGAGGAGTCTCCATACTCTCAGTGGCCGTTTGATTGTCTGTAGTTTCTACCGGTGGAGTATCCGAAGGTCCGAAGGAGGTGGGGTTAAGTTATCAGTTATTTTTAGGCTTGGAGGTCCGCCTACCTTACCTTTCCCCTTATCCATGTCCTTTTGATATACCCTGATGGTCTTAGGTCTGAGTAACTCTTCTTGTTTCTCTTTTTCCACAAAGAATATGTCCCATGCATCTGGTGTTTCTTCAGAGACTTCATTCACTCTACCTGCCATTAGTGCTACATGCCGGTGAGCGGTTGAAAACACTATCCGGTTAGCCTCACTGATTAATTGGTCTATTTCATCAGGTGAGTTAATTGGATGCACTGCAAGTAATTTTTCAATTTTTATCTTCTTGTCCAGCTCAACAATAGCTACCCTTCTAGCTTCTAGTCTTCTATACAAATCAACAATTTCCATAAAAAGTTTCTTGTAAATATCTAAGTGTAAAATTACACTATTTTCAATGCTTTCTTTGTCATCAACAGAAAGTGTGTTATACAGTTTGCTAATGTTTTTCAACTTTTCATCCTCTGTTATTTTGTTAAGTAGCTTATCTAGTGGAGCAATGTTTTGTTTTATCTTCTTCTTCTTTGGAGTCATTTTCTTTACAGGAGGCCTAACTACCTGTTGCTTTTGTCTTGTTTTCCTGGGTGTGGGTGAGGGTACCGGTGAGGGTTTTCTTTTCCTTTCTACCCTTTTGAATATCGCCGGTATATCACTCTCAGAGGAAGTTGCAATTGGTGATAGATGAGTTTCTGGTTGAAGTCCTTCCAACTCACTTTCTTTGATACCAGTTTGTTTCAAAACATTTTCCTTAATTGCCTTTGCCTGACGGGTTCCTTTCCTTACTGTTTCTTCAACTTTCTTAACCCTTTTTCTTGACTGAATTCCACTTTCAATTGTTTCTTCATTTCCAAAGACTTTCTTAGTGGGTTCCTTCGGTGCTTCAAGGAGGGCTTTTGCATAAGTTTCTATGATGTTATCATCTGTTTCATATCCCATTTCAGTTACCCAGATAGTCCTAGGGACAACTGCCTCCATCCAAATAACTGCCTCCATCCAAATTACAAAACATATTTCCTTCTGATATTTATCTACAATTGCCTGTGACAGTCTTATTTTTGTTTTCATTCAAGCTTTCAGTGCTTGAAAATGTTCATTTAAGTTTTTCTCCCTGTTATCTCCCATGTTGTTTAATAGATCCAATAGTTGCTTTCCTACCAGTATATCAAATCCAAAATCTTTCTTACCAATACCGAGTACTTGCTTAGTAATGTACAACATTAAACATACAAGTAAATTTCCAGATCTAAAGGTTCCTTTCTTATCTCCCTTTATCTTCTTCAGATTGTCTATCAATTCATCTTTAAGCCATTCACACACATCTATTCTAGCATTATTGTTAACCATATCATATGCACTTTTAAATACATAGGCTAGATACTGAGTTCAACCTATTTGCATGTGTAGCTTTGTAGCCTAAAATCATACTAACAAATCTGACATTGATGTCCTTCACATCATTTACCCTTAGAGACCTTTTGTCAAATGTTGCACCGGTTAGATCTATCACTGTGTCATTTGAGCCTCTTTTAGTTCTGTCAGGTCTGCTACCGGTGGAAGGTAACCCTGTTACTGCTTTTACTACTTCTTTGGTGATCTTATGGATTGAATCCAACCAAAAGAATTCGCCATGGACTCTGCTTAGCACAATTCTTATAATATCCTCAGGAAAATCAGGAATGCTAAGAATATCCACAAAACCTAGGGTTTCTACTACCATGTGTTCTGACTTGACATTTCTAGATTCATGACAAATCACGGTCCTATACATGGTTTTGATCTCGTCATCACCTAATTCCTCTATATAACAATGTATGTATATTCTAGGCTCTTCAGCATAGACTACTCCCTTGGGAATTTGAGAAAATGCACCTAGGATATCATCTTTCTTTGCTATTTCGGGAACCAGTTTGAATATGGGTCTAGGGCACTTAATAACCTCAATCATAGTAGGGTTTGCAATAAATTCAGGAGAAGAGGAGGATGCCATGAATATAAATACCTCAATCTGCCTTAGGGATGAGTTCTTGGATGAGCTGCTTCACTTCTTCGCTAAGGATGCCTTCGCTCGGGAATTTTCGCGCTCTCAAAGATTTGAATGCTCGGTGAATGAAAAAAGAGCAAAAACACTTGCTTTATAATGTTATTTTCTCCAACTACCACATTTAATGCTTGCTGGTTAAGTCACAACTTAACTTATCTGCCGGTATAGAAGTAATTTCAACTTCTTACCATCAACCGAGGGAATAATAGCATATTTTTCATTTTGTTGCTAAACCCCCAAAGGATTTTCCTTCAGTTAGATGAAGAGTCTCCTGCCAGTGGAGTGATACTCTGTTCTGTCAGTGGAGGAGTATTCCCATCAACATTCTGATCTGACTTTTTGATCCATTGTTTTGAGAATTCTTGCTTTACCTCTTCAACCTTTTCTTTACCTTTCAAACTAGGACCTTTGTTATTTGCTGGTGAAGTCTTGCTTCTACAAAATTTCGCAATATGTCCAATTTTGTTACAAGCATAACAAGTCACATTGTTTTTCTGAATAGCTTTCCCATATCCTATGTCGGTATGTGTTTTGCATTGATTAGATAGGTGTCCAAATCTTCCACAAACATAACATCTTACATTCATTCTATAATTTTCTGAGTTATGACCAACTTTGTTGCATTTAGAACATTGACCGGTGGGTGTATTAGTGTTATGATAATTTCTAGATCTACACTGATTTGCTCTATGACCATACTTGTTACAATTAAAGCATTTCCCATTAAATTTGTAAGCATTAGGTTGTCTTACCGGTTTACTATGATCATGATTGTTTGCAGTACTAGAGCTTTCACCAATTTCAAAGCCAAGGCCATTTGTATCACCATTAGGTTTGTGATTCTTCAGCATGTCAACAAGTTCTTCTGAACTTTTCTTGAATTTCTCCTTGCGTTGATTTGCAGTAGCCAATTCACTTTCCAAGATTCCTTTCTATCTCATAAGTTCATTTGTGTCATTTTGTGTATGCATCAAACCTGTTTTCAACATATAATTTTCATGACTGAGTCTTGTGTTTTCATTTCCAGCATCATTTAGTCTTCTAACCAACTCTTCTTCATTCTTCTTTCTATCTTCAATTTCTTTACAAAACCTCATAGTCATATCTTGCATCTCATTCTTCATTGTACTGTTATCTTGTCTCAGCTTATTTACCAGATCATTAAGAGTTTCCTTTTCATCTTCATCTTTTTGCATCTTTTCACAAAGTTCTCTTCTCTTGTTCCTTGCAATAGTGAAATTCTCTTGAAGTCCTTGAATGATATCCTGTGCAGCCTTCAGTTCATCTTCAAGTTTGATATTCTTTACTTTTTCTGTATCATAGTCTAAAAGAGCTGTTTCCAATTGCTTTCTCAAGTTTTCCATCTCTACCGGTGACAAGATCTTCCTCAAGTTGTTAAGCTTCTGAAAATAGAGGATTGGGCTCTGATACCAATTGTTAGGATTCCCAAAGATACTGAGAGGTGGGGGGGAGGGGGGGGGGGGGGTGAATCAGTATCTGACCGGTTAGATAATTTTCTTAACTTATAACATGAAAAGCATATTAAATCTGTGTACCGGTAAACCAGAAATAATGCAACAAATAAGAACAACAACCACAACATAAGAAACACACCATAACACAATATTTTAACGAGGAAACCCGGTGTGGGAAAAAACTTGGTGGGATTTGTGACCCACAATATTCGCTTACTGGCCAATAAGAGAATATTACTGCTTACAATAGGGGCCTGCACATGCAGGAAGGCCAAGTGCCTAGAGCTCACTGCTCAATTACAAAAGAAGTCACACTGACTTACAAAAATGGATTATACAAATCCAATGTCTTGTACTACTTCAGATTAGCATCTACTATGCCAGATTCAGTACCGGTTTAAGCTCTGCAATATACATAAACCATTATCCTAATAATACGCATATCAGGTCTGCTATCATCTTTCCAACAATCGCATATTATATGATCTACAATGAGCTCATACTTATATGAGTCATGTTACAATCCGCCAAGTCGGCTTTACAAAAGATTTTATAATTAATTACAAAATATATATACACAAAATTTCTGTTGGCCAAGGTGTCGGTAACCTTCTTTTTCGGTGTCGGTGATCTGTATGTCGGTGTAGAGTCTGTCGGAGCCAGTGCCTGTGCTTGCCTACCGGTATCACATGATTGTAAGGTTGCCATCAATGACAATACCTTCAATCACCTACAATGTCTCATTGGAGTGTGCATTTGCCAACACATTTCATATAAGGAATGCCTTTGGCGTAGTTCTTAAGAGTTGATACTTGTTTTGACTAGTTATTTTCATAAATGTGGAGTTACATATATGTATGATGACATAGTGGAGTGACTTCCATGAGTAATGTGATGTACCTTTTTTCATTCATTTAACTGGAATGTTACAAGAGAGTATCGCAATATATTAAAAAATAAACCTTACTTTGCAAAATATTAAAAAATAAACCTTAATAAAGTAGAGCAATATTTTATTGAAGAGTTGTTTTTCATTCATTTAACTAGAATGTTACAAGAGAGTATTGCAATATATTAAAAAATAAACCTTACTTTGCAATATATTAAAAAATAAACCTTAATAAAGTAGAGCAATATTTTATTTAAGTGTTGTGTCTTTATTAGTAGAACATTTTAATAAGAGATGTGTTTTTTTTTATTAGTAGAACAATTTACCAAGTTTTGTTAGTAAAAAAATGATATAAATATGGTTACTAAAATAATAATGTGAAATTAAATAGAGACCATGTACCAGGTAGCATATATATATTTTTTTCAAATTAATTCTCCAATAGAGAAAATTTCAATGTAACAATTCTAACCCTAATGTACAAATTCTGACCCCTTAATTATTAAAAGATTATCACCTCTAATGCAGATATGGATTCGTACGAGCAAGATAAGGTTCCATCATGTAAGAACTTTGTGATGGTTTTGTTACTTTAACTTTTTCTCTTGTTTGTTAAGATAATAGATAGTATCAAATGTAATACCGGTTTTCTCTCATTAGGAATGCATGTTAGATTGATTGATGACACCACATGCTATTTGAGTACCTTTTTAAGATAGGGCTTAAAAACTTCGTGAGCGCGATTGTTTGTAGGTAACTCCCAACGCATAAGCTACATTAGCAACTCATGTTAGTAATTTAGCATCTTATGTTAGTATTTTAGTATGGTGCATACAAGTAAAGTTTGAGTTTTTCAACTTTCCTTTTTATTTTTTAAAATCCTATTTCTAAAATGGTTTTAAGGAATTTGAAAATATGTTATACAAAGTAGCAAATTATTGATTTAATGTCAAATAAGGAAGGTAAAGAATTAAGAGGAATATTGATATATGGTTGGTAGTGAATCCAAAAAGAAGAAAAAAGGTAGATGTATGCTTATATATGTAGACACCTAAAATTGTCTTGTCTCAATTAAATACATATTTTTATTTATTTAATTATTTTATCCTAAGCCTTCTATTAATTAAATAGATTTTTATTTATTTAAATTTTAATTCGTTTATCCTCTTCTAGCCTTTCCCTATTTAAATAAATATTTTTTATTTAGTTAAATTACTCTTTTCCTTAAATTAAATAAATATTTTATTTATTTAATTAGTCCCATTTTCTCTATTAATTAAATAAATCTTAATTTATATAATTAATTCATAAGTTTTTTCCTTTCTATGACACATGCCATTTATCTCTTAATTTTCCTCTACCTACTTCCTTCATTATTTTATTATTTTTCCTAACTACCCTCTTATTATTTTATGATTTTTCTACCTACCCTTTAATCCTAGCCGACCATTTATTCTTTCACCTCTTAATCCTATCCCTTCATTTTCTAAGGCATTCTCTATATAAGAGGATTTCCTCATTCTTATCAATCCTAATAAGCAATCTAGCAATCTGACAATCTAGCATTGTAGCGTACTTTTTGCATTCTAGCATTCTTATTTTGCATCCATCATATTTCAAATCTTAATTCACCATAGCTTCTTGTGTGTCTACTTTTGAGAGTATCATTTTTGAACACATTGATCTTGGTTGATAAAAGTGCAATGAAGTAGTTTTTATAGCATGCATGTGTGTTTTTAGTTTAGATTCTGGTTTACATTGTGTGCATTTTGCAGGTACTCTATTAAGGATGTTGAAATAAATCTGGATCTTGTCTTATAAGATTTCAAATATAATCTTTTTTCCATCCACAATATATATGGTGCCCTAGATGTATTAATGACATACTATGTTATCCAAGTGCTTTTTGAAGGTAAAACACATTAAAAATGTTTTAAACTAGGCTAGATTGATTGTAGGTAATCTAATTCAAATCATTTTAGTAACTTTCATCAATTCAAATGATTTTAGTAATTTTTGTCAATATTTTGTATGGTCCATAAAAGCAAGATTTAAACTTTTTATCTAGATATTGTTTTAAATCACATGCTTAATTTTAAGAGATGAACAAAAATGTTTGTTAAAATACATTTTTGAGGATATTGTGTTTATTGCAATGATATAAGTGATCATAAAATGTTAGCTATGTACTAAAAATTTGCTAATTGTTGGTACATGGTTGTTACATACCACTTTTTGTTTAGTATTCATATATTTTCAACGTATTAACAATAATTTTCTTCAAGATACGACCACTTAACCTATATTATGTTCGCTAACTTGTGACCATTATTATAAGTATCCTTTGGACTATACCATCTTTAGATGTCCATCCATTAGGAGGTGATTCTTGGCATCAAGTCTTTACTTTTAGGTGTTAGTCAAACAAAATAACTTAGATAGAAGAAGTTAAGTAATTTATTGTTCCTACAAATTTATAATGGACCTGGGCAATTCTTGTAGTTGGAGTGCGTCTCTAAATAGCTCAACCATTTGTGATAATTTGAACTCAATAGGGATAACAAAGAAATTGACTTAGTTAATTTATCTATTATAACAAAAACATAGCTCTTATTATTCAATTAAGAGCTTGTGATACAATCCCTTGGTGTACTTTTTCATTTTTGTTGTGATGATAAAGAAATTGGCTTAGTTAATTGATCTATCATAACAAGCATTGTAATTCACTTTAGAAAACTTGTGGCTATAGTAAATTTGTTGGTGCAATGTTCTTGCTTATTTTTTTGGTAAATAGTGCACTCTAACATGCCTAAAAACATTGATTAAAGATTTTTTATAATTTAAACTAATCTTTGTTGTTTTTAGGTTTTGTAGAAGATGGGTGTATTATGTTAAGTTTTCATAATTTCTTCCTTCATTTTAGACTCACGGATCTAAAGTATTATATTCTTATACATTTGTGTCCTCTTTCAAACTCCTATCAATTGAATACACTAGTAATTTAGGCATTCTTGGTGTATTTAATAATGACAAATTATAGATAAATTATGTAGGTGGGAAAGAGGATTAACAACCACATTCTTCTTACCCTCAATGTGAAAATTATAAACAACATACTTCTTACCTTCAATGTACTTGAAAATAATAAGCTTTCATTCTTGGTGTATTCAATAATGACATGATAAATAAAGTGGGCATATGAAAAAGAGGATTAACAATTACATTCATCTTACCCTCAATATATTTCGTGTGAAAATCATGAGCTTGAAAGCTTATTTACCAACATTTTCTATTCAGACATTTAAATCTTGTTTTAAGTAAAGTTTTCAAGTTACAATATAACTTTACCACAAACTAAGTATTGCCCAAACTTAGTAAAAGTATGTATAACGAAGAACATATCTTTGTTATAAATAAAAAATGGCCTCTTTGAAGCTTTTAATTGATGGTTCTTTAATGTTATGGGTTGACTCTTGCACTACTTTAGTTCAATTTACTCACCTAAAGCATTACTCTACAAAAAATGGTAGTAAGAAAGTGAGAATAATAAGTGTAGGTATAAGCATATTATATGCTCGAGCCTCTCAATTTTGAGTTGCTTCACTCTAAATGAAGGTCCTCTTTTCATCATTTTAGCCAAGGGTGTTATTAGCTATGAAAACACCCTAATCAATCTTTGACATAGGCCTAAGAAGTTTGTCAATTCGATCAACATAGTAGGAGTCAATCAATCTTGCATTGATCCACTTGCACACCTCGAGTACTAATTTTGTAGCCCAAGTATAGGACATTTGTAACTCCAGATTCACACTTTGAATCTTTTGTGAACAAGACTTATTGTTTTATTAAGATTGGATCCAAGTGTTTAAGTGGTCCTCCCAAGTTGTATTAAAGATCAAGATTAGGTAGTTAATCCTTAGCTCATAATTGATTAGAAATCCATTGATGCATGTAGATTATATCATCCATCCACTTAAGAACAATTTTTTATAAAGGTTCATTTAGTCTTGGAATCCTCAAGTTTTTTATTTTGCTAATCAGTTCAATACATTTTTTGACCATTCGAGTCAGCGACAAATAATTTTTGTGGCACAATCTTATAACACGAGATATTTGTTAGTATAACAAACTCTTTTTGTTGTAACATTGGTCTAGGTGAATGAATTCGATCCAAAATAGGTCCATTTTCTCTTTATTTGTATCATTTAAATAAGCACTAGACTGGGTCACTCATGCTACATGTTTATGTCATGACGCTACTATGATATATTCTTAAGTATATATATTATATGTTCCTAATTATAATATGAATAAGCACTTGTGGCATATTTAACCCTAGAATATTAGTCAATACACTAATCCCTCTTAATTAGGATGAAGGGGTATCTCCCTACATAATTAAGCCTATAAATAAGGATGAGAATCTCTCCCATATCATTTATTAAGGAATTCATATAATGTTATCTAATTATTGGAGGTAAGCTCCTTGAAGTGGTCCATTATATATATATATATATATATATATATATATATATATATTTTTTTTTTTTTTCAAATATTTTCAAGAAATATCGTAACAAGTGGTATCAAAGCTACAATTTTGGGCCAACATTGTCGTTTCCTTCATTACTTGCAAACCATCACAAGTTTGGATTAGCTTATTTTTGGGTTTTTAGGTATATATTAAATAAAATCTCTAAATAAGTTTAGACTTTGAAGGTAATTTTTACAAAAGATTGATATTTTATTATTTTTCATTAATTTGCTTTATAGGTTGCAATTTTGGAAATTATTTTAAAAATTACATTTTTGGAAAGCTTAGTGGTCAAAGTTAAGTAAAAAATTTCATTAATTTGCTATATAGGCTACAATTTTTGGAATTAGAAAAAAATACATTTTTTGAAAAGATTATCAAAATTTAGGTAGGGTTAGTTCTTTGAAATTTATTGTTGCTTTAAAAAAATATATTCCTTAATTCAGTTATCAAAATTGGTTCAAACATCAACATCAATTTCTATCACATCAAATACTTTCATATCTTAATAAAGCTTAAAATAAAAGCATAATCAAAGCCATGTCATATTTAGGATTAGAGCACCTTTTTCCACATACAAATATAAGGACCCATTTTATTTCCCACCACTTAAAGTTGAAAAAAGAATTCCCCAAAGACATAAATAACAATACATTTCATTAAAGATAGATTGTTTGACCTGTTTGTAATTTTTTTAAATGAGGGTTTATAGAAGTTCGTGAAGGAATTGTCTTCAAAATTGAAGTTCCATGAAGGAACTGTCTTCAAAATTGAATTCCGAAAGAAACAACCATGGTGGGTACAACCATTATTAGCCAAATCAAGGGATAGGAGAACTTTTTTGAGGTCAAGAAATCATACCTACTAAGAATAAACATTCCTAAATTTGATGGTAGAAATACACTTTTATGAATAAGATTTATAAAACAATAATTTAAACTTCACAATATACCAAATAATACCATGGTCCGTATAATATTTTGAATTAAGAGCTTACCAATGGTACTAATGGAATATAAGTGATGAACAAGGAAACAAATTTAGCTGGCAAGAATTTAGGTAACAATTAGCAGTTTTCTATAACCACATATTGGAAGCTAGTAAACAATTAGGAGTCATAAGTGTTATAATAGTAAGAAAACAAATAAGGTTGAAGAAGAGGCAAAGGTACTTGTAAAAGAACCAAATATAAAACTTAAGAATGAGGATTCCAAGGAAAAAGAAAGCATTGCAATCTCCCTACATGCATTGAATGGAATAAATATACCACAAACACTCAAATTAATTGATAATATTAAAAATAAAAATGTGAAAGTGTTGGTGGGTACTGGTAGTACACACAACTTTATTAATAGAAGGATAACTTATGAGTTCAATTGGGAAAAAATTTCTTGTGGTGGTAAATGCCATCATATCAAACTTTTAATGGAAAATTATCAATAAGTTTTTTTTTTTGCTATCCTTATTAAGGGTGTGAAATGAATTAAACAATTAGGAACAATTTTTTTAATTTTCAAGACTTATCCACGAATTTTAGGACAAATAGAAAAAAGTATAAATTTTTGGGAATAAAATCACCACTAATTGAAATTATTATTGAAGGACACACAATCTATTGAGAGTAGAGGGGGTGAATTACTGTATTCAATTTCCATTCAAATTAAACATTAATTACATTTAATAAGTTCTCCAAGTAATGATTAGAAAGCACCAAATCAACTTAACTCAACTTCCTTAATTATGCGTCAATTAAAAAACATGATCTAAGACACATTCACACAATAAACACAAAATATGCGTGAAACCCAAGATTGGAAAAACCACAGTGATAATAGCTACTTGGATCTACCTTCACAAAATGATGAATCACTTAGAATAATTGAGTAGGAACCAACCTACAAAAGACACCAATCCCCAGCTGTATTTATGAGAAACAACCAACTAGAGACACCGATCTCATATGCCTAGATTTGAGCATCAACTCAACAACTAGGACTTCAATCTCAACAATTAGAATGATATATTGGGGACCTTTAAATTCAACACATAGCTTGCATCTAATATGATCCACCTTCAAACACTCCTGTAGACACAACATACTGTAGCATCCTAAATTGTACTTGTATGCGGGAAAAGTGGGTCAATAAAACTAAATATGTAAAAATATGTTATAAACTAGTCCACACATACACACAGGACTTCTTGGTGCAAGCTATAGAGTAATAACGTATTACTCAGCTTCCCAAGGTGGGTCCCATGGTTCTCTATCTCACAGTGTCCCTCAAACCAATGTTTTGCTCTCAGATCACTGAGCAAAATGGTTTAGGGATGGCAAATGCAAGAACGAGGGATGCACTGATAGTTTTTAGGATGAGATGTGTTAAGCTATGTATGATAATAAACTAAATGATAAGATGACAAGATTAGTATGAATACTATCCTAGCATACTATACTTAGTCTATGATTGAGCTAAAATGATAAAGAAAGTACTCTAACACGCATATTTAGTCTAATTCCTGATCTAAAAGAGGCTAAATGATGAACATATATGAAATGAAAAAGCTTGAAAGAATTTGAGCATAAGTGTAATGCTTCAAATTTGAAAGATGATTGTTTAAAATGGAGGAATGAGAGCTCTATTTATAGCATAAACAGGGCAATGGATGGTCAAGATTGAATGGTTTAATCAAGGGCCAGGTTTGAAAGTTGGGGATCCATGTGCACAATTGGCACCAATGAAATGGTGACAAATGTCAACATAGGGTTGGGTTGAGAGAAGAGGTTGGAGGCATTAAAGGCCTGAGAAGACCTCATGGTTATCTAAAGGCTAAGGGTCAAGTCTAAGTTAAGATTACCCACTGGATTAAGAGTTAATCCAAGGATAAACCTTTGTGCAAATGATTAAGAGATAATCATGGTCAAAGCATTAATGGCATGATGAGACCCTTGGGTTGGATAGAGGTTGAGTCAAAACAAATGTTTTAACCATGTGGGAGGGTTTGAATTAACCATTAATGGTTATTGGAGACTTTAGGGATTAAGTGGTTGAAGGTTGGAAGCCTTCAATGGTTTTCAAAGACTTTAAGGGTTTTGGTGGTTGAAGGTTGAAAACCTTTAATGGTTATCAAAGACTTTAAGCCATTTGAGAAGTGACTTCCCTTTGCTTAGGGATGTGACAAAATTTAGAGGAGGGTTAGGTTAATTAGAAGTGTTTAGAAGATTCTAGAAGGGATTAGAAAGGGGTTTGGGATTTTACAAGTGGATGGAGGGATAATAGGATTTAATTGAGTTAAATGATTTAATTCAATTTGGTTGTAATTAAATAAATTTGATTTATTCAATTTGGGATAACTATTTAATTAAATTTGAATTTAATTAAAAGTAGATAGGGGGGTTTTAAATGAATAAAATGATTTATTCATTAAATGGTATAGTGAATTTAATTTAAATAAATTGAATAATTTATTTAATTAAATAGAGGAATGTGGATAGTTTAATTAAATTGGATTTAATTAAATAGAGAAATGAACATAAAATATTCATTTAGGAATATGGTCATTTTTATACGTCTACATTTTGCCCCTCTTTGAAGTGACGTGTGTGCACATGTTATTTCAAAGAAAATGATGCTTTATCATGAATTATGATCTAATGCAATTTTTGTGTCGATTTTTTGATTTGCCAGTCATGCCCCAGATTTGATTTGATGTGTGATGTCCCAGATTCGATATTTTGATGGTGATGCCCCCTCGGGAGATGAATCAATTTTGAAATTTTTTGATTTAATTTGATGAAGTTCATATGATGTGTATGATTTCATGCATGTAAAAAGTGTGCAGATTGATTCATCTCCCGATAAGTTACAACTGTTTTGGTATAGGGGAGACCGCGACCATATTACAGGGCCAGTCGGCTAACCCTAATTTCATTTTCCTCCTATAAAAGGGGAAAAGGGCTTGATTTAGGTTCATTTGTGCTTTGTTGATTTTGAAGAAAGAGAATTGGCTCTGGAGAGAAAATGCCTATTCCCTATCATAGACACCGTTTCGAGTGCGTTCGGAGGTACCGGAGACCTGTAGCGCGTGGACCACCAGTAAGTCAACGTTTTTGACCCCTTTTTGATTTTTTGTTTTGTCGTTTTTAGTCACTTTTTGAATTTCAAAGTTTGGGTGTTTCGTTTTAGCGCGTCTAGGGTCCACAGTAGCGCATACGAAGTGTGAAGTAGCGCATTAAGTTCAAATTTAGGGGTTGCGTCCGAAAACCGTAGGCTAGCGCATAAAACTTTTAGGTTAGCGCGTGCATGGATAATAGCGCATGTAAAGTATTGGGTAGCGCGTCGCGTCAACAGGGTGGTGCGTAGGTGTGACCTAGCGCATAGGGGCTGCAGAGGGTCACATAGGGAAGGGGGTTTAGCGCGTAGGGCTAACCTAGCGCATAGGGCTAAACGGGTAGCGCCTAGGAGGGATAGATTAGCGCGTAGACAGAGTCTAGCGCATAGGATGGGTTAGGTAGCGCAAAGGGGGAAAAGAGTAGTGCGTAGACAGAGTCTAGCGCATAGGACAGATAGATTAGCGCGTAGGAGAGACAGCCTAGCACATGGGGGTGTTTTAGCGCATTTAAGATCTGTTTTAGCGCATCGGAAATTTTTTGCAATTTTGGCCAAATTGAAAATTTGTGTTGTTTGCCTGTCATGTTTTGATGAATTTACCCAATATGAGTGTTTGTATGAATACTATCCTAGCATACTATATTTAGTATATGATTGAGCTAAAATGATAAAGAAAGTACTCTAACACGCATATTTAGTCTAATTCCTGATCTAAAAGAGGCTAAATGATGAACATATATGAAATGAAAAAGCTTGAAAGTATTTGAGCATAAGTATAATGCTTCAAATTTAAAAGATGATTGTTGAGAATGGAGGAATGAGAGCTCTATTTATAGCATAAACAGGGCAATGGATGGTCAAGATTGAAAGGTTTAATCAAGGGCCAGGTTTGAAAGTTGGGGATCCATGTGCACAATTGACACCAATGAAATGGTGACAAGTGTCAATATAGGATTGGGTTGAGAGAAGGGGTTGGAGGCATTAAAGGCCTGAGAAGACCTCATGGTTATCTAAAGGCTAAGGGTCAAGTCTAAGTTAGGCTTACCCACTGGATTAAGAGTTAATCCAAGGATAAACCTTTGTGCAAATGATTAAGAGATAATCATGGTCAAAGCATTAATGGCCTGATGAGACCCTTGGGTTGGATAGAGGTTGAGTCAAAACAAATGTTTTAACCATGTGGGAGGGTTTGAATTAACCATTAATGGTTATTGGAGACTTTGAGGATTAAGTGGTTGAAGGTTGGAAGCCTTCAATGGTTTTCAAAGACTTTAAGGGTTTTGGTGGTTGAAGGTTGAAAACCTTTAATGGTTATCAAAGACTTTAAGGGTTTTGAGAAGTGACTTCCCTTTGCTTAGGGATGTGACAAAGTTTAGAGGAGGGTTAGGTTAATTAGAAGTGATTAGAAGATTCTAGAAGGGATTAGAAATGGGTTTGGGATTTTGCAAGTGGATGGAGAGATAATAGGTTTTAATTGAATTAAATGATTTAATTCAATTTGGTTGTCATTTGGGGAAATTAAATAAATTAGATTTATTTAATTTTGGGATAACTATTTAATTAAATTTGAATTTAATTAAAAGTGGATAGGGGGGATTTAATTGAATAAAATGATTTGTTCATTAAATGGGTATAGTGAATTTAATTTAAATAAATTGAATAATTTATTTAATAAAATAGAAGAATGTGGATAATTTAATTAAATTGGATTTAATCAAATAGAAAAATGAACATAAAATATTCATTTAGGAATATGGTCATTTTTATACGTCTACATTTTGCCCCTCTTTGAAGTGACGTGTGTGCACATGTTATTTCAAAGAAAATGATGCTTTATCATGATTTATGATCTAATGCAATTTTTGTGTCGCTCTTTTGATTTGCCAGTCGTGTCCCAGATTTGATGTGATACCTCAGATTCGAGATTTGATGGTGATGCCCCAGATTCGAGATTTGATGGTGATGCCCCAGATTCGATATTTGATGTGTGATGATGCCCCAGATTTGATATTTGATGGTGATGATGCCCCAGATTCGATATTTGATGGTGATGGATTTATCCAATATGAGTGTTGGTATAACTTGTTTTGATTTGTGATTTTCCAAGTTATGTATAGATATCAATGTGTTGTATTGATCAAAATATGATTTATTTGCGTGTTCTGTTTCAAGTTCAATGTTTGTGAAAAGCCTGAGTTGTGTTACAAGCCGATATGGGTTGGAAACTTGAGTTGTGTTACAAGCTGATATGGGTGGGAAACTTGAGTTGTTTTACAAGTTTATGTGATTGTGGAGACTTGAGTTGTATTACAAGTTTTGATATGGTTTTTGAGAACTTGAGTTGTGTTACAAGTTGATATGAAATGATAGGATTTTGAACTTTGATAGAGATGAGCAAATTGTTTCATGTTGTTGATGTGAATTTGATTTTGATATCTTTGTTTTGATGTGGAAACTGATATTGGATTTGATGTTGAGATTTTATATGATAATGCCCCCTCGGGAGATCGTTTGTGCACACAAAGCATGAATGATCTCTCGAAAGAAGAAGAATGTTGTTTGAAAGATAGAAGAGTAGATAGTGATGGCATGCAGGGGTTTGATAAGATTGATTAGATTGATTGGAATGAGAGCAAGTCTGGTTTCAGGTATGACACCTCCTGTATAAGACATGGATGATCGAGCATCTGGTTTCAAGAATGATATCGCTTGTATAAGATATGGATGATTGAGCGTCTAGTTTCAGGAATGATATCGCCTGTATAAGACCGATCAAAACACCTGGTTTCAGGAACAATATATCCTGTATAAGAGCTAATCAAAACATCTGGTTTCAGGAACGATATATCCTGTATAAGAGCTGATCAAAACATCTGGTTTCAGGAAAGATACATCCTGTATAAGACATGATAGAAGATAGTTTGGAAGAATGATGAAGATAGTTTAGAAGAATGATAG
The DNA here is from genome assembly GCF_030272615.1 of Cryptomeria japonica. Classification (NCBI taxonomy): domain Eukaryota; kingdom Viridiplantae; phylum Streptophyta; class Pinopsida; order Cupressales; family Cupressaceae; genus Cryptomeria; species Cryptomeria japonica. The sequence goes on from NC_081409.1 coordinate 804,801,596, forward strand.
AAGATAGGTTGGAAGAATGATGAAGATAGTTTAGAAGAATGATGAAGATAGTTTGGAAGAATGATGAAAAGAGTTTAGAAGAATGATAGAAGATAGGTTGGAAGAATGATAGAGATATGTTGGAAGAATGATAGAAGATAGTTTAGAAGAATGATGAAGATAGTTTAGAAGAATGATAGAGATATGAAAGTGAAGAAAGATTCCATGATGATGTGATAGATATGCATGCGAGGGATGAAATGATGAATGATATTTTGAAAATGAGATGTATGATATGATATGCAACTAATTGTAAAATGATATGTAACTATGTGTAAAATGATATGCAACTATGTTTTTGGTAGCATCCTCATTCTGCATTTGTCATCCGATATAGCCATTTGTTTGCTTTCTTTGTAGATATCATCATTAAGCATTGATTTGTTTAGGATATGTTGAAAATTTATACAAGCATAATGGTATAATTGAACCATAATGACCTGAGAAAAATTTACATGATATTTGATTTTGCAAGATAGCACAAGCGTCAAGGTATAATTGAACTAGGACGACCTGAGTGCGTATTGCGTAAACATACAAGAGTTAACCTTTGTCCCATACAAATCCGAAATGTCCTCAGTGATATGCCACCTGATTTCTTCATAGGACAAATTTGCATGGTAAAAGACTTCACTCACAGATAGAAGACAAATAAAACATCACATTCCTTCCTTGCTTCTCTAGTCGTAAGACATCCTTGAGGTGCTCAGGAGATATGATAAGCAAAAATTAACAACCATAAGTAATCATGCATGCTATTGGAAATGTATTTTTGTCAATTAAAACATCTTGCAAATAGATCTTTGTTTAGTTGAAATTAGTTCAAGTCTGTGATGTTTAGCCTTCTCGCATTGTCGTTTGGTATTTGTTGGTTGTTTTGATCCTTGTTGTCTTGCTATGTTTTTGGTCTGATGTTGAAAATCTTGAAGGCGAAATGCCCCTAGCGAGGTCAGGATTTTGCCCCTTGTTGTTGATACTACTTTGATATGGATATGTACACTGATCACCAAGCCATGGTGGGATATTATTTGGATAATTGTTTCAGATAAACCAAGGACAATGACTACACTAAGTATGTCCAAGATTGATAAGCATTTGTGAATTTTTGGTGATGCCTCAGATGGGTGGATATGATATGTACAATATGATTTGTGAAACATGTATTTCCATCAATTGATAAAGATAAGGCTAACTAGAACAAAATCCAGCAGTCATACTGATTGATGTCATTGTTATGATTTGGTTGATGATTGATAAGAATGTCTGGTTTCAAAGAGTGAGTACCCCGTATAAGACTGATCTGTCTGGTTTCGAGTGTACCTATCCTTGTATAAGACATGTTTGATGTTGATGTTGATAGATGGATTTATTATCAAGACTTGATGATTGATAGGAATGTTTGGTTTCAAAGAGTGAGTACCCCGTATAAGATTGATCTATCTGGTTTCGAGTGTACCTATCCCTGTATAAGACATGTTTGATGTTGATGTTGATTTCAAGTAATGAATTGATTAACAAGACATGTGATAAGTTTGATTGCAGACTTTGAGAGTTTTCCTGTTGTTGATCTGATTTGATGGATGGTCCATGTGTTCATGCTTTGATTTTTTTTTTTTTGATTTTGTTGATTTTTAGTTTTTGGATATTTTGATTTTTTTTGAGTTTTTGGATATTTTGATTTTTTTGAGTTTTTGGATATTTTGATTTTTTTGGTTTTTGGATGTTTTGATTTTTTTGATTTTTTGGATTAGAAGAAAGATGTATTTGGTTGCCCCAATGTATATCAAGACAAGGAATGGATGAATGGATGACTGAACCATTGAGGTGGAAATAGATTTGTTGTCCATAGTTTTGATCAAGATCAAGGATGAAAAAGGGGATATGGATAGAGATAGGATATAGATAGCACTGGATGATGGAAGCAATGAATAGATAGGATAGATAGATATGAATTAGAGTGAAGCAAGATTGTAGAAAGAATTGGATGATAGAAGAAATGAATAGATAGAATAAGGGATATGGATTAAAGTGAAGCAAGATTGTAGAAAGAATTGGATGATAGAAGAAATGAATAGATAGGATAGATAGATATGAATTAGAGGACATGGGAGATATGGTAGGAAGAATAGAGTGGATGAAATTTGCCCCCAAGCATAGAGGTTTCCATTTGCAAAAAGGTGATATGTAAGATTGTCATAGTATTTAGCACCATCTGAATAAGTGTTCTCGAACTTTTCAAAGATAGAGACCCAACCCACACTTAGAACCTCTGGAAAATTCAAGTGAACATTTCTAGCAACTGGGAAGCAGACTCAAAAGGGAAGAAGAATCCCAAACTGGATCAAGGTACTTTAGTCTTTGATTACCCATGTGTGTGCAAGTGGGTTCATTCTGGCTCACATGATCATTGTAATCTTCAGAATCCAACATGGCTAGCTACATGAGTTACCTTGACTTCAAAAGCATCCTGGATAGAGCCTCGCTGCCTGCGAGCGTCCATAGCCCCGACGAGGTTATCACTGTAATCTCACAAATATTGCTCCATTGCCAGCCAGGCGTCCATAGCCCCGATGGAGTTACTTGCATGTTCCCATAGCCAATCATTTTGATATTGGATTTCATTGCATTTTGCTTTTCTTGATATTCATTTTCTTGCTCATGCTTTTGATATTTCTTTTTTTTTCTCTTTATTTTTCTTGCATTGGCTTGTAAGTGATGAAACTTACATGGGTCTGATAATTACAGTGGCGCTGAAGCAAAATTTTAGATTTTTCACTTGCCATGTCTTCAATTTAAGAGATCACAATGATTTAGAGAAATAGATTAAGTGTATGAGATATAGTAATCAAAAGATGTCGGTACCAAGATACGATAAGTGGTTCTTTTCTGGATTGAGTGTGTATCCCAACCAAAAGAAAATGTTAAAAGAGGAACAACCTCAGATTCTGAAGCATTTCATGAATAGATATCTAGGAAAAGGACTGAACACTGAGATTCGAGCATGGGCAAGTATGTGACAAAATGACACAAACACCTATCTCACAGATGAAGGATTTTATGCAAAGGATTGAATGATAGGGATGGAAGGATAGAAAAGAGGTGTTGGATAATAGATAGAATGTTTGAAGATTTGTGCAAGGATAGATAGAAATTTTTTTAAGGATGAGTGTTGGTACTTGAGAAGTGATGAAGAGATGGAGGAAAATTTAATTTTGGGACAGAAGGACCCAAAATAGATAGAGGAAATGATAGAAGAATATTTTGGAAAGATGTTTAGATAGAGGGTTGAAAGAATTTCAAAAATGTGCTCCTCATTGATCTTTCTTATGGATCATTTGAGGTGATGGATTGGTGGAGGGAGGTAAGGACCCAAGATAGATGGAAGGGATGAAGAGTTTGATTGTGGAATGAAAGGGCCTAAGATAGATTTGGAGGATGAAGAGATTGAATTTGGAATGAAAGGACCTAAGATAGATTTGGAGGAAGAAGAAGAGTTTGACTTTGGAATGAAAGGACCTAAGATAGATTTGGAGGATGAAGAGATTGACTTTGGAATGAAAGGACCTAAGATAGATTTGGAAGAAGAAGAGTTTGACTTTGGAATGAAAGGACCTAAGATAGATTTGGAGGATGAAGAGATTCCTTGATCTTGATCTTGACTTGGAGTAGGATCATTTGAGTTTGTGCTTTTCTCTTGATTTTGAATTAGAATAGTGGAGGATATGGAAGGAATATCATGATTTTGCTTAAGAGATGGATGTTGAATGGGAATCTGCTCTTGAGATGAAAGAGGGTCATCGTGGATGGAATACCAAAATTTTAGGGGATCATCATAAGATTCTTGACAGGTGGGATCTTGATAAAAAATGGGATTAGATTGGAGAGCCATGATATTGTGATCTTGATTTATGTTAGGACTCATTTCCTTTGACTGAGTTTCTTTGTCAAATGCGCTGGGTTGGTTTTGGATATAACATTTGACATGATGAAGGAATACCTGATGAGATTTGAATAGTTGACAATTGATGTATAAAAACTTATTTCTCTTGATGAATTTGGAAAAATTAGGTTGTTTTTTCAACGTGATGTTACGATAGAGGTTCTTTCTTCTCGGAATAAGGGGATTAGTCATGCATGAGTGATCAATGGTTTCCTTTGATTTGTTTGGATTCAATTGATTCTTGTTTGAAAAACTTCAAATCTTACTCTATCAGAGTGAAGGTTTAGATGTCCCTTCCTAACAAAGCGTGTCAAATGATATGGATAAAAGCTTCCCGATCTGGAAACTGGATTTGACAATTTGGAAATTCTAAACAAGTGTTTTGAGATAAAAATCCGTAAGATGGTAAAGGATTCTGATGACACTGATGATGAAAATTTTCCGGATTATGATAGGAGAGACATCCTCTATTGTGCGATTCGTTTGGGATTTTGACAACTTTGTTTGACACAAATTTAGCTTGAGAAAAAGTTTTAATGGTTTGTTTTTGTCACTCTGGTTTGATAAAAATGATGCTGATGAAAAAAAGTTTCTGAAAATTTTAAAATTCCTCCCAGTTTTGCTCTCTGTTTTTTGGCCTTGGATCACGCGCTAGAATAGAGTCTACATGCGCTACTTAATTTACTCGATGCGCTAAAAGAATAAGCACACGCGCTAAGCTGGCCCCAGACACGCGCTAAAGTTTGGTTTTTGTGAAAATTCCTGTCTAATTGTTGAAAAAGTTATGCGCTATCCTGGGCCTGTTACGCGCTAACTGTTGGACTTTATGCGCTAATGTTTGGTTTTCATGCGCTAAGCTATTACTTCCACGCGCTAGACTGCTTTTCTGATGCTCTAAAACATTTCACCACTGATTTGTCTTGGGATAAAATGCTATTGTTTGGAATCGACGCGCTAACTTGAGGTTTGGATGCGCTACCAGAAGTACTCTACGCGCTAAGAAGTTGCTCTTATGCGCTAAACTGCCCTGATTTTTTTTTTTTTTTTGACTTGGTTGTTTTTCTGCGATTTTTGGAATTTTTAACACTCGTGATTATGATGGATGATTTCTTTTTGGATACTCAAGCTTACTAAGTCGAATAGATAAAATCTTGATTACATGGTTTGGTATTCCCCTAATCTTGTTGGATGAAAGTCTTTCCTAAAGATAGTTGAAATGTTGATAACCATCTCAAAAGATGCTTTGTTGGGTTTGGAAATCTTCTCCATTTTATGTTTTTTCCTTGTTTGAACTGACTTTTGAGTTTGATTGTTGGATATTTTGCAAGATATTTTAACATTTGTGACAAGAATACATAACACACATGAAGACAATGATCATCCTAATGCTAAACATTGAGTGTATATTCTTTTGAGGATGTGTTCAAATCCCCGATGTTATCACTGGGTTGATTTACAACAAAAGACACATCAGATAGACTCTTTATTCAAAGGTCATTGACAATATCATAGCCCACTAGTCTCGATACTCCGTCAGCTCAAACAGCCTTGTCACCCCCTAGAGGGTGCCCATTTTTTTGCCTTTTGCCAGAAATTAACTCAAATTGAATCGCTTCACAGTTGAGTAGTTATCTTGGGAGATATATGGTGAGTAATCTTGGGGGCAGATTCTTCCCCACCCTTGCACTATGATATTGCCAATGTTTGGTGACTGACTCGGTTCAAAGCTTCTAATGCTATGGTTCGTAATCAGGCTTCCTGTTCGGCCGTCAGTGATAAACTCCCTCAGGAGGCTTCCCAACCTTTAGAACAAAGGCTTTACGTATCTCAAGGATACTGGGGGGAAGGCTAATCACTGCGCACAACCGTTGAAAAGGACTTTCGTCACTTTCCACATTTGATTATAGTGGGTTGGAATACTTGGCGTCAAAGTCGTTCTCCACTTAGGTCGTTCCCTTCACACCGGCCATAAATGGCTTTAAGAGTTGATTGCAACTTCTCGGGAAAGCAGGCTTGCTAAAGGATGTAACTGCTTGAAGTACAGAAAGCTTAAGAGTGGTTTGGCTTTTTGGTCACCCAGTTATGGGGAGAACATATACCTTCCACTTTCGAGACAATGCAATCAAGTTGTTCTTTTTAGCCTTCAAGACAATGATTTGTTAACTTCTATTTGGAGATGTTGCTCCAAAAAAACATGATGTTCTTTTTAACCTTTCATAGCAAAGTGTGTATTTCCAAAACTTTTGTAAAACAAGCTTGGTCAACAAAGTAAATCGTGATGTTTGGTAAGCAAAATTAAAGTCGATAGGGGAAAGTTTTCCCTCTTTGCCTTGCACAAAATGAAGATGAGGTTCTTTTACTTTGCAAAATAAAATGAATCCTTTTAAACACCAAAGGATGGTGAGGTTCTTTTTAAAACATTTGCCAAAGTAAAGATTGTTGGTTCTTTTTACAGCTTCCAAAATGAAGTGTTTTTCCTCTAATCTTGCAAGAAAACAAATATGAAATTGTTGTTCTTTTTATCTTGCAATAAAGAAAAGATGAAGTTTTATTTTAAAACACCAAAAAGGAAGGCATGAAGTTCATTTTATGCATCCAAATGAAATGATGAGGTTTATTTTAACTTGTGCAAAAAAATGAGAATGAGTTCTTTTTAACCAACTTTTGTTGAAAGAAAGTAAAAGAAGAGACTTAAACCCTCTAAACTAACTCCTTCCCCTGCACAAAAAATATTAGAACCTGCACACAGTCAGTGATCAAGTGTTAGTGTGGGCTTACACAAGCCTAAATTCTGATCTTTGTTACAAATTTTACAATCCTGATCCTGAAATGCCCTGAAATTTGACTAAGTCTGAAATTTGGAAGATCTTCCAAAACCTAGATTTTGCATTACATCTCCTAGAGGTCTGAAACCCCTCTCAAACATCTTGAAAGTATATATGGAATATAACTTAAAGTATGGAATATATATTATGTCTCCCACAAGCCTAATTTTTGACTCTGTCATAAATTTTTGGCTCTGCCAACTCTATGCGCTAAGAAATGATGTCTATGCACTAAGAAAAAGCCCCTACGCTCTATTATGTGCCCCCAATGCGCTAAGCTGTTTTCTTGATGCGCTATTCTATTTTTCTCCCGCGTTGATACCTACAGGAAAAATTAGTGTTTTGATGCGCTAAAAGATTGACTTCACGCGCTGGATGATAGACTCCATGCGCTAAACAGTGGACTGGATGCGCTAGGCTGTTAACCGGATGCGCTACTCTGTTTTGTTTTCGCGTTGAGGCCTACAGGAAAAACTTAACGGAGGTCACGCGCTAATGTTTGAATTGCACGCGCTAAATGATGGTCTCCACGTGCTGAAAAGTGGATTGGATGCGCTACTCTGTTTACTGGATGCGCTAAACAGTGAACTGAAAGCGCTACTTCATTTTTTCCGCGTGCCTGCAAAAATGGTTAGTTTCAAAAACCGATTTGTTATTTGGGGTCGAGCCCCATGGTGGGCGCCAGAAATGTATGCGGGAAAAGTGGGCAAATAAAACTTAATATGTGAAAATTTAGTTAAATACTAGTCCACACACACACACAGGACTTCTTGGTGCAAGCTATGGAGTAATAACGTATTACTCAGCTTCCCAAGGTGGGTCCCATGGTTCTCTATCTCACAATGTCCCTCAAACCAATGTTTTGCTCTCAGATCACTGAGCAAAATGGTTTAGAGATGGCAAATGCAAGAACGAGGGATGCACTGATAGTTTTTAGGATGAGATGTGTTAAGCTATGTATGATAATAAACTAAATGATAAGATGACAAGATTAGTATGAATACTATCCTAGCATACTATATTTAGTCTATGATTGAGCTAAAATGATAAAGAAAGTACTCTAACACGCATATTTAGTCTAATTCCTGATCTAAAAGAGGCTAAATGATGAACACATATGAAATGAAAAAGCTTGAAAGAATTTGAGCATAAGTGTAATGCTTCAAATTTGAAAGATGATTGTTTAAAATGGAGGAATGAGAGCTCTATTTATAGCATAAACAGGGCAATGGATGGTCAAGATTGAATGGTTTAATCAAGGGCCAGGTTTGAATGTTGGGGATCCATGTGCACAATTGGCACCAATGAAATGGTGACAAATGTCAACATAGGGTTGGGTTGAGAGAAGAGGTTGGAGGCATTAAAGGCCTGAGAAGACCTCATGGTTATCTAAAGGCTAAGGGTCAAGTCTAAGTTAAGATTACCCACTGGATTAAGAGTTAATCCAAGGATAAACCTTTGTGCAAATGATTAAGAGATAATCATGGTCAAAGCATTAATGGCCTGATGAGACCCTTGGGTTGGATAGAGGTTGAGTCAAAACAAATGTTTTAACCATGTGGGAGGGTTTGAATTAACCATTAATGGTTATTGGAGACTTTAGGGATTAAGTGGTTGAAGGTTGGAAGCCTTCAATGGTTTTCAAAGACTTTAAGGGTTTTGGTGGTTGAAGGTTGAAAACCTTTAATGGTTATCAAAGACTTTAAGCCATTTGAGAAGTGACTTCCCTTTGCTTAGGGATGTGACAAAATTTAGAGGAGGGTTAGGTTAATTAGAAGTGTTTAGAAGATTCTAGAAGGGATTAGAAAGGGGTTTGGGATTTTACAAGTGGATGGAGGGATAATAGGATTTAATTGAGTTAAATGATTTAATTCAATTTGGTTGTAATTAAATAAATTTGATTTATTCAATTTGGGATAACTATTTAATTAAATTTGAATTTAATTAAAAGTAGATAGGGGAGTTTTAAATGAATAAAATGATTTATTCATTAAATGGTATAGTGAATTTAATTTAAATAAATTAAATAATTTATTTAATTAAATAGAGGAATGTGGATAGTTTAATTAAATTGGATTTAATTAAATAGAGAAATGAACATAAAATATTCATTTAGGAATATGGTCATTTTTATACGTCTACAGTACTCACCTACAATTTTGTCCTCACCTAGGCCTCACTTTAGTGTTTTGATTTCCAAGGACTAATTGCAATGTTGATCTTGTTCACACCACCTATCTACCCTACATCCTCACTATCTTATATGTTTTCCCCCCATTCCGGAGTCCTGATTTTCAGGACCAGGGTAGCCCACACTGTAGTACCCCTGCCCTAATTAATTTTAAATCTCAGTTTAATCTTGGTTAGTTTATCATAATATAATGATTATAGTCAGATGTGTTGAATTAGTGCATATCTGTTAATGTGTTTTCGCACCAGTTGTATGCAAGTGGTTTAGTGTTCCTATTTCGTGGTATTAATATCGGGCTAATGCTTTCATTAAGTTTATATATGTATGCATGTATGACTCTTGGTTGCAAGAGATTTCAGGTACAATGCCGCATGAGTGCGAGGTTCGTCTTCACCGGATTTGCAGGTTTGAGTGAACCTCTTTAATCCTTAGAGTTGGATTAGGTGGTCGTAAGACCCTAGTTGACCATAGTCGTGCTCAAGTAAGCATTGTCAATATTCCCTTTTTGTTTGGGTTTGCGAGTCGTCTGTCTGGTTGACCTTCTTGGTTTGCGTGCTTGGTGTGTATGGTTAAATTGATTATTTAGTCCTTAGTATTTAATTTGATTAAATATGTGTTCATGCATTAAAGATTAATGGACTAGATTAAACAGGGTTTCTTTATGCAATTATCATTAATTTGAATTGCTCGATTTTAAATTGGGAGTAAGTTCAATTAGATGGTTAATTTTAATATTAAATGCATTTTGTATATGCTGTTGAAAAAAAAAAGATTTAAATTTAATTGCAATAGAATTAATTTAATCTTTTGGCATTTTGTAAATAGAAAGGTTAAATTTCAGTTGAGTGAGAAAATCAATTTTAAATGGGAAAAGCAATTCAATTTATTGATATAGTTGGAAAAGAATTATTTTTGAGAATTATTTTAAATAAAAATTTTAATTCCAAAATAAATTTTTTTTTGGTCAACCTTTCCCTTATAACCTAGACTTTTGGAAATTTTGGGGATGGAATTTTTTTTGGAGAAAAAATATATTTTTGGAAAATATTTTGGAGGAAATTTGGGGGTTTTGGGAGGAAGAAGGTTTTTGGAGCTTGCAGGTTGGGCTCTCCTTCAAATCTCTTCCAGGAATGCGTATGGAGGTAGGAATTACCTTATTTGTCTTCCTTGTTACCAAAGAAATGATCTATGGTTGAAAGAAAAATGTTTGTTGTTAAAAAGATCAAACTTTCAAATTGATTTTAGATTTAATTTGGATATTTGATTTTAAAACTATGCCTATGACTGGCATTCTTGCAAAAATAGTTGAATCATTGTGTTAAAAATGGTTCCTTTTGCCCATATATGGATTTTTGTTGAAAAAAATTTATTTGGGGTTTTGATATTCCTCAATTGGTTTTGGGTGTTTGAAACCCATTTGTGTTTGGAAGGAAGAATACCTATCAAAAAAAAAAAATGAAACCAAAACATATTTCATACCAAACTGATTTTCATGGCAAATCGAAATTGTGTTTAAAAAAAAAAAAAAAGAGAATATTTTAGTCTCTGGGAGACTGTATTTTTTTTACTGTGCTTTTTTCATAGTAAAATGTTTAAAAAAAAAAATTAAAAAAAAAATTAAAATTTGTACCCACGTGGCAGGGCACAAACCCCCACCACGCGGGAGGTAGCTTGCTACCATGGTAGCGGACTGCTACCAAATGGTAGCAGCGCTGCCCATGGCAGCCGCTTGCTACCATTTGGTAGCAGCGCTACTGTGGGTAGCGTGAGCTCCCAAGGGGGGCCCACGTGGGGTTCCACTTGGGTACCCTCCCTCCCCTTTATTATGATTTTGTTTACTTTAAAAAAAAATAAAGAAACGTGTTTTTTTTTATATGTTTTTAAAAAAATAAAAAATAAAAAATTATAATTTAATATTATAATAAATGTATTTTTTAATTAAGTTTATTTTTTTTAATTATGATTAAATATTCTTTAAGTAATAAATTATGATTAATGTGTTATTAATTATTTGTATAATGGAAAGTGTACAGTAATTAATACTCAAATTTTATTTTATTATTAATGAATATTTTTCTAATTAAATACTTAATTTGTTAATTCCGTTATTAATTATTAATTTGTTATATTTAATTAATCGTGGATTAATAAATATATTCATTAATTAATAGTTAATTTTGGATTCTTCTATATGTGTGTAAGGAAGTAATTTTTGGATTTTGGAAATGATTATCTACATCTGGATTCCGTGTATATTTATGTTTCCTTGATCCGTATAGTGCAACTGGGCTTGGAAAATATGAACCAGTAGAGATTGATTTTGAACCAGTATGTCAATGATGTTTTTTATTGGAGATTAAATACCTTATTTAATTGGTTAATGGTTGTCTGATTTTATTAATGTGAAATTGGTTTAAGAACTCATTATGGCTTATTATGTGTGTTCGATGCAATGAACCTTAGAGAGTTAGAAAACCAAGAACAACCTATACCTAGATGAGGTAGATAACTGCAATCTAATATAGATCATGTAGAAAACTTGATCGACTTTTAACGATTAAATCAATTCGGAAAAGATTGTATCTGTTGAATATTCCTATGCGAGTTTAATTTCTGTATTCGCTTTTGCTTATGTAATGGCAAGTCGTGCTTTGTTTGATAGGACCCTGTCGTATGGATTGATTTGGGGTACCTGTTTCAGTCCTCGGTTCCGAGTTGACTATTGTTTTGTGGTAGTGTCGTATTTGGTCATATCCTTTGTGTGGGTGTCGAATGATGATTCGTGGTTGACCATAGTTGGTCAGGTCTCTAGTTAGAGTACCGTCTGTCAGTGCACCTCGTATGAAGTCATGTTTGACCAAATGGTGGATTTCTCTATTTTGAACTCTGTTCATTTGACCATGTGTATTCCTTGGTTTTTGAGTTCGTCTGAGTATAGTCTAGTGTCGTATGAGAAAGTGGCTTTCGATTGGGGGCTGCACCCAAAGTGGCTGCTGGGTAACCCATCGAAAGTGAGTCTAATAAGTGATAACCTAACAGTAGATTAGAATGTTAATCTCTAAGTAAGATAATTGTGCCTCACACATGGGACGAGTGCTAACACAGACTCGACATGTTGTGAGAAGGTCTGAAATGGCAAACCATCATCCTTGTCTTCACGAGAGGATGTGTGGGTCCACATGAGGCTTGGATGGGCCGGAGGTTCGGATTAGGTTGCCAGGGTAACCCAGTGTATGGGGCTGGAACCTATGAAGACCTGCCATGGTAACCATACCAGGTTGTGTGATGACACTTGTCCCTACGTTCGCTAGTGTGTTGTCGTTTTGTCCTGTTAGGAGCACGTTTGTGGGTCGTCCTTTTGTCTATGCCCTTGTGAGTATCGGGTTTCATGTTAGACCTTGGGTGGTGATGAATCAGTTTTGTGGATGCTCCAATGGACCTTTGTATTGGCTTTGATTATGTTCAGCTGGATCCTTTCCTTTTCAAGGATCGTTTATGTATTAATTGACCGTTGTGGTCGTTTGTATATTGATTATGTTTCGCCTTGATGGCCGGATTGTAAATGGTGTAACCTCTTGTATTCTTAACTTTATTAATTATCAGAGGGGTCTTGTAGTTGAGCAGACCCGAAGATGTAGCCCTTTAGGGGTGAACTCCGAGATCATTATGGTGTTATGTGATGTTATTCTCTTATGTTTCCCTTATTCAATTTATCATGTATGAATAACTTATGTTAGAATGTATAAGTGGTTTAGATGAGATTTATCATAGATACATGTATGCAATCATCTTTTAAATGTAGTGTGTAGGGGAAAAAGAGAGACTAGGTTAATCATGCCCTAATCCTACCTTTTGACACACATTACGGAATACGAAAGAGCCTAGAGATATCGCACAATCGGCTACTTCTTTTGGTGAAAGAGAGAGCCACGGGATATCTATTAGGATTCCTATTCCCTTATTGAAATTGTAAGATCAAGTAATGCAAGTTCAAACCCTAATCCCAAAATGCAAGTATGAACCAATAACAAGATTGCAGAATTGAGATTAAACAATGAACAGCTGTAAGTACAAGGATGAAATAAGAATGCAGATATGTACCCGGAGTCAAAATCGGACTGAAAATGTTCAGGACGGGGGCGCGGGCGCCACTGTCCTGAAAATTGCACCGGAAACCACTGTTCTGCACTTCTGGAAACTGTCTGCAAACTGTCTGTCCGGAGGACCAGGGCGCCCAGCGCCTCTGTCCCAGGGACCAGGGCACCCAGCGCCCCTGTCCTGGCAGGACCAGGGCGCCCAACGCCCCTGTCCCGGTCTCCTGCTCTGCAATTCCACACAGAGTGCTGTCCCAACTTTCTCTCTCCGGATCTGTATCCTGCGGCGTCGTCCGAATCCCAAAACCTACAATAATATCTGAAAAGGGGGAGGGGCGGCTATATAGGGTTTTGCCTTAGTCAAACCCCCGCTTCGGTGATTTCCACCTCCATGAATAGCCAAGTTGTTTTGTAAAATGTGTTGTGTGTGCAAACCTAGTGTGTGTGCAAGGTCCAAAATGCAAGAAAGCAAACTAGAGCAACCTAGAAAGTAAACCCTAATTGCTTGTAAATGATAATGTAAATGCTCTAAATCAAGATGCAATGTGATCTAAAGCATGAATAAATGATGTTTCAAAGCTTATGCAAAGACATGAAAACAATATGAAATCATACCCAACCCTCAAGGGAGGAGTACAAGCCAATCTTCAGTCGGTAATCTCCTATTGTTCTTCAATGTCCTCCAAGCCCTAAGTGGATGAATGAATTTGATAGATGCTTGATAGAAAGATGTTATAAGATGTTGAAGTCCTCAAAGATCTGCTCTTTCACTGCCTATGAAGTTCCTGGAAACAAAAATCCGATCCTTTCAAAATGAGGAAAGAGAACTTTTATGTATGAAACCCTAGGTCGTAAATTCGTATTTTGGCCGACCTAGAGATTGAATGTCCCCCCAATTTCTTGGGGTTAAGCTTTATTTTATGATTGGATCATGCTCCTAAAATTTTGGGAAAAATGTCCGGGACCATGTGCACCGGGCACCATGGTCCCGACAACTTTTCACCAAATTTTTAGGGCCGTCGGATATGATGATTTTAGAGAGAATCCCGAAGTTACAGGTGATTTCGAGATGTTTTGACCCCGAAACCAAGCCCCCAAGTTCGGAATAGGACTTAATTAGGGTTTTTGATTAAGTGATGTATTGAAGGAATAAAATGCGAAGGGCGCGCTTTAGTGAAAGGGCCCAACTTTGTGATGTAGAGAATGATGAAATGGAACCTTAGACCTAATTAATTTGATTAATTAAGTGCTTAAGGAGAAATGCAATGCAGAATGTAAAATGCACTAAGGCGGGTGCTAAACTAGGTGTGAAATTGTACCACCCTAGCGAGTGCGTACAATTTACGACGCTACATTTAGCCCCCACTTTAGCGGTCATATGAGTACTACGTGCATATGCAAGCTAAAGTACAGAAAAGTAAACATTATTTGAAAAAAGGATATATCCATAAGTTGTCGGACGAAGCCCCCAGCGGTATCTGCAGTACACAGTTAGGAACCGCACCCTACAAAACAAACGTTAGATCACAAAATCACCTAATGCTTACTAGGGAAAGTGATGAAATCTGTGAGTAGCTATATGCCCCCCCCTGTTTCAACTTGCTTATTAGGGAGGTGAAATAGGGTAGCATGTTTACTTGCGACAAATTGTGTAAGAGAGTGTTGATGAGGGGTGTTCACTAAATAGGCTTCATCAGAGCACTTTTTGGAACATCCCGAGAGTAGGGGAAGGAAAGTACGATTCCAACGCAACAAACGGCTCGAAAATCGCATCTCCCAAACTCAAGTTATGATAAGATGAATGACAGATGAAAAATTAGGGTTTCAAAAAGTAAGAACAAGCAAATGAGAGTATATACCTCGAAAGTGACACTTGTATTCATCACTTTGTCAATTTTAGGATACTATTCAGTGTAGCGGAGCCCACCTAGCCATCACCATGCCTTCACGATGACCGGAGCGTTCCACAAGGATCGAGATCCTGCGCCAGGCCGTGATCGACGACGAGCCACTGGATGAGGTGAGTTGACTGAACGTTTGACTTTTGATTTTTCGCATGTTTGACTTTTCCGTGATCGTATGCGGGCCTCGAAGGCTGACCGGGGCCCACCCAGGGTGCCATGGTCCCTGACAGGGGTGCCATGGTCCCCTCAGGGCGCCATGGTCCCTGACAGGGCGCCATGGTCCCCAATCAGGGCCTGGCGAGAGGTTCCGGGGCTAGCATACGATGTGCGACGGTTTGCATTTGCGATTTCGATGATCGAGTACTGATTATCGTCATGTTTTCGTGTTGCAGGGTCTCCCGTACATGAGAGAGCACACAGCGGGACATATTCTTCGCACTTTGCGAGATCAGATTCCACGGCTGACTCAGTCAGAGAGAGACACACTATCGATTGTAGGATTGTGGTACGTGATTTTGATGCCGGCCATTCGATTTCATCCTGCGATGCTGATGGCCTTGATGGAGCGATGGGATCCTGACACATGCACCTTTCACCTTCCAGTAGGAGAGCTGACGGTCACACTCGAGGATGTGTACCGTATACTTTGTCTTCCTATCAGAGGAGCGATAGTTACATACACGACCGATCGGTCAGCGGAGGATCATCAGAGAGAGCAGGTGTATTGCATAGGGAGAGTCATGCCGAGCGAGACGAGAGGTCGCATCATGGTCAGCTGGCTCTTATATCCTACAGGGGAGGTACCACTTCTGAGACGCCTTATGATAGCCATCATAGCACTAGCCGTCTGCCCTAATGGGTGAGGGACACACATGCATGGGGGCCTCACATGGTGTATCAGAGCGATGGAGAGACACAGGAGAGTGTATGCTTGGGGTCGGAGTATGCTTGCGCATCTCTATCACGACCTTGAGGAGTATGTATTCGGACAGGGTTGTAGTTTGATGACATGCACACTTCTACAGGTGTGGATTTTAGAGCATTTCACATGCACTAGGCCCGTTGGCTTTCCACTGAGTACAGCGAGCGAGCGACCTAGGGTGTTCGCTTATCCACTTACCAGAGAGTGGAGATTTGGCGATTTGTTGTATTGGAGAGTGATTGTTGACAGACTGACATCCGAGGTGATAGTGTGGAGACCTTACCTACTGATGCACAGATGGGATGGTATGGAGAGACAGTTAGCATGTCTACAGAGGAACTGCCTACTGCGAGGACGATATGCACACATCATAGTCCCCTTCTACTTTGACCGAGTACGGAGGCAGTTCGGACTAGAGCAGTGTGTTCCAACCGATGTGCCCATCTATACTCGACACTCACGGGTCCTTCCCAGACCTGGAGCAGTAGAGAGACCGACGGTAGATGATATTGAGATGACAGACTTAGAGGGATCTGATCAGGATGTAGTCACTGACTACTCTGCAGAGCCTGGAGCACAGCGGAGGTACGTCTCATGGTTTATGAGATCATATCCAGGTCCTATCTTTCCACTAGATCATCCGACAGGCTATCCAGGCCCATGGAGACATGGAGACCGAGACGAGGACGAAGGATCCAGGTCAGAGGAGCCAGAGGAGGGAGAGGGTCATGAGGAGGTAGGAGATCCTGATCCACCTACAGGCGATCAGCCCAGTGACGAGGAGGAGGATGAGGATGCAGATAGAGAGGAGGACGAGGAGGATGCAGGTGATGAGGCGGATGAGGACGAGGAGGAGGAGGATAGAGATGATGAGGAGGAGTCGGATGCAGCTCCCCACCATTCAGGAGACGATACCATAGCTCTGGATCCATCTCTTATTCCCCAACAGGGGGAACAGGAGGCGATACGGAGACCTGTCACCAGTACTGTCCAGCCTACACCCATCGTGGATAGAGTATACGAGCGAGGGGAGCCTAGCGGTTCTCAGTCACAGATACTACCATATCATGATCCCTACTGGCGCGAGGGAGATCCAGGTATAGTAGGTTTATATTGATTGATTAATGTTTTGATGATATAGAATGGTACTAACAAAAATCTGTTCTACTGCCATAGCTAATGTGCAGGAATGGCGTTCCTTGATTCAGCAGGCAATGATAGACATTTCCATGATAGCACAGATCCCCAGTTCCTCACAGATTGCCTATAGGCCTCAGGGGAACGCGGGTCGGCATGAGGATTTGTTTTTCCCATTCCGAGTACAGGTAGATATATGGAGGGAGAGAGAGAGAGTCCTATCAGAGGACCTCCAGCAGGCGCGGCGAGATCTAGCGGCGGCTCAGACCGAGGCTACCACCTATCGTGCGATCCTTATGGATAGGGATCGTAGGAGTTCCTCTCGGAGTCACTCACGATCTGTATCGCGCTACACACACATGGGTCCACCTTCACGGCCAGACCAGGAGGGAGCATCCAGTCGACACTCTCCAGCCACTAGCCCTAGGGATAGGAGATGATTTTATGATATAAAAGAGAGGTCACATTTTGGATATACAGTGACCTATTTTTGTATACGATCCACATATATATATATATATATATATATATATATATATATATATATACATGCTTCTCTTTTTGTCTCAAATGTGTTATCTTTAATGCCTAAAACAACGTATATTTTGTTTTGATTAAATCTAATACATTTGGTAAATGTACATGTATGGTCAGAATTTAATTTCTATGTGATTGATTTCTCAATGCTCCATGATTAAATTGATACATGTGTGACTTAATTAAATATTTAATCAAGTACTACATTGATGATAGGGAAGAAATATGCATTAAGTCTAAGAATCATATAACTAACGTGATTTAATTTTGAACTTAAACACAACATGATACAATTCTACTTAACACATAAAGACACTGTATAATATGCTAGCATAATGGAAATGTAAATCTTTTACAACTTACATAAATGAATTCAAGACAAAATATGAAGTAAGGAAACACGCTTGTCAAGAACGAAGCAATATAGATTAAACAACATAACATTTAATTATTTTGCTTTAATTAAGAAATACTAACATATTATCCAATGTTGAAGAATTTGAAAAAGAAGATAGATGAAAAATGAAGAATTAAACATAATATCTACGCAAGTGCATAGCATTAATAGGTTCTTTAAGAGGTGTACCATCTACATCCGCTATTTTGTAAGCACCTGATCCATAATCCTCAATAACGATATATGGTCCAAGCCAATTAGGACTAAATTTTCCCTTTTCTGCAGGTAAGGCATTCACATTGCGCTGATTCTCATAAAGAACTAAGTCACCTACTGAGAAGGAACGTTGAATAACCTTGTCATTATAGCTTCGTTGTAGAGTTTTGTGATACGCTTGAATATGCTCAAGAGCGTTTATGTGCTGTTCATCAAGCATCTCAAGCTGTTGAAGTCGTTGTTCCCTATAAGAGTCATCATCTACTATACCTTTGAGGGAAACCCTAAGTGATGGAATCTCTAACTCTAAGGGCATAATAGCATCAGCACCATAAACAAGATTATAAGGAGTAGTTCCCGTAGCAATTCGTACACTCGTTCGGTAGGCCCAAAGAGCATAGATCAGCTGGTTACTCCAATCCTTACCATGTTTATTCACGGTTTTGCGAAGAATTTGTTCAATTATCTTATTGGATGATTCGGCCTGGCCATTTGATTGAGGATAATAAGGTGTAGAAAATCGATGTTTGATATGATACTTCTCGAGGAATTTCTTCACATCCTTGTTTTTAAACGATGTCCCATTATCTGAGATAATAGTGGAAGGTATCCCAAATCGAGAAATGATGTTTTCTAGAAGAAATTGACAAATCACTTCAGCAGTAGTAGAGCGAAGAGGAATAGCTTCTACCCACTTCGTAAAGTAATCTGTTGCAGTTATAATGAAGGTGTGTCCTTGAGATGAAGGAGGAGAAATTTTTCCAATAAGATCCAAACCCCATGCGGAGAAAGGCCAAGAAGCTACTTGAGAACGAAGTTCTTGGGCAGGAGCATGAATCAGATTATTATGTTGTTGACATTGATGACATTTTTTAACAAATGAAAAGGAATCCTTCTGCATAGTTTGCCAATAGTATCCCATACGAAGCAACCTATGAACCAGGGATTTGCCCCCAAAATGCCCCCCACAGGCACCTGAATGTGCCTCTTCAAGAGCAACAGGGATTTCTGACTTGTTAAGGCAACGAAGGAGAAAACCATCATAACCCCTTCGATAAAGGACATTAGAAAGGATGATATATCTAGCAGACAGCTTGCGGATTCTAGCCCTAGTGTTCCTATTAGCGGAATCAGGAAAGGTACCATCGGTCAAATATCTTACGATATGCGAGAACCATTCATCTGAGTCTACAAAGTCACAACATGTTATCAAGCTAGAATCATCTTCAATAGCCGGAGAAATAAGATTGTGAATAACGAAATTAAGATCGACCATAGGGTCCTCTAAAGATACTAGAGAAGCCACACATGCCATTGCATCCGCATGTCGATTATCTTTTCGAGGAACGGGTTCCATGGTATAAGAGTCAAAATTTTGTAATAAAGAGATAGCAAGATCTTTATATTGTGATAATTTGTCTTGTTTTGCTTGATATATTCCTGTTACTTGTCTTATAATTAATTGCGAATCTCCATAGATATGTATGTGTTTTATATTCAGAGCCAAGGCTGCTTTTATTCCCGCTATAAGAGCCTCATACTCAGCAACGTTATTGGTACATAGAAAATTTAGACGATATGATAAAGGAATAGGTTTCTTTGTAGGAGAAATCAGAACAACCCCTGCCCCCGATCCCGTACGACACTTAGAGCCATCAAAGTACAACTCCCAAGTTTCATCTTTCTCTATAGAAAGAATGAAGTCGTCAGGAAAGGACTCAGGGTTAGGGAAGGAGAAAGGTGAAGGGGCCTCAACTAAGTGATCGGTCAACGCTTGTCCTTTAATTGCTTTTTGGGAAATGAATTTAAGGTCAAATTCAGTTAACATCATAACCCACTTAGCTAGACGTCCTGATAAATCAGTTTTAGAGAAAAGATGCTTCAAAGGATCAAAATTTACCATGACATGGACTTCTGAATTCAAAAGATAATGTCTCAATTTCTGAGTCACAAATACCAAGGCCAAGCATTGTCTTTCTATCACAGAATATCGGGTCTCATAATCGAGTAAAGTACGACTTATGTAATAAACCGGACATTCCTTACCATCTTTATCATGTTGTGCCAACAATGCTGCGAGAGCATGAGAGGAAGCAGCTGTATACAGAAGGAAGGGTTTAGAGGGTTCAGCAGGTTGAAGAATAGGAGGACTAGCCAAATACACTTTTAAATCTTCAAATGCTTGCTGACAATCCTCATTCCATTGAAAAATGATATCCTTTTTAAGAAGTTGAGTAAAAGGAAAGGTATGATCTGCAAGCTGAGACACGAACCTACGAATAGCTTGAATCTTTCCTTGTAAGCTTTTAAGTTGAGACACATTTCGAGGAGGTGGCATGTTAACAATAGCATCTATTTTCTTAGTGTCCACCTCAATCCCACGATGCGAAACTATGAATCCTAATAGTTTTCCACTATCCACACCAAAAACACATTTTCGGGGATTCAAGCGCATGTGATATTTACGAATTCTTTCAAAGATTTGGCGGAGGATTTTAACATGATCCATGCGAAGAAAGGATTTGGCCAAAATATCATCAACATAATCCTCTAAAATCTTATGCATATAATCATGAAAGATAAGGGTCATCGCTCGTTGATAAGTTGCACCGGCGTTTTTAAGTCCAAAAGGCATCATTATCCAACAAAACGTACCCCAAGGAGTGGTGAAAGCAGTTTTGAATTGATCTTGAGGGTTAATAAAAATTTGATTGTAACCTAAAAAACCATCCATGAAGGATAACAAGGCATGTCCTGCCGTAGAATCAACTATCATGTCAATGTTCGGAAGAGGGAAATCATCTTTCAAGGAAGCTTTATTCAAATCTCGAAAGTCAGTACACATTCTTATTTTGTTTTCTGGTTTAGCCACAGTGACAATATTTGAAATCCATGGGGAATAGTCAATAGGGCGGATAAATCCAGCCTCCAATAATTTTTCAATCTCAGCCTTAACAAGCAGAGCCACCTTAGGATTCATTTTTCGAATCTTTTGTTTCACGGGCTTAGCGTCAGGAACTAAGACAATATTATGAGTAACGATCTTAGGATCTATACCAGGCATGTCAGAATATGCCCAAGCAAAGATCTCAGGGAATTCATGCAATAGTTCTTCATATTGTTTCTGTTCCTCTTCATCCAAACATTTCCCAATTTTAATGACTTTCTCTTTATTGCAAGGATCCATCTTAACATCAATGGTGTCACTTATGAGAAGATTACTTTGTTGAGGAGTATCCTTTAACTGAGGGAATTCTTTCACAATCTTATCGTTATCAAACTCTTTTCCAAAATAGGCTTCGGTGTTCAAACAATAAGGGAGTCCCCTATTGTGATGATAATGAGGAAGAGTGTCATAGGCTCCCAAGAACTCAGCTAAAGCATCGTCGGTAGGGAAGATATCCAAAGCACAATCACCCAAAGAATCCTCGTCAATATACTCAGGGTATTGTATTGATAGAGATGTAGAAATAGCATTAACACTAATGCATGGTCTTTTAGAAGCTTTAGTACGTCTGCAGGGATTATAGCCAAGTCCAAAGGCATAATTGTGAAAATTAGTCTCCAGAGGAACTCTTATCCCTTGTTCATTAGCACCACAACCTTTTCCATGATACCCATGCTTAGCGAAAATGCGAAAACCATGACCATAACGATCAGCCATTTCAGGAAGAGAAGGTGGTTTTTCATAAGACAAAGAATCAAACTCTTCATAATTATAGATGTGAGGAGAAGAAGTTTGAGAAGCGGCCACAAAATTATTACTCATAGATTCAGGTAAGGTTGATTGATTTTTAGCTTCTTCTTTCTTTTCAACTTTATGATTTTCAGCTTCTTCCTTCTTTCCAACTTTAATTTCTCTAGAAGGAACCTTATATTCACCTACAAAGGTAGGGTTAAAATCAAGAGATCCCCAATCATCCTCTGCGAGAACCTTCTCGGGATCAAAATCCTTTTTATGTGCATTTTCAAGTCGAGAAGGATCTTCTTCAGGAGTTCCAGACTCATCGATAGGTTTCTTGTTTAAAGAGTCATCACTAGATGAGGATGGCTTAGAAGAATCTCCTTTGGAATTAGATGTTTGTAGACAAGCTTGAAAATTAGTATCACCCATCAAGGTGTATGTCTTATTGTTATAAACGAATTTAACTTGTCTATGCAATGTAGAGGGGACAACTTGCATGCTGTGAATCCAAGGCCTCCCTAATAACAAGTTATATGTTAAATTTCCAGGCATAACATGGATAGGAGTAGGCAAAGTAATAGGTCCCACTGTGAGAGGTAAGGTGATGATACCTAATGAAGTCTTAGCCACATTGTCAAAGCCACGAATGGGACGAGAGTCAGGCTCCATAAGAGATGTATCCACATTCATCTTATGCAATAAATCAATGCTACACACATTAAGGCCAGAGCCATTATCTACTAGTGTTCGTCTTATAGCAGTGTCTTTCATGGCAACCACAATCATCAAGGGATCATATTGTTGTTGAATTTCACTAGTAGGCAACTCATCTTGGGTAAACACAATTTGAGCTTTAGGATTCATCACAGAGTTAACAAAAGATGCTATATTACTAGATGTATTCGGTGGAGGAACATTCAAATCTTTCAAGGCATCTTGTAACATTCCATGATAAGCGGAAGAAGTTTGAATCAAATCCCAAAGGGATATCTTAGCAGGGGTAGCTTTAAGCTGTTCTATGAGATCATATTCCTTACCCATAACTTGCAAAATACGGGGAGCTTGAGGAAGAATTGGTTGAGGATTAGGAAGAGAGACTGGAATAACAGGAGGAGGATTAGGTTGCCTATTATTTCTGGTATGATAGGTATGGGCAACCGCATGATAACTCTCTCTAGTTATTTGCTTAGCATAATTGTAAGGACTTATAGGTTTTCTTCCTTGCACGGTGATGATTGGTTTATTCGGAGTACGAAAGGAATCATGATCATACCTTTTTTGGACAGTAAGGAGAGGAGTTTTAGGAATTTGAAAGGTGGGAGAAGGATAAGCACCTTGGACTTCAAAGAGAGGCTTGTTATATTCATTCAAATTTATCATGTTAACCAATTTAGAGGTCTTGTTTTTGTTTAAAGGTTTCGACAAAGCCACAAAGTCATCAAGAGCATCATCCAACAAAGCATGATCATATCGGTTAAAAGGTTTGTCTTTTGATTCAAAAGGAGACATCTCCTCATAGAGGGGATTATTGAAAACAACCATGTTACTAGATTCAGGGGAAGAGTAGATAGGAATGTATCCTTGAGAGGAACCATTCGACTTATCTTTCTCATCACACCTAAATGGCATAGTAACAAGGTTTATGAGTTTTTGGTAAAATGAAGGTTTAGCATCCTTAGGGTTCAAAAACTCATCTAAAGCTTCATCTAATTCATCTTGGCTATACTCATAATAATCATCAAAAGTATGAACATTTTGCAAATAAAAATCTGACATTTTGAAAGGATTACATAAAATTTAAACACACAATGCAAAGAAACACACTCTTTTTTTTTTTTCTCTTTTAATGAAGTGAAATGAAAACACACTAAATCTAGATCTAGATCTAATAAATGCAATGCAAGAGGAATCAATGATAGATTCACGTCGGGTTCACCAAAATGTGTAGGGGAAAAAGAGAGACTAGGTTAATCATGCCCTAATCCTACCTTTTGACACACATTACGGAATACGAAAGAGCCTAGAGATATCGCACAATTGGCTACTTCTTTTGGTGAAAGAGAGAGCCACGGGATATCTATTAGGATTCCTATTCCCTTGTTGAAATTGTAAGATCAAGTAATGCAAGTTCAAACCCTAATCCCAAAATGCAAGTATGAACCAATAACAAGATTGCAGAATTGAGATTAAACAATGAATAGCTGTAAGTACAAGGATGAAATAAGAATGCAGATATGTACCCGGAGTCAAAATCGGACTGAAAATGTTCGGGACGGGGGCGCGGGCGCCACTGTCCTGAAAACTGCACTGGAAACCACTGTTCTGCACTTCTGGAAACTGTCTGCAAACTGTCTGTCCGGAGGACCAGGGCGCCCAGCGCCTCTGTCCCAGGGACCAGGATGCCCAGTGCCCCTGTCCTGGCAGGACCAGGGCGCCCAGCGCCCCTGTCCCGGTCTCCTGCTCTGCAATTCCACACAGAGTGCTGTCCCAACTTTCTCTCTCTGGATCTGTATCCTGCGGCGTCGTCCGAATCCCGAAACCTGCAATAATATCTGAAAAGGGGGAGGGGCGGCTATATAGGGTTTTGCCTTAGTCAAACCCCCACTTCGGTGATTTCCACCTCCACGAATAGCCAAGTTGTTTTGTAAAATGTATTGTGTGTGCAGACCTAGTGTGTGTGCAAGGTCCAAAATGCAAGAAAGCAAACTAGAGCAACCTAGAAAGTAAACCCTAATTGCTTGTAAATGATAATGTAAATGCTCTAAATCAAGATGCAATGTGATCTAAAGCATGAATAAATGATGTTTCAAAGCTTATGCAAAGACATGAAAACAATATGAAATCATACCCAACCCTCAAGGGAGGAGTACAAGCCAATCTTCAGTCGGTAATCTCCTATTGTTCTTCAATGTCCTCCAAGCCCTAAGTGGATGAATGAATTTGATAGATGCTTGATAGAAAGATGTTATAAGATGTTGAAGTCCTCAAAGATCTGCTCTTTCGCTGCCTATGAAGTTCCTAGAAACAAAAATCCGATCCTTTCAAAATGAGGAAAGAGAACTTTTATGTATGAAACCCTAGGTCGTAAATTCGTATTTTGGCCGACCTAGAGATTGAATGTCCTGCCAATTTCTTGGGGTTAAGCTTTATTTTATGATTGGATCGTGCTCCTAAAATTTCGAGAAAAATGTCCAGGACCATGTGCACCGGGCGCCATGGTCCCGACAACTTTTCACCAAATTTTCAGGGCCGTCGGATATGATGATTTTAGAGAGAATCCCGAAGTTACAGGTGATTTCGAGATGTTTTGACCCCGAAACCAAGCCCCCAAGTTCGGAATAGGACTTAATTAGGGTTTTTGATTAAGTGATGTATTGAAGGAATAAAATGCGAAGGGCGCGCTTTAGTGAAAGGGCCCAACTTTGTGATGTAGAGAATGATGAAATGGAACCTTAGACCTAATTAATTTGATTAATTAAGTGCTTAAGGAGAAATGCAATGCAGAATGTAAAATGCACTAAGGCGGGTGCTAAACTAGGTGTGAAATTGTACCACCCTAGCGAGTGCGTACAATTTACGACGCTACATGTAGTAAATTGGATTGTGAAAGAATGTAACTTAGAGTAATGGGATATATTCAGTTGTTGTTAAGGAAATTAAGTATGCATGAAAAGATCTCATATGTTTATGATAAAATTCTAGTGTGTTAGAATATTAGATGCATGGCTTGTATTTTAATGAAAAGCTTGAATGAGGATTATGAATAGATCTTAATGGATGAACCTTATCTTGTGAATTATATTTCCATCTTTTGAAAGAAATTATCCTTGGTTAAGAATTATCTCGTTATTAAGATAATCAACTTGTTGGATTAATTGTGTGAGTTAAGTGAATTGTGAAATTTAAGTAATCTCGTTGGGAAACTCTTTAGGTGTTACTTGATGTCTTCTGCTATGTAATCAGAATCTTTGATATCTTGTTGTATCTTAATGTGGTGTAACTTTTTAAAAAAAAATTATTGCACTCCAATTGTGTGTATTAGCTTTATCCCTTCGGGGTTTCCTGGCGAGGCATTACACACGCCCTAGGCCTCTTAGTTAGGCCCTAAATTGGGGCCTCATAATAGTCATCACAAATGAGCAACGATAATTTGGATACATTGTCAGCCTATTTTGGAAATTCAAATTGATTTTCAGATAGACAAGTATAAAAGGAGGTCTAACCCCTTTCATTTGAAATCTAACGAATCTAAATCACGATCTCAATTACACTTTGGTAAAATTCAATTCAAGTGAGCAAGCAATCAGTCATTCATCAAGCATTGGAGCAAGAGTGAAGTCAAGTTTAAGTATAGAAGGTGGCATCCATGATCAATGTTTTATGAAGATATCTTAAATGAAACCCTAAAAGATTTGTGTGAAGACAAACAAAACTTCATCAAGGTAAACATTGCATGATTTCAAGAATTACATTTTAGATTCAATCTTTCCCTCAAAAGGAAAGTGCTTTATAACAATATTTCATTACATTTGTCAATTCAATTTCATGGTTAATTTCAAAATCGAGATTTGACCTAAGGCAAACCCTTATTTTCAACACATTTCTTTTCTTTTTGTGTGCAAGAAATAGGTGTGGAGCTGTACCTGGGAATTTCAAGAGAGTTAATAGTGACGAATAGATTTAGCTTTCGACGACGGAAAATTCGGAGGACCAGGGTGAATTTGTAGTACTTGGTCTCAAAAAATCAAACTGAACTTTTGAGAACAGGTTCCAGGCATCTCCTTTTACCTAGATCCAAGTTTGTAGCTTAGTGGGATATTTGTAGCTTACTATTTTTGTTAGTTTATATGGTTCGTTTAGTGTTCTAGTTCATATTTCTACTATTGGTTTGATTGGCAAGTATGTTGTTTTGTGCTCTATATTGTTAGTTGTGTTGGTCTTGTTGGAAAAATGGTGTCTCAACCTTGCATTTATATGAGGTTACTATTTATAGTAAGTTTTTGTTTGAGCATTTAATTGTGTGAAATTCTCCCCAAAGCTTCGGATTGGTAAGATAAGCATGTCGATAAATTTTCATCGCAAGATAATTGCTAGTTTTGAAGATATTAAAGTTTTCATTTTTGGAGGGTGTGATGAAAGGTTTAAATTTTTTTTGAGGACTTTAGACCCTCTTAAAAACTATGAAAAGTGGGAATAACTAGCATAGAATGTTACAAGGTGATAGATAGCTTCATGAGCTTTCCAGCGCTTCAACCAGTTCATCAATTGGACACACGGTTCACAAGTTATGGCCTCCGGAAGTTTGGACTCCTAAAATAAGAAATATAAATTGCATCGGACATATAAATGAGCTGTAAAAGGGAGGAATACGTGTTGATGTGTGTTTTAACACGTCATAGGGAATCTAAAATGGAGATAAGGTCAACTCCACTTTATTGGGTGGTTTTAAACCATGGTTTTGTAGTACCGTTTGACGGTTTCTTATATTGTATCTCCTATATATGAGACGCGTGAGATAGAGGTTGTGTGTAAGAGTCTTATGGCTATTGAGTTACCTCTGAGTCTCTGATTAGTGGTACTCCTATGAAGAGCTTTCTCTGCAAGTATATTGTAATCTATTATTGATTGCTGGATAATATATTGAACTGCTTTTGGAGTGTGGGGTTTTTCTCCCGAAAGGGTTTTCCCCATGTAAATAACTATGTTACCGTGTTGTGGTATGCATGATATTATGTTTATTTATGTTAAGTTTCTATAACTATTGTAGTGACTTAAATTTTTTTTTGCATTACCTTGCTTTCAAGGTTAGTGGGAAGTTGTTCCGCTGCTTAACTTCATTACAAGTGGTATTATAGTTTGATCACCTTTGGTTTTAGTTGTGGGTTGTTGGGTTTTTTGAATTAATCTAGATTTGAGTGGAAGCTTGTGCAGAAGATACTTTTTGATCTTTTTGCAGGAATTTTTAGATGGCAAGTTCGTTAGGGACAATAGAAGTAGAGAAATTTTTTAAAAGTAATTTTGAGATGTGGAAACTGAAGATGGAAGATCTGCTAATAGATCGAGATTTGTGTGATGTTGTTGATGTGAATGTCTCAAGACCCTTAGATCCTACTGTAGTTGCTCAATATGATGTTATGGACCAAAAATCCAAGGGTCTAATCATATCGTTCTTGACAAACTCTATTCTAATCAATGTCCACGAAGAAAACACTGCAAAGAAGTTAAGGACTAGGCTTGGTGATATGTATCAAGTGAAATCTTTATTGAATCAGATTTTCTTGAGGAAAAAATTGTATTCCTTGAGAGTGGAAGAGGGTGGACAGATTACAGACCACTTGGAAGCATTTAATATGTTGGTGGCTCAATTGGCATCTGTTGGTGTTAAGATGGACGAAGAGGAGAAATGCTAGTTCTTGCTTTGTTCTTTGCCTGATTTGTGGGATTATCTTGTTATGGATATCGGTAGTACTTCTATTATTTTGAAGTTTGAAGATGTGGTGGGTGCCCTACTTGGTGAAGAGATACAGAGGAAGGTATCCATCAGTTCAAAGGAATCCCTAACTGTTCATGGAAGACCTAAGGAAAAAGGCAAGAAGAATAAGAAGCGCAATAAGTCCAAATTTAGAGGGAGATCGAAATCTCCTGGAAGCTCCAACGTCATTTGCTGGAATTGTGGTAATTCAGGTCAAATTTGTAAGGAATGCAAAAAAGAAAAGAAGAAGAAAAAGATGAAGCTCGATTCTTATTCTGAGTCCGAGAAGGAAGACGGTGATGCATTCATTGCAACTTTGGCTATTCATGCAAGTAATGATGCATGGTTAATTGACCCAGGTGCATCTTTTCATATGACTTCCAATAAATATTGGTTTTATGAATATGAAGAATTTAATGGAGGCAAGGTGTACTTGGGTGATGATTCACATTTAGACATTGTTGGTCGAGGTAAAGTTAGGATTAGGTTTCTTGATGCTAGAATAATAAGGATTAGCAGTGTGTTGCATATCCTTGGCTTAAAACAAAATTTATTATCTGTGAGCAAACTGATAGATGCAGGTGAGCAGGTAGTCTTTTCTGATGCGTGATGTAAGATGATTAAGGGTGCTATGGTGATTGCTAGAGGTGTTAGGTTTGAGACTTTGTACAAGCTAGAGGCATACACTATTGAGTGTAATAACACTTTTGTAAAAAGTAAATTTGTGGATACTTCATTGGAATATTTGAGGTTTTCACTTTCACCAGATGGACATGGCTTTTGGGTACCTAAGGGAGCTCTTTATTTTCAAGTAAAGTTACCTGCAGAGAAGACTATCTTATGGCACCAGAGGCTTGGCCACATTGGAGAAAAAGGGTCTAAGGACCTTGAAAAATTTAAACCTTGTTGAAGGTTTGAATGATTGTAATCTTGACTTTGATTTTTATGAGCATTGCATTTATGGAAAACAAAATTGCATTCAGTTTTACTCGAGTTATCATAAATCTTGTGGTGTTTTGGATCTTACTCATTATAATGTGTTTGGTCCTGTAGACGTTCCTTCCATTGAAAATACAAATATTATGTTTCATTTATTGATGATTTTAGTAGAAGGACATGGGTATACTTTCTAAAGAGTAAATCTGACATGGGTATATTTTATTGATGATTTTAGTAGAAGGACATGGGTATATTATGACATCCATTAGATTTTTTCTTTCTATTGTTGTTGCTTATGATTTAGAGGTTGAGCAAATGGATGTGAAAACTGCTTTCCTTCATGGTGACTTAGAGGAGGATAAGCACTATGTGGTGAAAGGTGAAAGTAATATGGTCTGTACATTGAATAATTTTTTTTATGACCTCAAACAAAGTCCTAGGATGTGGTACTGAAAATTTGATACATATGTGTTGAGTTTAGGATTTGAACGTTCTAAATTAGATCATTGTGTTTATTATAAATCTGAAGGTGATCATTTCTTGTACATTGCATTGCATGTTGATGAAATGCTATTAATTGGTAAAGGGGAAGGTATGATTTCAGGACTAAAGTCTTAGCTCACTGCTAAATTTGAAATGAAAGAACTTGGTGCAAAAAACCACATTCTTGGGATGAAAATTAGAAGAGAGAGTGAACAGGAAAGCTATGGCTAGGCCAGAGTAAGTATGTGAATTCAATTTTGCAGAGATTCAACATGCAGGATTGTACACCATTATGTGTTCCTTTTACAGTTGGAACAAAATTATCTGTTTCAGATTGTCCTACATCCCCATTGGAGATGGAAGACATGAACATAGTGCCTTACCAGAGTTCAGTTGGAAGTTTGATGTACGCTATGGTCTATACTATACCAGACATTGCCCAAGCAATGAAAGTTCTTTCCAGATATATGTCTAATCATGATAGAGTTCAATAGGATGCAGTCAAAAGAGTGTTTAGATATTTGAAGGGTAACTCAGAGTATTCTTTGTGTTATCATGGTAATTTGGTTGGAGACGTGATTTATCTTTATATTCATGGTTATGTGGATTCAAACTGGGCAGGTGATATTGATAGCAAAATATCCACCAGTGCTTATGTGTTTACTTTATTTGGTGGTGCAATTAGTTGGATGAGTAAGCGACAGGCTGTGGTTTCTTTGTCCATTACAGAAGCAGAGTATATGGTAACTACTCATACTTGTAAATAAGCCATTTGGATTAAAAGACTATGTTCAGATATTGGAATAAAACAAGGTACATTGACAATCTATTGTGACAGTCAGAGTGCAATTTGCCTAGCTAAGAACCTGACTTTTCATGCCCGAACCAAACACATTGATGTTCAGTATCATTTTGTCAGAGATATGGTCGAAGATGGTAGGGTGAAGCTAGTTAAGGTAGAAAATTTGATGAATGTTGCAAATTTTTTAACTAAGGATATGAACATGGAGAAGTTTAGATTGTGTTCAGAGTCTATGGGCCTCATGGCCCCTAGCTATTAATTTATTGTGTTGATACTCCCTTTGATCTTGCAAGGTGTTTGACAAGTTTTCGTAGTAAGTTTCAACCTTGCATTTACATGAGGTTACTATTTATAGTAAGTTTTTGTTTGAGCATGAAATGGTGCAAAATTATCCCCAAAGCTTCAGATTGGCTAGATAAGCATGTTGGTAAAGATCATAGCTAGTTTTGAAGATATTAAAGTTTCCATTTTTGGAGGGTGCGATGAAAGGTTTAAATTTAATTTTGAGGAATTTAGACCCTCCTAAACATCCTAAAAAGTGGGCGTAACTGATAGTTCTGATACTTAATGTAAGTACAGATCCAATAGCCAACAAGATGAGAGGGGGGGTGAATCACACAAACTTAATCTTCCATAAAAACATCAGATTCAACCTCGGTAACATATACTTTAGTAATATAACAATAGCTGTCAAACATGCAAACTCAAAAGTATAGAAACATCATAAACCTCATAACACCAGATTTAACGTGGATACCCAAATAGGGAAAAACCACTGTGGGATTTCAAACTCACTAAGAAATATACTCTTCTAGAGTATTCTTGGTTAAAAGCAAATCCTGTTAACGATTACAAACACATTGCTATATGTGACCCGGTTAAGGGATTTCCCTCAGATCTGTTAGGATCTTCACCTTGTTAGAAGTGACCTTGTTAAAGGATTTCAAACACTCAATCAGAATGTCACCTTGCTAGAGGGTTTTACAAATAAGACTGTTAAGTCCACTTGGTTAAGAGATTTTCTGTCACTTTCACAAAATATCAGTAATACAAATCTATCTACAACTTCACATCTAAAATGCTAAAGCAGATTCTTATTTGTTCAATACAATCTAGACATAGAACTAATCTTGTCCATCTGCTGAGTTTCTATACTCTGTTATTCAAACAGGTCTTCAAGCTTCTGTGCTCGGTAATCACTATGTAGCATCCCTGTGCATACACTTGCCCGCATACATTGTTTATCAACAGTCTCCTATTTATAAACAATTAGCTAAATTCTTTAATCTCCTTGATCACATTTCCCATGATCAATCATAGCCATCAGATCTTCAAACTTGTCCAGGTTCAATGCATCTTTCGATCTGAAAACGTTTTACCCCGCCTAGGAACTTGCATACATTTCTTGGAACTTGTGCTAGAGTATTGCGGTTCAATCTGAACTGTAGATTTTCATGCCGAATTTCCTTTGCCATAGATTCATTAACAAACTTCATGCATGACATACCAATCATTTAATCAGTTTCAGCTCATCAGCTTCCTTCATTAAATAACACATGTAACCATTTAATGCATTCTGTTATAGCTCGGTTACAACTCGGTTACAACTCGGTAAATACTAAACTTCACTTGGTAGACATTCTGCCTTCATTAACCAATAGCGATAACCTTAGGGTTTACCGACTAGGTTCCTTAGGGTTTACCGACTAGGTTCTTTGCTTGATAACATAGTATAGTATTAACCTTTACAATTTACAACATCTGTATGATGTTAAAACAATCTAAACATGATGATCTCATCATTGTCTGACTCGGTAATAGTTGCCCATTGAATACCTTATTCATCCCCTTATTCATCATATTCTTTCTGTGTCTTTTACTGACATCTTTATATTCTTCAAATCATACTTCTCAAGATATGGCAACATCATACTGAGTTAGAAAATCAATTTCTTGACATCAATGACAAAATAATAATATCAAGACAGTAAACATCCTTAATCAGTTATATCCTCAATCATCAACAATCTTCTCAATGTCTGTTATAATGCTATATTGCCAACAATCTCCCCCTTTGGCATTGATGGAAAAACCAATTGATTTGACCTTAAAAGATTCAGATAGCTATGATTCTGAAATGCTCTCTTGCTGTCATCATACTTTCTCCCCCATACATTAGTCTTCTCCCCCTTTGACAACAATGCCAAAAAGTAAAGAACTAAAACATAATTTCTTCTTGTATGAAGTGATTTCCTGCTGTTGTGTATCAATGCAGTCTTGGTTAGAGCATTTTGTCTTCAATTCCTGTTCCCTGTAATATTTTCCTATAATATTTCTTGTACACCTTTAGAAAACATCCTAAAGTGTATAAATCAGCATCAACTCCCAAAAGATATTCGATAGAATCATCGAATTGATGCTTTCATCGAACTCGGTCAGTGAGTAGAAGATAGGGGTAGGACCCCTAACTTACTTCTGAGATATTCAAATGTGTCCCTTGGTAGTGGTTTGGTGAAGATATCTGCTATTTGTTCCTTTGTGCTAACATACTCCAACACCACTTTCTTCTCTTGAGCTTGTTCTCTAAGATAATGATATTTGATAGAGATGTGCTTTGTCTTAGAGTGCATAACAAGATTCTTTGAAATATTAATGGCACTAGTATTGTCACAAAATATAGTTACTGGCTCGGTAACTTTCTCATTTATACCTTCCAACATTTGTTTGATCCATGCAATGTTGGTACAATTCAATGCTGCAACAACGTATTCAGCTTCTGCTGTTGACTGTGAAACACATCCTTGTTTCTTGCTAAGCCAACTCACTAGTTTTTCTCCTAAAAAGAAATCTCCTCCACTTGTGCTTTTTCTATCATCAATGTTGCCTGCCCAATCAGCATCAGTATAAACTTTTAAATCAAAATCATTTCCTTTCTGATATACTTAGCCATAATCCTCAGTGCCTTTCAAGTATCTAAAAATTCTTTCGATTGCTGTCATGTGTGTTTCCTTAGGATCTGTAGAGAATCTTGCAACTATACCTACTGCATGTGCTATGTCTGGTCTATTGTGAACAACATATTGTAGCTTTCCAATTATGGATCAGTAAAGTGTCTCATCAATAGATGCAGATTCATCATTCTTTGATAATTTACAGGTGGTAGTCATAGGAGTACTTACTGGTTTTGAATCCTCCATTCCAAATTTCTTCAAGATTTCCTTTATGTACTTGGATTGAGTAATGAAAATCTCATTTTTCATTTGCAGTATCTGTAAACCTATAAAATACTTTATCTCACCGATTAATGACATCTCAATTTTTTTGCTCATTTCATTTCCAAAGTTCTTGCATAAATAGTCATTTCCACAAAATATAATATCATCAACAAATATGGCTGAGATCAGTATTCCATTTTCATCATTCTTCATGTACATATTGTTGTTCTCACTTGTCCTTATTAAACCAATCTTAGTCAAATAAGAGTGCAATATTTAATACCATGCTCTAGGTGCTTGTGTCACACCATATAAAGCTTTGTTCAATTTACATACCTGATCTTTATTCTTGTCTTCAACAAATCCTTCAGGTTGTTCAATAAAAACTTCTTCTTCTAATATTCCATTTAGAAATGGAGATTTGACATCCATTTGATATACCTTGAAGTTTTTGAAAGCAGCATATGCCAACAATGTTCTTACTCCTTCAAGTCTAGCAACAGGTGCAAAAGTTTCACCATAATCAATTCCTTCTTCTTGAGCATAACCTTTGCAAACTAGTCTTGCTTTGTTTCGAATGACCTCTCCTTTTTCATTTAGCTTGTTTATGAAAATCCACTTTGTACCAATTACATTTTTGTCCTTTGGTCTTGGGATTAATGTCCATGTGTCATTCTTCTTGATTTGATCAATCTCTTCTGTCATAGCATTTATCCAATCTTCACTGTTAAATGCCTCTTTCACTATTCTCGGTTCAAATTTAGATATCAAACATGTGTTCTGTCTCAGTTTGTTCCTTGTCATCACTGGATCATCCTTATCTCCTATAATCTGACTTGGTGCATGATGTCTTCTGACATACTTGGCTAATACAGGCTTGGTAGGCTCTGTATGATCTTCTTCATCACTCGGTAACTGGATATTCTCTTTATTTTCTTCAATAGTCTTCTCGGTAAGACTTCTCGGTTGAACATAGACAAATTCATCATAGTCTTCTGGTTCCTTGGAATTTCCTTCATCATTTCTTTCTGCAAATTCATCAATTTTCACATTTGCACTTTCTACTATTTTGTTAGATGATTTGATCAGACATTTAAATGCTTTGCTTCTACAAGAATAACCTAGAAATGTTCCTTCTTCACTCTTCTGATCAAACTTGCCATTTCTATCATCTTTGTGAACATAGCATCTACTTCCAAAGATTTTAAAATAACTTACATTAGGTTTCTTATCATACCAGATTTCATATGGTGTCTTCAAAGTACCTTTCTTCAATTGTACTCGGTTCAGGGTGTAAACTATTGTGCTTATTGCTTCTCTCCAAAATGTTTGTGGCACCTTCTTTTCAGTTATCAATGTTCTAGCACAATCCACAATAGATCTGTTTCTTCTCTCAGCTATTCCATTCTACCGTGGAGTTCTCGGTGCAGAGACTTGTCTTTTAATACCATGATCATTGCAAAATAAGTTGAATTCATCAGATGTGAACTCTCCTCCTCTATCTGATCTAAGACATTTTAGTTGTCTTCCTGTTTCATTTTCAACTCTTGCCTTGTACCATTTAAACATTTGAAAAGCTTCTGATTTATCTTTTAAAAAAATTACTGACATCATCCTTGAATAGTCATCCACAAATAATATGAAATATTTATAACCATAATAACTTTGAACTTTCATAGGACCACAAAGATCAGTGTGTACTAGATCTAAAATTCCCTTAGAAGTGTAAGACTTACTTGTAAAGCTTGATCTTGTAATCTTACTCATCTGGCATCCTTGGCACATAGCATTCTCAGGTTTTTCAAGACTCGGTAGACCTCTTACTCGGTGTTTCTTAGTTATTTTGATCAGATTATCAAAATTTACATGACAAAACCTTTTATGCCATAACCAAGTATCATCTATCTTTGCATACAAACACTTGTTACGAGTTGAGTCAAGGTGGAATGTGTTACCTTTTGTTTGTGTCCCGGTAGCAGCTAACTTTCCATTCTTGTGATGAACTTTGACAATTCCTTTCTGAAATTCTATTCGGTAACCTGTGTTGTTTAGCTGTGCTACACTAAACAAATTGTATTTCAAACCTTCAACCCAATAAAAATCATTGCATCTTGCATTGTAAAGAAGTGTTATAGATCCTTTACCTTTCACCGGACATGGTGCATCATTACCAAATCTAACATAGCCTCCATCATAATCTTCTAATATAACAAACTTGTGTTTATCTCCTGTCATATGATGTGAACATCCACTATCTATGATCCAAGAATCATTAGTGTTTATGTGAGATATTAGGGCTTTTTCTTCATACCTTTCTTCATCTGATCCATCTTTGATAGCCACATAAACTACTTTCTCTGTATTAGTTTCATTTGATTTATCATCATTGGATTCCTCATCAGCTATTAAACATGTCTTTCTATCTCTTCTTCTGAAGTCTCGGTGTCCTCTGTAATGATTATCTTTTTGTCTGTCATCTTGGTAATCTCTCTTTTCATTAGAATCTTTGTCAGGATATTTAGAAGCTATATGTCCTATCTTATCACAATTGAAACATTTCAAAGGTAGTTTTCCTTTATACTTACCTTTGCCTCTCGGTAACCTTCTGGCTAATAGTGCTTCAAACTCTTCCTGCTAATAGTTCTGATACTTAATGTAAGTACAGATCCAATAGCCAACAAGATGAGAGGGGGGGGGGGGTGAATCATACAAACTTAATCTTCCATAAAAACATCAGATTCAACCTCGGTAACATATACTTTAGTAATATAACAATAACTGTCAAACATGCAAACTCAAAAGCATAGAAACATCATAAACCTCATAACACCAGATTTAATATGGAAACCCAAATAGGGAAAAGCCACTGTGGGATTTCGGACCCACTAAGAAATATACTCTTCTAGAGTATGCTCGGCTAAAAGCAAATCCTATTAAAGATTACAAACACATTGCTAGATGTGACCCGGTTAAGGGATTTCCCTCAGATTTTTTAGGATCTTCACCTTGTTAGAAGTGACCTTGTTAAAGGATTTCAAAACACTCAATCAGAATGTCACCTTGCTAGAGGGTTTTACAAATAAGACTATTAAGTCCACTTGGTTAAGAGATTTTCTGTCACTTTCACAAAATAACAGTAATAAAAACTATCTGCAACTTCACATCTAAAATGCTAAAGAAGATTCTTATTTGTTCAATACAATCTAGACATAGAACTAATCTTGTCCATCTGATGGGCTTCTATACTTTGTTATTCAAACAGGTCTTCAAGCTTCTGTGCTCGGTAATCACTATGTAGCATCCCTGTGCATACACTAGCCCACATACATTGTTTATCAATAGTCTCCTATTTATAAACAATTAGCTAACCGCTTTAATCTCCTTGATCACATTTCCCATGATCAATCATAGCCATCTAATCTTCAAACTTGTCCAGGTTCAATGCATCTTTCGATCTGAAAATGTTTTACCCCGCCTAGGAGCTTGCATACATTTCTTGGAACTTCTGCCAGAGTATTGTGGTTCAATTTGATTTGTAGATCTTCATGCCGACTTTCCTTTGCCATAGATTCATTAACAAACTTCATGCATGACATACCAATCATTTAATCAGTTCCAGCTCATCAACTTCCTTCATTAAATAACGCTTGTAACTATTTAATGCATTCTGTTATAGCTCGATTATAACTCGGTTACAACTCGGTAAATACTAAACTTCACTCGGTAGACATTCCGCCTTCATTAACGGATAGCGATAACCTTAGGGTTTACCGATTAGGTTCTTTGCTTGATAACATAGTATAGTATTAACCTTTACAATTTACAACATCTGTATGATGTTAAAACAATTAAACATGATGATCTCATCATTGTCTGACTCAGTAATAGTTGCCCATTGAATACCTTATTCATCCCCTTATTCATCATATTCTTTCTGTGTCTTTTACTGACATCTTTATATTCTTCAAATCATACTTCTCAAGATATGGCAACATCATACTGAGTTAGAAAATCAATTTCTTGACATCAATGACAAAATAATAATATCAAGACAGTAAACATCCTTAATCAGTTATATCCACAATCATCAACAATCTACTCAATGTCTGTTATAATGCTATATTGCCAACAATAACTAGTATAGAAGGTTATGAGGTGATAGAGAACTTTGCAAGCTTTCTGGTGCTTCACACGGTTCATCAATCAGACACACGATTCACAAGTTATAGCCTCTGAAAGTTTGGACTCTTGAAATAGGAAATGTAAATTGCATTGGACACATAAATGAGTTGTACAAGGGAGGAACATGTGCTGATGTGTGTTTTGACACATCATAGGACATCTAGAATGGAGATAACGTCGGCTCCACTTTATTGGGTGGATTTAGCCCATGGTTTTGTAATACCGTTTGACGGTTTCTTGTATTGTATCTCCTATATATGAGACGCGTGAGATAGAGGTTGTGTGTAAGAGTCTTATGGCTATTGAGTTACCTCAAAGTCTCTGATTAGTGTTACTCCTATGAAGAGCTTTCTCTGCAAGTATATTGTAATTTGTTATTGATTGCTGCATAATATATTGAATTGCTTTTGGAGTGTGGGGTTTTTCTCCCGAAAGGGTTTTTCCCATGTAAATCATTATGTTATTGTGTTGTGGTATGCATGATATTATGTTTATTTCTGCTAAGTTTTTATAACTATTGTAATGATTTAAACAAGTTCTGCATTACCCTCCTCTCAAGGTTAGTGTAGGAAGTTATTTCGCTACTTTAACTTCCTTACAAGTCTCTGGCCGACTCAGGTGGTGTATCTTATTTGGATCATACCTTTTGGTATATATATATGCATTGGAGGTTGAATTAGAATGTTGATATGTGTCTGACCATGGTGTGTAAATCTGTATTGATTATTTTGCATTGGGTGATATTTTTGGGTCGACTAGTTAACACGTTCATTGTTGTTCTGGACATTATGATTGATGCCGACTTTGGTGGATGTTCTAGCATGTGCGGTTCATTTGAACCAAATTTGGAAGATGTGTTGTGATATATTTGGGTCCTCTTTATATCCTAGAGTGGACCACATTGTGTATTTTTGGTCCAGGTGGTTGGCTTTTTGTAATTCATGTATACTCTATCTATGGTTAACCTAGTTGAGGGTTTTAATGTATTGCATAAATGAAAGTGCAAATGTGTGAATTGGTGTGGATTGTTGTGAATTGGATTTGAATGATATGCAAGTAGTAGAAGTGCAAATTTCAAATTGTGATGACCTTATATGTTCATATCTTGAGTGCAATAGTGTGTTGAGACAATGAATGGAGTCAATGATGTTTGCCACGATATTGTTCACTTGATATAGTGGTTCAATGACGGTTTCATGATTAGGAGATCTTGTTCATTACAATTCATTATTCCTTGTACATGCTAGAAGATAGGGAGTCCTTTGGCAGCCTGTGGAACTCTTTGTATCTTGCCTTGAGATAGTGGATCTCAATATTGCAAGTCCTTTGTATCTTACCCTAAGGTTGTGTGCCTTAGTTTTTCAAATTCAATAAAGTGTAGTGAGCTCCTTGACCTTGAGCCAAAAAAATTGTGATCAATTATTCATATTGTGAGTGTGATTCTCATTGCGGTTTTTCCCTTCTTGAGTTTTTATACAAATTTGGTGTTCTTGTATGTGTTGTGCTTTGTGCTCTCATGTTTCATGTTTCATGTTTGCAAAGACAAGTTAATTGTGGTTTGAAGTTTAAAGGATTATAAGTATGTGTTTTAGGGTCTGGATTGGTTCACCCTCCACCCTCTCATTCTTGTGGTGTGTTTAACAACAATGACCATTTTAACTTGAAAATGAAGTTTTCTTTTCCTTTCACAACAAAATCATTAAGTTTTCACATATAAATCTCCATCTCAAAATCCCCATGCAAGAAAGTAGTTTTAATATCAATTTTCTCTATTTCAAAATCACAAGAAACAATAATAGACAACAAGAATCTAATAGAAGTTAACTTATCAACATGTTGGGTGAAATTTTTATAAACTTGTAAAGGATTACAAAAAGATTGTTTCACGACAACACTTAGGATAATATCTCTCAGAATGTAAGATAAACTCCTTCCTAATTATAAGGGAAGGCTCCCCCTTTCTATTGCAATTATTCTACTTTCTTCTACCTGCTAACTTTACATTAATCAAAGGTACAACAACAACTTAGTTCTCTTTTTTCAAGACTAGTTCCATCCAATTCTCTTATAAGAATAGACTTTTTCCCTAATTTAAACAACTTGAAAAACTTGCAGTAATACTTGTAGACACCTAAAATTGTCATGTCTAATTAAATAAATATTTTATTTATTTAATTATCTTTAGCCTAATTCTTCTATTAATTTAATAAATCTTTATTTATTTAATTAATTCATTTATCCTCTTCTAGCCTTATTTCTCATTTAAATAAATAAATTTATTTATTTAAATTATCCTTTTCTTAAATTAAATAAATATCTTATTTATTTAATTGATCCCACTTCTTCTATTAATTAAATAAATCTTTATTTATTTAATTAATTCATTAGCCTTTTCTACCCATGACACATGTCATTCATCTCTTAATTCATACACTACCTACTCCTTTCATTATTTTATTATTTTCTTTACCTACCCTCTAATCATAGCCGACCTCTTTTACACCTCTCAATCTTATCCCTCCATTTCATATAGTGTCTTCTATATAAGGAGATGCTTCCTTCATTATTAAACCCTCACTATGCATTCAGCCCCGACTACGCTTTCGAACTTGCATATGCAATCAAGCCTACTTGCAACCACATTTCCGTTCTTTGTTGAGCTCTTGTGCACATATAAAATCTGAGAGCAAATATATCAAGCAAGATCAATGGAGATAGGAAGAATGAAGATTCAAACCCTATTCGACATGTGATGGTATAATTTTTGTGATTTCATTTGATTTGCATTGTCTTAGGTAATCTTCATATGTTATGGTGGATCTTTGTTGTTGTTAGGCTAGGGTTTTGTGGTTGAATTCATTTAGTCTTTCAATATTTTTAATCCACTTTCACCATATACATTTTGGCATGCCCCGTGGGACATGGATTTTTGTTAGATTTGTGTTTTTTGTAGATTTTTCTAACCCTATATTACTGTTTTGTAAAACAACTTGGAGAATAACCTTGTGCAACTAGGGTTTTGGACACAAAATCAAGATCTTGGAGAGATTTGATCATATCTCACAAACGTCTTGGAAATTTTGCACCAATTTTTTTTGTAGGTTGAAGACAGTATCAAGAGCTCGCAAAGAAAAATTCAGATCTATTGGAGCATATTTTAATTTTCTATGATTTTTTTTATGAATTTTCATAAAAAATTAATTTTGAGAGCAAATGAGTGAATTTTTCAGATTTTCTTACATTTTTGGAAATCTTTCATAATTATACATAGGATCTG
This sequence comes from Cryptomeria japonica, assembly GCF_030272615.1. Classification (NCBI taxonomy): domain Eukaryota; kingdom Viridiplantae; phylum Streptophyta; class Pinopsida; order Cupressales; family Cupressaceae; genus Cryptomeria; species Cryptomeria japonica. The sequence continues at coordinate 804,842,853 of NC_081409.1, forward strand.
TTCTTTGTGATTTTAATTTTGATTTAAAATATTTCCCTAAAAATCGGATCTTTAAAAATTAGGGTTTTTCCTTATTTTGATCAGATCTCACAAACGACTACGAATTTTGGCATCAAATTTTTTTTGCAAGTCAGGAAAATTATCAGAAGTGTTCAATAAAAATTTCAGATTTTTTGGAGCAAGGATCTATTCTTTGTGATTTTAAATTTGATGCAAAATAATTCCTCAAAAATTGGATCTTTGAAAATTAGGGTTTTGCATTATTTTACTCATATCTCACAAACTGCTTAGATTTGTTGCAGAATTTTTTTTATGTAGGTTTGGAAGACCATCAGGACTCTCCAGTAAAAATTGCAGATTTTTTGGATCGATTTTGCATTTTATATGAATTGTTTATGATTTTTCATAAAAAAATAATTTTTGGAGCAAATTAGCAAATTTTTTGGATTTTCTTACATTTATGGAAATCTCTTGAAATTTTATAGGTGCTCTTTTTTTTATGATGAATCATATCTTTGAATTGGTCAACAAAATGCATTGTTGAAGACCCCTATTTCACAAAGTCTTTTGGATCTAAAATTTACCTAACTTGTGTGCTTGTAGGAAGGGGTGATCATTTGAAACAATCCAAACTACTAACAAATATTTGTTGGAGGACCTTGGTAAGGGTTTTTGATCTTTATTATGTGCCTTGTTCTCATAGACTAGCAAACACTTCAATTGGTGCACTAAAATTGAACCATTGTCTTTTGTGTCTTGAGCAATAGGCTCTTTTTGTTTAATCTTTAGAGGGCTTGTCTCCTTGTGTGGTCATTAGGACTACTAGTGAGGAGAGAACGACCCAAGTGGTAGCGAGGAAAACCCACCTCTTCCGAACCACTATAAACAACTATATCCATGGTGAAAACTATGGATAATGTGTGTTGATTAGTTCATACCGACACTATGTCTCCCCATAAACCCGTTTGATCAAATTTATTTGATCAATTGTAGGGCGTAACCCCTACTGGCTGGGAGCCTTCTGTATTTACAGAGCTGAAAGTGCCACATGTATGGCCACACTAGCGGATGCCCTTACTAGCACCTTTTTGTTTTAGAAGCCAAAATCCTTCTAGTTGTTGGGGTAGGAGGTCGGACCTCTGGTAGCAGCCCACACACATACGGTTCTTAGTAGAGATACAAAGTTCACCATGGGGAGTTTTTGTGGGGACTGATGCTTGGCTACCCCGAGAAGTGAGTGCCGAGGGTGGAGCCAATGGGGTCAAGCATCTAAGTATCCGCTCTGAATAGCGTAGCCTCGGGGGAAACTCCATGTGGGATCAACAACTATTGTCCTAGCCAACCATAAGAATTGTGCTTGTCTTATTTTGAACTATCAAACATTCAAGACCAAACATTAAAACAATGTGTCTTCTGTGTCTTCAAGTGTATGCAAAACAATTTTACATCAAACAACACACTTTTCTTTGAGTCATTTGAGTCTAAACACTTGCAAACATTGAGTCCTCATCAACATTGTGTTCTCTTGTCATGAAAAACAGTCAAACATTCAAATTTGGTCACAACAAAACAACTTCACAGATTGGAAAAATTACACAAAGTTTGTAGAAACACGTTTGTGTCATCTAAACGTGTCTGTGAAGGCCAGAAACACGTATGTGTCTTTTGAGCAACATTGCAGCATCTCAGAAACATGTCTGTGTCTGACAGAATAACATCTGTGTCCTTTAAGCGCGTCTGTGAAGTATATAGGCATGTCTGTGTTCAGGATTGAAAACTTTCATAATTCAGCAAACAAGAACAGTCAGTTTCAGACTTATTGAGCTTCCTAAGATATCTCTTCAGGTTTTCATCTAGCATTCAACCTGTCTTTGGGTCTCACAAAGTCCATCATTGCTTTACACCTTACATTACATTCACCTTTGTCTAAACTTGAGTCAAAAGGTCACTTGCTTGTCCTCATCTTACTTTGTCAACACACTACATATAACAACATTTTGCTAAGTGGTCCCTCATCAAGGTCTATCACCTTTGGGTCTCATTTGGTCTTACTTAGAGTCAAGGTCAACTTACCTCATCAAGAGAAACTATCATCTCTTTGGAAGCCACACCTACTCTACTACATACATACTTAGTCTTACACTTTGGACATTGCAAGTAAACTTTAGATTCATTTACATTCCTACCAACTCTTTGTCTTCCATACTCTTTCCATTTTCATCTAGTCTTACACATCTTGGTCAAAACCCAGTTCATGGTTGAAACTCGTTCCCAAAAATCTAGGAGAGAAACTAAAGAGGCTCAAGAGTCCGCAAACATGAGTTCCTATGAGTATGACAATGATATCTTTTTCAATTCTGATCATACTACATTACCTGACATGGATGCCTATAGAAACATTCCAAATGTTGAAAACATGGACACTACAAACAACAATGACACACACAATGACAATATGGACAACATTTCAATACATTCAGCAGAAGTGGAAGACTCCATTATGGATCCCCGTTTCAATCAATTGGTTGAGGAAATAATGAGGAGAGATAGACAATATTTCTTACAAGTGATGGCACAAAGTGGAGCCAAGATACCTCATGATTTTGACATGTCTCAAATAATGGAAAATCGACCTTTGCAACAAACTCACTCCAACATGGATCAAAGGAGGCCTAATAGTGGAGGCAATAGAGGACCACATCTTGTGCCTGAATCACCATCATCTTTGTTTCAAAAACCAGAGGTCCCATACACACATGGTCAAGCATATGATACTCATCTTCGCAGACCATTATGGAAGTCTTATGCAGAAAAATACACTTAAGCACATGCTAATGCTAAAGACCTACCACCAAAGCAATTGGATATCCAAAGGCATGCTCAAAATTTGGACACAAGGAAACCCCGCGTCAAATTTGGGGGAAACACATTAGAACATGACATGCACGTAGAGTATGGTATACATGGACAAAGCATATATTCCATTCCTCACCATGACTCTATACCAAGTGGTCCATATACGCAACATCATTATAGACCTCCTCCATATGAACATGTGTATGATCAATATCATCCATATATGCAACATGCTCTTCCTCCACCCAGTGGCTCATGCATGGGGTATGGTCCAAGAAGTCGGTCTCCACCTAAGAACAATTTGGAGCAACAAATCAGGGACTTAAAAAAGAAAATGGAGGACATAAATACACCGAAGCCAATTTACACAATGAGAGACATATGTCCTTATCCATTTGACAAGAGCATTCCAATGCCTCCATTTCCTACACACTTTGTGACACCTAAGTTTGATAAGTATAGAGGCAAAGGGGATCCTAAGGCACACATAAGACATTTTTTCACAGCTTGCATTGAGGTAGCAGCAGAAGAGACATATTTGATGAGATTATTCCCAGAAAGCTTAGGTGATCAAGCTATGGAATGGTTCTCCCAACTTCCACTTGGTATTAAGTCATGGGGTGACTTAGCAGAGGCATTTATTCAACATTTCTCATACAACATAGAGATAGATATATCAATCACTACTATGTGCAACACCAAACAAAGGGATGGAGAATCTTTTTCATCATTTTTGCAAAGATGGAGATATCTAGCCAGCAGATGTTCTTGTGAAATTCCACAGAAACAAATGGTAGAAATGTTCACTCAGAATGTTAACAAAGACATTGGTTATGACATGAGAAAATCTTGTTTGTCCACCTTCAAGGATGTCATTGAAAAAGGCTTAGCAACAGAGAAGGTCCTAATTGAGCAAGGAGTCATTAAGATATTCAAGAAAAACAAAGATGACTTTAAAGGAAAAGATAAGCCAAGATTTTGGAACAAAAACAAGAACACAGTCAATGATGGTGTTGTTGATGCCAATACAGTACGACCCAAAATCATGTTTTTTGGATCAAGCTCTACAAACAATCAAGTGAATACTCAAACAACTTCAAAGTCATGAAGGAAGTACACTCCATTGGGAGAACCACTTGAGTCAGTTTTCAAGAAACTAGTGGCAAACAAAGTAATCACTATTCCAGATTTTCCTCCATATGAGCCAAAGGTCAAACCAAATTGGTGGTGTAGACGTCTAAAACTGGTCAACGCTTGCAGAGTCATATTTTAACATTGGCGCATTGCCTTATTTTAGGTTTTTGCGTCGCATTAACATTTCTTCTATGTTGCGTACTTGGTCTTTATCATTTGCGAGCATCGAGTCCTTCTTCTGCATTCTTCATTTGTCTCGCTTTCGAATTTGGTCTTGTCAATAACAATCTTTAGTCATGATTTTGATCGATCTTATCCTATCGCATCAATGTGCGTGTTAATGTGTCATCATTTTGGACATCGTCAATCCTAATTAGGGTTTTTGTCATCTTTTCAATCTTGTCATCTTGTGATTGATTCGTCATCAATCCTTGTCTTTCGATTAAATTGTCATCAATCTTGTCGTCTTGCGATCGATTTGTCATCAATTGTTGTCATTTTCAATCTTGTCATTTTGCGATCGATTTGTCATCGATTGTCGTCCTTCTCAATCATGTCAATTTGGATCAATTTGTCAGTGTTCCTCGTCAATTGACACATTTATCAATCAAATCACTTATCAGTCAAATCATTTATCAAGTTAGAATCATGATCAAATCGAATCGATATCAATTATCCTTTGTCAAGACCTAATTGTCATTCTTGCATTTTCTAATTCATTTTCTAGGGTTTCATGATTTATTCATTTAACCTTGTTTGTCATTTCTCCCTCTAGGTTAAATAATTTATTTATTTATCCTAAGTCTTCTTGTCACAATTAAATGTTTATTTAATTGGCTAACTAATTCATTCCTCTTTGTGAATTAATTAATAAATGAAAAATTGTTAATTAATTCACTTAATTCCTAATTTCCTGATTTTCTAAATTTCTTAATTCCTAATTTCCTCTTTTTCTAATTTCCTAATTTCAAAATTCATCTATTTTTCTAATTTCTCCTATTTCTCCTAATTTCATGGGAATGACATAGCAAATTTGTCATAATTTGTCATAATTGAAAATCAATCAATTTTGACATAGTAATTTGTCATAATTGACAATCAATCAATCTTGCATAGAAAGTGTCAATTTGTCATAATTTGTCATAATTTGTCATTCTTGATTTGAAATTTCCTTTCAAATCTCTTCATTCTAATCTTGTCATTTCTCCAATTTATCTATAAATTGGATGAATTTCTTCAATCAAAGCCCCTGGTCGAATCAATCACGCTTCTAGTATTCTTGCGCTATCGTCTTGTCTACTTGCTTTCACATCATGCTTATGCACTAGTAGGTGAGATCCACAAACAAAGCTATTTGAAGGAGAAAGAAGGACAATGGAGCCACATGAAGGAGACATCCAAGTTTTCAATGGTTTGCGTTTGAATTGATGTCTTGTTTTCATGTCTTTATTGAGTGTTTTTAGGATTGGTCATTGCAATTTAGTTTTTGTGATTGAACTAGGCTAATGTTTATACTTTGCTTTGATGATTTCCACATTTCCTATCTACATTAATTGGTGAACCCGACATGAACTAACCCCCTAACCATGCTTTTGAGTGCTTTTGAGTTGATTTGCAGGTGAAAAACCTAAGAAACAGGGTAATGCAGGGCTTTCTGAGAACTTCTGTGCCTGTGTAAGAGCAATTTGCGCCTGTGTCAAGCATTCTGCGCTTGTGTCAAAGGGATCTGCACCTGTGTTACTGCATTCTGTGCCTGTGTCACTGCAATCTGTGCCTGTGTAAGACATTCTGCGCTTGTGTAAGGCCAGAAACAAAGCTAAAAGGCACTATTTTTACTTGCAAATTGCTTTGTTTTGCATTCTGTTTCTGCATTTTGGTTTTGCTTTGGTACTAATTCTCTGTACAGCACCTTGGCATTACACATGACAAAGACAACAAATAAAACTACTAACACATTTTATGCAGGTTCGCTAGTCAAAGACTAAGCAAATTAAACTTCTGACTTGGTGGATTTGCAGGTTGCCTTGTTCTCCAACTAAACTTTGTGTTTGTAATTCATAATCAGGCACCTAGTATGATTGCTAAATAGGATGGAATGAACATGTGTTTGATTTGATTGTTGAGTTTGACATTGGAGTAGGAGAGTATGCTCTCATCCTTCTTAGGGTGATCAGAAATCCAGATCTTCGATACCATTCTCATGGCTCGAATTGTTTGTTACCTTTAGAGGGCCTGCTTTCCCGACCATTTTCTTTCTTTTGCAAGCAAGTGACAATCGTGAGAAGGGAACGACCCAAAGTGAGTACAATTAGAATACCTTGGCATTCTAACTCACTATAAATAAATACCTGATGGGCGAAAGCTTTGAAGGAAGGGTTACGTGGGAATTGTAGTTACTTGGGAAGTGATGACCCTTGGACTCTTTCTCATATCAACATCTAAGTAGGGCCTTAAGGTCTAAATCGTGCCTGCGCGACTACATTTGTTTGGTATCTTGGTGGGCTTAATGTCTCAATCATGCTTGCATGACACCAAGGAGTAACGCTTAACAGAAATCCTGACTAAACACCTTGTATTTAGAGGCCAAAAATCCTTCTAGTTGCTTGAGAAGGACACGTTCGGATACTTGGAAGAGATACTAAGTTCGCCATGGGGAGATTTCCATGGGGACTGATGCTTGGCTGCCATGAGAAGTGAGTGCCGTGGAGGGGAGCCCATGGGGTCAAGCATCTATGTATTCTCCTTGAATCTCATAATGAGTCTACCTCTCAAGTACCTACTGCCCTTGCCATCCATAAGAAATGTGTGAATGAGCATGATTGTCTTGAGTCTAAGTTAAAATATCTTGTCTTCTTTACTTATCAAAAGTTGAGTTGTGTCTCATTTCGAAACCAAGACAAAATTGATTCAAAACAAGGTTAAACACAAGAACATTTCATCCAACAAAGTTCAAAAACATCTTCAAACATGGTTGTCAAACATTTTTCAAAATCTTGTCTCAACATTCATGTCACTTAGATTTAAGTTCATCCTATGTTTGCATTTTGCAAAGTCATTGTCAAGTACCAAGGTTAGGTTTCACCTAGGTCATACTCCTTTCGCATATCAATAAGGGTCATTCATTTGCACGTGTCCTCTTGCATTAGAGTAATACCATTTCATAATTCAACTTTAGGTTGACATTGTCATACCTTTTCATTTGCATACCCTAGGTTTCTTCATTAAGCTTAAGTCATTATCATATCATATTAGAGTCATTTGCATAGTAATTGTCCCTTTGCATATAGTGTCAAAACTAGGTTTTGTCATACTTGAGTAATCCAAATCTTTGATAAACCCTAAGTCATTGTTAGGAAGTCTAGACCTTATCAAACCTTTTCTCTTTTTATCATTATTGTCATTTGGTCAAACCTAGCTTAGTATCCAAGCATATAGGGGAGACATTGTCATTTCGTCCTTTTGTCACTTGGTCCTTTTGTCCTTTGAGGTCTAGACATCATTTCAATTTCCTAAGGGTCTCTTTTAGATTTGCATTCCAAAAAAGTTTGTCAAAATCTTGAAAACAACCAAAAACATAGATTGCATTCTTGCCATAGATTGCATTTTCATCTATTTAGTTGGCATTTAGTTGCATATCATACATTATCCTTGAAAAATTCCAAAAATATTGCATTCGCATAGTGACATGCCTGTTGAGACAAGGTCAAAACTTAAAAAGATGGGCGAACCAACGTATCAACCCATTGACAACATATCAAATTCACAGTTTCAAACTAGTCAAACAGTACAAATTGAAGGTTCATCAAACACATCATTACCACCATATGGAATGGTTCAACTTGGACCACCTCCATTATATGAACCAGTATTTGTACCCATGAAACCAGGACATGGGAGTGTTCCACCAACACCAAGAGGAAATGCACCTTTCGATTGGAATCAACCAAACCTGCAACATGAGATTCAAACATTACATGAGGAACAAACTCTTTCACAAGGATTTGGTTCAGATCAAGGCATTCAACAAGAAACAAATCAAAACATTTTACCAGATTCTTCATCAGATTCCGATGCTTCTGATGATGTTGATATGTTCCTTCAAGATCCAAAGTTGACAAAAAGATGGATAAATTCTTGAACAAGGTCTTTAAGATGTTCCCACAAAAATATCTTGACATGATGAGTAATGTGACCTCCTCAAGTGAGCAAATCAATGTGCAAAAACAACAAGGCCGTGAGCTGTTAAGTTTCTCTTCGCATCCAAATGAAGAACATGTGCAACAAGAAATTCAACCTACCTTGATGAGTAAACGTGCTTCAAAGGCATTGACAGTGACTATACCTCAAAAGTCACCATTTGAGACAACAAATAATCCATTATTTAACACAACACTTGTAACACAAGATCAAATGAAGAGCACACAAATATTGACAGTTGTCCCTCAACAAGAAGTGGTTCCTCACATGCAAAAAATTGGATCAAAATCTAAGATGCAAGAAAGCTTCATGACTGGAATGCCTGATCTCACCAATGTCCAAAATAATTCTACAATGCAACAAAGTTCCTATGTCCCACTAAGTTCAATATATTTACCAAACACTCAAGTACCTGTTATACAGACTATTGTGACAGATCCTTCGATAATGGCGACACAAAGAGCTACAGATAGTGGTTTGCACCAACAACAAATGTTGCAACAATTGAGTAATACACAAAAGGTACAATCAAATGTGCAAACAAACAATGCTCAACAACAACAATATCGCATTCGACAACAAGTTGCAGCGCCCTCTGCACCATTACAAGTTAATGCAAACTTGCAACCACCACAATGGATTGGACAAACAACACAACAAGTTAATGCAAGTGCCATACCCCATCTTAAGGAGAAACAACAAAAACCACCCAAACAAAGTTTTTTGCAAATGATGGGATTTACACCGCGACAACAATTGGCACAAAGTCAGCAAATTCCGATTCGTCAGCATCAACAACAACATGTGCCTCAATATGTGCCAAGACAAACAAGCTATCATACTTCACAACCGCAATTGACGTCTGTGCAATATCAACAACACCCTCAATTGCATTATCAACCTAGGCTACAAACGATGATTCCACCACAAGAAGCACAACAACAAGGTCAATATCAAGGCATGGCACAACCACAACAACAAGAGGTGTACCAAGAACATTATATGCTAGAGACACCAAAGACGGCAATTTCAGAGCATCAACAACCGATCGGAAACACGATGTATCGACAAAGAGTACCCACCAGGATTAATGATGGACCTCCAAAATTTGATACAATTGCGCAACAACTTGAGAAGTTGCAACGACAAGTCGACGCATTAGAAACCAAAGGAACAAAGAAGTTGTACACAGATCAATATTTATGTCCTAATCCATTTGACAAGAGCTTATACATGCCTCCCTTCCCTAAGCATTTTGAGGCACCTAATTTTGAGAAATATAAAGGGAATGGTAATCCAAAAGATCACATTTGAGCATTTTTCGCGGCATGTACTGAAGTGAGTTATGAGGAAACATATTTAATGTGCTTATTTGCATGAAGTCTCACGGGACAAGCCATGGATTGGTATTTGCATCTGCCAGGAAATATAAAGACTTGGTCGAAATTGGCTCAAAAGTTTATATCTCACTTCGCATTCAACATTGACAGTGATGTGACCATGTCAGATTTATGCAACACCAAGCAAAAGCAAGGTGAACCATTAGTGACTTTCTTGCAATGATGGTGAAGCTTGTGTAGCGTCCTAAAATTGTGACACTTGCAATTTTGACTGCATTTGGGTCTTCACGATGGCGGCGCAACGTTGAACCTGAATGGAGACCCCAAAACCTATTTACGACATCAAAAACTGCATCTTTCTGCACCTTGGCCTGATTCTCCTTGCACCCTGCTGTCCCGGGAGGTGGGACCATGGCACCCAGCGCCCTGGTCCCTGGCCCTATTTTGGGCCTGGTCTCTTGTTGGGCATCGGGTCTTTAAGTTTGCAATTTGGAAAATAATGTTCCTAGGTCGGCCTAAGGTCGGAAAAATCAGTCTCCTAACCCTAATTGACAAGTATATAAACTACATTTCCCCTCCCAGAAAAAGGGGGTGAAATATATATGTGCAAAGGGTGAAAAACATATGTGTGCAAAAGGCAGAAGCGATAGGAAAACATTCAAACATTCAAGCATTCAAGAATTCCTTCAAGCAATTGAGCATTCTAGGTCTCCATTCAAGGCTAGGTGTTACATTCAAGACAAGGATTCAACCATTGAAGAGGAGATCACCTACAACATACAACATACAACATCATTACACCTTCGCATGTAAGAATACAAACATTCTTACAACAAGGTATCAGTACTTGATTACATTACAAACATTTACATTTACAACATTCTCATTTCTTGGTTAATTCCAAAACCGGTCCTAACCCCCCAATCATCCTCTCTTTTCTGTGTGTAGGTTGCAGGTACGCAGCTGTAATTGAAGATCTGGAATCCTTGTGCAGAGAGGAACAAATCCCCCTTCGTTTCGCGGATTTTTCGGAGGACCGTGTGCACTCCGGGCGCCATCGTCCCGTCAACTTTCGCTCAAACTTGCAGGATAGCGTCATCTCGACATTTTACTGCTAATTTCAGGTCCGTAGCTTCATCCTGTGTCCCTACCTCCGTCTACAAGCGAATCTTTCTTACTTTTACATACACTCCTAGTTCAATCCTTCTATCTACATTCTTTACAAAAGAGGGTATCCTTGCTATCTCAACCCTTGAAACTCATTTAGAATTCAGTCTTGCATTGTGTGGGATTGGATCTTGTGAGTTTCAACCCCTCTTTTGAATGTAAAGTCTCTCCTAAGTGAAAACCGTCAACCCTAGTGACCTCCTTTCTCTCTCCATGGAGTGGGGGAACACCTAGGGTTCGATTTTCCGCTTTACATTTTGGTGAACCTGACGTGAACATCCTAATTCTGATTATTCATGGTTAGATCTGAAAAATTGGCTTCCTTAATTACATTTCCATGTTTGATCTTTTGCAAATTTTAGAGGTTAATTGCATAAAAACCCTAAATTTTCTTTTTGGCAATTGAGCCCGTGAAATGTTTAATTGTTAATGCTTGTTTCAAATCTACCCTTCTATTGCAAATTGTCAATTCATATTTGTGCTTTAATTCTAAAAATTAAGTGGTTAAGTGTCAAAACCCTAATTTTTAAAAACCCTCTTGATTCAACCTTTGACTGATGATTTCACTAATCAAAACACCTCCAAATCGGCTGTAACTTTGGATTCTGCAACAAAATCATAATATCTCTCATCCCTGAAAATTTTGAAAAAAGTTGCGAGGACCGTGTGCACCCCGAGCGCCATTGTCCCTGACATTTTTTCCGAAATTTCGGGAGCTAGATCTTACTGCATTTTTTTGTTAGAATCCAGAATCTTGGCTGATTTCATCAATTCTAACACTTTCAAAATTAAAGTCAAAGTTGGTCTAGTGATTGCTTGGATTAAGGCTTATAATCATTCAAAAATTGTTGAAATTGAAATTTGTGTCAAAATTGTGTTTCTTACAGTCCTAAATCTGAAAAGTGTGTTGGCATTCATTCGAAATTTCAGTACTTTATTCAAATTCTTGTAGTTTGTGACTTTTGAAATTAAGTGTTTAATTGCATCAACTTTGATTTCTGCTTTCAAATTTGAATTTTGCATGAAATTGAGTCAACTTTTAAATTTCAAAGCTTGCATTGCTTTCAGTATTTCCTCTAAAATCATAAAATTCAAAATTTCAGTTTCCCTCCCTTTTTCAAAATTCAAATTTTGCATTTTTCAGCAATCTTGGTAGGGTTCAATTTTGAGATTGCAACTTTAATTTGGCCTATCTACAGATCGTAAAATCAATCAATTTTTTCAGATTAGCTTTAAAATCATCATAACTTTCATCCCTGAAAATTTCAAAAAAAGTTACGAGGACCGTGTGCACTCCGTTCGCCATGGTCCCCGACATTTTTTCTGAAATTTCGGGAGATTGTCATGATTGCATTTAACAGCTTAAATCTAGGAGATTGGCTGATTTTATTAAAATTGGCTACCTCTAAATTCAAAAATAAATTCAAAATTCAAGATCTCAATTTTCAAGATAACAATTAAAATTAAGTGCTACCCCCTTGGCCCTAATTTTCAATTGTGCCTACCTTTCTTGGAAGTTGTGCATGAGTTTTACAACAATAAGCCCTACTTACACTATTCCCATTAGACGAAGCCTTAGAATCAAGTCTTTCCAAGGTTTAATTATCGAGGAGATGGAACCTAATTTGAATGGCCTTTTTAACGAGGACATGGGTAATTCCTCTAATCCTCTTAATGATGAAGAAGCTCTCCATGAGGTTCCTGTAGAACAACTTTCGAAATTGGATAACCAATTTGATGATTTTCAGCAATGGATGTCTCAAGAATACCCCGATAGTCAAGCTCTTTCATTAATTAAGGGTCTAAAACGTATGGTTCAAAGTGATAAGAATGGAATTGATATTTTGCGTAGTATTGCACACATCGTGGATTCAAATGTGATGCCTATGAAGATTTGTGCCGAAACTTTAGGTTATACACAACCTCCTACTCAAGTCAATCATTCTACCCCTTTGATAACTTCTATTGCTAGTATACCTACTTTTACATCAAACATAATGATTACTTCAATACAAAACATTCCACCTATGATCACCAGTCATGGGGAAAATCCTTCTTCTTCAATCAACCCTCTTCCTTCATTCAATCCAACTTCTTCATTCATTCCTTCAATGAGGGTTCCTATTATATCTCCACAAATGAACATGACGCAAGGGGGCAATTCATTTAACCATTCCATTCCTCCTTGTAGTGCTCCTTTTTTCCAATCATCTCCTATGACTAACCATCATAGTGTCCCGCCACCTTACTCTCAAACAATACCTTCTTTCAATAACATAATACCTCCATCACAATCTAACATGTCTAATATGAACTCTTCGACTGAAGTGACCATTAACAATCTTGCACAAACTGTCTCTTCTTTATAGCAACAAATTGCCTCTATGAATCAATCTAAGTTTAGTGTGCCCACATTTGATGTTGCGAGCCCACTTTCTCTTGAAATTGTTCGAGCTATCCCCCCTAAACATGTTGAAATCCCGCAATTGGAGCTTTATAATGGTAAAGGTGATCCTCTAACACATGTTAAGACCTTTCAAACAATATGTACCGATTTTGCTCATGACCAAAGGTTGCTTGCAAAACTGTTTACTAGAACATTAAGAGATAAGGCTCTACAATGGTATTGCTCGTTGCCTTCCTATTCTATTAATTCTTTCCAACAACTTGCAAATGCTTTTATTCAACAATTTCAAAACAATATAGGTCCTAAAGTTACTTTGATTGATTTAATGCATTGTAAACAAGGTGTTAAAGAAAAAGTGACTGATTTCATTGGTAGATATAAGCATTTGTGTGCTCAAATTTCTTTTCCAGTACCTGACAATGATATTCAAAGAATCTTTATTTCTAATTTACAAAAAGATATTAGAGAAAAACTTTTGTTTTCTGAGTTTACTTCTTTCCAACAGTTGTGCGCAACTCTTCACAATTATCAACTGACTGTGAGTCAAATGGAACAAGCAAATCCTATGGCTCCGAGTGATAAGGGTGATAGTAGTCAACAACCATTTGGGAAGTTTAAACTGAACAAAGAGTTCATTAAGTTCAATGAAAACATCATCAACAACAATGTGAATGCAGCATCAGGTGTGCCTCCTATTTCTAAGTTTTTCAAGAAAGAAAGAAAGTTTACTCCTTTGAATGAATCATTGCATAGTATTATGAATAAGTTATTGGAACCAAATGTGCTTACTCTTCCTCCTATAAGGCAAATAGATCCTGCAAAGATTAATTCACCCTATTTTGATAACAAATCTTTTTGTCAATTTCATCATCAACCTGGGCATGATACTAAAAAAGGTTTTGCTTTAAAGGGTAAAATTCAAGATTTGATTGATAATAATACTATCTCTGTTTCAGGTGTGAATGATAAAGGCAACACATCTGTAGCTCCTCCTAACCAAAATCTTAAGATTTTTACTGATCCATTACCTTCTCATACCTCTAATGTGATTGAGACTAATGATTCCTCTTTCTCACCTGTGTCTATGACTCCGAATGTGATTAACTTTGTGGAACAACAGAAAATCCCTAAAGAACCTTCCATCACATTTGATTCCAGTGAAACTATCAGGGTACCTGATGGTCCTTTATATATAGTTGCAAAAGTCAAGAATACACCTTGCCGTGGAGTGCTTATTGATCCTTCTTGTATGGTTAATATCATTACTGAAGAATTTCTTTTTACTTTGGAATTGAATCAAGTGATCTATGACAAAACAAATGTGGTTGTGAAATTATTTGATGCATTTTCTTCTCCTGCAATTGGTTCTATTACATTACCTATTGAGGTCCATAACAAATCCCTTGATGTGAGCTTTGCTATTATTCCATCATCCGAACAATTTCGTGTGAAGCTAGGCTATCCTTGGTTATCTTCCATGAAAGCTATTGCTTCTCCTATTCACAAGTGTTTGAAATTTCCCCATAATGGTGAAGTTGTTACTATCAATCATAGTCTCTTTAAACCAGCTGAAAGAACTTCTAGCATTCCTATTGATTATTTTTGGCCTAAACAATTTCAATCTCTTCCATCGTGAAGTGATCATCTTTTCAAATCTTATCAAAAGTGGAAAAAAGATATGATCCTATCTCTAAGTGAACCTAGAACACCCAAACTTGATATTCCTATCATTCTTGAGAAGGAAGTTCTTCCTTTGAAAGATAAAACTAATGTCTTTCCTCAAGAAGATTCCCAACCCATTCCTATGGATGTGACTATGTCTATATCTAATAAACTTTCTAAAGGTAGACCTATACCTCCTCGTCATGATGGACTTGGTCTCCTTCCTAAACCAAATATTCCTCCTTTATATGGAGCAGTTCCTCCTCCTTCCTCTTATAGAGAGAAGAGACCTTCCTCTTCTCCTCTTATCCAACCTAAGAGACCACAACCTAAACACCCAAGTGATAAGGATGAGAACATTCCTCCTCCTCAATCTTCTCAACTTCCTACTAAGACTAGATGGAATCGTTCTGCGCGTGAACACCGATGAAAGCGTCGTCTTAGAGCTCGTGCAGCTGCTTCTCAAACTTTGCAATCCCCAAAAACACCTTCAGCTACTATTATTCCATTTTCTCCTCAGCCAAAAATTGAGCTAGAATCTCCTAAACATAAGATGCATGATGGTTTTGATCCTGTGCGAGTTAAAGATCCTATTTTTATAAATCTTGATGATGATATAGATGAAAATGTTATTCATGATGAAAATGTTACTTCTCTTTCTTCTGATAGTGAATATGAATATGTGGATGTTGATAACCATTTATCTAACGCATTTTCTAAAGCACTTATCCTCGCTCCTAGACAAGAACAACGTGGCTTGGAACATGAACATAGCCCTTGTTTGGATCTTGTGATAGCTCCATCTGCTGTGTTGGATGTTCCTCCTCTAGTGTGTTTCCTGCCTTGCCGAAATATTGATCAGCAAGATCGGGGGGTGGATGACGTGCTAGACTAGTTTCATTAGCATAGCAGACTCTCTCCTCCTCTCTTGATCTCTTTTGTTACTTCTTCTATGTGTTATTCTCATTCTTCTATTTGTTGTCCTTAGTGTTGTCTACTTGAGGATGATGCAAAGCATTGAGATCTCTTTTGGTCTCTCTCATGTTGACTCAAAAGACACGTGTTCCCTTCTTCTAGGTGACCTTCCTTGATTGGGGAATGAAGAACAATTATGCATACATACATATGATATTCATGAATTATCATACAACATACTGACCCCAAGGAAAGTGAAGTCACCTCGTGCTTTGTGTTTTGTGTCTATTATCCTTGGGTTTATCTCACACTTGGGGGCTAAATCTTTGTGATAACATGCTCCTTTCCCTTCTTATTTCTTATGTGTATCACTGCCTTAAAGCAATCACCCCCGATGAGGCGTGTGCGATCGCTTTAACGTAGGGGGCATACACCCCGTTCATATCTCTTCAAGATACTTGAAAATTTCTTGGCAAATTTAGCTTTGCCTTGAAAATTTTTGGTATTTTTCTTGCATGACTCATAGTGAGGGAACCTTACTACTGACAGTCATGGTTCTCCCTCGTGATCTTCCCTTTTACTTTGTCAATCGAAGTTGTAAGATCCTGAGTCCATTGGGGGCTTGGTGTATCTTGCCTCCTTGACGTGGTGAAAGTCTTTCAATGTTGTTTCCTTGTACTTTACTGGAAGTATGGGCGTACGCTTATACTCCCGCTAAAGTGGGGGCTAAATGGAGCATCCTAAAATTGTGACACTTGCAATTTTGACTGCATTTGGGTCTTCACGATGGGGGCACAATGTTGAACCCGAATGGAGACCCCGAAACCTGTTTACGACATCAAAAACTGCATCTTTCTGCACCTTGGCCTGATTCTCCTTGCACCCTGTTGTCCCGGGAGGTGGGACCATGGCGCCCAATGCCCTGGTCCTTCAAGACCATGGCGCCTAGCACCCTGGTCCCTCAGGACCATGGCACCCAGCGCCCTGGTCCCTGGCCCTATTTTGGGCCCAGTCTCTTGTTGGGCATCGGGTCTTTAAGTTTGCAATTTGGAAAATAATGTTCCTAGGTCAGCCTAAGGTCGGAAAAATCAGTCTCCTAACCCTAATTGACAAGTATATAAACTACATTTCCCCTCCCAGAAAAAGGGGGTGAAATATATATGTGCAAAGGGCGAAAAAATATGTGTGCAAAAGGTAGAAGCGATAGGCAAACATTCAAACATTCAAGAATTCAAGCATTCCTTCAAGAAATTGAGCATTCTAGGTCTCCATTCAAGGCTAGGTGTTGCATTGAAGACAAGGATTCAACCATTGAAGAGGAGATCACCTACAACATACAACATACAACATCATTACACCTTCGCATGTAAGAATACAAACATTCTTACAACAAGGTATCAGTACTTGATTACATTACAAACATTTACATTTACAGCATTCTCATTTCTTGGTTAATTCCAAAACCGGGGTTTGACCTAAAGGCAAACCCCTAATCCCTAACCCCCCAATCGTCCTCTCTTTTCTGTGTGTAGGTTGCCGGTACGTGGCTGTAATTGAAGATCTGGAATCCTTGTGCAGAGACGAACAGATCCCCCTTCGTTTCGCGGATTTTTCGGAGGACCGTGTGCACTCCGGGCGCCATTGTCCCGTCAACTTTCGCTCAAACTTGCAGGACAGCGTCATCTCGACATTTTACTGCTAATTTCAGGTCTGTAGCTTCATCCCGTGTCCCTACCTCCGTCTACAAGTGAATCTTTCTTACTTTTACATACACTCCTAGTTCAATCCTTCTATCTACATTCTTTACAAAAGAGGGTATCCTTGCAGTCTCAACCCTTGAAACTCATTTAGAATTCAGTCTTGCATTATGTGGGATTGGATCTTGTGAGTTTCAACCCCTCTTTTGAATGTAAAGTCTCTCCTAAGTGAAAACCGTCAACCCTAGTGACCTCCTTTCTCTCTCCATGGAGTGGGGGAACACCTAGGGTTCGATTTTCCGCTTTACAGCTTGTATAGTTGTTCTTCCCTAGATATACCTGAAGAACAACAAGTGAACTTGTTTATCCAAAATTTGGTTCCAGAAATGATGTATGAACTCAAATTGAAAATTCCCAGTACTATTGATAAACTCGTTAAGAAAGGGATGAACATTGAAACTGCTCTTTTAGCCAAGGGAATCATTAAGCTCAACAAAGACAGTGACAACACAAACAATTCAGGAGACAGAAATAGATTTTGGTACAAAAACAAGAATGTCACTAATGATGGAGTTGTTGATGCAAGAACGGTGAATGCAAATCAACCCCCGTTCACAATCAAGAAATTGAGTGTTCCTAATATGTCAACTATGGAACAAAATCAAACACCAGTGAGCAATGTTACTCAACAGCCGCAATACCAACAACATACTCAACAATACACTCAACAATATAATCAACAACAAGGTCAGCAACAAAACTAGCAACGCAAACCTTTCCGATCAAGGGATGGACCTCCTCGATAGTTTACGCCATTGAGAGAGCCTATTGAGTCAGTAATGAAATAATTAATACAAGCAAAATTTATCAAGTTACCAGATATCAAGGCAGAACTAGTGGTAAAGCCGCATTGGTGGAATGATAATGAATATTGTGAGTACCATCGGTCAAAAGGACATAAAACCGCGTCATGTTTTCAATTGAAACATATGGTTCAAGACTTGTTAGAGCAAGGAGTAATTGAGGTAAATCCGCCCAACGCGACCTCTAACACTGATCATACAATTTTCAAAACTCCTTTGCTTGATCATGACAAAGGTAAAGCATCTTCTTCAAACTCTACCCAAACAACAAATTATGCAAATACTGGTTATAACAATGTCATCAATTGTTTTCGCGCGTCAAATGAGTATGTTTCCACCCTAAGAATAAAGGGACAAGATCCTTCTTGCACAGTCACCACTCGTCGATCCAAAATAGTCCTGAAAGGAGCTCCTGCAGTTCCTCCCAAATCAACTCCTGTGAGTCAGTATAATCTCCTAGATCATCTAGGAAAGACACCTGCACAAATATCAATCCTTGAGTTGTTGAAAATGTCCCCCATGCATCGCGCAGTCCTAGAAAAAGCTTTAATTGAGTCCACTGTCCCGACAAACATTGATGTTGACCAGTTTCAAGCCTGAATTGGACATCTGGCTGTTTCCCAAAATGTTGCATTTTCTAATAATGATATTTCACCTGATAAGCTCCCTCATAATGACCCTTTACATCTTGAAGTCTTTGTCCATAATTGCAAAATCCGACGAGTCTTGATAGATGGCGGAGCGGGTCTTAATATTTGTACCTTGAGAGTGGTCATTGGTCTTGGTTATACAGAAAAGGCTATTGATTCTTCCAGAAGAATAACAATCAAAGCATATGATGATGCTGAGCACCCATCCAAAGGGATAATTACATTGCCTATCAGAGTCGGTCCAATAACAGAAAACACTTTCCTGCAGGTCTTAGACCTCGATCTCCCTTACAATATGATTCTTGGTCGTCCGTGGATCCACGCAATGAAAGCAGTTCCATCCACTTATCATCAATGTTTAAAATATCCTTACAATGGAACTGAGATAACAATTCCAGGAGATCCTAATCCATTTCAATTTTGTGCTACTCTAAAGGACTCCCCGCAGCAGCAAGTCCCAGTCAATAGAGAGGCCAAATCACATAGTTATGTGGATCCTAATGAATTGTTAGAAGTTGTCAAAGGTAAACTAAAGATACAGGACCAAGGATGCGGAGAGTATTCAATGGTTCAAACATTCCTCATTGGTAATTTACCAATATCTCCAAAATCACATGGCAAACCACATTTGTTGCAAAAGGAACCTAAGATAGTCATTCAATATCAGCCCCCCACTACATTTACAAGATGGGGTGAACTTGACAAAGAAACCTTGGACGACGATGTCATAGATTGGCTTTATAAGGATCCAACTGAGACACCACCTATCAGGTTGTCGGTGGAGCGGTACGGTAAAGGATTTACTATGTTGCAGAAGAAAGGATATGATGGCTGCAGTGGCTTAGGCCCTGACAAGAAAGTAAGGCTAGAACCCATTATACCCAAGAGGCGACCTCCAACTTTAGGGTTAGGTTTTTTACCATTGCAAATTGGATCCTTGTCTACCAAAGTGACCACGTATGGAAAGGGGCGTGACTCTGATGATAAAACAACACCTGAGGATACCCGGCCCGAAACTGATTCCAATGAATGGGAGTGGAGTTCCTTTTCCTCTAGTTCCTACACCCTTGACAATGTTTTCCTTGACCCTGATGATTTGCCTATGGAAGACAAACATGAAATAACTCCCCTTCCCAAAACATGTCCTAATGCTTGGATAGAGTCATTCTGGGACCCAAGCTTCGAATCAGATACAAGCAGTTCAGACAGTGATACCACAGATGTTTACATCTTTACCATCTTAGTCCTCCCTCTCCTTAAAACCGATGATGACATGCCCCTCGTTTATCCCCAGCTTATCCAACATGACCAACAAGAACCACTCACATTGGATTGTTTTCAAAATGACGAAGCAATTGCCGAATTTCTGGGACTACGAGAAGGCATACCACAAGGTGATCATAAGGCGGGATTTGCTATTGATCTGGATTCCACAACATATTTTGGGGAGTCAACTCCATCTTCCAGTCATCAAAATGAAAAAAGAAAAGAAAAAGTAAAAAATAAAAAAGATAGGTCTTTGAGTGAAAACCGTAAGGCACTCTCTGATCATACAAAAGTAAAAATAAAAGACATACCTGTAGGTGAAAACCTCTCTGAGGTGCCCAAAGGTGGAAGATTGGACATACCCCTATCAAGTTAGGATAAATCAACATTGCTTGTGGAAATGACCGAAGAAATCAATTTGGGTACACCTGACAACCCTAAGGTCATTCATTTCACTGCTTCTTTATCAAAACAAGAAAAGATAGATTTTGTCAATTTCTTTCTTGAGAAGAAGATCAGTTTTGCATGGTCCTATGCAGATATGCCTGGCCTTGATCCAGAATTAGTCCTTCATCACTTGCCATTAAAAGCAGATGTCAAGCCTGTCAAACAGAAACTCAGAAAGATGCATCCCCAGGTGGCTCTTTTGGTCAATGTAGAACTGAAAAAATTACTAGATGTGGGCTTTATTAGACCCATTGATTATGCAGACTGGGTTTCAAATTTGGTACCAATTAGCAAAGTAACTGGGGGCATCAGAATCTGTACGGATTTTAGGGATCTCAATAAAGCATGCCCTAAAGATGATTTTCCACTGCCAAATATCGACATCATAGTTGACATGACTGCTGGCTATGAGATGCTCTCATTGATGGATGGTTTCTCCGGCTATAATCAAATTCGCATTGCTCCTGAAGATCAACATAAGACTGCATTCACCTGTGCTTGGGGTACCTACTATTGGAATGTGATGCCCTTTGGTCTTAAAAATGCTAGCCCAACATATCAAAGAGCGATGACGACAATTTTCCATGATTTCATGCATACTTTGATGGAAGACTATGTTGATGACTTATTATGCAAATCTATCATGAGAGATAGTCATCTAGCTATCCTTGGCCCAATCTTTGACCGAATGGAAACTTACAAGCTTAGACTCAATCCAAAGAAGTGTGTCTTTGGTGTCACAGCCGGCAAATTACTAGGGTACATTGTTTCTCACAGAGGCATTGAAGTCGACCTTGCCAAGGTTAAAGCAATAATGGATATGCCTCCTCCTTCCAATCTCCGACAATTAAGAAGTCTGCAAGGAAAGCTACAGTCAATCCGCCGCTTTATAGCTCAATTGGCAGACAAATGTCATCCATTCCAACATTTATTGCATAAAGGAGTCGCTTTTAAATGGACTGAGCAATGTCAATCAACATTTCAAGCTCTTAAGGACTATTTGCTGTCGCCACCTATTCTAATGCCTCCTATAGAAGGAAAGCCATTTATATTGTATATTTCTGCCACTGAGATGACACTAGGAGTTCTCTTGGCCCAACAGGATGAGAACGGTAAAGAGCGAGCTATTTATTATATCAGCCGGACACTAGTGGGCTATGAGTTGAATTATTCAACTATTGAACGAGCATGTTTAGCAGTAGTCTTTGCAACATAGAAGCTTTGACACTATATGTTAAGTCATCAGACATTGCTAGTTGCAAAAATTGATCCCTTGAAATACTTGCTTAGTAGGGCAGCTTTGACGGGTCACATAGCAAAGTGGGTTATGATCCTCAGTGAATTTGATATTGAATACATGGAGCGAAAGGCAGTAAAAGGACAAGTCATAACGGATCAACTTGCAGAGGCTCCTATTTATGATGATCATCCCATGTTGACAGATTTTTTGGATGAATCAGTCTTTGCTCTCACGTCTTCTAATGAATGGAAGTTATATTTTGATGGATCCCATACCAAGTTCGGGTCTAGAGAAGGTATATTGTTTGTCACCCCTCAAGGTGATGCTATTCCCAAATCCTGCAGAATAACTTTCCATTGTACCAATAACATTGCAGAATATGAAGCTCTGGTCATAGGACTCTGAGTAGCGGTCCACTGGAACATCACACATTTACAAGTCTATGGAGATTCTCAGTTAGTCATCCGTCAAGTCAATGATGACTACGAAACAAAAGATGAAAAGCTTATTCCCTACAAGCATATGGTAGATTTCTTCAAGACAAAATTCACGACTATCCATTTCAGTCAAGTTCCAAGAATTCAAAACAAGTCAGCAGATGCGATGGCTACGATTGCTTCCATGTTGAATATGCCCCACAATATGGACAAATGTGAATTTTTGGTCGAATAGTTGCTTGTCCCTTCTTTTGAAATTCCGACAGCCTATGTGATGTGCATTCTTGTTGGCCCTAACTCCCCGTGGTACAATGATGTATATCAATATTTGAAATCCCAAACTTTACCACTTAACCTTTCCGCTAACCAACGCCGAGCCTTCATCCGACAGATAGCCAAATATGTCATCATTGCCGATACCCTTTACCATCGTTCCTTTGACCATACCCTCCTCAGGTGTTTGGATTCTGACAAAGCACAAATGACTTTGCACGAGGTTCACGATGGTATATGTGGGGGCCATTTCAATGGTCTGAGCTTAGCCAAAAAGTTGATTTGTGCTGGGTATTATTAGCCCACTTTGGAAAAAGATGTTCATGATTTTGTTAAGAAGTGCTACAAATGCTAGATCCATGGAAATTACATTCATGCACCAACCCAAGAGCTTCATTCTGTCATATCTTCGTGGCCCTTTTCTCAATGGGGATTGGATCTTATTGGCAAGATTCACCTGACATCTACAAATGGACACAAGTTTATCATTACAGCCACAGAGTATTTTACAAAATGGATCGAGGCTATCCCCATGACCTATATCACTGGTGTGCAAATTTCCAAATTCCTATTGAATTATATCATATGCAGATATGGGGTTCCCCTTGCCATGGTCACAGATAATGGCTGTCCCTTCAAGAATAAAGATGTCAAGGAACTCTGTGAAAAGTTTCATATCCAACACCATTTCTCCAGTCCATACTATCCACAGGGTAATGGTCAAGCCGAAGCATCAAATAAAACCATTATCAAGATCCTGAAAAAGGTTGTCAATGACGCTGGTTGAGATTGGCATGTACAGTTGAATCCAACACTATGGGCTTATCACACTTCTATCTACACACCTATTGGCGCAACACCTTATTCCTTGGTGTATGGTGTGGAAGCCATTTTACCCTTGGAAGTGGAGATTCCTTCTTTGCATGTTTCCTTGCAACATCTGATTGATGATGAGACGCACAAAGTCTCTTAGTTGCATCAGCTTGAGATGTTAGATGAGAAACGTCAGACAACCCTGACACATTTGCAAGCATATCAAAACCGTCTCCATCGCTCTTATAATAAGAAGGTCAAAGGGCAACACTTCGAAGTGGGAGATCTGGTTTTAAAGGCAAACCCCAAGAATGTACAATCTACTGAAATCATCAAAGGCAAGTTTGAACCTAATTGGGTTGGGCCTTTCATAGTGACTGCAGCCTATGGCTCGGGGGCATATCAGCTTGCCACCCCAGAAGGTGAACCTTTGTCCAATCCTGTAAATAACATGCACCTTTGCAAGTACTGGGCATAATTTTCTATCAGCACTTCTTCAAGTATGATCCTGAAAAAATACAAAAAAATCAAAAAATCAAAAAATCAAAAAATACAAAAAAATCAAAAAGATCAAAAAAAAAAAAAAATACAAAAAAAGTGAAAAATAAAGGAAAAGAACAAAAAAAAAAAAAGTAAAGAAAAATAATTTGCCCTCTAGTGAAAACCTGGCAAACAGGCGCCTTGGGCAAGTACCGTGGTGAAAACCTGGCAAACAGGCGCCATGTGTAAAAACGATCATTGCTCTGTCATCTATCATGACCTCTAGCTATGCTTTCTCTCTGCATGTTTATCATGTCCTGACCCAATGTGCTGTTCCAGGCCTGTGATTGGTCAACAAACATTGGCACATAAAAAGTTCCACACAACATATTCCTGGCTCAATCTTTGACAGAGTCAGAAAGGTCAAAGTTCATAAGTTTCTTCACAGAATGACAAATCAATTTTGCATGGTCCTACGCTGATATGCCTGGATTGGATCCGGATTTGGTAATGCATCATTTGATAGTTAAACCAGGGGCAAAACCAGTGAAACAAAAATTAAGAAAGATGCATCCACAAGCGGCTTTATTAGTCAAAGCAGATCTTGAGAAATTATTGGATGTTGGATTCATACGCCCAATTGATTATCCCAAATGGATCTCCAACTTAGTGCCTGTCAGTAAACCAGATCGTAGTATTAGAATATGTACAAATTTTAGAGACATCAACAAAGCTTGTCCTAAGGACGATTTTCCATTACCAAATATTGACTTGATCGTCGATCTCACATCAGGTCATGCGATGTTATCTTTGATGGATGGATTCTCTGGTTACAATCAAATAAAAATTGCATCCGAGGATCAGCACAAAATGACATTTAGTTGTCCTTGGGGAACCTTCTGCTAGAATGTCATGCCCTTTGGGCTAAAAAATGCAGGCGCTACATATCAAAGAGCCATGACTACTATCTTTCATGATCTCATGCACGTTACTGTGGAAGATTATGTTGATGACCTCTTGAGCAAATCAATAGATAGAGATACACATTTGGACATACTTTCACTCATCTTTGATCGGTTGGAAAAATATAAACTAAGATTAAACCCTAAGAAATGTGTCTTTGGAGTGACCTCCGGGAAGCTCCTGGGATTCATTGTCTCAAAAAGAGGAATCGAAGCTGATCCAGCAAAAGTCAGGGCCATCTTAGAGATGCAACCACCAAGAAATATCAGTCAACTTCGATCTTTGCAAGGGAGACTTCAATCCATACGAAGATTCATAGCACAACTTGCAGATAAATGTAATCCTTTTTAGCACTTGCTACATAAAAACATCAAATTCAAATGGGATGATAATTGTCAACGAGCTTTCCAGACACTCAAAGATTATCTTTTGAATCCACCACTTTTGATGCCACCAGTTCCAGATCAACCTTTATTACTATACATATCAGCTACTTCAACAACACTGGGGGCACTCTTAGCACAACAGGTTGCTGAGGGTAAAGAAAAGGCAGTATACTACATCAGTCGCACATTGGTGGGATATGAGCTAAATTACACACCAATTGAGCGTGCATGTCTCGCTGTGGTCTTTGCTTCACAGAAATTATGACATTACATGCTAACTCATAAAATTAAGTTGGTTGCAAGGATCGATCCATTGAAATACCTTCTCAATAAAGCAACGCTTACTGGGCAACTAGCCAAATGGGTGATGCTCCTGAGTGAATTCGACGTTGAGTATGTGGACAGAAAAGCAATAAAAGGACAAGCCATCACAGATCAGTTAGCAGATGCCCCATGATAGATGATGCTCCTCTAATTTCAGAATCTCCAAACGAATCCATCTTAACAGTGTCACATGCAAAGCCATGGCAACTATACTTTGACGGCTCATACACACAACATGGGGCAGGAGCTGGCATCCTCTTCATAACTCCTCAAGGGGATTCTATACCAAAATCATATCGATTATCATTTCCTTGCACTAATAACATAGCAGAATATGAGGCATTAACAACTGGATTACGAATAGCAGTTCAGTGGAAGATCCAGGAACTTCTTGTTTTAGGGGATTCTCAACTTGTAATTCGTCAAGCAACTGATGACTACCAAACAAAGGATGAGAAATTAATGCCTTACAAAAGAATGGTGGATGACCTAAAACAACATTTCATAAGTTAGACTTTGAGCAGATACCAAGAGAGCAGAATCGAGCCACAGATGCCATAGCTACAATTGCTTCACTAATCGATTTACCTCTGAATGAGACCCGCTATGAGTTCTTGGTGGATAACCTTTTGGTTCCTTCATATGAAATCACTCTTACTGAGATAATATGTGTTGTTGGTCCTGAGTCCCAGTTATGTGGTTCCATTTTCACATACCTTCATGATAATACCTTTCCTCCTGACCTATCCAATAACCAACATCGCACTTTCATTCGCCAATCTTCTCGATACGTTATTTTAGCCGATATCCTATACCGTCAAGGTCTAGATGGCACTCTTCTCAGATGTTTAGAAAGAGATGAAGCTCAGATTGCATTACGTGAAGTACATGAAGGGATACGTGGTCCACATTCAAGTGGTCCTACCTTAGCCAAGAAACTCATCAGGACTGGATATTACTGGCCCAATATGGAAAAAGACTCATATCAGTTTGTCAAGAAATGTAAGTAGTGTCAACTTCATGGAGACCTCATTCATGCGCCAGTGCAAGAACTTCAACCAATTGCAACTCCTTGGCCCTTCTGTCAGTGGGGACTCGATCTCATAGGCAAGATTCACCCTCCTTCTTCCAACGGTCATAAATTCATTATCACTGCCACAGAGTATTTCACAAAATGGATCGAAGCCATGCCTCTCACGCAAGTCACTGGAAAACAAATTGCTACATTCATTCTCAACTATATCATTTGTCGATACAGTATTCCTGTTTCCATTATCACAGATAATGTGCGTCCCTTCAAAAACCAGGATGTTCGTGAACTCTATGACCGCTTCCATGTTTCCCATCGTTTCTCCACACCATATTACCCCCAAGGTAATGGTCAAGCTGAGGTGTCTAATAAAATAATCCTTAAAATCTTAAAAAAGACAGTTGACGACGCTGGCCATAATTGGCATATCCAACTTAATCCCGCACTTTGGGCCTACCGCACAAGCGTCCGCACACCTACAGGAGCTACACCCTATGCACTTGTCTACGACACTGAAGCTATCTTTCCTATTGAGGTCGAGTTACTCTCTTTATGAGTCTCTTTACAAAACATTATCAGTGATGAAGACTACTGGGTCTCTCGCTTGCAAGAACTTGAACTATTGGATGAATGAAGACAAACTGCTTTTAATCATCTCAAGGCTTATCAACAACGAATGAGTCGCAGCTAAAATCACAAAGTCAAGCCTCGCACATTTGAGGTAGGTGATTTGGTTCTCAGAGAAAATCCTAAAAATCAGCAAGACAGAGAGAAGAAAGGCAAGTTCGAACCAAATTGGCTTGGCCCTTACATCATTACAACAACCTATGGATCCGGTGCATATCAGCTCTCAACCACAGAGGGTGAACCTTTGGAGGATCCCATCAATAGCATGCACCTTCGCAGGTTTTACACATAGCTCTTCAGAGTATCCTAATTCAAAAAAAAAACAAAAAAACAAAAAAAAAATCAAAAATACAAAAAAAAATATAAAAAAAATTCAAAAAAATCATAAAACATAAAAAATTGTGACTTGGTGAAAACCTGGCAAATAGGCACCTTGTGACACAAAAAAAAAATTTGAAAAAATTGAAAAACAGAAAAACATTTCGTCCAATGGTGAAAACCACTTTGGTGGTGCCCTGGGCAAGTACCATGGTGAAAACTGGGTCACCAGCGCCATGCGTAGAGACATTGCTCCTCCCTCCTTCAGGATTCCATTTCATCCTTCACTTTGCACACACTCACAACCTATTCATCCACAATAAACTTACCCATTCCCATCATGGCTTGTTATTGATCTACCCAAGATTGGTTAGCCATTCATAATAAACATTCCTTTTCACCCCTTTTTCCATCCATAATAAATCAGCTCCTATCTGTGGCTAAGGAAAATCCTACATCTAGTGATGGGTGTGGAACTCAGAGCATCGCACGTTCTGAGGAGTACAGTTTCTTCCAGTTTTCTTCAGTCTATCCGTGCACAATCTGCAATAAAGAAACATTTGCATCACAATCCGCAATAAAGTTTAGTCTTCTCCACAATAAACTATCAATTTCATGGATTCAGTCAATTTCAGATAAGACAGAGTAGCAACAATGGGCTTCAACAAATCAAATCTTTCAGCAGACTCAGACAACATTATGGTTCAGTGCTATCTATCCTTTTTGTAAAAGTAAACATTGTGACCACAATCAAATAAAACTTATACAAGTGACAAGAGACACTAAACTTAAGGACTACGGTGGATGTTGGTGTCGAGTCTTAGTTTTCTTTTGATTTTATCTTTTGGTGACATGTCTTTTAGCTTTTCCGGGATGTCTTTGACTAGAGATTCTATCTCCAGGATGTCTTTGACTAGAAAGGCGAGGATGGGGTATCATCAC
Organism: Cryptomeria japonica; assembly: GCF_030272615.1. Classification (NCBI taxonomy): domain Eukaryota; kingdom Viridiplantae; phylum Streptophyta; class Pinopsida; order Cupressales; family Cupressaceae; genus Cryptomeria; species Cryptomeria japonica. The sequence goes on from NC_081409.1 coordinate 804,871,287, forward strand.
CTATTTTTCTTTTGCTGTTTGTGGGTTGTCTCTTAGTAATGCTATGACTTGTCCAAGGATATGAGGACACTGAGAGTCTAGTATGAACTGGGGCATTCCTTATTTGTGACTGTCTTATCTCCATGCACAGGGACAATGACTTTCTGGGTCGAACATATGCCTCGATTGTCATAACCTACTTGCCATAATAAATCTCAATGATGATAACGCACAAGAAGCTCTTTCACTTCGATATCTTCTATCTTCCATCCCCATTTCTTGATTGACTTCCATCGTCCTTCTTGAGTTCGCGTAACCTGCTATCACACGACTGAGTATAATGACACGCCAAAAACATTTGCATTTCATGTAGTTGCACCTGCATTATCACATGTTAGCATTTCATACATACATACAGATATCACAATCACATCACATCCTGCACACAACACATATTAGCACATTTTATATTCTCATCATGTAAATAGTTATTTGCATCCTCATATCCATCTGCATTTCATACATTCACATTCACATATGCATAACATATAAAACATAAAAGAACAAAAATATGGCATTTCATCATGTACATATTTGCATCCATATCATAACCATCACATAGAAACATACATCATGAAACATCTCATCACATAGGTATGCATGCATATAGCTGCCGCAAAGATGAATCATCTCATATATATAATCATAAGTGTCATGATACAATGATGTCAAAATCATATGGCTACAATCACCTGAAGGTGTCTACATCATCATACAAAATGGTACAAAATTGATACATAGGGAGCCCTCTATGGCTATGATGAACTCCCTCCCTCAGAGCCGGCTGGCCTCGAAGGAGTCTGAGCCCTAGAAGAACCCACCCCAAGATCATCTCTTCTGGCCCCTGTGTCCTCTGCAGCCACCCCTCGTGTCGCCCTATCCGGACAGAGGAACCCACTGATCACTCCTACCAGCACCGCCGCTAGCGCCAATCCTGTCTGTGTCAACGTGTCCCATGCCACATGTCCAGCCCTCATCTCCAGTCCCGGATCCTGAAACACTCATCTCAGTGCATCCCTATCTCTCACTCGATCATAAGGAACTAACTCCCATCGATCGGTATCCTCAAAATCCTATATACATCCTCTAAGGTGACTGTCGTCTCACCCATCGGCAAATAGAACATACATGTCTCTGAGTGCCATCTCTCAGCCAACGCAATCAACAAACCCATGTTCGCCCGAAACTCAGGCACATATAGAATGAATCGCAAAACCATAACCTCAATGGCAGCTCGGTCCTCAAATGTCAGCTCTGATCGTAACCTCTGAGTCTATGAGAATCTCTCTCGTGACTCTAGCATAGGTAGATACTCTTGCAGTCAAACAAATCAATCATGTCAATCCTAGTGACACTCACTGTTCATCACAAAGTGTTGCTTCTATCCTAGTGACACTCACTGTTCATCACAAAGTGTTGCTTCTATCCTAGTGACACTCACTGTTCATCACAAAGTGTTGCTTCTATCCTAGTGGTACTCATTGTTCATCACAAAGTGTCGCTTTTATCCTAGTGGTACTCCCTGTTCATCACAAAGTGCTGCTCATATTAGTACTCCATGTTCATCACAAAGTACTATGTCTTGGTACTCACTGTTCATCACAAAGTGCCTCGATCTATCCTATCCTAGGGCCTCTGCTTGAGTGTATCCTCTTGAGTAGTTTCCTAATGGGCAACGTATGTTCTATCGCAGAATTGTCAATCCTAGCCCTATCTGCTATCCTAGTCTTCCCTAGAGGACCTGCTTGAGTGTATCCTCTCAACAGCTTATCCAATCGACAATGTATGTTCATCACAAAACTGTCGATTTGACCTAGAAGACATATTATCCTACCTAGCATGCATTTATGACAATAATTAATATGACAAAGTACAAGGAGGTTTTGCGGCACTTACCGGCTCTCCTGCATCTGCTGGCCTCTGATATCGGCGAACACGATTGAATCTGTGAACCAATGCCATCGTTGCTGACTGTTGTTGCTCTATTCTCTGTCTGCACTTTGATCTCTTGGATGTGTGGATGACAATGAGGATGTATTCCCCTCGTGGTCTATTTTATAGACTGCCCTAGCCCCAGCCCTCGTCTCCTGAGTCAGTCTTCTTTATCCTGTGACTCTGTCACTCTATCCTATTTGGTCAGTCCATTCTAGCCTTTCTTTCTTATCGAGAGATTGTTTGCGATCTTTCCAAATATTTTCATCCAATCTCTCGAGGGGGCATATCATTCCCATATTGGGGCAACTTTGTATCAGTTCATATTATCTTCTTTGAAACAATGCGACAAGTTGCATTGTCTCAAAGAGGGGAAAAATGTAGACACCTAAAATTGTCATGTCTAATTAAATAAATATTTTATTTATTTAATTATCTTTAGCCTAATTCTTCTATTAATTAAATAAATCTTTATTTATTTAATTAATTCATTTATCCTCTTCTAGCCTTATTTCTCATTTAAATAAATACATTTATTTATTTAAATTATCCTTTTCTTAAATTAAATAAATATCTTATTTATTTAATTGATCCCACTTCTTCTATTAATTAAATAAATCTTTATTTATTTAATTAATTCATTAGCCTTTTCTACCCATGACACATGTCATTCATCTCTTAATTCACACACTACCTACTCCTTTCATTATTTTATTATTTTCTTTACCTACCCTCTAATCATAGCCGACCTCTTTTACACCTCTCAATCTTATCCCTCCATTTCATATAGTGTCTTCTATATAAGGAGATGTTTCCTTCATTATTAAACCCTTACTATGCATTCAGCCCCGACTACGCTTTCGAACTTGCATATGCAATCAAGCCTACTTGCAACCACATTTCCGTTCTTTGTTGAGCTCTTGTGCACATATAAAATCTGAGAGCAAATATATCAAGCAAGACCAATGGAGATAGGAAGAATGGAGATTAAAACCCTATTCGACATGTGATGGTATAATCTTTGTGATTTCATTTGATTTGCATTGTCTTAGGTAATCTTCATATGTTATGGTGGATCTTTGTTGTTGTTAGGCTAGGGTTTTGTGGTTGAATTCATTTAGTCTTTCAATATTGTTAATCCACTTTCACCATATACAATACTTAAACTAGTTATTTTGGAAAGTAAAGTGTCCATGAAAGAATAAAGGCTCCCGTTACTTTCCTCTTCTGAAAATGACCTAGGGACGGGAACTCACACACTTATGAACTCAAAGATGCTTTTTATGTATTATAACTCCTATCAACCGCTGTAACCCAAATATACTGTTAGCTCAAAGACTGACATATACATTGAAAGATATTCTACTCTAACTAGATAGCCCGTGCAACACAAAGACTTCACTTTCTATCTTTTAAAGTTTATCTCAAGGGATAATTGGAAAAACCACAAAGACTTGAAACAATATTGTCTTAACCAGATTCCAATTATTGAATCTTCAAAGTAACTCAAAGATTACTTTTAAATATCCAAAGTTCTTCAATATCTATCACCAATAACTTTCACAAACTTTACTCAATTGAGAGCATATGATACTAAATGACATAAGAACATCAATATCACACAAAGATTGAATTCAAAACAAAGTTTGAATGCCAAGCTTCAATCCTTCTTGATTAAATTGTATATTCACAAAAAGAACACAAAGTTTCAATTTGTTCTTCACTTGGGCAGAGTTTTGTTGTATAAACTAAAGATGAAAAAAGAAATTTCTTACAATAATAACCCTCATATATATAGAAGAGGGGTGCAACATGAAAATATGACTAAAAAATGACTAAGTCAAAGAAGAGTTCGATTTGACTTAGGAATTGTGCACAAGAGCAATTACAAAAAGAGACATGAAGTGTCGTTGGACAAAACAAAAAGCCACTGAAGAATCATGAAAGTGACTAAGTGTCACTTTCCTTAGGTCGAATTATTCTTTTGAAATCTTTCTAACTTCTGGAAAGCATGCTTCATCTGAACTCCATCAGTTCCTTGGGTATTATTGGTGATGATCTTGACTCTAGTAACAAAATCCTCTAAATCAGTACAACATTTCTTATGCTTCCTCAGAATAGTATTGAAGAAATCCAGAACAAATTGAAGATCAACCAACTTATAAATCGAGGATAAAGAGAAATCCTCTCTATCAACTTCAACAATTATAAGTAAATTAAATTATTTAATGATCAAGGAAGACACATGGAATTTTTGAAACCTTTGCAATGATCTCTTCGTTCTTGTCAGCACATTCCTTTAAAGCCTTCCTCATATCTTTGACTAGACACTCAAGAATGTTCATTTTGTGTTCTAAGGCTTCTCTTTGTTCCACATACATGCGTCGTGAAGGAATATTATTATTTTGTATGAGTTCATCAGGATCAAAATCTTCAAATTTTAGCCAAGCCTTAAAATCTCTTTCTTGCATTTCGAGCTCTGGGAGAAGACCTCTATGATGCTATCTATCTCTATCCTGACAATATCAAGATTATTGACAATTGTACAAGTTGAACCAATGAGTCGTGTATCTTGACTCAATATGCGATCCATCCATTCTGCCATAACTCTACTATGAGATGCTACTTTCTCAACTCTTTTAACAACTCGATCATCCAAGGAAGAAGTTATTGGCTCAACAGTCCGAGACTTATTTATCTTGATCAAGATCGAAGTGAGTTGCTCGATCCTTTCTTTGAGCTAGTCTTTCTTGACCTTGTCCTCATCATATCTGCAACAAGAGCTTCCAAAGCCAATAATGCATTATCCAAAGAAGAATCATGAGTTTGTTTTCCCAACCGAACCGTCTAAATAGTATAATTAGTATCCTATACTTGACCAATAATTGCATCTTGGGGAGGAACAACAACCTCAACATACTTTTACTTATCCTTATCAACCTTAACTCTTGACAAAGTCATAGCTTTCTTGGTAGTTTTGGATTTGACAGGAACAAGTTGACTGGAATCAAAATCTTCAGGGGAAATAACTTGCTTCTTCCTTTTCGGGATATTAGAAAACAACCAAGGTGGCAAGGTAGAAACATCTTCCCCACCAACCACCACATCCTGGGAAGGATTGATAAAGTCCTAAACGGTTGTAGTCACAAAATGAGAGGCTATGGTGATTGCATTGATGACATTTTCTAATGAAGATTCATTTGACCTAGGAGTCGGTTCATTGATGAACTTATCAAAATCATCTAATATAGATGTAGACACTCCAGTCAACATGGGAAAAACCGAGAAAACATTCTCAATATTATCACGGGGTGTGTCTAGGGCTGACTCACTAGCACTTGTGCAATATACATGAATAACACTTGATGAAACAACACTTACAAATATTGGAGGCTCATGATCAGAAGTAGAGACATGAAATTGCAATGTAGATGTAGGAGAAGATACCTAGAGTAAAGGTTCATCTGTTTGTGGCAACTCTTCTATATTCAACTCATCTTGTTCTTGATCAACCTCTTGTTCATGAACTAACTCTTCATTGGGAATTTCACCCTCCTCCTGCTCATTTGGTTCATCCAATTTTGATATCTCTTGAACATTAGAACTTGAAGGCTCTTCCTGAGACTTACCTTTCTTGGATCCAATTGTGAATTTCAATCTAGGAGCTTTCATTGGAACCACAATATCCTTCTTGTTCTTGGTTCTAATCTCATATCTCTTTCTCATTGGGATAATAGTGTAATTGTCAGAACCAGAGGATAAAGGTTTGAGAGGAACACCATGCAAAGATAACCAAATCTTTTGTTAGGAATTGCATGCAGAAAATATCAATTATATGTAGATAAATATTAAACACAAGAATAAAAATATAGAAATAATAATAGCGAAGAGACAATATTTAACATGGTTCACCCAATCTCAGGATACATCCACCAAACAGAGAGTCCAATATTATTATCTAGTAAATACAAAACTGATTACAACTAATAATCCCTTACAACTCAATACCATTGCAAAATGCTATAAAATTCTCTACAGAAAACCCTAACCCTTATCCTTTTAATCAAGACTTATGTCGGTTACAAAATTAGGGTTATAACATGTGAGCCAATAGAAAAACAACATCTGCTGCCCCTTTACCCCACCTTGGGGGTGCTGCCCCCAAACCCCCTTCGAAAAATATGGGGGGAAACTGTGTCGATAGAAGTAGGGAAAATTTAACCTCTGAGTCTGATTAGGATCCATATAACAACAATATTAGTATTCATGAGAATACTCTAAAAACACGCTTTGATGGAAATACACTCCTTTTGCGACCACTGACTAAGAGGCAAAGGAGTAGAAGAAACCCTGTTCTTTTCATATAAAGGATCCAAGATATCACCATCCTCTTCCAGATCATCAGGAACATTGACAAGACCAAAGTTCTCAATTTTCTCAACTGTTGTTAGTGAACGGATTTTGTCTTTCTTTAAATTGTATTGATTCTAAGCTCTGTTACCCCTTTGAAAGACAAAAGTTCAACTAAACAATTGGGCAAGTGTGACATACATCACTTCCCTCTGAATTTTAGATACGTACAACTCCCTCCATTAGTTATTCAGGGAATAATCTAACTAGATAAACTGATATGCTTTTAACCTGAAAGCACATAAGGATGCCTACTTCATTCTTAGTTGAGAGGCCAGGTAATATGTAAAATAATTCAGAATAACCTTCTACAAGATGCTTTACCGTGAATATCAGAAGAAATCAAAGCAAAGTTTAATAACACTAATTTCAACACTTCTTAAAAATAGACAAGAGAAGCAAAGTCTCTCTTCAACTAAAAATATTTCTAAACAACACGGAAAGAAGCTCCATACTAATATCAATATCCACCATCAGAAAGGTAATCACATACATTTTGATTAGACTAATATTTGCAAAGAAATACCACTCCACGGATTCAAACCCAAAAATTTTCCACCTCAAAATGCATATGATCTTATATATATATTTCATGCAACAAAGACATAACAATACACACATAAGTTCTTTCCAAGTTCAGATTCTGAAAGACTTGATCACTTCTTTCCAACAAAACCAAAACTTCTAAAATCTAAGCTTACTGTTCTAACCCCTTCTCTATCACTCTTCATCTAATTTATAGTAGCTTTTTAAAGAACAGAGGAGGTCTCCTTGAAAAATCGACCTCCTCTGAGACAGTTATAAAAACCAACAGAGTATTTAGGGAATAGATGTTTCAAAGTCATTGCAAGATTATGAAAAACATATAAAATAAAAACAAAGCATTAGCATTGTTGGGTGAATATTTTGTCACCATCATACTAATGACAAAATATATAATTCACACAACGCTATGCTGAGAAATTAATCTCTCCTCTCATCAAGGGGAGGTTCCCTATGAAATTTCTCCTCTAATTAATAAGAAATTAAATTTGTGGGTTGGTGTTGGGCATATAACTCTTCTTTTTCAGAGTTTATATATTCTCCCTTCACCTAGTTACAATTTCTCTACCTCTTCAGATACTTAAAGAAAAGAACTATTAATCTAATAAACTACCCCAAGAGTTACTATTAAGCAGCACAAAGTCTCCTTTAAGATAACACTAATTCACACCGATCGTTACAAATTAAACAATTAGAAACTTAGCTTAAAGCTCAAAGTCTTCAAGTATAGATTTCTAATCCATTAAACTACAAATAACCGCGACAATATAGAGCTTATCACAAGTTACTTAATTTATCAGCAGATTTCTCAAGTATGCTAAGAGCACAAAGTCTACTTTGCAAGATTTGAGAGCTCTCTAACCACGTAGCAATATCTTAAAGATCAAAGAAGTAAAGATAAAATATATTCAATTGACATAGGAACATTAAATTATATAAATGATTTTCTTGATACAACACAAAGTTTGTGATCAACAAAACTATTTTCTTTATTCGTTTGATAGGATTTTCACCACAAAAAGCCCAAAGTCTTAGTTGGGATAAAAAATCTGTAGAGTTTTGCTAAGCATGAAAAAGATGAGATATTTACAAAAAAGGTCCTCCTTATATAGGAAAACAAGTTGAGAAAAAGGTGGGCACAGTTGACTTATTCAACTGCACAGTCCCATTTTACTATAGCTACTACATAAAGAAAATGTGCAGCTGCACAAAAATTGACAACATTTATCGGTGCAGCCGCATGAAGAAAGGATGCCAGGAGGGTGAACTTCATTCTTGATTCTCTTCTTCATTGGATTTCTGGAAATCTTTGAATTTAGCAAGGATGGCTTTCATTTTTGCTTCGTTCGGCATCAAGGTAGAACTTGTGATGATTTGGACGCGGGACATTGCATCTTGAATCTTCACCTGTTTCTTCTTAATGTCCTTCAGCATGGATGCGAGGACTTCAAAGCCGACCTGAATTTCTAATAGTTTATCAAATGTATCAAGAGATAAATCTTGTCCTGTGCATTGATCCATCAAAGAAAGGAATTCTCGCGTGACATCTTTAGTAGTGACGAGATTTTGATCACCATCATATAAATAGCAAGGGAGATCACCAACTTTGGCAAAAATAAGGTCAACCTCGTAATCACCTTCTTTCTTCTCCCGGTCCAGCTCTGCAATCATTAACTTCATTGTCTTTTTCTTATGAGACAATAAAGACAAGATCTGAATGTACTTCTCCCTTGTGGGAATTACCTTATTCTCAACCAGGACATCTATCCTGACGTCCTCCATTTTGCTCCACAAGGTAGTACTTTTCACAACCCCCTCAATCTCCTATGATAAAGAGGTTTTGAGTCCTTGCATCTGACTTTGGATTACTTCATAACCAGACAATAGTTCCACTGTTGAGCTTAGAAGATGAGAGCCTTCTGACCTTAGCCTTGAAATCCACTCATCCATCACTTGGCCTTTAGCTCCCACTTGTTCAATCTTCTTGAGAGCTTCAGTATCTATTGAGGATCCTATAGGCTCCATCTCTTGAGAAGATTGTGTGGCCTTTAGAAGAACGTTGGTGAGTTGTTCACACTTCTGCTTCAAGATATTTTTCTCATCCCTCTCCTGATCCAATCTTCTCAATAAAGAATTAAGGGCTGTTTGAGAATCTAATTTCACACTCTCATGTGTTTCCACCCTGAGCTCTACGACCTGCATGGTATAATCTTCAGATTGTATGTTGCCTTTGTCCTTGTCTGACGATGGCACCATAACTTTGGCATATTTTCTCTTGGAAGCTGGGTCTACTACCACCCGAGATAGCGTCTTTGGCTTTTTTGTTCCCTTAGGCTTTGGAGGAACTAAAAGTTCAAAGTCAAACTCATATGGGGATATCACCTATTTTTTCCTCTTAGGGGCCACTACTTCCATCCAAGGGGGTAGTTCTGGATTGGCTGATGGAGTAGTAGCTCCTTGCTGACTTGGAGTTGAAACTTCAGAAGCAGGTTGACTAGAACTTGGAGCAGTTGTGAGTGTTACTGATGGTGCTGATATCGAGGTATCTAGTGGAACATTTGTTGTTGCTACCTCTTTAGTTACAGATGGGAGAGTTGAGGGTGCCGTGAATGTAACTTCAGCACTTACCAATGGAGGAATTGTTGTGGTGGTGGTGGTAGTGACGGGTAAATCTACTGAAACCTGTTCTGCAAGTGCATCTTGCAAGGTTTCATTAAAATCCATCATTGTGGATTCAAAAGTAGATGAAGGGATATCATCTAAATTAGAGAAGTTGGTCTCTAACCAATGGTCTCTGATTGCATCATTCCCATACTTAGATTTCCATCTTCTTGAAAATCTTCATCCTCTTGGTCAGAGTCAGAGTCAGAGTCAATAGAATGGACGATTACCTGTGAGGTAATCGGGGCATCAACTTCAGCTGGATGTGATACTTCTTCTGCCTATACTTCCTCTTGTTGAGGAATTTCACCTTCTTCGACCTCCTTTCCCTTTCCAACTTTACTGGCAGGCGGTTGTTCTGGCTCCTTCGCCACTGCTTCCTGTGAGGCGGACGATGATTCACCCTTCTTTGACCCTTTAACTATAAATTTGATTTTGGGACCTTTACCCTTCGATTGTACCACAGGAGCTGAGGATAGTGCTTGTGAGTCTGCCCTGCTCTTTGTTCTTATTTCAGCTGTTGTTGTCTTGCCCAATGGGCCATCACTATTGTCGTCATCTCCTGAACTAGTGGGAAGCTGTTTCATCCTAAGATAATTTCTTAGCAACCAAGCATTGGTGTTTGCTAAGATAAGAGAGATCCTCTATGTAATAGATTTGCTTTCTTTCTTCGACCATTGCACAAGTGGAAGTGGGGAGTCAACAATCTTCTTCTCATAATAAATAGGGTCCACTATGTCATCTGTGTCTTCCATGGTCATTGGGATCTTAGCTAGATCCAAATTTTCAATTTTATCCAGAGTAAGGCGACTAAAATCCATTCTTCTTATATCCTCCTCATTCTGACAATCTGCCCAAACATCCTCAAACCTATAAAAATGAGTATAAGTCCTTTTGAGTTTGTTTTTTATACCACGAAAGTCAAAATCGGTTCGGGCCTTGAATCTTCTCATGGTATTCCACTGCATTTCTTCCTCCATATTTTTGGCCTTGGGATTGGTTAGCACTGAGTACCTACCCATCGATTCTGGGAATTTCAGCCCAGTCTTATGTGCTTGTGATTGTTTCTCATGCACACTAATCAGTTGTCTGCACATCTACATAAGGACGATTTTGTCTAAAGGGAACCTTGGAAGGATGAAGGGCTCACCTGAGAAACATCCAATTTAGATATAGGTGAATGTGAGAAACTGCAAAAATACACACCCAAAATGAGACACCTTGCTGTAAGCGACCTTTGATATTCTCCTCTTCTGCAAGCCTTTATAAAAAATACACTTCCATACAGCAAAGAAGGCATCATTAACCCTCGTGTAATGATTACCTTGATTCTTGATAGTTAGTTGATCATAGTACTCCTAGACGGGCACTAATCTTCTGTCACCCTTGGTAGACAAGCTTGGATATTGCCTCATTGAAGGAGCTGCATAAACCAGGTACGAGGTCATGTAAAACTTTAGTGTCACCTTGACCTCCTTCAATTGAGCACAAAGCGCATCATTGATCTACTCTCCCCAATCAATTCTTGTGGCTCCCTTTCTGATTATATTTATGTAATAAGACATCCAGTTTTGAAAATAATGAGAGTCTTTTAACCCTTTCACTCTGGATAACATGGTGACCATGTCGTTATATTCCTCATTAAAATCACTCCCGTGGAAGGACTTAGGCCATCGTGTGGTGAGGGAACTTCTTGCAGCAGAGAGATAAATAGTATTGATCACCTTTTTGCATTTATCCTCATGTTTCTCGTAGTACTCTTGAGCACTCTCTTGAGAAATATCAGCTACTTGTTCAACTGATGAACCTTTGAAGACACTATTGAAGAATACACTATCTAGGGTCACGATGACATTATGATCTTCATCTTTTACTTGCCTTGTGCTTGGATCAAAATGATCAACTACTGCCATTACAAATTCAGGATCATGAGCCGCAACTGGGAAAGATGCATACTTATGCAACTTTGATTTGATTAAACTGGTTAGACGTGCAGGAGCCTTTTGAACCCGGTCAACAAATTCTTGCATATCAACATGCCCAATTTTGGTGTCTTTGATCTCCTTAATATTTGAGTCTACTGAACTCTCTGGGTACAGATTCAAGTACCTGTCATACTTGTATTTCATCTTTCTTGATGATGCTTTACTTGGAGAAGGTTCCAACTGACCTGAGGAAGACTCGGGCTTGTTGTGAGGGATCTTTGACATTTGTGATGACTGCATTCAACACTGATGATTAGCTATTCATCATTATCAAAAATCAATTTTTCTCAAACGGATCAAAAAACGGGACTCAAAACAGGCTTAGGAGTAAAACTGCCAAAAACAGCAGGTCGAGGAAAAAAGTCCGACCTGCTCTTTTGAAAACAAAAATTGCACATCAGACTTTAAAGTCCGAAATGAAATTAAAATAACTTAATCAACACGTTGGACTTTAAATTCCGATGTGCGATTATGGAAAGGATTATCAACACATCGGACTTTAAAGTCCGATGTGTCAATCTGGGGAAAAAAAGTAACACATCGGACTTTAAAGTCTGATGTACAGGGGAAAAACTTAAAACAAGCACATCGGACTTTAAAGTCTGATGTGTAACCTAGAAAATATTAAAGGCACATCGGACTTTAAAGTCCGAAGTGCCTATATGGGAAAAAACAACTGGTTGACATGTCAAGTTTTGAAACCCGACATGTCAACCTACTCCCCTCCGCATATCGGATTTTAAAGTCCGATATGCGAAGGTTAAGATCCCGCATATTGGACTTTAAAATCCGATATGTGGAGATACTTTTCTTCAGCTGCACACCGGACTTTAAAGTCCAGTATGTAGCTTTAGAAAGGGGACTTCGGAGGGCAATCAGGTTTTGAAGTCCGATTGTCCTCTGAAACAAGGAAGACAATCAGACTACAAAATCCGATTGCCTTCTGAAGGAGAAACCCAAAAAGAAAAACAAAAAGAAAAAAAAGGGAAGACAACCAAAACGCAAACCTCAAAAAGAAACCCAAAAAGATATAAGATAAAAATCCTACCTCGCAACAATGGAGATGCAAAAATCCAGCAATGGAACGATCTAAATCGAGTCGAGGCTAGCGAAATCCGAGGAGGGCGCGCAAGGGAGACGAAAGAAACAAATGGTAATGTAGAAATTAACAAAATAAACCAAAAAGAGGCTTTAAATAATAAAACCCTAATTAGCAATAAATGCGAAATTAAAGCCAACTCGCAGTGCATGTCAGACTTTAAGGTCCGACATGTAGGCTAGGAAAACTTGCACGTTGGACTTTAAAGTCTGACATGCACCCTTTGGACAAACCACCTGCAGTTCGGACTTTAAAGTCAGAACTGTAGGCAAGAAAACCCACAAATACACATCGGACTTTAAAGTCCGAAGTGTATTTAACAAAAAGAACCTTGCAGTTTGGACTTTAAAGTCCGAACTACAAATAAAACTGCAAACTTAAAGGAACAAGGAAAACAATAAAAATGGAAAGCAAGGAATGAAACGAACTAACCGACCAAGTCGATTAAGCTCTCCCAGAGACCATAAGGTACGAAACGAACTATTTTCGTAGGGTTGCCTCATGATTTTGGCCATGCTGAAATCAAGGACAACAAGCATCATGCTATGCCTCTTCTCCATCGTAATCCTCTCCTCCACTTTTCTGGGCATCGTGGGCGGTTGTAAGCTCCTGAATTATAGAGTGACTCAGATTTTTCATGGCATTGATCTTTGCTTTTGTAGCTTCTTTCTGCCATCTATGTTTCACCATTTTGTCGACATGCTTAGGTAACTGATCATTACCAATGAACATCATGGACTCAATTTGGGCGATTCACGTTATATCTTCGGGAGTGAAGTTGCCTTTGGCTTTAACTTTCTCCATGTACATCCTAAATGCCTTTATCGCGTCCTACGTGTTCAGCCCACAAAGTCTCAATTGCCAATCATGGTCTGGGTTAATCACTTTATTGTCATTGACCAAGCTACACTAAAGTTCTTGAAGCTCATAAACATAGGCCCTGACATCATAAATCACAGACTTGAATGTAATTACCTGCCATGCTATAGATTTCTTTAATACAAAAAGCTGGCACTCATCAGTTACCAATTTGATTGAATTTTCTGCTAAAAACTTTGCAGCTCCGTATTCCTCTATCTTGGTGAGCATGGGTAATACATTTTCCCATTTATGCTCTTCTTTTTCCCATGACACAATCTGATTCTGAATCTCCGCAGTGAGGTTTGCATCTCATCGCATAGCTTCCTGGAGCTTGTAATATATTTTTCACCATCTCTAATCACTCCTTCAATCCATTTCTCTATGACCCCTACGATGCTCTTAGCTCGCTGAACTTGATTCATTAGTTTCTTGTTCTCTGGTGAAGTGGGGTCAAAATTTTCTGAAGCATGCGATATGGGAAGTGCTCCAAAACAACCTATGCTATCAATGAACTGAGCTAGAATCTTGATATGTCGTTTCAGTTCTCTTTTCTCCTGTCCATTTTTTTTTACCTGGTGAGCATCTTCTTAGCCGATACTTGTAAAAGGTGGTTATCAGAATCCCTGCTCATGTTCTCGAGATCCACTTTGGTGACCTTAAAATCCTCTACATTTACTTCCTTATTCTCATCTTTGGGCTTATAGAAAGCAATTTCGGCAACCCACCTCCCAGTCTTTTCGTCAGCATCCAATCTGGTAGTTATTTTGAACTTCTTCTGTTTGGGACCCTTCTCCGTGTATTTGACCATCATGTCTTGAATTGGGATAGTCACTGGAATGAGGCTCTATTTCTTGCTTACTGAAGTGGTTAGCCATTTAGGAGTTGCACTTGAACTAGCTGTTCCTTCGGTCACTTTAGGTGGCAACGTCATGGCTACAGTGATCGCATGAGAATCCATGGTGTTGACAATGTTGCTATCAAGGTCCTCGACTTTGAAAATTTGAGTATCAAGGATCTTGTCTTTTACCTTTGTGTCTTTGACTTGGTCCATTTTCTTCTGCGCAGCACTCTGTGACCTTGTATATCGAGGAGCAGAAAAGTCCAGAGCCAGATTAGGCTTGTGCTTGGTGTGAGATGACTTCTTATTTTTACATGCATGAACAGGCATAGAAGTGGGGTTAGAAAAACGTTTTGGGGGATGTAGAGAAACCTCACTATCTCTTGCAGGGTCAATCTTGATGCCTATTTTCATTGCTCTTCTCTTATTAACCCAATCTGTTGTTCTTTCCAAGACTCTCTTTGTTTTAAGCTGTATATCATCCTCTTCTTCCACATCCCAATTAATGCAGGACGTTTCGGGTTCAACTCGATCTAGATATCTAGGTTCAAAGTGCTCTAGATAATCCTCTTTGATCCCACTATATCAAGTTTCACCTGTAGTGAAACTACCTGTTCCAGAACCATTCTCATATTTTCTCTTTTGAACACTTCAAGCTCATCACCACAATCTTCGCAAAAGTCCTCCAAGTGTGGCATTGGAAGATGCGGCATCAAACCAAGACTCTGTGAGAAACCTTTATTATCAAAACCCTTCCTTTCATGATACAATGAAAAATTGAAATTCTTCAAGTCAGCTCCTATGCTCAACGCATCTGACATTGAACTGCAAGATAAAATGCCCAATTGAATAGGAAAATGATCCTCCCATTTATCTCTGGGTTGAGCTTTCTTAATTACGGTAGACAACTGCCTACAGATCTCAACAAGGACAAAACAATCTGAACAAAAATGAGGAAGTCTGAAAGGCTTTTCTTCAAAACCACCTACCCTTATATAACAGAAATGAGAAAACTGAACAAAGAAACTACCATATCTTTTCACTAATGCCTAGGCAACTTCAAACATCCTCTTATTTTTCATGTTCTTTAACTCATAACACAAATCTCCCAGGAAAGCACTATGTACTCTCCTAAAATCTTGTAATGAATTATCTTTTTGCAACATGGGGTAAAAGTTATACACAGAAATATCTCCCTCAGCAAGTTGCCTAGGTATTCCCACTATTTCTTTAACACATGCCAGGCAATATATCAAATACGAGGACATAAATAAATTTTGCTTGAACTTCTTCGCCATGCTCAGCTATTCCCTCATGGAGTTAGCAATAAGCTCCGCCCAGTCAAGATACTGCTTTCCTTCCAACACCAGTTGCACATAACAGTAAATCCAATCATCGAAGCTGTAGGCCTCAGACGAACCTCTAACTCAGTGTAACAGTAACATAACATCATGGATGCGAGGAAGCATGTGATTCTTGTTGGGATACTTAGGTAACTTGGAGCCACCCCTTTGAGGAACTTTCAACCAATGCTTCGCTATATTATTCCGGTGTCCAGTTTTATCTACATTGAACTCAGTGATTGATTGGGTGGGAGAAAAATTTGAGAACTGATAATCAGGCAATTTGAAAACAGAGGAAATAACTTCCCTGTTAATCGCGAGGAGGGTTTCACCATTATCTCTCTTGATAGTTTCAAAAATAGGATCATACCTCGCAATGCACTCCATAACTAATTATGGGCAAGGGATAGCAGGAGGAAAGGCTGCCGCTTCTACGAGACCACTACTTAGAATTTCTAAACCAAATGAACCGTCAATTCCTTTAAACACCCTTTCCTTCTAAACTTCCAAATTTTCTCCTTTCAGGTTTGTATCACTGACAATGGGCTCTGTGCAAGCAAGACTGAAATTTTTTTCGAAAAGGTGCAAAGTGGACTTCATAATTCATAAACAACAACCCTTATTCTTCCCAGCAAATTTTATTACGAGAGAGAGAAAAGCAGCTAAAAATCACTGGATAAGATAGGAAACAAAACTCACCTTCACAGTTGAGACCAATCGAATGACTACCAGCAAACAAACCTTCTATCAAACACTCCGCAACAATGAAGAACAAGTTTCAGAAATCAATCACTTCATACCTTATAGAAAAAGAGGTGATACAAACTTATTACGTGCATTAATTCCTATCGTCAACTCAAATGTGCCGAGCATTGGGATTTGACATCACTCGTGTGTATTGAATGCATGGTGGTGCTTTCAGGGTAACCGCCAACTCCCAAAAATGATTACTTGCCTTAAAAAATCGGCCAGTTGACGTCACCCGAGATATGATTCAATCTTCATCATACTTAGCAATAAATGCACCATCATGTCTTTTAGTCCATGGGACCCACCTGATTAGAACACGCACGAACAATTTGAACTGACTTCATGAGGGTTCAGGTAATTCAAAGCGTACGTTGCACCAAGTAAAATCTCTTTGAAAAGATTAACTCTATTAGGTTTCGTTGGTCTTTTGAACTTCATTGAACATGTTGAACACAACTGAACTGTTTGAACTAGGTTCAAAGGGTTCACAGCCTGGAGGAAGAGAAAATGAAACATCACCCGCGACTGTGAAGTATAACTACTGCAAAAAACTTGAGTGAATGTTAGCCTGAAAACATCTTAGACATAACTTAGAACCTGGGGTACCTAAATGAACATTATGAACTCTTTTCAAAATGGTTCAAGGGGTTCATGAGGTTCAAACTGACCATTGAAACTTGACACTACGGAATAAGAGACAATTTACCAGCGAATTAAGGATTGAACCAAGGAATTTCTGAAAAGATAAAGACTCAAATAAAATTTTGCTAAGGCGGCTTACTCTTGTTATGAGGGATGAATGACAGGATAACAACTGTCAAGCGACAATAATCAAGTTTCCTTATATCATGCTCGGACCTACAATCAACCCAAACATCTTCGATCCGATGAACATGCACATATGCCTTCTTCAATTTGTTTCTCATACTGCTATAGTCAAAGTCCTTTCTGGCTTTGAAAAATCTCATAGTGACTCTTCTCATCTCATCCTCCATGGCTCTGGCCTTGAAAATAGAATTGATGGAATATCTTCCAATGGAGATAGAGAATTTCAAACCTGTCTTATGAGAACCAGATTGGGACTCATGTACTGCATTCATCTGATGAGCAAGCTCCATTAGCACAGTCTTGTCAAAAGGATATCTAGGGATCATGAAGGGCTCACCATTGAAACATCCAACCCTAATATAGGTGAAGGTTGGAAACTGAAGAAACATGCATCCATATTGATTGACAACTTCCCATGCGTGATCAGACACCCTCTTATTATATAGGTTTTTATCCATCATAACTGTATAATAACCAAAAAAGGCATCACTGACTCTTTGAAAATGACTATGACTTTCTTTCAAGACCAACTAAGTATAGTATTCATGTACCTCAACTTGCCTTCTGTCACCAGTAGTAGTTAAGCTAGGAAAGTGTCTCATTGAAGCCGCAATGTACACCAAGTAAGAAGTCATGTAGAGCTTGAGAGTAATGGGAACCTTGGTGAGTTGTTCACAAATGGTGCATCACTGATTTGCTTTCCCCAAAATATCTTCTCTTTATTCTGTCTGATCACATGAATGTATTGATACATCCACTTATAGAAAGTATTATAAGTAGGAAGTCCTTTAACTCTACTTAAAAGAGTTATCAAATCATTGACTTCTTCAATGAAGTCACACCTGTGAAGAGTTTCTGACCATCTTGCAATAGTTGGCGTTGGAGTTTTAAGCCAATTGTTATTCATATTACGCCTACACTTGTCAGAATTCCTATCAAAGTAGGCGACAACTATATGCATAGTGATATCTGAACGTTTTTCTATATTTCTAGACATTTGAACATTGAATCAAAGAACTATTCATCAAGCCTGATTAACTTCTTTCTAGATTCATCTTTCACGCTTCTGCTTTCAGGATCAAAATAATTCGCCACTACCATCAAAAACTCAAGATCTAGTGCTGACTTGGGAATAGTTGCAACTAAGTGTATACCACTATTGAAAACTGCTTCCATATCCCGATATGAAGGTGGTTTCTTGATTCTTTTGAGAAATTCTTCTAGGTCAACATGACCTATCTCCTTGTCTCTAATATGATCAATATTAAAAGTAACTAAAGAAGAAGGAAAAACCGGAGCAGGTCTTGCTTCTTGAATTTCATCCCTCTTTTGTTTGGAGATACATCTGTCATTATTATGATAACAATACCGAGAGAAAGAGAAATTCATTAGTATCAACATAATACACTTGATCAATTCATTTTTGTTCATATGATTTGAACAAACTTTGGCAATAGTAAATTTGAGATAATTAGGTTTTCCAAAAACCTATTTTTAAATAACTTAATATTTCCAAAGTAAATGGAATGAAAAATTACCATTTACGTGTGTGCAAATAAATGAATTTCAAATAAAAATATTTGAAAAATTTCATTTATAAAAGTGTAGAAAAATGAAAGTAATTAAAATTTATTTAAACTGGAAAAAATCCCCAAAAACAAAGTGTAACTCAGACCCATAGATCTGAAATACACATATTAAAAAAAGCACCAAAGTGTTGGTCAGGTCTATAGACTCGTCATACACTTAAAACATGACATAAATATCATATAACACACTGCACTTAAAACATTTTGAAGTGGTGTTGAGCGGGGTCATAGACCTGACATACACCACTTCATGGTGTATGGCGGGCCTATGACCGCGCCAAACACCACAAGAGTATTGAAAGTAAACTAGGGCACAACAGGGTGTTGGTCGAGGTCTCCGACTCATCATACACCATGCCGTGGTGTATGGAGGGCATAAGGCCTTGCCAACACCACAATAAAGACTAAGATATAAAAACAATGTGGCAGGTCCACGACCCGCCACACACCACACTATAGTGTGTGACAGGTCATCGACCCTCCACAACTCCACAGTAAAAAATACAATATGTAGGTAAAACTTGGTGCAGTGGCGAGGTCGCAGACTTGCCACAAACCAATCAATGGTGCGTGGTAGGCCTATAACCTCGTCACGACACTATATTGATATAAATCGATGAATCAAAACAAAAACCTGACTCGGATCAAAGACCTGATCGGGTGAAAAGCTATGAAAACGATTTAATAAACATATATATTCATGAAAAGAGTAAAACGAAAAGTGTTATAAAAACCCTAAATCAAAGGGAAGAAATTCAGACCCGGAAATGGAAGTTAAGAATCCTTCTCCTTCCAGCCACAAATTCGATCTTAGAGATATTAAAATGAAGATTAAGAAGATAAATACGTCTTCAAATGAAGATAAAAGATTCCTAAACCAACTCTTTAAAAATCCCACAAATAAATCAAAGTGTATTAAATACTTGTGCAATTCGGGTTTATAAACCTGAATTGCACCTATGAAGTGTAATTCAGGTCTATAGACCCGAATTGAGCCTAAAAGGTGAAATTAGCCAAAAGAGGTGTAAATTGGGTCTACAGACCCAAATTACTCCTAAATTGTGAAACTTAGTGTAAATCGGGTTTACAGACCCGAATCACACCTAGACTTCACAAAAAGCGAAAAAGGGGTAAAACAATAAAAAACACGTTTTCAACTACACAAAACATCTCAAAAAGTGAACCATAGAGCAGGAAAAACCATAAATGAGTAAAATTTTGTGGGGTACCCTCATTTTTGCTAACACTAAAAAACGAGGATAACACAACATGAAATAAAATTTCACTAAAATCATCTCCCTCTATTTAGGAGTAGGCCTTAGCCACTAGTGTAACTTTGTACCATTATAATTGATTGTTAGCACCAAATTTATTTTTAAATACCTACTTGCAATTAATGGGTTTTCTTTCTTTGGGAAAAATTACAAGATCTGAGGTGTAATGACTATCCAAGGTTATCATTTGCTCCCGCATGGTCAATGCCCAAGACTGACTTTCTTTCAAAGATAAAGCCTCCCTAAAATATCTAGGCTCATTGTCAGTACTCAACAAAGAAAATACGTAAAACAAAATTTGTGAGCTATACTTGTCAACAAGATTCCATTATCTTATGTACCTACTCAAGGCAAGAGTAATGGACTCCACTTGTTGTTGTTGTTGTTGTTGTTGTTCCTCTATGTGCTCATCATGCACAACATTTGAACTTTCTAAACCCTATTCTTCTTCTCCATCCTTTAATACATTTGATTGTTCTTCCACATGTTCATCTTACTGACTTCTCTATCTTTGTTTCAAAATGTACTAGATTTTTGTCTTATCTTTCTCATTTGGTTGTTCTTCACCTGAATAATTTCTAAACTCCTTGAAAATCACATCTCTAGAGAAAAGATCATTTTATGAGCTAGAGGATTCCAAAACTTTATAACATTTTACATTCTCATTGTAAATAATGAAGATACATTTATACACTTTTTAATGTAGTTTAGATTGTTGCTCTTAAGGAACATGAACAAAAGCTTCACAACCAAAGACCCTTATGTGCGGAATAGAAGGCTTTCTATCTATCAACACTTCATAAGAAGTTTAATCAACAAGACCTAAATAAGGAGATCTATTAATCAAATAACATTCAATACTCACCAAATTTTCCCAAATATTGATCTTAGCACAACTCAACATGCTCCTTTCTCTTTTTATCAAGGTTTAGTTCATTATTTAGCTTATGTTTTTAGGAAGTATATGGAGTAGTCTTTTGACAAACAATACTTGCATGCTTATAAAACATAAAATTCCTTGAAGAACACACAAATATACTAAGTGGAGCGGGGGCGAGGGGGGAGGGGGTGTTGAGTGAATCAATATATTAATAAATTTTTATCCTTTTAAATCTTGATTAGATATAATAGTAATGATTTTTAAAACTTAATGAACACATATGTAAGATTTAGAAAATAAGAAATCTAAGAACACAAAATTTATGTGGAAACCCTAATGGAAAAAACCATGACAATAAATGCTTGTATATGTATATCTTCTCTTACAATGTTTGTAGGCACCAACCTACTAGAGGCACCAACCCCAAACTTAGTTTGTAACCACCAATTCTCACTTCTAAATTTGTAGGCACCAACCTACTAGAGGCTCCAATCCCTAAATATGAAACACCAACTTCACCAAAATGAAACACCAACCTCAATACAAAATTTTGCTATAATTTGCTTCCACAAATCTATCAAAACTTGATCATAAATCTACTCTAAGATGATCACTATGTCCCTTTAACTCTTGCTATCACTTTCTCATATATTCCTCCTAAAATTTGACATGTTATTCTCACTAACCACCTTCTTAAAATGAGATGTATATATATATTGATTATCTTAAAAAACACATACACAACACATACTTCTTACAATGAATTACATCTCCCTTTTATATCTTTCATATGCCCTTTCATAAAAAGGTTGTGACTTTTAAACAACCATAAATGATTCCGTCTCTTCTTAAAATTAACTTTTAAATCAAATCTTTTTCTCTTAAACATGATCACACCTTTCAAGAGAACCTATATATGATCATTAATCAACCTCTTTTCAGTTTATAGTATCGTTGCATTATATTATTATTTATAATTAACAAAACATTGCTTTCTTTCAATTCATACCTCTCCATTTGTCATTAATCACATCTCTTTATTTTACTTGCTTTTTCTATTGTTTATTGTAAACAATAATCTTTATAATGTTGCACGTTAAACTTTCCCTTTGTGAATTGTTGCACCTTTATAAACTCTTTTAATATATTTTATTAACATTCATATCTTTCCATAATGATAATTACTAACTCCCATTCATAAAATTTCTATTAATCAGTCACACCTAAAATTTCTATTAATCAGTCACACCTTTTACTAATCTTGTTGCTTGCTTAGTTTGTGATTAGTTCTTCGTTGGTTCTAAGAATATCACACAATACTTTGTGTATGGTTGTTGTATATGATAATATGCTCATAAGCGCTAATTACCATCTAATATTGACCAAATCCTTTGATCACTGTAATCTAAGTTTGCATGTATGGAGATCAATCATATTTTGTGACATCAATGAAAATATCTCAACATTCCCTGTAACAATATTCACCTAAGTGAAGAATTCAAATTTTGCATGCATACTTGATAAATCTAGGTGTATCTTGAAACATCATCAATGCAAGTAGCATAATAACAAGACTTATCAAAATAGAACATTCACTATCCCAAACATATTTAAATGAATGATCTCTAATAACCTCTTAGCCTAATTAGTTCCACTAGGAAATGGCGACCTATTCTATTTACCAATCACAAAATGTTTGTAGAAATCATTTTTCAGCAGCAAAATAATCAAAAATACCATCACCCAATTTTTTATTCAAAATGGTTCTAAGACCTTTCTCACTTATGTGATCCAATCTTTTATGTCACAACATACATGTATTTTTTATTACTAGTTACATTGACAATGTTACAAAAAGTAGATGCATTAAGCCTAAACAAAGTCCCTATCCAAGATTCTTTAGCAATCACTAAACTCCCTCTTACCAACCCGCAACTATAATTGTCGAATATCACATGCATTCTAGAATCATTCAACTTAAATAGTATAAGTAAATTTCTCAAAAATCTTGGAATATGAAAAACAATATCAAATGTTTTAACCCTTCCATCACTAAAACACAACTTTACCTTTCCATTATTGACAATCTTCTTCATACTATTATCACTAGGGAAAACATCTCCCCTATCATTTTTTGAGTGTGTAGAAAATCACTCCTTCTGAGGAGTCATATAGTAGGAGCCATCTGAATCAATAATACAAATAACACTAATAATAGTGTTATCTGAAATAAATAAATCATCAATCGAAATCACCACCATCAGAGAAATTTTTCATAGATGAATTTGCACTCTTTTTCTTGTTCTTGCATTCCTTCACATGTCCTCTTCTTCCATAGTTTCAATCTTCACTTTGCTCTTATCCTAGGGTCTAAAAACATCTTTTTGACTTATCATTCTTTTCATCCCCTTTAGGCTCTCTCTCTTTGAACCTACCTCACATGCAAGGCATCTTGGGAGCTACTATTCACAGTCTTTTTGCTCATTTCTTCTCGAAAAAGTATAACGACTATGTTATCCATCTTTGACTTTGCCTTATCACTACTTATGGCAACAATTAGATTGTTTTCAAGATTTGGAAAAGAGAAAAAAAAAAAAACATTTATTTTCATCTTCTAACTTAACATCTACTTATGTAAGTTGACTTATAATCAAATTAAAAGAATTCAAATGTTTTGCAATGGAATCACCATCCTTTTAAAGAATATAAACATTTTTTGAGATATAAATTGTTAGAAAAGCTTTTGGTTTGGTAGATTTCACCTATCATCTTCTACAACTTGTATGCAATGTCTTTTGTGGAGACGTTCAAGTTGATGGAATTTGCAAGACATAACCAAATGATTCCCCATGTCTTCGTGTCCAAATTCTTCCAATCTTCAACCATTATTATAGATGGCTTTGTTTCTTGTGAAATTGACAACCATTGATGTCTCTCTTCAATGAGATCCATATTTAATTTCCACATCTTGTGGCTAGTACCATTGAACTTTTCAATATCTTGACGAGATATAGTGGGTATCGTATACAATATTTTTCACAAATCTACAAAAAATACACAATGCAAAAGTTCTCACTATAACAAAAAATCCTTCAACAGTAACATAACCGTTAGCTTTGATACCAAATGTTAAGAACATGGTGAACAGATTGCAATATTAACTTAAACAAAGTTTTTGCAATTATGAAAACAAAGATTACCCAAATAGATAATGTGATTGCATATTCAACATAAAATAATAAACACAATAATACCAAAGATAACACAGATTTATGTGGAGAAACCCTTTTAAGAAAAAAATCCACATGAGAAAGGAGACAATAATATTATCAAGCTTCAACAAGATGTACATAACAATACTCTTCATTGCTATTCTCTAAACAATTTGCAACACTTGGATACCTACAAATGAATATGATACTACTATCCCAAGAATCCAATTGTAAAGATTTGTGGGAGGCAAAACTACTGTGGAATCTTAAAACAACAAGCTAAAACCACATGAAAGACCCACTCCTCCCTTAGTGGACAATCCATAAACATATTAAAAGTAAATTAATGTTCATATGGCCTTTCACATGGGCACCTAACCCACAACTAGTCACAATTAGTCAATCCCAAGTGCTCTACACTCCAACGACTTTGAAGGGTCACTTCTAGAACAGGCAAACCTGGGCACCCAATTCTAGGTAGCATGCAAATGACTTTTGTTAACAAACAAGCATGGAATTATAGGTACCCCCTATTGAAAAGATAGATGCCTGGATGGAAGATTCCCCCATAATGCTCTATAATTGTCACCGACAAGTGCCCACCTCAGTGGGATGAAATTACAATTTTCCAAAGGAAAAATATATGAAATATTTTATCTCTCACGTCCCCTAGAACACTTTCCAAAGAACATAGAGACACACGAAAATGACTTAGGAATGCAAAGTTAATGTCACCTATCCTAACACACTTATATGAAGAACATCCTTCTAAAAATTGAATAAGACATATCAAATGAGTGTTCAACTTTTAATCTTCAAATGAAATGATTTAATTCTAGTAGAAAATATCATTAATTTTGAAACTTCATCTTTGATAAGGTTTGATGTTCTATCTTTGAACTCCTTTCTCTCAACAATATACACTATTAATTTTTACTTTTAAAACTAAATCATTTGAAATGTAATTATATCCCTAATCTATAAAAGTAACATATTCAATAAGCTTATCGTAGTAATGCAGACCTCCATAACTTCCCATTATAAGAAAATAAGCTTGAATAATTGATATGTTAAATTACTAAATTCTGAAAATAAAAAATCTCTTCCTACAAACTAAAATAATAAGTTTCATACCTAAAAATAGGTCTCTTAAATAGGATCTACAACTACAGATCTTCATATTGCTTGGCATACCTTAATACATCTTAAATTGTGTTGGTAATTCTAACTATATTTATAAACCTAAAAAGTGAGCGGTTTCTTTTCTTTGATCTCATATGCCTAGGGTTTGCGGGGCAGTATTCCCTCTTTTCAGAGAATCATTACCTCTTTAGAGGTCCCTATAACAGGCATTCATCTCTAATGGAGGTATTAGTAATCTATTTACATATGTTAGGTTTACTTTCAAAACATGCCCACCGACTACCATAAATCTTGCACATCAATCTTAGTGAGGTTCATCACAGATCATCAGCAATTTGTAAATGCTGATTGCATGGGAGCCCCACAAACCCTAAGTCCTAATAATGACATGAAAAGGACACAGAAAAGTAGGGATCAGAGGTCCCCTTTTTGAAATTCCAAAGGAAAAACAAGAAAGCAGAGCTTTAGAAGTAAAGGAAAAATGATCAGAGCTTTGGAAAGAATAGTAAAGGAAATAAATGTGAGAGATTTTATAGTTGGACATTGCATTTCACATGAACCTTCTATGATCCACATTGAGGTGAGTGCCTGCATATTATTTGCAAATGTAAGGCTTAGGTAAAGGAAATCACAACAATAACTAACAAGGAAAGAAATAATCCTCAAAAGAGAATGCAATCAAAAGGATAAATACGATTAAATTTAGAAGATTTGTTCATAAGAGCAAATTATTGCTTCAATTATTCAAATACAGGTATAGGCATTAAATATATCTACTCCCAAGACTCTGATTTATTATCTGTCGGCTTATATAACTCTAGGGCTCCTAAAGTCTATGTGGTCAGGCTGCCATCAGTTTTAAGATTCTCTTTTTACAAGGGAAAGATTTAGTTGTGAGAATCCATGGCCCTAGTATCTGCTAGATGGCCAACTTTGATTTTAATAGGGTTTTTGATACTTAATATTCAGTCAGTTGCTGCAATCAAACCACTGGTACCAGCTCTTCTAGTCTTTGGGGACTCCACCTGTGACCCAGGCAATAACAACTATATTCAGACAGCTCTCAAGAGTGATTTTCCTCCATATGGGAGGGACTTGGCTGATCATCAAGCTACAGGGCGCTTTTGCAATGGAAGACTGGGTATAGATTTTATTGGTATGAGCATACATATACTTAATATTTTGTTTAGGTTATGTACATTTAATTGAGCTGAACTACTTTTAATACTTTTTGGTTTGATTATGTTATTTTTTGTATCAACGATTCGGATCATTTTCTGTAATTCAGAGTTCTTGAAATTGTGATTAATATTTTTGAGTTTGATTGTGTATTTCTTCATTCAACCTTTCTAATCACTTTCTGTGATCCATCATAGAATAAATGAGAGATGAATCAGATTCTATGAGAGATGAATCAGAGTAAGAACTAGTATATGCATTTTTTTAAGGAGTGTACTTAATATTTTTTTTTCTTCTCTGTTTATGTGCTACTGAACTGGCTTTTATTTGCAGAACTAAGACATGCAAACATGCAGTGATCTCAATAGCGTTAGATTCAGGCCATTGTTTTGTTTTATGGAAATGGGTAACCCATTTGCAGAAGTAATATGTACTTGTTTAGTTTAGGCCAGTTGGGTAGTACTGAAATGGGTTTCTCTGCAGAATTGAGATATGCAATGAGGGGTAAATAGTATTGAGTTATCCCATTTGTGGGCTTCGAACTGGGTTTTAACTTGATGGAAAAAATATGTGATTTTTGTGACAAAGTGGTGTACTTCTGCATTTTGTTTCTGCCAGTTTTATGTTACTGAAATGGGGTTTCTTTGCAGCTGAGGGACTTGGCCTCAAGAAGACAATACCTCCATACTTGGATCCTCATCTCAGTCCTCATGACTTGGTGACTGGTGTGAGCTTTGCATCTGCTGGAACTGGATATGACAACATGACTGCATCTATTTTGGTAGTAAAAATTCATTGAATATGCATTCAAGAAAAGGTTTATCTGATACTTTCTACCATGAAAGACAGGGAATAGTATGCTAATTAATGATATTTGCATTTTTTTGCAGAATGTTATACCCCTGTGGAAAGAAATAGAGTATTTCAAGGAGTACCAATTCCGTTTGAAACAAATGTTTGGGGAAAAGATAGCATCAATCGTTATAAACAAAGCCCTATATCTTGTAAGTGTAGGGACCAATGATTTTATAGAGAATTACCTACAATTTCCCAACCGTAGGTTACGATTTAGTCCTTCAGAGTATGTGGACTTCATAGTTGGCATAGCAGGCAACTTCTTTGAGGTATGAAAATGGGACTATCAGTTTCATGGTTGTTTTGAGCTTAAAATGAATTGAATGCTATTAAAGCTTGTTTTCTTATAATGCCATTGATGGATCAGGAGCTTTACAGACTTGGGGCTAGAAGGATATCTGTGGCTAGCCTATCACCCATGGGCTGCTTGCCTATGTTAAGATCCATGAATTTATTTGAGCCTGGCCAATGCATGGAGGATTACAATGATATTGGACTCCAATATAATGCGAAACTCCAAACCACCATTGAAAACCTGAGACATAAGCTTCCAGGGCTTCTAATTTTGTTCAGTGATTCCTATCAACTTACTTATGAAGCTATATACAATCCTTCCAAATATGGTATAAAAGAACTCAAAACTTTTTTTATTGCTCTTTTCTATGTGGGTATTACAGTTTTATATTTTTCTTATGAATTTTTCATGTGGGTATGAAGGATTCGAGGAAGCAGAAAGAGCGTGCTGTGGATCAGGGACAATTGAATTGGGATACCTGTGCAATGAATTGATCCCATCTTGCAGTGATGCATCCACCTTTGTGTTTTGGGACTCTGTTCATCCAACTGAAAGATTTTATGAGATTGTTGCAAACAATATGCTCCAAAGTATTCGAAGGCTACCACTTTAATTACAGAATGGGAATTTTTGTCCTCGCCACAGAAGGTACTAGTCTGAACAGATGTAAATAGCGCTTCCAACTAAGTTGAGCTGTAAATTGACACGTTGGTCATTTGGGAAGACAGAAGTTTTTATTTCCCTTCACGTACCTGTAGAAGCTGATGGAAAGGCCATTTAAGTCGAAGTCATGGGGAATTTATTAGTCCGTCACTCAGGGATATACCTATAGCGAGCCCATAAGCCTATTAAACTTCTCTTTCAAAATAGTTTTAAACTATTTTATATTATCTTTAAGTGTCATAACTGATAAATCAATATCAAGTTTCTGTCTAAACTGATTAAGACTATTTTATATTTTCTTGATGTATTATATTTCATTTATTGTATTTCATTGTTGATTTGATATGTTGTTATTATCAATAATTATGAATGTTCTTTTAGAATTTTTTAAGTGTAAAATATTATGGAGAATTATTGGGGTGGGATGGTCGCTACTATTTTAATCTGGTTGGTAGTGATGTTTGTTATTTATCATACTGCTTTTTAAATTATATATGGAAAAAGTTGAAATGTTGGTGGTGATTAGGTGGTTTGGTAGGGATGTTTGTTATTTATCATACTGCTTTTTAAGTTATATATTGAAAAAGTTGAAACGTTGGTGGTGATTAGGTGGTTTGGTAGGGATGTTTGTTATTTATCATACTGCTTTTTAAGTTATATATTGAAAAAGTTGAAATGTTGGTGGTGATTAGGTGGTTCATTTTTTTTCCCTTTTTTAGAGAGGATTTAGATTCAGAATCATTTAGATGTCTACAATATGGACTTATCATTAAACCAAGTGTGGTGATTCAAATTTCTCAATTAATATATCGTATAACACATGATACATGTATTTCAAGATAAGAAGCGTACTCTAAACTTTGTCAAATGAATTTACACCTAACACATTTAAATGTTAGAGCTATCAGATTTCCACAATCCATATTATTGAACATATAAATGTCTTCTTTAAGCATTTATACATTTCAACAAGAATGATCTCAATTACATAAATATCTTTATCAGTCCCAATGCACAATAATCAACATTATGTAAAGCTTTTAATTGTTTTTAAAGAACTTTTAGCCTTGTAAACCACACTAGAGTGGGTGTACTTTAAGCTTGATATTACAATATTTTAAATGCTTTGGTTGCAGATGATAATTTAATGTTAAATATATCTCTTGTTATCTAGAGGGTGGAAGGAAGGACTAATGCCCATGGTTATTAACTATTTTTCTTTCTTACTTGCAATCAACTAGTTCAAACCATTTTTTTAAATTGAAGATCGTATATCAATTATATTAAATAAAAAAATACAAGTTCAAACCATTAGAAATATTAATATAATAACATGGTACACTGCAAAACAAAAAATTTTTTTATCATTATAAGAAAAAAAGTTATGGACACTAATTACCAAATGTACAAATGGTTATGGAAACTAATTACCAAATGTACTATATTTGTAAGATTCATGACAATTTGATTTTTATCCACCCAACCCATTAAAGACATTTTGTTTTAGTAAAGACAATGTAGGTTGGAGATCTATGGTTTGCTTGAGCATTGCCAATAAATGTTCTCCATGATCATATTGTCATATCGCTACACAATTATAGGTCGTTCCCAAGTCTATTCCTATGGTTTCTCCTTCACCCTCTAAAATGAATTTGGTTTGGATACAACCAAATTATGATCTTAATAAGAGAAATTTAACTACAATGAATTTATAAATTATGAGAATCATATAAAAAATGACGATTCTTAAAATTTAAGGTAGACATGTATGTTGTCCAAGTGATACCCAATCATTTCTTATGAGGATAAATGTGACTAATGATTGGTTATGTTTATATATTGATATAAAATATTCATTTTTTTTTGTAAAAATCTTGATCAATCAGTGATTGTAACTCTTAAATAATGAGCTTGTAAAGAGTCGAACCTAATAATTGCAATATGAGAACAATGCTTTTCATGGTTTCACGATATTAAGGGTGTGTTTGAACTTTTTATGGCTGAAGTCAAATAATTAAGAAGGGATTTGTCGTTTGTCCATAAGAAAACTATGTTCCTCGCTACATCTCAAGGGCTTGAGTTTTTTTAAGAACACTACACTGCATATATTTTAGCTATTAGTTGTTATATTTTTCGAAATGTAAAAAGTGGTTAGTAATTAAGAGGGCAACCTATTTATCCATTTTAAAAATATACAAGCTTTTTCAAGCTTGAACAAGGAGTTCTACTTCTAACTTGTTTGGAGTATATAAATAG
Source organism: Cryptomeria japonica (assembly GCF_030272615.1). Lineage (NCBI taxonomy): Eukaryota > Viridiplantae > Streptophyta > Pinopsida > Cupressales > Cupressaceae > Cryptomeria > Cryptomeria japonica. Next base: position 804,901,922 of record NC_081409.1, read on the forward strand.
AAGAGCCCATCAAAATGCACCATTTTTCATATAGACAATAATTATCAAGTGACAATCTATGAATAAAAAAAAGACCCCTACAAAATTGTTGTTAATGATGGTTGAAATCTCTTTTGATTTTAAATATGTATGAAATGACTACCCTAACTTTTCTTATGAGATGACTACCTTATTTCCCTTTTGTTAAAAATCTAATTTATTAAGTTATCCAACAAAATAATAATAATGATTACTTGATCATTCCTCCACAATCTTATGACCACAACATGAACTGATCAATCATTATTCAACCCAACCATCTCCAACACCATTCATTGCATATATGGAGATCTATTCCCATTAATCACGAGTTTAATCAAACCACCATATTTCTCTTGATTGATAGAGTGATGTTATTGTTTATCCATGAGAAGAAGATTGAGAAACATTGTATTATCACATGCCCTGCTTAATGAACTTTTGGAGAGATACAACCTTCTATTATCTCAAGATTCATATCGATCTTCCATTATCTCAATAGAATGTGTTTCAAATTTTGAATTGAAATGGTAAATGCAGAGGGAACAATTTCCGTCATAATTGAACATGATAAAACAATATAAACAATATTATTTATCCGGATGGATTGATTGCAATGATATCATCGGTTCGTATAGCCCATTCACTCCAATATAATGCAAAACTTCAAACCACCATTGAAAACCTGAGATAAAAGCTTCCAGGCCTTGTAATTGTGTACAGTGATACCTACATAGTTACTCAGGAAGCAGAACTCCATTTTTTTCATCTTTTGTATGCGGGTTTTACAGTTTTGCACTTCTTATGTATTTTACAAATGTGGGTATTAAGGATTTGAGGAAGTATCAAAAGCTTGCTGTAGATCCGGGACAATTGAATTGGGATATCTGTATAACAAATTGAAACCATCTTGCAGGGATGCATCCACCTTTCTGTTTTGGGATTCTGTAGATTTTGTGAGATTATTGCAAATGATCTGTGTCAAAATATTTCAAGACTAGTTTAGTTACACAATGAAGATTTTTGAGCTTGTCGCAGGAGATAACGGTTGATTAACCTGTCCCTAACACGCTGTACAAAAAATCTGTTTTAGAGACAGAATAGAGACAACCAGTCAACCAGTCTGGACAGTGTGAATGGTGCTTTCAACCAAGTTTAGCCTAGCTGTAAATTGCCACGTTGGTCATTTGGGAAGACACAATCATTAAAGGTTTTACTTCCCTTCCTGTACTTATGGAACGGCGTTTAAGTCGAAGTTATGTGGAATTCATTAGACCTGCCATGCACCGCAGAATGCACAGTTTGGCCCTGCACGGAAGGCTTTATATTTTCTTTTAAGTATCATAATTTCCTTGCATTTATTTAGATTATTTTTTGTACTTTATTATTGATATGTTATTATTATGAGTACTTTAAAATGTTTTTAATTTCTTAGGTTCAGAATTGCTTAAAGTGGTACTAAATACTTTACTTGAATTTATATCTAATATATTTAAATATATTTTCTTGTGTCTTTTCAACAAGAATGACTTTAAATTCACAAATATCTTTGTTGATCTTTGTGTACAATAATCAACATTATATAAAATTATAGTCTTTCAATTAAGCTTCACTATTCATTTATAAAAACTTTTAGATTTACAAATTACTTAGGAGTGTATTAAGTCTAAAAATAATTTGATTCTAAAATAATTTAAATATCCCAGTCCTGAAAAATAATGAATAATATTAATACATCTCTTGTTACATAAAAGGTGAAAAGGATTAATGACCACAATTATTAATTATTTTTCTATTTTACTTGTTGTCAACTACCTCAAACCATTAAAAAAATCAAAATAATAATATTGTTAGTAAACATGGGGATGGCACAATATAAAACAATTTTTTTTTATCATTATAAGTAAAAGAGCAATTAAAACTAATTATCAAATTTACTACATTTATAGGATTCATGATAGTTTGATTTTTAACAATGTCCTCTTGAGATATTTTGTTTCCCAATGATGAAGATATGTAGTTGTTTGATTATTGGCAATTGTTTCCCCATGGTTATATTGTCATACTCCTACACGATTGTAGGTTGTTCCCGAGTGTATTTCTATGGTTTCTCCTTCACACTTTGAAATGGATCTAGCCTTGGTTGCAACCAACTTATGATCTTAAAAACAAAAAATTAACTACAATGAATTTAAAAGGTATCTTGCTCATATAAAAAATGATCATCCTTGAAATTTAAGGTGCACATATATGTTCTCCAATCACTACCCTTGATTATTTTTTATAATGACAAAAGTGATTAACGATTGATCATGCTTTTATATTATAACAAGTATTCAATTTTTTTATACTAGAAAATATTGATCAATTAGTGATTGCAACTATTGAATAACAAGGTTTTAAAGAATGGAAACTAGCAATAACAATGTCAAAACAATGCTTTCCATGGTTTGATGATATTAAGGACGTGAACTTTATATGGCTGAAGTTGAATAATCGAGAAGGATTTTGTTGTGTTTCCATAAGACAACCATACATCTTAGTGTTATCAAGAGTTCAATTTTTTGAAGCGAAATTCATGTCTATATTTTGCATTTAAAAGAAAATATAAAATAAATATTAGTTAGATTAATAATTAATTATATTTTTCAATCATAAAAGTGGTTAGCAATTCATAGGGAAGCCTTTTTATCCATTTAAAAAATATACAAGCCTTTTCAAGCTTCAACAAGTTCTACTTTTGACATGGATGCACTGTATGAGTAGAATAGCCTAGCCCATCAATTTAGTCAACGGAACTTTCCTACAATCTTTAATGAAAAGAGAAGAATCCTTGCAAAGGAATCCCATTCACCACATTGAATCAATGGGTAAATACATGTGATAACTTGTAAAAGTCACAAATAAGGCAATAGAGACAAGTCTATTGAAGAAGTTAACCAAATAAAAAATAAGACAACCATTAATTACTAGGAGAAAGTAAGTAAGAAGACATTTAAATTCTATAAGCACAAAGGAGGATTATGATAGCTCATAAGAAAGAGGGTGGGCATAAATAAGTTAGATGGTCCAATCAAGAGGATCAAAGAATAGAAGAAGCAATATGGCAACAATGAGGAGATTATGGAGGAATCCTTGACTCTCAAAATTCAAAATCTTCAATAATATTGGGACCTTCGGAAGGTGAAATCCCTATTGTTTGATATGTTCAATAGGTATAAAGCATCTTGGTTTCTCTTTTTGTTGATTGGCTAATCTCCCATTGAGGTTTTAATGGTTAGTTCTTTATTTTTATTTGACCCATGTTTGTTTAAAGGCCAAGTCTAATGTTTGTTCTAACTATACATTTACTATTCTATCTTTGATACTTTATTTAAGGTTGTGAGACCCTTAAAAACCTTTTCCTTTATCTTTTATAAAAAAGATAAAAATCACTAAAAAATATTTTATATGTCATTTTATAATTTGTAGTTCAAAATTTATTGAATTTTACACCAAATCCAAATAAAAATTTAGTTTTCTTATAGATGACACATTGAATGCTATATATTTTACTAATAATTATGTGATAAATGAAGGAAATCCACAAAATGTTGTTCATTAATAAATCTTTTGAATTTATCACTTGCTCATTCTCACCCTTTGAGCAACTCTTTTCATCATGGTCATTACCACTATCACATCCCTTGCAAAAAATAAATCTTTAGTTATGTTTAACTTTCATCCATCATACATATAGTTGCCAAATTAGAAGTCTTCACATGAGCCAAACATTTTTTTGGTTGTAATGTAGTTGACATGTTTTCTAACATGACAAAAAATTGCACCATGAGAAGAGATTGGCTATTTTTGAATGTAGAAAATTATTTACTCATGTCTTTAGGATACATGCCCTCTTTTGTTAGACATTGTTAGAAGTTAGCTACAAAATTTGGGATAAAAAGAGTTCATATGACAACTACCTATTATCAAATTTAGCCAACCCTACCTTTTTTAGGCACCTCTTTTGTCATTTGTTTGGGTTGTGTACAATTGGACTCTAAAATGGTTTCTTGATTCAAATAGCACTATGAAAAACACATATCTTAGTTGAGAAAAAACATACAAGGAACAAAGGATGGTAACAACCATAGATAAATTAAATATTATAGATGATGAATATTAAGGAAGTAGTTTTGACTATGTTCCAACCATTAAATTTTAAAATTAATAAATAAACATTTTTTTTATGTTAATAACAAATTTAGCCATTCTTAAGAGAATTTACTATTTTTAAATATCATTCAAAACAAAATTAATGTTGGTTATAATGGTTTTAATTTGCATTGTTATGTGAGAAATTGTTAAAAAAGTGCCTTGAGAAGGACATCTCTCAACGTATTTAGTATATATTATTTAGAGTATATGCTAGTAGTATTCATGACACAACATGCAAGACATTAAATAAATTAGGGTTAGGGCAGGGTTGGGGCTAGCATTATGATTAGGGTTAGGGCAGGGTTAGGGCTAGCATTATGATTAGGGTTAGGGTTAGGACTAGGGTTAGAGTTAGCATTAAGATTAAGGTTAAGGTTTGGGTTAGGGCTAGAGATACTGGTTATTCTATTTTAGAATTTTATTCTTAATTTTTACTTTAATCCCATCTCACATTTCTTTAAGAGGAGTAACAAGAAAAGGGTTCCAGGGTATCTTTCCTATTTATTAGGACCACCCCATTGTAGATCAAATTTGTTAAGCTATTAAACAGGTGAATCTCTCCAACTAAGGTGGATTGATTTACTCTTTGAAATCTTCACTCTAGAGGATTATTAAAGAAACACAACTTTCTCATCAAGTTTTTGATTTTTTCCCCTCATCATCATTAAAATTGTAATGTCATATGCATATTGAATGTTTAAGATGATATCCTTACTAGGATAGAAATTCCATTAACCTCAACTACATTGATCATGTCTCTTAGTAGGTAGAATATGACACTAGAGGCAATTATAAAAATGTAGGATCTAAAGGGCACCCCTAATTAATTGATTTCTAAAGCTAAATGTATCGTGAATGTATCAGAGTGAACTATTTATGTCAATCTAAACCACATCCTTAAATAGTACTTTAACCATTTAATAATTTTTTGAGGGAAACCAAAATATTGCAAAGTCATTATAATAAATGACCATTCAACTCTATCATAAGAAATTTCAAAATCAAGTACGAGCATATCAACATCTTGATCTAGACTTTTTTCCCATTCTATAGCGCTTCCAAACTAGTAATCGGATTTTTCAAAATCCATACACCCTTAGTAAAACTAGTTTGAGTATTAATATCAAAATATAGAAAAATTTCAATGAGTCTCATTGCCAACACCTTTTCTAGAATCTTATAGGATACACTAAGAAATGTAACAAGACTCCAAATCCCCATCGAGGATCTATCCCCATCATTAAGAAAAAGACTAATTATTCCTCTGTTTATATTATTTTCTATAGTACCCTTACTAAAAGATTATGTGCACACCTTAACAAGCTATTCACTAATCAATTCAATGTTTTTCTTATAAAACTTAATAGGCCATTAGATCTTGGGGACTTGTCATTTTTGGATGTTTAATAACCTTCATAATTTTTTATTTAGCGAATTCTCTTGCCAATGAAGTGCTATCATCTTTATTGATTTCCTTAGGAATTACCCTTTTAAAATACTCTTTTAGGATTCTCTAAAACCTTCTTCATCATCTTCCACAAAGAATAAGTTTGGATAGAAGGATTTGAACTCCTTAATTTGAGAACTTAAATCACTACTATGCACATTATTTACCTAGATTGAATCAATATTCTTCCTAGATTTTTTCTCTTTAATAAAATTGAAGAAAAAATTAAAGCCCTTTTCCCCACTCTTTAGCCAAATCATCTTAGATCTAAATTTCAAATCTTGCACCTTTATTGTTTGTATCTTTTCCAAGTTATGCTTGGCACTAAGCATCTCTTCATTCAAGCTTTCATTGAAAGGATCATTCTGCAATTGAGACTCAACAAAGAGAAGGTCCTCTTGAAGTTTATTCCAGGCTTCCTACCATCAAGGGATATCTTTTTCCCACTTATTGGAGGGTTCACCAATTGTTGCCATTAATGTTCCATTTTCCAATATAATACATATTCTTCAACAATGATATTTTTAGTGCCAAATTTTTGCTAATCGGTGAATATATATCGGATCGGGGATCTCGAAAATGGTGAATCCTAGCACATTGTCCAATTGGCCCATTTTCATGAATTTTACGTATTTTGGGCCCTATGCAAGTTAATTTTCCATTATTTTTTTGGATTAGTCATACATATTTAATATTTTTTCCATTAACTTTGAAATGTTTCAATGTACATAAACAATTTTTTTTTCATAAAATGTTGGACCAACGTGGATTAATCCACCTCGTGTATTCACCAGTATTGGTTAAATGGTCCGATACCATAATCATATAGGAAGGTCCATTTTGCCAATCAAGTTATAAGTGAACGATAACCATAGGTCCATGGTCGCCTTGGAGATTGAATCCCATCATTTAAAACCTAGGGAGATTCACCCAATTTTATTCTACCATGTAAGAGTCCTGCCTAAATTCGCCAAATTTTAACATCACATTTTAAAATACCACAAAATTCACCAAATATGAATTGATATAAAGACAATCAAAATCCGATATTTTTTTGACACATCAAGAGCTTAAAAAATTTAGAGAACATTTTAACATTTTTTTTTGAAAAAATATAAAATAGTTATTAGTTGTTAGTTGCTAGATTAATTATTAATTATATTTTCTAAACGTAAAAAGCGGTTAGCAATTAAGAGGGCAGACTATTTATCAATTTAAAAAATATACAAGCTTTTTCAAGCTTGAACAAGGATCTCTTCTAACACGGTTGGGGTATATGGGTAGAATAGTATATCAAAATGCACTATTTTTCATATGAACAATAATTATCGAGTGACAACCTATGGATAAAAGAGAGACCTGTCTCCTAGGGTTTCTACTTTGTTGAATGATGATATTCTAAGGTTACCATAGATAGCTTTCCTTATAAGATGAGAACCTTAATTTTGCATTCTTAAAGAATTTACTTGTAAGTTATATAACAAGACAATAATATGATTAGACTACTTGATCATTCCTCCACAACCTTATGGCCCCAACATGATACTCAAAAAAATTCATAAAAATTGTTGATGGCATGATCATAATTATTCAACCCACCATCTTCAAGACCATTCATTGCATACATAGAGGTCTATTCCCATTAATTATGAGTTTTGTCAAACCACTGTATTTCTCTTCAACTGATAGTGTGAATGGGACATAATTGAATTGGGATATCTTTGCAAATAATCTGCTCCAAAATATTCGAAGGCTACTTTAGTTGCACAATGTTAATTACGGTACTCCCTACAGGAGATACTTAATTAGTCTGGACAGATGTGAGTAGTGCTTTCAACCAGGTTGAGCTGTAAATTGACAGGTTGATAATTTGGGAAGACATATAAAAGGTTTTATTTCCCTTCACGTACTTGTGGAACGGCGTTTAAGTCGAAGTCATGTGGAATTTATTAGTCCCTGCCATGCACGTATATTTTCTTTCATAACTTCCTTGCATTTATTTAAATTATTTATTGTACTTTATTAGTTCCTGCCGAATTTAATTTATTTATTGTACTTTATTAGTTCCTGCCGATAAGCAGGTAACTATCGCATCTGTTGGATGCAAAACTGATTTTTTTTTTGGCTATTCAATCATATTAAAGTATTTTTTAGTTTTCTATTTTTTTTCAAATGTTTCAATAACAAAAAAATTTAATAATTAATAGTAAATTATTTTCTTTAATTATTATTGGATGATGCTGTTGATTTTGTTTTAATTTTATTTATTTATTTTTCTATTCAATCAGTTTACAGTATTTTTAGCTTTTTATGTTTCACAAATGTTTTGCCCAGAATGTTCCGGAAGGTACTTGAAATATAACCAAACCCGAAGCATACTAAATATGTGGAAGGGTTGCAATACAAATTGTCATTGCTTTGTTTGCAACCTTTTATTAGCAGAACTCCATGCTCACTAGTGTCCTTTTTCTCTAGGAGGTGATGATAATCTCAACTTGGCAATTTGTTTTCCAGCTGAAGATCCCACACGAGGTGAGTCTTAATCTGCCCTTGATCCTTTTCATAAGATGATGTCTGTACGCTATTTTAGATGCAGTAACATTCACTTATCATGCCACTTTCTCTACTATTTTCAGATGCAGTAACATGCACTTCTCATGCCACTTTCTCTGTAATTTTTTGCCACTTAACATTTGATTTTCTTTGTTTCTTTTTTTGTCCCTTTTATTTAGGGATTGAGCAAATTGGTGCTATTGAATTTAGGTTCAATGCTTACCCAGTTATGCATTGTCTGCTTGGACAAAGTCGGTACCGACTCTTGTGTTTGAATAAATTACAGTAACTAAATAAAATCTAAGGATAAATTAGCTTGAAATTTGAGAAGATTTGTCTTACAAAACATTCAGCCTCACAGATAAGAGATGAAAATTTCTCAAAACCCATATTGTACCGCACCAATGATTGTAGTGAAAACCCTAAACACCGTAAAACATCACATTCATCAGTACACATTAACTGAAAACTCTCTGTTTTCCCCTGTTTTCTCTGAGTTAGGTCTATTACTGTTACTGCAACAGATGGCAAAGGGGACTCAAAGGGGCCACTGAGAGGATTGACTGGTTATACAAAGCTTGGTCATATAAAATTGATGTGTATTGGAGAAGGACAAGATGAGCCGGAGGTTCGAATTACTTTGAGAAAGGAACTGGATTGGAGGCCTACAACTAGGACTACCATTAACAAACCTGTGGCAAGGTATGTTGTTCACACTGATATTCAAGATTGGTGGAAAATATTTTTGATGATGTCATTATCACATTCGTTTAAAATGCAGAAAGGTCCAGTAATGGGCATTGACTTTGAAATAGAGCGGTTTTTTGAATACCCTCATATACAAACCCCAAAATTGGCTCTTTGACTTGGGAACATGGTAGTATGTTTACTTGCTCACTGAATTCTCAAATATAGCAAATAAGAACTCAAATAGAATGGCGATTTGATCATCGTACAAGCCTATGTTTATGATATAGAGATTTATCTAGCAGGTAGGTCTCAAATTAAATTATACCCTTTTCAAAAGAAAAAGAAATAAGAAATAAGAAACAGTCAATTTTTTTAAGCTTTGAACATACATATATAAAACTACAGATGCCATAAACAAAGTATATCACTTTCGAAAGTGGATGTTTCTTTTAAGGCATACATGAATGAAATTGTAGTTATAGTCCAGTTATACGAAATGGGTACTCAAATTCAAGATAAAACATAAGTTCATTTTTAGAAGTGCGTACTGAACTTACCAAAATGGGAATAGGAATCAAAGTAATAATCGACACTTCTTTGATCAGTCAGTAAAAAAATTGTCCTTTGATACATTTTCAGTGGCAGCAGCAACCATGGAAGACTTGCCCTGGCCTTGTACAATTCTCGTACAATTGTGAATTGGAAACCCAAAATTCCTCAAACCAAATTCAATTCTGTTGTGGAAACCAAATATTCCTCATACAATTTTGCAGTAGAAATCCAAAATTCTCATACAATTCTGAATTGGAAACCCAAAATTCCTCGACCATATACATTATATAATGCCCAAATAAAAAAATAATAGAGATTAATTAAACACTTTAAAGAATTGTCATCTTTGAAGCCTTAACAATTAATTCTTAAACATAATATCTAAGAAAGAGGATGAAAGATAAACAGAAAATTCTTGCCTTTTCATCCCTGGCATCAAAAGTCCTCATATCCATGCCAATAAGAGATGCACACATGACCATTCCAGGCCTCACCTTTTCACAATTTCTATCAATCAGTTGTCAAGAAGGCAGCCAAAATGCTGCAGCCAACTCCAACAAATCTCTAACATTTTCCAAAAAACTTCTTCATCTCGAGCTTCAACAAAATATCCTTCAAAGTGAATTATAAGCTTATCATTTCCAAGCTTCCATGAAACTTCATAACACACATCATCCACATAGTTGTATTCTAAGCATGGGACATCATATCCTCTGTCCATTTTCATGTGTATTATGTTGCACTAGAATTTATAAAACTATGGTAAAATTAAACTATTTTTCAGTCATTCTCCATGTCAGTTGGCTTATGCACATGAAAGTAAAAGAAAATGTCCATGTGCAAGTAAAAGAAAATGTCCACGTGCAAGATAGACAAGACATGCAAATGAAGTACATGAAAAATGTCCAAGCATAGACAAGGCATGTAGATTGCTTGCATGTCTGGCTAAGAGTTCTTTTTAACATGTGGAGAAACAAACATGTCTTTTGAACATGTAATAACACATTAAAATTTCAATGTGTATATATTTATATTTTTTATTTAACTTCACAATTTTAAATTCATTTTTTATGTATATTTCTTACAAGTTATCAATTGACATACATAATCTATGTTATGTTATTCATAAATTTACTACCATTGTCAATTCTTTCCAAGTTCTTTAGTCTCTATCATGTTACATGCAAATAGTCCATGAGACTTGAACAAGTTTAAGACCATGCTCATTAAAAATATCAACGATAAAGACATTCATTCTCATCTTTTCATGAGCTCAAAAAATTCATGATTCCCTAACATTTGCTCTAGTCACTTATGTGCAAGTGTTGAAATATTTGGTACAACAACATAGCAATACCTCTCCAACTCTTGAAAAAATTAAATGAAGTAATTATTTAGATTTTAAAATATTTTTTATATGGATGATTTTACTAGTTGTGCTAATTATTAATGAGGCAATGCAAAATATAAAGAAACTATCCCCAAAAGTGCAAGAACATATGAACTTAGGAGGTTCTTTATCTTTAACCCTTTTGAAGTATACAACTCTAAAGTTGAAATTACTTAATTTGTAAAAGTTGTATGTAAGTTATTTGGCTCGTTGTTTTCTAAATATTGATGTTCAATTCTTAGTATTTTGGAATATTCACAAGCTTTATTTTGAAAATCATTTATTTGAGTTGTATTGACCTAATCTTGTCATCTTTGTCATGGACATTAATGGTTGATTGTAATGTGTGCCAATTAGGTTTGAATCGTTGCCAAATGGATTGCATCTCAATGTTGAATTGCCCAAAATTTGTTGTGCAACAAATCTTGTGAGCTTTATGTAGTTAGTTACAACTTCCTCCTATTAGATTTTGACTTTCGTGATAGTATAATTTTTGCACATATGTTGCATTACTTTATAGCATTTGCTGAAACAAATACAAGAAGTATTAGGAATTGTTATCTAAAAATCTATATCCTAGTATTTTCAAGGAACTTTAAAGTAGAAAAAACATTGGTACAATGGAATAACTTTGCTTGATGATTTCTTGAATTCTATTTATCAACCTTAAATTTTTTACTCTACTTCAATTGTTTTTATATATTGTAAAGCGATCAAATTATACTACTTTGTACTTTGTATCTATTTCAATATCACTTTACTTCATAGATCCCATTTCCTAAACTAACTTATTCAATGGATTACATTTTGTACTTGCAATTTATTGTACTCTTGTATTAAATTTTCTACTAAATTATTTATTATTGTTCATCAAACCTAAAACACAATTAATGTATTACATGCATCATATTTACGAAGTTATCAAAACCTTCCACTATCACTACAATTATTGTTTTTTTAGTTCCTTTATGAGTAAATTAATTTTCAACACTACAATCCATTACATTTTGTTTCACTCAAACAATCTCATATACCTACCATCAACATAAACATTCTCTAACTCCCCTATCTCCTTTGCCATCAACATTTCTAACTCTAGGCAGGAACATGACGCTTTGTGTCTCTTGTTGTTGATATGTTATTATAATCAATACTTTTAAATTTTAAATGTTACATTATAAAAGAGAATTGTTCAAAGTGGTTCTAGATTCTTTAATTGAATTTATATCTAATATATTTAAATATCTTTTCTTGTGTCTTTTCAATAAGAATGTCTTCAAATCTGCAAGTATCTTTGTTGACATTTTGGCATAATAATCAACATTATGTAAAGTTATAGTCTTTTAATTAAGCTTCACTAAGGGAAGAACACTACTTACCGGTCATGTTGCAATAACACTTCACTTCTTGCACACCCAATCTCCCAATTAATAAATTTCACATGTATCAAAAATCACTCATTTTTTTAGCAACTTTTGGACCAAAATTGGCCCATTTGTGCACCTTTACTGCTACCCATAGCGTATGACTACCAAGACATTTGTTTGGCAAATTTAAGTGCATGGTTATTGGGGCATCTTTAAGCAGGTATCAAGCGACACTTTGAAATGTGTACTTTTTGACCTTTGCATGCATAATAGGTCCCATAACGTGCATCCTTACTATCCAAAAGCCAAAACAATAGATTTAAGTATTACAAGTGCGGTTGTCGTTGCACCAAAAGATCGACCTGTTAATGCTCGATACAACCACTAGATTTATAGAATCCACTGGAGGTGGTTAAGCCATGTCACAAACCCAAGCACTGCGTTGCACAACACAAGGAGGCCAAGGGAACACTCCTTGCAACAATCCCCCCCAATGCAATCGAGGCATTTGAACTTGTGACCAAGCTTTGATACCACTTGTTACAAGTGCGGTTGTCATTGCACCACAAGATTGCCCTGTTAATTTTCGATACAATCACTAGACTTATAGAATCCACAGGAGGCGGTTAAGCCATGTCACAAACCCAAGCGTTGCGCTGCACATCACAAGGAGACCAAGGGCACACACCTTGCAACAATCCCCCCAACGCAAGCGAGGGGTTTGAACCTGTGACCAAGCTCTGATACCACTTGTTACAAGTGAGGTTGTCGTTGCACCAAAAGATCGACCTGTTAATGCTCGATACAACCACTAGACTTATATAATCCACAAGAGGCAGTTAAGCCATGTAAAAAACCCAAGTGTTGCACTGCACAACACAAGGAGACCAAAGGCGCACACCTTGCAACAATAAGCAGTTAAGTCGCATGTAGAGACAACAAAAAAAACAATCAAAATCCGATGCACCATTTAGAATCTGTGGGTGCATAAAGTTAGCAATAACAACTACTAGTACGCTTCCCCTATGGGAGAGGGACCAATAGGTGAGAGGGGTCCACTATGTGCTATAGTAGTTGAACAAAATAAGACCAATAGTTGTGCCCTAAAAATGTCTTATCAATATTTATCCCCCAACAAGTATCTCTAAAATTCAAAAGTAACCAATCATGTGATGCCACATCAGCACACAGGGTGGCTGCAAGAAGTTGAGTCCCACTTTTGGGCAAAAAGAGGAAGTGTTTTATTTGTTTTTCAGTTTTTTTGTCGATTGATGTCAAAATTTGAGGCACTTAGAGATTGAATCTCAAAAAACTTCAAGAATAGAAAATGTAGTGCTTGGAGTCTACTTTTCAAATATGTAATTTATTTTAATTCCCACATAGTAGAAATCGCTTTTTAGTAGGTGCATGTTTAAAAACCACTTTTTCAAAATGCCTATTTCAGGACCATACCACACGTGTGTACGACCACCCTTTTTTGACGCAAATAAATGAATTTTTGCAAATCCTTCTAGGAAATGATACCTAAGACACCAAATATTGATGAAAATATTTTTGTTTATTTATTTTTATTAATTTTTAATCGACAATAAAGTACATTTTCAAAACATCGAGTGTACGACCACCATAATTTGATGAAAATTTCATATTTTTAATTTTTTTTTAATCTTCAAAATAATTGTATGTAGATTGATGTCATATAATTTATTTTTCTAAAAACCTAAAAACTAAAAAGTTATTAAAGTTTTACTGAACCTCAGTATTTTAGGTTTAGGTACCACTTTTGATTAATAAATAATGCAAAAATTGTAAAAATAATCTTATCACTATGAAATTTACATTTTTGAAATTAGGACACTGAGAACTCTAATGGGTTTTTGTTTCATCAAAAAATTATGCCAAAGCAGAAATCTGATATTCTTTTGCCTTTGCCATTTTTTTGGAGGTCCAAGCATAGGCTTGGTCCCACCAAACCTAACCCGAAGCCAAAACCAAGGCAGAGGGTTGTTTCCCACTCCACCTTTTATGAAACGGGCGCCCATTATTTGAAATTAAAAAATGGGCACCCGTTTTGCTTTGTATTGTTTAAAGCAAAACAGGCCCTCATTTTTCAAAAACGTGTACCCAATTGGAAAACGGGCACCCGTTTCTTAAAAGATCCATTGGGCAAAAAATTGGCCCACAAGGACAAATTTCAATGATTGAACGATTATTCAATCATTATCCAACAAGTTTGATCTGCAGAGAGAATATTTTGCTAAACAATTCTCTTTTCTTGTCTTGTTATCGATTTAATAAGGAGATCCATTCAAATTCGAATTTTGGTGCAAGCATGGGATGAAATCAACGTAAAAAGAGGTAAAGGAAGGTTCTCATAGCTGAAGACATTGCAACAAATATAGAGGAGGAGGAAAAATGTCAACGAGAAAGAAGAGAAAGAATTAAACAATTGAACAATGTTGGAGCTTCAAGTTCAACAATCGTTTCAGAAGAGGAGAACATCGAGGACACCATAAATGTTGAAGAAGGAAACACAATAGAACCAAATTTAGGTGCATCTTCTAATCCATTATTGGATACATGTATGTCTTCACAACCCCATGTTTATTCTCATGAACAAATTGGTGATTTAGTAGAAGCAGGTTACTGATTAAATCAAATCCCAAATGAAAGTAAAACCCAAATTGAAACCCCAATTGAAATTGAAAATCAACCGACAATTGAAATCAATAATGTGGATGTAAACATGGAAACACCAATTGAAAAAGAAACATGTTTGAATGATAATGAAATGAATGAATATTTTTAAATTAAAAGTGATGTGCTAGACAATCTTCCTGGCTTGGTTTCATGGAGACAGATTAGGATACATGCAAATAGATTGTTTAGACATTTTTTTTATAATAAGAAATTTGGGTGTCAATGTCAATTAATGTTACAACTAATTAAAATGACTAAAATGCGAAAAATGATGAAGAAGTTAGGCTTTTATGTCAAACCCAAGAAGAAGGATGAGTCTTTAAAACAAGTTGTATCGACTGTTGCTAGAGCCTTTGATATAATCGGAAAGAAAAGTCGTTCTAAAGATAGGAATGCGGCACGTCAAGCAATAACAACAATTTTAGCAAGGAAAACAATTTCTGTTAAAAGAATGATGACTAACATAAGTGGATATCTTAATATTTATCATAAAATTTTGTCAAGAGCTGTAAAGAGAGAGAGGGAGAGTAGGTAATTTGAGAGACAATGAGAGAGAGAGAGAGATTTAAACATTTAAACATCTAACTATACACATGTATAACATTTAAATATATGTAGCATTGGGGTGAAAATGGGTCTAAGGAATCTTATGTCATAAAAGGTCCTACTAAGGGGTCCTAGGTATCTTAAGGGGTCCTCGGTATCTTAAAAGGTCCTAGGTTATACTAAGGGGTCCTAGGATATCATTTTAGCTTCTAACTATACATGTTTAACATTTATACATAACATTGGGAGCATATAGAACGTAACATTTCAACATATCAAAAAGAAATTTAAACATTTAAACATCTAACATGTAGCATCGAGGTGAAAATGGGTCTAAGGATGTAGTAGGATGTATTAAAGGGTTTGCGGTTTCTTACAGGGTCAAAAGATGTCCTAGGATGTATTAAGGCATCCTATAATGTCTTAAGAGGTCCTTGGATATACTAAGGGGCCACAGAGAGAGAGAGAGAGAGAGAGAGAGAGAGAGAGAGAGAGAGAGAGAGAGAGAGAGAGAGAGAGAGAGGGTTATTGTTCATTTTCTATCTATAGTTTATTGTTTGTTTTCTGTCTAGGGTTTATTGTTCATTTTTTTCTAGGATTTATCATTTGTTTTTTTTTCTGTCTAGGGCTTATTGTTCATTTACGTTTTTCTTTTTGTTTTCTATCTAGGGTTTTAAGTTTTAACTATTTTTTATTTTTCATGTTTTCTACAATATTTGAAAACTAAAAATAACTATTTTAAACATAAAATTAAATAATTTTTTTACATTATTAAACAAATTTTTTTTTCAAACTTAGAATTTTAACCTACTCACTACAATAAAAAAAAAACAATAAATTAACATGTTTTTAGAAAAATAATAATAATAAATGAAAAAAAATATAAAAAAACAAAGGTACGTACCTAGAATGAGGAAAAAAATGGTCTAGGGGGTTGGTTGGCAAGCTGAAAATGGGCACTCGTGCTTCCTGAAATCGCTTACTCATTTTTTGAACAGTGAAAATGAGGAAAAAATGCCCAATTTTTTTTTTTTACAAACTGGGCGCTCGTTTTTTACAAATCGGGCGCTCATTTTTTACAAATCAGGCACCTGATTTGTAAAAAGCGCATGCCCATTTTTCTTCAGGGGTCCAAATCAAAACGGGTGCATGTTTCTAAAAACGTATGCACATTTTATTCACGGCTCGGGCCCCTGAAGCGAAACGGGTGCCCAATTTGTAAAAATTGGGATCTCGTTTCTAGTGGGTAATTTTCCCAACCCACAGCCTTCCGTGGGATTGGGACCCAACTTTCAACTCTTACCCCACAAGTAAACATGACTTAGTGTACACCTATTGGTCTTATCACAATTTGAGACCATTTTGTACACCTTCACAAAAATGCATGCTGATGTGGCATCATATTTGGCCATGTGGACTTGAAAATGAATTTTTTAAGTAGGGAACTTTATAAGTCAACTGTTGTACAAAATTGAGAGCAATTTGAAATTTCCACATAAGAAATTGAAAAGCGTGAAGTTGAGGTGCACATGTATAGGGTGCTCTCCAATATCAACTTTAAAAAACTTTTAGCACTAGAATCAACCACATGAGAGTGTATTTTAAGTCCAAACACAATTTTATACTACAATAATTTAAATATATCCTAATCTTAGACAATAAATGATTAATATTAAACACATCTCTTGTTACATAATTTACTACATCTATAGTATTCATGATAGTTTGATTTTTATCAACCTTCCCTTAGAGACATTGTATTTATTTTCTCACTTTCCTACCTTAAACCATTAAAAAATCAAAATAATAATATCCTTAGTAAACAGGGGATGGTATAATATAAAACAAAAAATAATTATTGTTATAAAAAAGAGCAACTAAAACTAATTATCAAATTTACTACATTTATAGGATTCATGATAGTTTGATTTTTAGCAACCTTCCCTTAGAGACGTTGTGTTTTAGTAAAGGCAAAGAGGAGAGATGTGGAATTGTTTGATTATTGATAGTTGTTTCCCTATGATCATATTGTCATACTCCTACACAATCATAGGTTGTTCCTAAGTTTATTTCTATGGTTTCTCTTTCACCCTTTAGAATGGATCTAGCCTTGGCTGCAACCAATTTATGATCTTAACAAAATAAATTTAAAAGGTATCAAAAGCATATAAAAAAATGATCATCTTTAAGATTTAAGGTGCACATGTATATATGTTGTCCAATCAATATCCTTGATCATTTCTTATAAAGATAAAAATGATTAATTACTGATCATGCTTTTATCCTGATAACAAATATTCAAATTTTTATAATAGAAAAATATTGATCAATTAGTGATTGCAACACTTAAATAAGGAGATTGTAAAGAATGGAAACTAGCAATAACAATGTCAAAACAATGCTTTTCATGGTTTGATGATATTAAGGACACACAAACTTTATGTGGTCGAAGTTAAATAATTAAGAAGGATTTTTTTTCGTATATCCATAAGAAAATCATGTCTTAATGTTCTCAAGAGCTCAATTTTTTTAAAGAGAATTTCAAGTCTATGTTTTGCATTTAAAAGAAAATTAAAAATAGCCATTAGTTAGATTAATTATTAATTATATTTTTCAATCATAAAAATGATTAGCAATTCATAAGAAACCTATCTATCCATTTCAAAAATATACAAACCTTTTCAAGCTTCAACAAGTTCTACTTTTGACATTCATACATTCTAACCCATCAAATTAGCAAATGAAACTTTCCTACAATCATTAATGAAAAATGTAGGATCCTTGCAATGGAATCCCATTTACCACATATAATCAATGGGTAAATACATGTGATTACTTGTCAAGTCACAAATAAGGCAATAGAACCAAGTCTATTGAAGAAGTTAACCAAGTAAAATATAAGACAACCATTAAAAACTAGGAGAAACTAATAAAAGTCATTTAAATACTATAATAAGCACAAAGGAGGATCTTGATAGCTCATAAGAAAGAGGAAGGGCATAAATACGTTGAATGGTCCAATCAAGAGGACCAAAGGATAGAAGCAATATGGCAACAATGAGGAAATTATGGAGGAATCCTTGGCTCTCAGAATTTAAGCTCTTCAAGAATATTGGGAGGAAGGTGAAATCCTTATTGTTTTAGATGTTCAATAGGTGTAGAGCATCTTGGTTTTTCTTTTTGTTAATTGGCTAAGCTTCCATTAGGGTTTTAGTGGTTAGTTCTTTATTTTTATTTGGTCTTTCTTCTAATCATATGTTTGATATTCTAACTATGATAGTTTTTGTTTTTTGAAGGGTATGGGACCCTTCAAAACCTTCGTTTTTATATTTTTAAAAAATATAAAAAATTATAAAAATTATTTTTATATATTAGTTTTTAATTTCTAGTTTTGAGTTTTTATTGAATTTTTCACCAAATTCAAATAAAAAATTAGTTTTCTTATAAATGATATATTGAATGAAATATATTTTACTACTAACTGTGTGATAAATGAAGGTAATCCACAAAATTTTGTTCATTAATAGCTATTTTGAATTTATTACTTGCTCATTCTCACCCTATGAGCAACTCTCTTCATCCTAGTCATTACCACTATCACATCCTTCACAAAGAATAAACCTTTATTTATGTTTCGCTTTCATCAATTACATATAGTTGTCAACTTACAAGTCTCCATCCATTATACATATAGTTGTCAACTTCTATTGGTGCATTTTCTAGCTTCTATTAGTTTCATTTTGAATGAATAAGGTTAATGCATGTAACTATAAGTCTCCTAAATAAAACAATGGATTCCAATCTATATTATGAGATAAAACATAAATATGTAGGTAGAACCCCCACAACTAGTTAAGTCATTCAGTAGCAAAATTTTGGAAAATTTTAAAGAACCGCCTAATAGTGGCCATGGATGAAAAATAAAAATTCATAATACATATACATGAACTAAAAAAATATAAATTTATCCCTATAAATAAAGCATAAACTCTTGCAGGTGGTTTGCAATCGATAATTTGAGGTGTAATGAAAGCCATTGATTAATTATGCCATTTAATTTCTTTATTTCCTCATCCTTTTGTTGGATATCTAAATTAAATTTTGATTGTATTTTCTTTTTTATTTCCTCCACTTCTCCTCTTACAAATTAAATTGTTGCAATTTCTTCCATAGTCAAAGAAATATTTGTCTATGAAAAACTAGTAGGAATTTTTAGTGTCTTGGATGATCCAATCTAATACCTTCCCCTGCTTCTATAAGTGCTATTTTGGATAATTGTTCTAGATTAGACTCTTGTTGCAAGTTTGACTTATATTCTCCTACAAATTACATGTCTCCTTGTTTGAAAGATATAAAGGAGTGATTATTGTCCTTCTAGCTGGTCTTCCTAGCCTAAAATTGTTGTATCAAATGAATGCTCCTCATCACTAGTTTTTGGGGTTATAGTCTCTGCAAAAAAATAGTGGGTGTTCTCATTGCACAATAAAATTCCCCCTCTAAGAGCTATTCCTTGATTTTATTGTAAATCACAAGAAATTCATTATTTCTATAGTTATGAGAAATAAAATAAAATGTACATTGGAGATAAATTAAAAATGTGAGATATATTTATGAGAAATTGTCATAGACAAAAATAGGAATACCACTTAGATCATTTGATAAATATTTGTTAAAGTAATCACATGTGAAATTATAGAAGGAACATTATAATTTATGCTGAAAAGCACTCTTGGTCGTGAGAAACATGATGATGAGTAATTAAATGACTACATGTAATGAATTCATGTAGTCGAGTGATGTGGTAGATGTAGATAGTAGCATGAAATTAGTGTCATGGTTTATGATGTATGGCTACATAAAATACTTCACAAGTCCCTCAACTAGTGGCTACATGAATAGGTCTTGTAGGTATATGGTTGGTGGCTACACGAATAGGTCTTGTAGTTACTACGAGTAGTGGCTACATGTATAATAGCTAGAGATCATGTCGCTATTGGAATTATTATGGAAACATATGGTCCCAACATATTGCAAGGATATATTGAAGGAAATATATTAGGAGGAGAGGTATATAGTTAGAAATCATACTTGTGAAGCATCAAGGTCTGAGCATATATGCTCTTTGCTAGATACTACATGTTATATGTTTGTAGATTGTAATGCAAACTGCTCCATAAAAGTTTCTTTGTTCAGTGGCTTCTATAATAATTTTAATCTAAAATATTGAACAAAAAAAAAAAAACTTGACTGGGTCAATGGTGGATAAATGAATTATCCCATTCAAATAAACTTCATTAATTTCATAGGATCCCAACTATCTTGTTTGTAACTTACCATTATGATCCTTGTATTGTGAATCATAGAGGAGAGCCCAATCACATTTTTGAAATATTTTTATCTTGATTAAGTGGTCACACCACTTAATCCACTAGTTTTGCACTACTTAATTGTGACCGAGGGCTTCTCTATGAATCTCATCAAGAACAATAACTACATTATCCTCTCTTTTTGTTTTGTTGATAAGTCCATACTAAAAGGGGTGTTGTTCTTAAGATTTGTGTTCAAAGTCAATTGGAAGGAAAAATTTCATCCCATACATCATTTCATATGGTATAAATTATGGTGTAGTCTTCTATTTTATTCTATAGGCCCAAAATGCTTTAGGAAGGTGAGCTACCTAGTTCTGGTGAAGTAGGACAATTGTCTTAGTTGATACTGCTTCAATATGTCTATTTGTAACCCCAACTTGGCCAGTGGATTGTGGATGATAAGAAGTGGACTTATTATTCTAGTTTTCGTATTCATTTACCAATGATTGACTAAAGGTTGATGTAAACTAGGGTCCTTGATATGTAACAATTTATCAAGGTACTCCATAAGTGAAAAAAATTCATACAAGAATTCAAAAACCTTGTCCTTGACATGTTTCATAGCACGATCTTCCACCCACTTAGTGAGATAATTAGTGTAAACCAATATTTATTCCTTTAAGTTGGAAGGAGGATCAATGGGCCCAATAAATTCAAGCCCCCATTTAGAAAAATGTGAAATGAATGACCATGGGTGCAACATCTCATTGCTATAGGTTTGATGACCCATCTTCTTGCATCTATCACATGACCTAGTGTACTTGACTACAACCTTATGTAGGGTAGGTAGATAATAATTTGTATTTAAAGTCATAAAGTAGTCCACTTTGTAACAAAATGTCCTCCACATGGATCATGGCAAGCACACAAAATTTCATATGCTTCATATTCTCATACACACCTATACATGACATTGTTAGGTCTAATATAGAAAAGATATCCAACTATCCTTGTGAATGGAAATCTTATTTCAACTAAGTGATGCTTCTCCCTTGTTAAAAAATGAGGTGTTCTTGAAATGAGATAATTAGCAATGTGAGCATACTAAAGTGTTTATATTATTGAGTCAAAATAGTTTTCATTATGAAAAGAGACATCTATAATGGAATCAAGTGTTGATGTAGTCAATCTAAAAAGGAAATATGCAACCACAGTTTCCTTCTATGTCTTATCCATTATTGTGATGTCAAACTCTTATGATAGCAATAAAATTTTAAGTAGCCTGCCACCGTCAATTGGTTCATTCATTAGGTATCCAATAATTGTAGGATTAGTATGTACAAAAATGGATATTTTGTGATATAATGCCAAAATTTATTGATTACATAAATCAAAAATAGCATATCCTTTTCAATAATAGTATATTTCAACTCAATGACTTGAAGGTTATTTCTCACATAATAAATTGCACATTCTACTACTCCTTTTTGGCTTAGGATTGAGCTCCAATAACAAAATTAAGTTTCCTTAATATATGGAAAACCATTCTTAGATCCTTTTTTATGATTCAAAAAATAATCTTACATAGCTCTATCAATTATCGTACAATTTTAGGGTCCCTCTTAATTAATTCACCCCCACCCCCCATTATAGTTATTGTAGGGCAAGTAGCTTGCTAGCCCCCCTCCACTAGATAGTTGCTAGAATAACTTTGAGTCTTGACTACAGTTCCCTACTATTCTAAGGATAAATCTTCTAGAATAAGCTATAATAAAAGGACCACCTACCCACCCCTAGCATGGGGAAGATCCTCGTAGTTTGTAACTTTACCACATAGAATTGTAGATGCCACCCACTTGAATCATAGTGTTCCTAGTTCATTCTAGATGGGAGGGAGAGTATAGTTGATGCAACCATAACCGGTAAAACCCTCAAAGAGAATCAACTGGCTTATGCAGCAAGAGTAACACAATGAAAGCAACAAGAAAACATAACAAGATTGCATAAACAGATCATATTATTGCTTGAGAACTTCCGACAACCATCCATTTATCATCATATAATCATCAAAGAACATCCAGTAGTTAACTGGTTACATGCATGCTTCAAGCCAGATATAATCCAACTGGCACTCTAAGAATCAACCGGATCAAAAAATGCGAATCTCAATCCTTATTCTCAATTCTACTTCCTCTGCCCCTACAAATGATTACATAATATCATATATATACCCATCAAAATATATCTAGGTCAACCTCATAAGATTACATTTACCAATGCAGAAAAATAAAACATGTAACTAAGTCGGCCCCAAGAATTAAAGAAATCTTTCCGAAAAATAAAAACCAAGAGGTGTGGTTCAGCAAGAAAGTCAACCACACGCCAAAGATCAATGGACAAGACCCAAAATAGATCCACACGTCGAGAATCACGTTGAAAATGAAGGAAAACCAACCAGAAAGCATAAGAACTGTCTTAGAACCCAGAAACAGTCAACCAAAAGCGATAAATGACTAGAAAAGAACCCAAATGAACTGGAAATATGGAATTAAGCACATGAACAAGCCTGGAAACTAAAAATAAGATCCACCATGAAAAAAAGAAACTACCGGTACCAACTGGTAAGAACACAAAAAACTGCACAATGAACTAAACAAGAACAAAATTAAAAGGAAATATTTTTGGTTGATGCAAGATTGCTCATCGACTGGGGATGCTCTTGCATTACACATCCCAGGTAGAAAGAAGATGTTCCATGAGAGGCAACTCATGAACATCTAAAATGATTTGGAATAAAGACCCCATGCTCATTTCTGATCAAAACATCTTCTTTATCTTCCAACCTCTTCTTTAGCTCCTCTGGTGCATCAACCAACTTCTCTAACCCCTGACTCTCTTTGGTTCTCTTCCTTTTCTTCAGATCTGCACATTGTCTTTGTTTGTTGCTCTCTTTCTTCTGCAACTTTGATTTGTTTCTGCCACAAGACTTCATCCGGTTTGTTTCCACAAGATTTATGTCATCCGATCCCATCTGTCCATCAGGCTCATTTGTCACATCCTTCTGCAAACTTTGTCACCCTCTGGTATCACCTCTACAATCAATTCTATCATATATTTTTGAAAACCTTCTGGTATAACCTCTGCAACCAGTTTCTCAGTATTGCAACTTTTCTCAAGACTCATATTCTTCACTTCCTTCTTTTTCTCCTTCAAACAAATCAATGTGAATTTTTTCCCATCCTTCTCAATAGTGACTAGGTTTCTTCTACAATCATAAATAACTCCTCTATTAAACTGCCAAGGTCTTCTCAATAAGACATGACAAACACTCATAGATACAACATCACACAAAACTTCATCCCTAAAAGGCCCAATATTAAAATTCACCAAACACTGCTCCTTTATCTCTATCTTTTAATCATCTTGTAACCAACAAACCTCATAAGGACAAGGATGCTCAAGCCTCTTCAATCCAAGCTTCACAACCATCTCCTTAGATACCAAATTGTCAGTACTTCCACTATCTACAATAACCTTGCAACACTTACCACCTGATTTACACATAGTCTAGAAAAGACTCTTCGTCTAAGTAAATCCTATAACCTTTCTTCTGAACATAAAGGATTCTCCTTGCTCCGATGCACAGTCAGACCCGATACCTTCACCTTTTGGTTCCTAATTTGCCACACAACTTCTTGCCATTCCCTGCTTACACTCATAGAATCTATGTCTGGTTTCTCCACACTTGAAACATTTGCCAGGAAATTCTCTACCAATAAAGCTACTGTCTTTCCTCTGTTTTTTCTACCCTGGTTCTTTACTCCACTTAGGTTTTGATTCATCTTCCTCAACCAATTTTATCTTCTCTGTACTCACCCTATCCCATGAATTTTTCCTTTTCTCTATTCGGTTGCCTTCTTCTCATCTTCTCCTCAGCCTTTAAAGCATACTGGTAAGCTTCTTCAACTATGGAAACCCTCAACATACTCATCTCATACTGAATGTTAAATGCAAGTCCATTTATGTACCTCACAACCTTTTCTCTATCCATCTCTCTATGTCAAGATCTAATCATCACTTTGTAGAATTTCCTAGTATATTGCTTCATAGTCATGTTTCTCTGTTTCAGGTTCTGCAGCTTCTTGAATAACTCCAATTCATAGTCTCCTGGTATGAACTTGGCCTTCAATCTTGCTACCATCTGTCTCCACCGGGTGATCTTCAATTCACCATTCTCCACTCTGTCTTTCTACAATTCTTTCCACCATAAGGTAGCATGCCCTTTCAACTTAGTTTATGCAAACCAGACTCTCTATGGGTCCTTGACATCTTGAAACTCATAGTAGTCCTCCAACTCTCTGATCCAATTGATCAGATCCTTTGGGTTCAATGTTCCAGAAAAGTTGGAAACTTCAACTTTATGAACTTTACTCACTTGCACCACTGCTCTCAGGAATATTTCCTCTCTTTCATCTTCTATTCCTTCAGCTTCTTAAAGCTCTTCACCAGCTTCTTCATATTCATCCTCAAATTCAGGGTTCCTTCGCAAACCAGCCAAAGCATTTCGAATTTCGTTCCTCACTTCATTCTTGAAGTCTTCCGTCATCTGCTCTACCCTCCAAGGGTTTGTCCTTCTAGGTGACATCTCCTCTTCTGCTCCGGTGAACTGTCTCAACTTGACAATCTGACTATCGGTTTCAATTGCCTCCCCTCAACGATCTATTGAACACACGCGCAACCTGCCTCCAATCAGCAATCTGTCCACCCAAAGGAATGCCTCAATGTTTCCAAACAACTCTTCCACCAGCCAGTCCATAACTAGCTCTAATACCACTTTGTGCAGCCATAACCGGTAAAACCCTCAAAGATAATCGACCGGCTTATGCAACAAGAGTAACACAATGAAAGCAACAAGAAAACATAACAAGATTGCATAAATAGATCATATTATTCCTTGAGAACTTCTGACAACCATCCAATTATCATTGTATAATCATAAAAGAACATACAGTAGTTAACCGGTTACACGCAGGCTTCAAGCCAGATACTATCCAACCGAGACTCTAAGAATCAACTAGATCACAAAATGCGAATCTCAATCCTTATTCTCAATTCTACTTCCTCTATCCCTACAAATGATTACATAATATCATATATATACCCATCGGAACATATCCGAGTCAGCCTCATAAGATTACATTTACCAATGCAGGAAAATGAAACGTGTAACTAGGTCGACCGTAAGAATAAAAGAAATCTTTCCAGAAAATAACAACCAAGAGGTGTGGTTCTACAAGAAGGTCGGCCACACGCCAAAGAACATCGGACAAGACCCAAAATAGATCCACACACCAAGAATCATGCCGAAAATGAAGGAAAACCAGCTGAAAAGTATAAGAACTATCCCATAACCCAGAAATAGTCAACCGGAAGTGATAAATGACAGGAAAAGAACCCAAATGAACTGAAAATATGGAATTAAACACATGAACTAGCTTGGAAATAAAAAATAAGATCCACCACAAAAAGCAAGCAACTACCGGTACCAACCGATAAGAACACATAAAACTACACAATGAACTAAACAAGAATAAGACTAAAAGGAAATATTTTTGGTTGATCCAAGATTTCTCATCGATTGGGGATGCTCCTGCATCAGACACCTCGATAGAAAGAAGATGTTCCATGAGAGGCAACTCATGAACATCTAAAAGGATTCAAAATAAAAACCCCGTGCTCATTTTTTATCCAAACATCATCTTTATCTGCCAACCTCTTCTTTAGCTCCTACGATGCCTCAACCGACTTCTCTAACCCCTGACTCTCTTTGGTTCTCTTCCTTTGCTTCAAATCTACACAGTATCTCTGTTTACCGCTCTCTTTCTTTTGCAACTATGATTTATTTCTTCCACAAGACTTCATCCAGTTTGTTTCCACAAGCTTTCTATCATCCGGTTCCATTTGTCCATCAGGCTCATTTGTCACATCCTTCTGCAAACTTATGTCACCCTCCAGTATCACCTCTACAACCAGTTCTATCAGATCTTTTTGTAAACCTTCCAGTATAACCTCTGCAACTTGTTTCTCAGTAGTGCAACTTTTCTCAAGACTCATATTCTTCACCTCCTTCTCATTCCGCTTCAAAGAAATCAATGTGAATTTCTACCCATCCTTCTCAATAGTGATAGGTTTCTTCTACAATCATAAATAGCTCCTCTATTAATCTGCCAAGGAATTCCCAACAAGACATGACAAGCACTCATAGATACAACATCACAGAAAACTTCATCCCTGAAAGTCCCAATATTAAAATTCACCAAACATTGCTCCTTTATCTCTATTTTTTGATCATCTTGTAACCAAAAAACCTGATAAGGACAAGGATGCTCAAGCCTCTTCAATCCAAGCTTCACAACCATCTCCTCAGATACCAAATTGTCAGTACTTCCACTATCTACAATAACCTTGCAACACTTATCACCTGATTTACACACAGTCCGAAAAAGACTCTTGCTCTGAGTAGATCCGGTATCCTTTCTTCTAAACAAAAGGGATTCTCCTTGCTCTGGTGCATAGTCAGACTCAGTACCTTCACTTTTCGGTTCGTTATTTTCCATACAACTTCTTGTCATTCCCTACTTACATTCATAGAATCCATGTCTAGTTCCTCCACACTTGAAACATTTTCTAGGAAATTATCTACGGGTACTTCTATTGCCTTTCCTCTGTGTTTTATGCTTCGGTTCTTTACTCCACTTAGGTTTTGATTCATCTTCCTCAACTGTTTCTGCTTCTCTGTACTCACCAGTCCCTTGAATTTCTCCTTCCCTATATTCGGTTGTCTTCTTCTCATCTTCACCTCATCCTTCAAAGCATACTAGTAAGCTTCTTCAACTATGGAAACCCTCAACATACTCATCTCATCCTGAATGTTAAATGCAAGTCCATTTATGTACCTCACAACCTTTTCTCTGTCCATCTCTCAAGATGTCCAGATCTAATCATCACATTGTAGAATTCCTCAATAAATTCTGTCACAGTCATGTTTCTCTATTTTAGGTTCTGCAACTTCTTGAACAACTCCAATTCATACTCCTGATATGAACTTGGCCTTCAATCTTGCAACCATCTGTTTCCACTAGGTGATCTTCAATTCATCATTCTCCACTGTATCTTTATGATATTCTTTCCACCATAAGGAAAAATTCCCTTTCAACTTAGTTTGTGCCAACCAGACTCTCTGTGGGTCCTTGACATCCTGAAACTCAAAGTAGTCCTCCATCTCTTTGATCCAATAGATCAGATCCTCCGGGTTCAGTGTTCCAGAAAAGTTAGAAACTTCAACTTTATGAACTTTACTCGCTTGATCCACTGCTCTCATGAATCTTTCCTCTCTTTCATCTTCTAGTCCTTCAGCTTCTTCAAGCTCTTCACCGACTTCATCATATTCATCCTTAGATTCAGGGTTCCTTCGTAAACTAGCCAAAGCATTTTGAATTTCATTCCTCATTTTATTCTTGAAGTCTTCCATCATCTGCTCTACCCTCTGGGGGTTTGTCCTTCTAGGCGGCATCTCCTCTTCTGCTCCAGTGAACTGCCTCAACTCGACGATCTGACTACTGGTTTTAATTGCCACCCCTCGACGTTCTATTAAACACACACACAACCTGCCTCCAATTGGCGATCTGTCCACCCAAAGGAATGCCTCAATGTTCGCAAACAACTCTTTCACCAACCAGTCCATAAGAAACTCTGATACCACTTGATGTAGCCATAACCGGTAAAACCCTAAAAGATAATCAACTGACTATGCAGCAATAGTAACACAATAAAAACAACAAGAAAACATAACAAGATTGCATAAACAGGTCATATTATTGCTTGAGAACTTCTGGAAACCATTTGGTTATCATTGTATGATCATCAAAGAACATTCAGTACTTAATCGGTTACACGCAAGCTTCAAGCCAAATACAATCCAACCGGGACTCTAAGATTCAACCGGATCACAAAATGCAAATCTCAATCCTTATTCTCAATTCTACTTCCTCTACCCCTACAAATGATTACATAATATCATTTATACCCATCATAACATATCAAGGTCGACCTCATAAGATTACATTTACCAATGTAGGAAAATGAAACGTGTAACTAGGTTGACCGTAAGAATTAAATAAATATTTCCAAAAAATAACAACTAAGAGGTGCAGTTCAGCAGGAAGGTCGACCACACACCAAAGAACATTGGACAAGACCCAAAATAGATCCACATGCCAATAATCGCACCAGAAATGAAGGAAAACCAATCGGTAAGCATAAGAATTATCCCGGAACCTAGAAACAGTCAACCAGAAGTGATAACTGACCAAAAAAGAACCCAAATGAACTAAAAAATCTGGAATCAAGCACATAAACCAGTCTAGAAACTAAAAATAAGATCCGCGACGAAAAGCAAGCAACTACCGGTACCAACCAGTAAGAACACAGAAAACTGCACAATGAACTAAACTGAAAGGAAATATTTTTGGTTGATGCAAGATTGCTCATCAACTGAGGATGCTCCTGCATCAGACACCCCAGGTAGAAGGAAGATGTTCCATGAGAGGTAACTCATGAAGATATAAAAGGATTCAAAATAAAGACCCCATGCTCATTTCTAATCCAAACATCTTCTTTAACTGCCAACCTTTGCCTTAGCTCCTCTAGTGCCTCAATCAGATTCTCTAACCCCTGACTCTCTTTGGTTCTCTTCCTTTTCTTCAGATCTGCACATTGTCTCTATTTACTGCTCTCTTTCTTCTACAACTCTGATTTGTTTCTTCCACAAGACTTCATTCTAGTTCCATCTGTCCATCAGGCTCATCTGTCAGATCCTTCTGCAAACTTATGTCATCCTCCGATATCATCTCTACAATCGGTTCTATTAGATCTTTCTGCAAACCTTCCGGTATAACATCTGCAACCAGTTTTTCAGTACTGCAACTTTTCTTAGGACTCATATTCTTCACTTCATTCTCTTTCCCCTTCAAAGAAATCAATGTGAATTTATGCCCATCCTTCTCAATAGTGACTAGGTTTCTTCTGCAATCATAAATAGCTCCTCTATCAAACTATCAAGGTCTTCCCAACAAGACATGACAAACACTCATAGATACAACATTGTACAAAACTTCATCCCTGAAAGGCCCAATATTAAAATTCACCAAACACTGCTCCTTTATCCCTATCTTTTGATCATCTTGCAACCAACTCACCTCATAAGGACAAGGATACTTAAGTCTCTTCAATCCAAGCTTCACAACCATCTCCTTAGATACCAAATTGTTAGTACGTCCACTATCTACAATAACCTTGCAACACTTACCACCTGATTTACACACAGTCCGGAAAAAGACTCTTCCTCTGAGTAGATCTGGTATCCTTTCTTCTGAACATAAGGGATTCTCCTTGCTCCAATGCACAGTCAGACCTGGTACCTTCACCTTCTAGTTCCTCATTTGCCACACAAATTCTTGCCATTCCCTATTTATATTCATATAATCTATGTCCAGTTTCTCCACACTTGAAACATTTGCCAAGAAATTCTATACCGGTACTGCTACTGCCTTTCCTCTATGTTTTCTGCTTTGGTTCTTTACTCTACTTAGGTTTTGATTCATCTTCTTCAACCGATTTTTGCTTCTTTGTACTCATTAGTCCCTTTAATTTCTCCTTCCCTCTATTCGATTGTCTTCTTCTCATCTTCTCCTCAGCCTTCAAAGCATATTAGTAAGCTTCTTCAACTATGGAAAACCTCAACATACTCATCTCATCCTGAATGTTAAATGCAAGTCCATTTATGTACCTCATCACCTTTTCTCTGTCCATTTATGTACTTCTTTAACAACTCCAATTCATAGTCTCTTGCTATGAACTTGGCCTTCTATATTGCAACCATTTACATCCACCGGGTGATCTTCAATTCACCATTCTCCACTTTGTCTTTCTACAATTTTTTTCACCATAAGGCATCATGCCCTTTCAACTTAGTTTGTGCCAACCAGACTCTCTATGGGTCCTTGACATCCTCAAACTCAAAGTAGTCCTCCAAATCTTCGATCCAATCGTTTAGATCTTCCGAGTTCAGTGTTCCAAAAAAGTTGGAAACTTCAACTTTATGAACTTTACTCGCTTGCGCCACTGGTCTCAGGAATATTTACTCTCTTTCATCTTCCGGTCCTTTAGCTTGTTCAAGCTCTTCACTGACTTCTTCATATTCATCCTCAGATTTAGGGTTCCTCCGCAAACTAGCCAAAGCGTTTCAAATTTCATTCCTCACTTCATTCTTGAAGTTTTTCATCATCTGCTCTACCCTTCGGGGGTTTGTCCTTATAGGCGACATCTCCTCTTCCGCTCCAGTGAATTGCCTCAACTCGGCGATCTGACTACTAGTTTCAATTGCCTCCCCTCGGTGATCTATTGAACACACACACAGCCTACCTCCAACTGGTGATCTATTCACCCAAAGGAATGCTTGAATGTTCGCAAACAACTATTCCTCCAGCCAGTCCATAACTAGCTCTGATACAACTTGATGCAGCGACCATAACTAGTAAAACCCTCAAAGAGAATCAATCGTCTTATGCAACAATAGTAACACAATGAAAGCATCAAGAAAACATAACAAGATTGCATAAACAGATCACATTATTGCTTGAGAACTTCCGACAACCATCCAGTTATCATCATATAATGATCAAAGAACATCCGGTAGTTAACCAGTTACATGCAGGATTCAAGCCAGATACAATCCAACCGGGACTCTAAGAATCAACCGGATCACAAAATGTGAATCTTAATCCTTATTCTTAATTCTATTCTTCTTCCCCTACAAATGATTACATAATATCATATATATAGCCATCAGAACATATCCGGGTTAGCCTCATAGGATTACATTTACCAATGTACGAAAATGAAACATGTAACTAGGCCGACTCTAAGAAAAAGAAATCTTTCCGGAAAATAACAACCAAGAAGTTCAGTTTAGCAGGAAGGTCGTCCACATGCCAAAGAACATCGGACAAGACCCAAAATAGATCCACACACAAAGAATGGCACCGAAAATGAAGGAAAACCAACCGATAAGCATAAGAACTGTCCCGGAACCCAGAAATAGTCAACTAGAAGCGATAACTGGTCAGAAAAGAACCCCAATGAACTGCAAATCTGGAATTAAGCACATGAACCAATCTAAAAACCAAAAATAAGATCTGCCACGAAAAGCAAGCAACTACCGATACCAACCGGTAAGAACACAAAAAACTACACTTTGAACTAAACAAGAACAAAACTGAAAGGAAATATTTTTGGTTGATGCAAGATTGCTCATTGATTGGGGATGCTACTACATCAATAGTGGACGTAGATTAATTGTAGGGTGGGGGGCCTTAGAATAGTAGGGGCATGTGTGGGGTTGGGTGGGGGGATAAAGGGAAGCAAACTGATTAATTAAGTGGGCGGTATAGGCCAACCATGAACCACATTCTTATATATATATATATATATATATATATATATATATATATATATATATATATATATATATATATATATATGATGATGATGATGATGATGATTCATGATCAGGTGCTAGGAAGGGAACAAGTAAGTTTGATACCATGCTTAATAGTCTTATCTTATGTGAACTGATAATAAAAATAGATAAAGAATATCATCACCATAAGATATAGCAACAATGAGGCACAAATTAACAACATAAAAACACCACATAACACAAGAGTTTCATGAACAAACTCTTGCGAGAGAAAACTCTACCAAGAAGAGAGGTCAAGTAAGTATTATCAACAATAAATATGATTAAAATAAATTCACTCCCATTCTCCTCTTTTCCTAAAAAATGAAAGCACCTCTCTACTTGTGAACAACCTCCTTATGCCTCCTACCAATCCTTGTTCCTATATAGTAACTCTACATTCAACTGTTTCTCATGAATTTCTCCATACAAAGAGCTAAATTTATAAAATGGAAAGATATCCAAAACCACCAAACAAGGTGTCTAAAGAAGGTACTTCATTCCAAATGTACACAACCCTTAGCTTGCCTCCGTAGAAGCTAAAAGGACACTGATTTTGGCTCCAACACTTTCCCCCCAACTTGTGCACCCAATCTTGCAAGATAGAAATTGCATTAAATGCAATAACTAATGGAATAACAAAAGCCACTTTTTACCTCTTCCAACCATTGGCTTGGAGAATCCTAGAGGTCACTAATTTGTCCACTTACCAAGTCATTAATTATCCCATTCTAGACTTCCAGATGTGGGGACAATAATATTAAATAATTATGTTCACAACCCACCTTTACCATTTCTAGTGGAATCTATCATCTTTTATGAATATATTACAAACAATAGAGAGAAAATATACACTAAGTGCCTTATGACACTTTCCAAGGATGTTGGAACAATGTCACAAGATTTACAAGGTAGATGGAACCTTAATCCTAACAATGGTATGCTCCAATTAGGTCCTTATAATACTAAATCCTTTGTCAAGGAGTCCTTAAGAGTATGGAAAGTTTTTTGAAAATTTGTTGTCCATTGAAATTCAAAATACTTGGTTAGGATTACAAATAAAGGCACAACAATTTCTTTGAAGTATTTGATAAACAATCTATAATATCATGCATGGCCTAGAAAGCTTCTGATATGATTACGTTTATGTGGAACTAGAAATTTTGTGATCACTTAAATTTCACTTGGATCAACCTAGATCATGTGTTGTGAAATATAATGTCCCAAGACTATTCCTTCATCCATCATCATGCATCACTTTTCATTGTTGAGAGATAGATTAGGATCTCGATACAACTACAATACCTTTTCAAGATTTTTCAATGCTTCCTCATAAGTGTAACCATATGTGGTTAAATCATCCATATAGACTTCCATATAATTAAAGGTCAGATCAATAAATATACTTATTGCAACCCTCTAAAATGGATCAAGGGCATTACATAGCCCAAATGGAAGGATTGAATAAGCATAAACACCCCATGGACAAGGGAATGTTGTTTTGTCATAATTTCCTGATGCAATCTGTATCTAATTATAACATTTGAACCCATCCAAGAAGGATATGTATTTCTTTCCTGCTAAAGAGTCCAAGACCTAATTGATAAAAGGTAAGGGAAAGTGACCCTTCCATGTAGTTAGATTAAACCTTTTGTAATCCACACCAAATCGTCATTTCCCACCCTTTTAGGGATTATCAGAAGGGGTGAGATCCATTGATTATCTGACATGGGATAGATAAAACAAACATCTAAGACCTTCTGGAATTCAATTTTCACTTTTCTTAGAAAATAGGATTCATTCTTATTTCCAGGGTTGTCTAATTGGTCTACATTATTATTTGATGCATATTCTATGCATACACAAACTAGGATCTAGACCTTTCATGTCATGACAATCCCAAGAAAATGTTGTTTTATAGATCTTCAACATAAAAATTAGCATTGCTTTGTGTTGTGTGCTTAGTTGATTCTTTATATTAATAAATTTAGTAGGTGATATTTTGACCCATTTAGTTAAGGCTACCATGGAGACAATGTCTTTAGAAGCATGACAGATTAATATCATAATTATGAGGTAGAAACTCATGAAGTATTTGTGCAGTTGAAGTGTATTTAATGAAAGAGGCCATATAAAGAACACTGTAGATTTGGTAAGACAAATATGCCAAAAAGGCATTGTATTGTGGGTCTCTTGAATAAGTGTTTTTCATAATGTTAGAGAGTATGATACCCTCATTTTGTAATTTAATCATGGGGTGTTTTATTAATTATCATCAACTTTGTGAAGCCTTCAAATCATTATCCCCAAGGTCTAGACAATTTTATTAATCTATCTCAATAAAAGGTTGTGTAGGAGGGTATAAGGCTATTTTTTGTTATATTCCTATTAGAAATGTTCATAATCCCATAATTATTGCCAGTGAAAGAATTTGTTGTTACTGAATATATGCGACTAAATATGAATGGATAACCTCCCAAGTTAACTTTTGGCTGCAAAATTATTAAATCAATAGGATATTCCCATGATTCGAGTATAATGATCAAGTCTTCTATGATACCTTTAGGTTTAACAATGAAATTATTTGTTAATTGTAGTACTATAGGAGTAGGTTGAAGGTCATTTAGTGGAATATTTTGCATGATTTCTTTGGTCATGACATTAATATTTGCACCTAATCAATCAAAGTGTTGCGTATTAGAATGCAATTAATAGACACATTAACATCTTGGTTGCTAGGGTTTGTGCATTTTGGAACAAATATCTTGCCTAACATGATATTTACAAGTTGGTCAAGTACAATTCTCATATTAACAACTTGGTTGCTAGGTTTGGGGATATTTCCTTTTTTTCCCATTTTCTTTAGACACAATTCTCATATTGCTTTGTTGTAAATTGGGACATATTTTATGTCTTGGAATAGAGGAATTTTAACATAGATATTTTTCAATTGTCCAAGGAAGCCAAATTCAGGTTTGGGTTCATACTTATTGGTATTAAGTATCTTTGGAAATGGTGGTTCCTTATTGATAATTTTTTCCTTCTCAAAGGTGTTGATTTGGATTATTTAACTATGGGTAAGAATCATTGGTTGGTTCCTTGGAGTGGATTTTCATGAGCAATGGTGATGTAGAAGTGCATATGGTTTTTCCTAACTAGAACTGCACATTGTTGATCTCAACTAGATAGGTGGGGTACTGAATAACACAATTGGCATAAGATTGTTGACTGAGTTTAATATTTGGAATAGGTTGTCTAGGCTAGTAATTATATGGATCTTGGTGGATTGGGACTAGGATTAATAAGGTTTGGCAGAATAGTTGGTTGTGTAGTAAATGCATGTGGTTGTCGGTAGTAGGATATATTGGGGTTAGACAAAGGTCGGACACCTCTAATGTAGAGTAGGGGTTCAAATGACATATACAACAATATTTTATCTCACAAAGTGTTAGTGTTTTTCACCTCAAGGCCATTCCTTCACTAGCAACCTAGTTTCCTTGTAACCCTCCTGAACAAGACAATCATTAATAACTTTCAAAGAAAGCCTCATTCCAAAACTGTGAAAGCATTTTTTGATACCCTTTTGGCTTCTCTTAAACATGCAAAATAATTGTCATGGTTTGTTTCAAAACATGGGGGTCAAATAATGATTGGTTATTATGATCCTAGACCTAATCAATACATCAAATTGAGTTTTCTGGGCATAACTTTTGATGAAGACCCGAACTAGAGGATCCAAGACCACTTTTGGATAGCCATTTTGGCTTGATAAAACATATATAAAAATTAGGGTAGGTTGTTTTGTAAAACAAAGGCCTAAAATTGACTGGTAATCTGCATTAGGCTTATTCACCAAGGGTTTTCAGAGCTCGTCTCAGTAAAACACCTCTAAAATACTCAAAACTCAATGAAAATGGATGAGACTGGTCAAAATGGAAATATTATTCAATAATATATCCATCCATACAAATTTCAGATCATACAACATTCGTACAAATCCATACTATTTGCTGCAACATGACTGTTACCCGAAAATCTGGAAGTTGCAATCATTAAAAAAATCATAAATTTCATAATAATTAATGACAATATATGAAAAAAAATGAAAATAAAGGAGGATTAAGAGATTCATCAATGCCAATGCATGAGAGATCACCCATTGGCCATACAAGGCCATACAACGGTCTAGAGTAGTAAAAACCTTTTGGAAAACCAGGGAAAACAATAATTTTTATTGAACTTCTTCTTAATACACCACAAAACCCCCCTGCATCTCAACCTTACAAGGCATATTTAACATGTCTCAATCAGTTCCAACTGAAAACAACTAACTCTTGACCTTCTAATTCAAAGATGACCCTTCAACTTCCATTTGTTGCATTCTTGCAATTTTTACAATATGACAACTTTTACATTCTAAGCAACTATTTAACAAACTAACCCCCAAGACTCAAATACATCAAAAATGGTCACAATGGACCTTATTAAATAACAAAAATTGGCAAAACACTTAAAACCCAACCTTCTTGCAAACTTGATCAACATGACCCATGGTGCCCCTGCACCAACCTCTCCACTGTCATTTTTACAACTAACACTAAGGTAATTACCAATTGTAGTTTTGGTCCTATGATTGGTATTTCTATTGTGGTCAAGCTCTTGGAGGGGGTGCCTATTTAGATGACCCATAGTCTGGCCATGCTAGTGAAGGTTTATTGAAGTAAAAAGAATTGCTTGAAAAATAATATAAGAAAGGAGGATTATGATAGAATGGATCTTGAGGGGTAGCTTGTTTTCGAATCCATGATTTTAGTTGAGTTTAGTAGAATACTTGGACATATTCATCCTCCAATTCCCTAAATTTTGATCATTTTGATTTGTTTTCAATGCTTTCCACACTTTTGCACTTGTAATCTCGTTTCTTCTAGAAATAGTGTGGACAATATTATGTGAAATCTTCTTTTGTGTCTTCTTCTTTCTGGCATGCAAGGTATCTAGTTGGCATGCCATGTGGTTGATTATGACTTGCTCCATGTTATTCAACAAGTTATTAAGATCTATTCATGAGACACCCATAATTGTTTTGGTAGTCATTGATCTCAAGTTGCATGTCTTTTTCATTTTGGCACATTAATAATTTCTACATAGATAAAAAAAATCCTCCCATGGAACTTGAGATGTCTCCTGACACTATTAATTCTAGATCATCCAAGCACTCCTCATTAATCTCTCATAAAAATATTTATTTCAAGGATCTTCCAGTGAGTTGATTTTGTTTGGAATTCTGGAGACAAAACATGAATCTTTCTACATAGTCTTCTAGTGGTTCATCTTCCTTTTGAGTCATTCTAACGATATCATCTCCTCTCATGTCACCTATCCTGCAACAATCCTTATACCTTTTTTAAGAAATTCTTTCATAGTATCCCAATCAATCATTATATTTCTTTCAAGTCCCATGAACCATCTTAAAGTAGAGCTCTTCAATGACTAGAAACAATTTTAGTTTGTGTGCATTTGTAGTGTAATCATAACTTTTACATAGGACATCAAATTCAAATAGGAATGTGTCTGAGTCCTTTATCAAAAGGCCATGAAAATTGGGAAGAGGAGAGGGAGGGTGTATTCCATAGCAACATTTCTTTCTTGGTTATAAAAATAAATTCAAAGGTGGTCTTTTTAGGGTCACAATATTTGTCCTTGTCATCCCTACCACCAATATCCACAATAGTTAAATGAGAATTGAAGTTTAAAAGGGAAGATGGAAACATCGAACTAGAATTGGAATCAAGGGTTGAAGTAGGTGATTGATAATATGGATTATCTTGAGATGACTTACTCACTTGTCTTGCTCCTATTTTTACAAATACTATTGTTGTACAATTCTAGAAGAAGTGTAGGATGGAAGAAATCTTCCTAGAGGATCTCTCGTTCTCTACATGCAACAATAATGTGTCACTTCCCACCTTGCATGCATAATTTTAGTAGAAGATTTGGTACTAAATGTGATATCTAATGTCCTAGATGCTGAAATAAAAGTTTATAAATCTATGAAAATAGGAAATAACATTTAAAATTCCAAATATTCTCATAGGTTGGCACCATCCTTGATAAGAATGTTGAATAGATCGAAATACTAAGAGGGATCCCGATGAATCAATATTCCCCAAATAAAACACTTTGATAATCTAAAACTCAATTTGATCTTAGATATCGTTAGCATGAAATGAAGCATGCAATA
This sequence comes from Cryptomeria japonica, assembly GCF_030272615.1. NCBI lineage: Eukaryota > Viridiplantae > Streptophyta > Pinopsida > Cupressales > Cupressaceae > Cryptomeria > Cryptomeria japonica. Next base: position 804,940,510 of record NC_081409.1, read on the forward strand.
GAAGTGAAATGAACAATATACACAACCATAAGAGAGACAACATATTTTTATACATGGAAAATCCAAATGGGAAAAACCACAAAGAGGGTTAACTCTCAAGATAATATAACTAGTTATATGGGATTACAAAAGAGGCTCACTGCCCAAATTACAATGGCTCACTACCAGAAAATAAAGAAATGAACTAATAAAATTGCACCTACATATGCATGGGATTAGTTCTTGTTAAGCTCAGACAACACACAAACAATCTACCTACTCCAAAATACTGTCGTACAAGATATGGCCTTCTCCTTTTCTCATTCAGTATCAACTTCCTCACTTTGTTGTTTACAACCTTATTATTTACTTACTTCATCACAATCCATCCATCTCATACATCAAGCATAATGTGATCATATGTGTGTGTGTGTGTGTATCAATAGGAATATACATCAAGTTGACCTCAATAACATTTTCCCAATTGATATTTCAATGGTGAAATCACACGCTACAATCATTGGAGCAAAACAACAACATAATCTTTTAAGGTTGGCCTGACCTGAAATGAGCATATCCTTGAATTTCAACAATAACATGCTACTGGTGCACAAAGAACACTATCCAGCTCAACATTATGAGGTTAAAGATATGAAAAATGAATCATCCAAAGAATATCATCAGAAATCAAGAAGTCAGAGGAAACCAAAGCACATAGAGTTGGTCAACACGGTATAACCAAATACATTTTTGGAGCACAACATTCAAAGCACCACTTTCAAAGAACCAAAACCATGAATACACCAATCTTAAACGATGACAATAAGCATATCAAAAATTGCACTACCATATCTACATAAAGACACAAATGCAGACAATTGCACCTTTGAAATAAGTCAACTACATACTACCGGATTGCATGAACGACTGGAGCATGAAACCAATTGCCACAACCAACAACAAATATCTCATATCAAGATAAATCTATCCCCACACTGACAATACATATTTCTGGAGTAATATACATGTTTGCAATACACTAGCAACAACTAGGATTTGTAATTTGTATCATACATACCTATCTTCCATTGTTCTACATCATACATACCTATCTTCCACTGTTCTACATCATATTCAGACCAATCCGGATCACCGGGTTTGACATCAATGACAACTAAGACATGTATTTCTAACAAAGAACTCAAAAAATTTATGGTCACCTATACAACTAATGATTTGTATAAATATGATCGTGCACTTCTACTTAAAGGACAATGTAATCCTATATTGAGAAACCATCAATTGTAGTAAGATACATTAAATTATCAACTAGGGATGTACGCTTGAGATGAGACTGGGTTGTTTGTACACTAAGATGTTTTTTGAGTCCCTAAAGTACCCTCATATATTAAAAAATCATTGAATCAAAAGGTAGGCATTATTGAATTAACAAATAACTAAAGTGGCAAAGAGTGTTTCTAGTATTCATCTTACAAACCATAGGTAAATGATAATTTTTTTCAAAATTCTTATATTGAATGGTGATTTTCACATAAATATTTAAATATCTTTGATTTAAAATATAGAGTAGCACTATACCTCACTTGGTTATATATACACTCGTTACACAAAATACTCAGCTAATAGTCAATGCTTCATATAGATTGCTTTGTAGGAATGGATATAAATCTAGCTAGAATTTGATTGCTTATTTGAAAAATAAAAATAAAAGAAAAGAAAAACTTGATCATCCGATCCATTGTCCTCTTCACTTAACTCATTTGATACAAAAATATATAAGTTTAACTAATCTTAACTAACTGGTACTCATCACTATATTTTTTGCTCATCCTTGTTAAGTAGGGATAGAGTTATTTTTAGAACACAACTTACACATCAATAAATAAAGTCCTATCCTAACTTTGCTAGCATTGAAGAGCAAACAAGTAGTAGAACCATTAAACTAGAAAAACATTGACATTAGTTGTAGTATAAGAGTCCTTGATTAAATAATCATTTGTTGACAGTGGAAGTCTAATGCAACTAGTAGATCTAGCTTAGTCGTGGCCAACTCATCTCTAGTTGCTTGATGTACAATGATGTAGACTAGCACCTTCTCTCAATTGCAGGAATTTATTCTCTCACTATTGTTGTAGATCCCTTGTCTATAGAGACTCCCATGCTATCCATCAATGACCATTTATAGTTGCAATCCAATATGTGTTTTAGAGCTAAATGTAACTAGAACTAGTTCCTAAGAGTTTAGAAGATGAAGAATTTGTTGAGTACACGCAAGATATGTGTAAACACATCAAAGGCCATACGAAGAAGAGTGGATAGAGGTACAAAGAGCATGCAAATTACAAGAGAAGGAATTATAGGAAGGAGATTGGTTTTAGCCCATCTAAAAAATATTGGAGTATGTAAGACGACAAAGAAAACTAGCCAATATAGATCCAATTGTCCAAAAAATCTTGACATCTCACCAACCTTCAATATGACATATTTGTATGAATACTAGAATCGAAGGAGGAAGAAGGTCAAGGATCAATTACACTAGACTAAAAAGCATTGGTGCTAGAGAAGTCTAAAAATAAAAGTGAGTTCATTCTAGATTAAAGAATGGTGAAGAAGATTAGAGGAATAGAAAACAAACATTAAAAGATTCGAGATTGTTTTGTCAACATTAGATGTAAGGCGACTTCAACGTGATCCAACACCACACAAGATTCACTACGCCAATCATATTGTTTAGATGGTGACGTGTTCGACTACCATTTTTGGGAGCCTGATAAGCTTGGAGATCTGTATTGTACAAAATGTTTAGTCACTCCTCGAAGGTCTGGAAACTAATATTCAATTGGTTTTCTTGGATTAGTGAGACATGGCAAAGTTCATATCAACAATACAAAATTCATGTTGAATGTTGTAGTGTTTGAGATCAAATTATTCTCCTGACACATGTAATTAATACAGTATGGAATGTCTGACCTTGTTTTAGGCACGGAATTTTCTCGAATGATCGAATGAGAATCTAATTGTTCTCATTTGTAAAACATGAATATAAGCTTGTAAGTTTAGCAAGTTACTATTGAGTCGTTGAGTAGTTAAGTGATTTGACAAATGGTTCAAAGTTTAGTTGAATAAATAGAATTGTGTGTTTAGTTTCTACAGGGCAGTGGTTCAATGTTCTCGTGAGACGGAATGAATACATTTGTATATATTTAGGTAATCAAAGATGAAGTACTCTGATTCAATTTGTATATTTCCTAGTCACTTGATAGGTTGGAAAGAATTATCCAGAGATTTTGTGTGCAAAATGCGTCATTATATTTGAAATGTTTAAGGGCATTTTTTCGAATTGGGGCAAGTGTTGTGTTGTAAACACACACGTCCCATTGCAAATGGCGATCTCAATTTTTTTTTTTGCTAGATTAATGTTTAGTGTTGTAAACACACACGCTCCATTGCAAATGGTGATCCCCATTGCAAATAATTTTGTAGTCTTTAGCTTTTGTTTGTGAGAGGTGTATTTGTCAGTTCGGAAGGAGTGTGTTGATGGGTCCTTGAAATGACTTAGGATGCAAGATTTGTCATTGAGGGTGTGCAATCGAATTGGGAATTCAAGTTTTGAGGCCAAAATCCATGAACAAACGTCAGGGTAGAGGATTGAGGTCAAAATGCAAAAGTTGTCAAAAGTTGACAATGTTGCCAAATGTTGTCATAGATGTCAAAAGTGTGAAACATGCTGCAAATATTATGAGGAAAAGTCGTCAAGAGGATTGAGATTTTGAAGGTGCTAAATGTTGATAAACAAAAAAATATTTAAGGATGAAATGCTTTGACATGATAAGAAATAAGATTTTTTTTTATGAAAATCCTTGTTTAAGTGTGGAATTTCAAAGTTGGATTTCAAAATCCAAGGATGAAGTATGGAATGCAATTACTATGTATAGATTTTCTTTAACAACTTCATAGGCATTCCCCGCCACTTCTCGCCCTTGTCCTTGATCACATGAAGATGGGGCTTGCATCTTGTCCTTAGCTAGCCTTCACTTGCACATAGCATTTAGTCCTTAGCAACATGGAATTTGCCCTCATAAATATTAATGAATCATTGAAATTTATCCTTGTGCACTCTTCAAGAGCGCCCTTTCTTGTCCTAGCACTTATCCATTTTACACTCACGTGGAGTCCTTTACTAAGGTGAAAATGTACCCTTGATCTCATCAAATTGTCCTTGTCAAGCTTTGAAGTGTGCCACCTTGTCCTTGGGGACTCCACAATCCCACCTTGCATTGAAGTCCTTGACAACATCTCAAATTTGCTCTTAATCTTGTCCTTGTACACCTAGGAATCTCGCCTAACACATTGTCTTTGCTCACCATGGAAAACTGCCCTTCACCAGTCCATCCATATCATGAATTAGCACCCTAGCTACGCCTAGTCCTTTTAAATCATGAAGGTATTCCTTGTCCTAGTCCCTCTCCTCATCTCACATCCGCCTTTGTTGGTCCTTAAGTGCACTTCAAATGCTCTCTACACTTGTCCCTTTACACCTAAAAAATCTGCTCAAAGACTTGTCCTTGCCTACCATGGAATAATGCCTGGTATTAGTCACTATGCATCATCAAAACCTACTCTTTGTTGTCCTTGAGTGACCTTGAAATATGCCTTACATTGTCCTTGTGCACCATGAAAATCCTCCCTAGATTATTCCCTCTTCACCTTGGAACCCCACCTTCCCTCATAGTCCCTAAATTAGGTGAAAATGTGCTCAGTTTTGTTCTTGAAACATGTGAAAGCCTGTTTGTAGTAGTCCTTTGCCACCCTACAAATCCACCCTTCCTAGTCCCTAGTCCCTAACAACCTTGAAAATGTAACTAGCAGTCCTTGATTTGCCTTTAAACTTGCTCAACAGTCCTTGGTGATGTTGAAAATGTGCCCTTGTTGTCCTTATATTTATATGAAACCCGTCAAGGTAATGTTTAAGTGCTAGGTCAATTTGCTAGAGGGAAAATTTGAACTTTGAATGCAAAACAAATGGTTACAAGCCTAATAGACTTCATAAGGTGGTTTAAATTAATTAAAATTACAAACATTCAAGACCAAGTCGACCTTGTTAATGACTTGCAAATTTATTTGATGAAGCATATAAAGTAGAGATTGGAAACCTCACTTCGAACATAAAATGCAAATCATTCAATGCAAATTTTAAGGTAGGGAAGTGCAAATTAATAAGTAGAACCAAGGATAATTAAGGAGCGGACAAGCAAATAAAAATTAGAACATAAGTCAATAATTAAATCAGAGCAGCAGATGCGGATTTCTTCCATAGATTAGATTTAGGTGGAAAGGGATGAAAATTAAGTTTCAATGAACAAAGGGGTTTGTGAAGAAGTTTTTTATTAATAATTTGGATTCAAAATGTTCCTTTTTTAAAGTGATATACGAGAGAATATAAGATGATGATGAAACTAAGTATTAAGATTCATTGACACGAGGAAGGATCAAGACCAAGACATCTAAGGATTTCATAACAACCCAAGGGATGAAGGAACTCAACCATGCAGATGAAGATAATAAAAAGGATTTAACAACTTGTTGGGAGACTAGTTCAAGTTCAAGGAAGTAGATGGAAGGGATGATTCCACAATGCGAAGGGATTCAATAGCCACACTTCAAGAATGGAATTCAAGAATATTACCAAAGAAAGACTATTCTAAAAGGATGAAAACAAGTTGATTACAACAACCTTGGATTTCCCTCCAAATATCAACATGAAGAATATACAACATACAACAAGGAGAAATTAAAGTCCAAGTGATTGCACAATGAAAATGAAGGATTCAATTATACAAGACAAGATCCACATTTCACAAATGCATGACAAGGGTTATACTTGACATGAAGTCAAGAACTGCACCAAGAAAAGGCAAATTCAAGATATGGTGAAGAAGAAGTTAAGAGGACATTCAAGACAAAGAATTCCTAAACATGAGAATGAAATGAAAAACATCACAAGAAGAAAGATTCTCAAACATGAAGATGTGAAGGTGAAATGTGATCAAGGAAAAAATATAGTTTCAAAATAGTTAATCAATGTTAGAAACTTGATCAAGTTGATGCAATTTGGGAATATGAACTATCACAATCAGTCAAAGACTTGATAATGTTGAGTATCAAGAGATATTGATAAGGTGCAATGTCTTCTTTGTGATGATCTACAAGGAGTGCAAGCTGAGGCGACACCTATTCACCTCAACCAATCAAGAGATGTCATGTCGACACGTTTAAGTTCAATGAATGTAACTCAACAACAACTATACATGTGGAGAGAACAAGTTCAATGTAACAACTTCTATTTTATCATCGGTCCAAATTCAAAAGGGATTTGTATCTAAAGCAATGCAATTATCTTATTGGTCGATATTTAATTTATGATGGTGGTAGTTGTAACTACCAAAATTAGGGTTTGCTTTGAATTATCTTAATTGTAGGTTTAGAATCAATCTGGGCCATTCATTTGTAATCAAAACCTCTTTATAAGGCTTTTCCTTCTCATTTGTAATAGAGTAATAGTTGATAGTTAGAAGAAATAGAAGTAGTCGTGGAAGGAGGAGACCAAAAATCATTGCCAAGACTGTGTTGGAATAAACATATGATTTTCATTGAAGATATGGTGGATTTTTGTGTGTTGTTTCCACATGTTGCATAGTTTATACTTTATACTTCTCAAGCTTTAGATTTTTTTACATCAAGTTGTTTAGTTGAATGGAAGATCTTATTGTTGATCAATGGTGAATCCTATATGTTCATACCATTTGGAATTTTTTATTGCAAATTGCAATGCATGGTTAGTTTGAACTCATTTGAAAGCTTAACTTCAATTGCTCCATGCTCATTGTTTGTGAAGTTGATGTGCATAAGCAACATGAAAATCATTTGCATACCCTTAGGAGATTGCACCATCTTTGTGTAGTTGTTTCCTCATGGTGAAGCAAAGCTTGATTTGGTTTTACTAAGTCACCAATCATTTCTTGCATTGTTGGGATCTTAGAGTATATTTCTCCAACCCTATCCTTTTGTCTTTTATTTTTCCAATGAGTTTAGTAATCAAATTCCATGTTCTAGCTAAGTGTAAGTCCCTTTGTGTTACCAACAATATCACATCATACACCGAGTCTATCCATCATTAAAGTCAATAGTTCACATTGTAGACTTTGGGGTTGCTTTGTTTGATCATGAAGTTTAGCATTCAAGGTTTCCTTGTTCAAGAGGATAAAATGTTTGGTATTTTATTCTGTGTTTGGGTTGTCATAAAAATCACATCAAGTACTCCCACTTTTATTCTTAGGTTAATAATTTTGTTGAGCTTGGCAGTAGTTTTAGTCTCTAGCATTTGTTTGGGTTTGGTTATGTCTTGTCATTCCAAGTTAAGTGTAGTGATCAATCCTTGAGATGAGTTAGAGTGTAATTTTTATCCCTGGATGGGTGTAATCAAGTCAAGAATTCAAGTTTCGAGTCCTAAATCCATGGAACAAAGTAAGAAATGTTGCACAAGGTTTCAATTCAAAATGTTGCTAAATGTTGTCAGAAGTTGTCTAGAGAGTGAAATTTTGAAACACTGAGGTGTAGATTTGAAAGGAAAATTTCAAGGATTTGATATCCTAGTAAGGAAAATTCCTTATTGAATTTGGATTTTGTAATCTTGTTCAAGAGAGGATAGTATACTTAGATTTTATTATGTGATGGTGAATGTCACAAAACACCCCTCAATAGAATTGGCATTATAAGGAGGGCACAAATGTCAGGACCTATCAATTCATATTTGGAGCAGTTATCTTAAGCCTTTTTTTACCCTCATCTGCGTCTGCCAACAAAATTACCACAAGAAGGAAGGTGAGAATACTAGATCATCAATCATATTTGCAAAAGAAAGGAGGTTCAAATCTATCGCAGGCTGGAACCAGTATGAGCTTTCAAGCTAAACTTGAGTTAAGTTAGATCTCTTTTATGTTGAAAAAATTCAAAAAAAGTGAAAAAGTCCCCCAAAAGTGAAAATTTGAAAAACCTAAAAAAATCAAATTAACAAACTAAAAAAGATTTCTCAATGGATCGACAAAAGTTTCATGTTTCTTGTGACCAAGAGAGTCGTCATGTTGATATTATTTAGCTTTGGTGGGCTTTGAACACAAAACTACATCTTAGAAATTTGTTTGGATTCACATCACCAGGTATTTGTAGAATCAACAATACGATTGAACACAATAAGATGCATTCTTGACATTTTTGTCAAGAATGGAGTAAGCACTACAAGGAAAGATATTCTTTGGGATATCTCTAAACTAGTGACACTTGAAGAGCCCAATGATTTCAATGTTCTAGAAAGTAATGATGCATTCACAAGATTCAAATGGAGGATTGAGAATTAGTTGGTTCTTGATAATGAATTATGCCTAGAAAACATATTTATACCTTGTTGGTGCAGGATTCATAACACAGCCCACTCTGAATTTACTTGTTCATTGTGTGAAGAGGTCATCAACCAAGTCAAAGCTCAATTTGGATTACTAGCCATCAAACGAGTGCATTGTAGGCAAAATTTGGACAACATATCTTGCAACTAATAAGTATAAGAAAGTAATAAAAGAGCGTATGGCAACATCATTCGTATAGGAGTTGAGAAAATACAACACCACAGGAGCCTGAAGATCTTCTACAAGTCGAATAACCTGTTACAAGGAGAAGCAATGAAGCAAAATTTGAAGAACATACAAAACACAGAGAATATGCTCAAAAAGAGAGAGCTCAATATTCACAAAAATTATGTAATGTGATTCTCTTACAATGTAAAGAAATAACTCAACCTTTAATAGGTCAAGAAACCCTAAAAAGGGAAAACCTAGGTTTGCACATAATAATTAATTAAAACAATTAATTATATGCACCTAAAGTTAGCTTAAGTGTAAAAGAGATCAAGGGAACTTAAATAATTAAACAAATAATGTTTAATTAATCAAGTAAATACCCGAATACTCTAACAATTCGATAGTGAAAGGAATAAGTTACAAAAAGATAGCATGATTGAGCCTAATGATCAATGTGTTGCAATAGAAGATAACTTTTCAAGCATTGCATCAAAGGATGAATGCATTGAAGTGGAAGTCAAAGAAACAATGGAAGATATTTAATAAAGTGAAATGGTGACAAGTAATGACTCATGTTTGGAAGCATTAACGCTACAAGTCTGGTGAAGAGAATAAAAAATTAGAGATGGATGACTTAGTGAAAGGAGAGATTAAAGGACTATCAAGATTTGTCATTATTTTGATGTCTTGTCGATTAAAGAAGAAGGAAGTGACTCCAATGCATTTCAAGAGGAAGAAATCCTTGATGAACATTCATCCATGAAACAAAAAAAAACCAAATGAAGAATTGAAAGCTATTCCAAGGGGAGTATCAATCAACAATTGGATTCTAGATGGGAAAAATTTAGAGGATGATCAATCTTCAACCATGGATATTGTATTTGAGGAACAACTAGTGAAGATATTTGAAGATCAACCTATCAAAGAGGCCCTAGTTTTCGAGGACATGCTTACAGATTTGTACAAAGATGCATGGTTTATACAATCTGGTGAGAAAGTTGTCGCAATGGAGACAAAGAACGTAGAACAATTCGAATTGGCGCTATGTCTATTGCCTAGGATGTTTCAAGAAGAACGAGTTTCAAATGTGAGAGGAATGATACATCATCAGCTTTGACCTCTTGAAGTTGTGAATGACAAACAAGAATGTCCATTCGAGAGTGAAGCATGGCAGGTTCTCTTTCCTAACCACTAGCTTTGAAGATTATCAATTTGATTATGGAAATTTAGGAAAAAACATATGTATTATTAAATCATGGACCCAATGAATTGCCACAATTGATAATATTGCATGAAGTTTTGATTGAATATGAAAGTTGCATAGTGAATGATCATTTCTCTGAATATAAGGATGAAATTGCAAAACTTCAAACCATGACCTATGCCATGTTGTTGTTGAACATTTTGATAAATCATGTTAGGTCTTGTATATATTTAGGTCTTTTGTGTGGTGTTCGTTCTAGGTATTTTGTACATAGTTTAGTTTATTTTTTAGTTTTAGAGTAGATTTCCTTTTCGCCTGTTTTAATTTAGTTTGCTTTACTTAGCCTAGGTGTTGGTCTACCTTGGGTCATTTGGCTCAAGTTGTTTGGTTTGTTGTAGTTTAGTTTCTTTGAGTCTTTTAGTTAGTTTTTGCATAGTTTTAGTTTCCTTTGTGGGAAATTTGTTTGGGAGAAAGGGGACGTGTTGTTTCAACATACTTAAGTGTGGTTTTGATTTTATGTCTGGTTCATTTCCTAGATAATTATTTATGAAATTCTTTAGAATCCGAGGTTATTTTTTCTTACTTTATCATTTGGTTAGGATTTGTCCTTGGTTCGGAAGGGAATCATCTATTGTGAATTGATACTGAAATCTTGTGATCACTATATTTTACACACTTAATCAGTTTCTATAAGTTATTGCAATTTATTAGGAGAAATTGTGCCAGTGAAAAATCCTAAAGCCTACTCCAATGCCACTATAATTCTCAAACCCATCATGAGCTTCACTGCTTATGAGCCAAAATACAAAATGTGAGAAAAAGCAATATCAGAAGAAAAAGAGAGAGAAAAAATGAAATGAAAAAAATATCAAAGTATTTGGTTTTGGGAACATGCGAATAACTCCATTAGGGCTATAGACGCTCAATTGGCAGTGGAGCAATATTCATGGGAATTACAACGATAACCTCATCGGGGCTATAGACGTCTGACTGACAATGAGGCAATATCCAAGATGTTTTTGAAGTTAGGACTACTCATGTAGCTCGTCACGGTAGATTCTAAGAGTTTCAATGTTCTTGTGAGATGGAATGAATACATTTGCGTACACTTAGGTAATCAAAGACGAAGTATTCCTATCCAATTTGTGTTTCTTCTTCTTCTTTTAGTATATTTCTTAGTCACTTAATAGGTTGGAAAGAATTATCTAGAGATTCTGTGTGTAAAATGAGTCTTTATCTTTGAAATGTTTAAGAACATTTTTTGCGAATTGGCACTAGTGTTGTGTTGTAAACACACATGCCCCATTACAATGGGACCCCCACTTTTTTCGTTTCTTATGTTAATAGTTTTTCTTAGCTTGGTAGTAGTTTTACTCTCTAGCCTTTGTTTGGGTTTCGTTATGTCTTGTCATTCCAGGTTAAGTTCAGTGATTAATCCTTGAGATGAGTTAGAGTGTAAGGATTATCCTTGGATGCATGTAATCAAGTCAAGGATTCAAGTTCCAAGTGCTAAATCCATGAAACAAAGTAACAAATGTTGCACAAGGTTTCAATTCCAAGTGTTGCAAAATGTTGTCAAAGTTGTCAAGAATTGTCTAGAGAGTTAAATTTTGAAATGCTAAGAAGGAATTAAAAATTTGATACCGAAGCCAAAATTTCCCTTAACAAGGTTAATTATCTGGAAGAAAAGGAACTGAAGCATCGTAAATTGTACACCTTTAATTGGGTGGTACAATTCCACGCTTAGCTTAGCACCCGCCTGCCTTAGTGTGTTTGCATCTTGCATTTCAAATTCTCTTTAATCATTTAACTAATTAATTTAATTAAATATAAATCCCTCTTTCATCCCTCTACACATCATAAAATTGAGCCCTTAAACCTAAATGTGCCCCTTTTTATTTGATTCTCTCAATTAATTAATTCATCAAAAGCCTTAATTATGTCCTATTTCAATCTTCAAGGCTCAATTTCACATACTTAAACTCCTTGAATCGTCGCATCCTTCTGGAATTGACTTTAGAATCATGATACCTTGCTTCCCTAATAAATTGGAAAAAAGTTGGTCGGACTGGGATGATGCCTCTTGGTCCCTACTTTTTCTCCCCGAATTTCAGGGGCATGTTTTGACGGTATTTTTATGTTTAAATCCAAAATATTGTGAAATTATATTGATTCTAGGTCGGCCTATGATAAAAAACAAAGATAGGTTTTCATACATATAGTCTTTTCTTTCTTCATTTGATGGATCCATCTAGCAATCTTGAAGGAGCCTCTTATGAAGTGAAAGTGTAGGTTCATGTGAAGTCTTCATCAACAAATCAAGCATCTATCAATTCTACATCAACCATTTTCATCATATATTGGAGCTTTTAAGACATTGAAGAATAATAGGAGATCACCGATTGTTGATTGGCTTGTACCTCTCCCTTAGGGTTTGGTATGGTTTAATATTATTTTCATGTCTTTGTATGAGCTTCATGACATTCATTTTCAGATTTGCATTCATGCTTTAGATCCATTATTTCATTTACATTTACATTCATTTAGGGTTTACTCTCAAGCGTAGGGTAGAACTCTAGATTTACTTTCTTGTTCATTTCAGGATCTTGCACACACACAAGATTCTTGCACACACATTTTCAATACACTATTGGCTATTTGTGGAGGTGGAAATCACAAAAAAGGGGTTTGACTAAGGCAACCCCATATAGCCACCTACACACCATTTTTCAAGGTGCAGGTATAGGAATTCGACGAACACACGATCTTCAAAACTGATGGAACACACAGGTACAGACTCAGTATCAAAAGAAGAGCTCAATTTTTTGAGACAAAGGTGTGGTAGCTTAGTCCAAGACTAGGGTGTGGCAGCTTAGTCCAAGACTAGGGTGTGGCGCCTTGGTCTAGGAACAAGGCGTGGCACCTTGGTCCTCTATGTTTTGTAACATTTTGTGATAATTCAGCAGTGCAAACTCTCAGACAACAATTTCCAGAAGTACAACTTTTGCAGTATCAGAGACTAGGGCATGGCATCCTAGTCCTACACAGTCAACTTCAAATTTCAGTAACAGGTGCACCTTCAAGTTCCTTTTCCTTCTCTATACTCAATCTCTAAGTTTCAGATCTACAAATTTCAGTGTTTTCAATTTATATTTGCACCTTTGCTCATCTCCTAGCATAGTTGATCATTGTATTGCATTTGGCACATCTCCTCTTCATAGCAACAAAGGAATAGAAACCCTAAAGATATTCCTAGACTCTCTCTCTCTCTCTCTCTCTCTCTCTCACGAGAAGTAGTCAAAGTGAATCATCTCCTTAGGCTCTTTTGTATTCCAATGTGTGCATGAGAGTGGGATTAGGTCTTAGTTTACTTCATTCCTTTTTCATCCTACACATTTTGGTGAACCTGACATGAACTCAATCTTCTTAGATTTGCATTTCTTGGCTAGATTTAGTTATTGCATCTTTCTTTTCATTCAAAAATAAAATAAAAAATACATTGTATGCATTGTGTGTTTTAAGCACTTCGCATTTAAAAAATGTCGGATCTTTATTTGCAATATTTCCATTCATATGATGATTCATTTTCTTATGATGATTATGAGTTTAGTAAGGAAGAACTTGATGAAGCTCTTGATGAGTTTTTATGCTCTAAGCCTTCTAAACCAACATTTTGCCAAAAGCTAATCAACCTTGTTACTATGTCATTTCGTAGTGATGATAAATATAAGTTGAATGGTTCTTCTCATGAATATATTCCTATCAATTCATCCTCCAAATCTATTAACGTGGTGGTTTAAAAAAATCCTCTTTATGATGACTTGTCTCCTTTTGAGTCTAAAGACAAACCATTTAATGGATATGACCATGCTATGTTGGATGATTCTCTTAATGATTTCATGACAATTCCAACTTCTTCAAACAAAAACAAACATCAAAGAGGTTAATTAACATGATAAATGTGAATGAACAATTTTCAAACACCTCTTAATAAGTCTCCTTTTGTGGTTCAAGGTGGTTATGGTAATGATTCATTTTGCACTCCCAACAAACCTGTTATCACCGTGCAAGGAGGGTATCCCACTAAGAGTGCATATGAGTATGCCAAACATATAACTAGAGAGAGTTATAATTCAATTGCACATACATAAAACACAAGAAACAATAGGCAACCCAATCCTCCTCCGATTATTCCATCTTCACTCCCTAATCCTCAACTATTCTTCCTCAAGCACCTTGTATTTCACAGACTCTTGGTAAGGAGTATGATCTTATTGAACAACTTAAAGCTACTCCTGCCAAGATATCCCTTTGGGATCTAAATAAAACTTCTTCCAGACATCATGGAATGTTACAAGATGCTTTAAAGGCCTTAGATGTCCTACCCGTAGTGACACCTAATAATATGGCTTCTTTGATTGACTTCATGACAACACCCAAAGCTAAAATTATGTTCACACAAGATGAGTTACCTTCTCATGAAGTTCAACACCAATATAATCCTCTTATGATTGTCATTCTTATCAATGGCAATGCTATAAGACAAACCCTTGTGGATAATGGCTCTGGCCTTAACGTTGGTAGTGTTAACCTATTACATAAGATTAAAGTGGACACCTCTCTTAGCAAACCTGATTCTCTTACTATTCTCGGCTTCGATAATGTAATTAGGTCTTTGCTAAGTATTATAACCTTACCTATTAAGGTAGGACCTGTTATTTTACCCACACCTATCCATGTCATGCCCGATCATTTGACTTATAATTTGTTGTTAGGAATACCATGGATTCATAATATGCAAGCTATCCCTTCCACTTTGCATAGGCAAGTTAAGTTCATTTACAATAACAAGATGTATACTTTATTTGTCGATACTAATCTCCAATATTGTTTGCAAACATCTTCTTCTAATTCTTCCTCGACTAGTTATTCCCCAACCATTTATGATGCTTCTTCTAACATCCCTTCTTCCTCAAATACCCCTATTTCTTCTAGCGATTCTAATGCTCTTAAAAAGGATTCTACTCAATCCGAGTCTTCTCCCAAAGAAACCTTTTCTCCTGAAGAGGTACTCTTAGATGATGATTGGGGGTCTTTAGACTTTACTCCTACTTTTGTGGGAGAATATGAGGTCCCTCAAAAAGAGTCTGAGATTGAAAAGGAGAAAGATAAGGATGATCCCAAAAAACAACCCACTTTGTCTAAACCATGAAGTAACAACTTTGTGGTTGCTTCGAAACCTACACCTTCACCTATTTCTACTTCAACTAATTATGACATTCAGACATATGAGACCCTGCCTTCTCTTACAGAAATAACTACTCTTTATGGTCCCAGTTTCCATATCTTAGCTAAGAGTAGATATAATGGCAATGGTTATGGTGCTCAAGAATAGGGGATAAAGGTTCCTTTGGAAAACAATTTCCGTGAAACATGTTTTGGACTTGGATATAATCCCTTCAAACCCACTAAAGCTTCCAAGAGACCATCTATTAGTGTCAATGTCATTTTCTCTTCTTCTAAGTCTCTTTCATTAAAAAATCTCGAGCACATTGACTTTGATTCTAGTGTGTTATCTTTGGATGTCTTTTCTACCGATGATTCCTTGGTTGAGTTTCTAGGAGCCTATGATAGCCTTCCTGGTTACCATCACATCATGGATTTCCCTATTGTTTGAATACTGAAGCAAACTTTGGGGAAGACGCTGATTTAATCAAAGATAACGATGAGATAATTAAGGATTTCCCTCAATCGATGGATATCCCTCAACAAAGCAACCTCCTTATAAGTGATACTGTCACTGTCATGATGGATCCTTGTAATGAGGAAAAGATCATAAAGATTGGGAAATACCTAACCAATGAAGAACAAAATGAATATTTTGAATTGTTACATGAATTTCCTGAGATCTTTGCTTGGTTATACTCTGATATGCCTGGTATTGATCTTAAAATTGTTACTCACAATATTGCGTTAATCCTAGATGCTAAACTTGTGAAGAAGAAAATTAGAAAAATGAATCCTAAAATAGACTTGCTTGTCAAAGCTGAAATTGAAAAACTCTTAGATGTAGGATTTATTCGCCTATTGATTATTCCCCTTGGATTTCGAACATTGTTGATGTGGCTAAACCTAACAACAAGATTAGGATGTGCACTGCTTTTCGAGATCTCAATAAGGCTTCTTTGAAGGATTATTTTCTGCTCCTGAACATTGATTTGATAGTAGATTCTATTGTTGTTCATGCTTTGTTATCTTTTATGGATGGTTTCTCAAGATATAATCAAATTTTCATTAATCTTCAAGATCAATTCAAAACTGCTTTCACTACCCCTTGGTGCACGTTTTGTTGGGTTGTAATGCCTTTCGGGTTGAAAAACATAGGCATGACCTATTAATGTGCTATGAATCTTATCTTCCATGATTACATGCACAAAATCTTGGAAGACTACGTTGATGACATATTAGCTAAGTCTATATTTCGACAAGGCCATGTTAATATCCTTCATCACATTTTAAAAAAAAATCGTAAATACAACATGCGCTTGAACCCCTGAAAGTGTGTTTTTGGTGTGGATAGTGGAAAACTATTAAGGTTCATAATCTTGCATCACGGTATTGAGGTGGATACAAAGAAAATAGATGCCATAGTTAATATGCCACCTCCTAGAAATATTTCCCAATTAAGAAGTTTGAAAGGAAAATTTACAAGCTATTCGTAGGTTTGTGTCACAACTTGCGGATCGAACCTTCCCCTTCACTCAATTGCTTAAGAAAAAAATCACCTTCCAATGGAATGAGGATTCTCACAAGGCCTTTGAAGATTTAAAATCCTATCTGGCTAATTCTCCTGTCCTACAACTTGTTGTTCCTACTAAACCTTTTCTTCTATACACAACTGCTTCTTCTCATGCTCTCGCAACTTTATTGGCACAACTTAATAGTGATGGTAAAGAATGCCCGATTTTTTATATAAGTTGCGCTTTACTCGATTATGAGATCCAATATATTGCAATAGAAAGGCAATTCCTCGCTCTTGTCTTTGCATCTTAGAAGTTGAGACATTACCTTTTGAATTTTGAGGTTCATGTTATTATCAAATTCGATCCTTTGAAACATCTCTTTTCTAAAACGGATCTTTTAGGACGTCTAGCAAAATGGGTTATGATGTTGACTAAATTTGACCTTAAATTTGTCTCTCAAAAGGCAATTAAAAGGCAAGCATTGACCAACCATCTAGCAGACGTGCCTTCACCTCTCACATTACCTAATCAATGATCCTTCCCTGATGAATTTGTCCTTCCTATTGACACTAATGAGACTTGGAAGTTATACTTTGATGGCTCTAGGTGTTGTATAGGTTTGGGGGTAGGTGTTATTTTAATATCTCCTATCAGAAAACCTATTCCCTCGTCCTATCATCTCAACTTTTTATGTACCATCAACATTGTTGAGTAGGAAGCCCTTAAAGCTTCGTCTTAAAGCGACTTTAGCCTTGAATGTCAAAAACATACACATCTATGGTGACTCTCAATTAATCATTAGACAAGTTACGAGGTTATATCAAGCTAAGCAAGATAAGCTATCACAGTATCATGACTTGGCTATATCCTTATTGAAAAAATTCACCTCCTACATCATGGAGCCCGTCGCTCGAAAGGATAATCAACATGTTCATGCAATGGAATGTGTCGCTTCCCTTGTATCCCTAGAGGACCCTATGGTGGAACTTAACTTTGTCATTCATAACCTTTCTTCGTTGGCTATTTTCGATAGTCCTAGTGATGTGGTTTATTGTTGTGCTATAGATTTTAATGAGCGGTACTCACATATCTTGAGATATTTAACCGATAGCACATTCCCAGATTCTACCAATAAGAATACTAGAGATAGGATTCGTAAGTTAGCCGTGAGATACATTATCCTTGCTAATGTTCTTTATAAAAGAGTTTATAATGGTCTTCTCCTCCGCTATCTTAACAAAATCGAGATCTAGATTTCTCTTGAGGCACATTCAGGTGCTTGCGAGGGGCATTTTGGGGGAAAATCCTTGGTTCAAAGGTTTCTCTGAATGAGATATTATTGGAAAACCATGGAAAAAGATTATTTTGCATTTGTTAAGAAGTGTCATCAATGTCAGCAACATAACAATTTGATTCATGCTCCTGCATAAGAATTTAGGTCACAAGTGGCTTCTTGGCCTTTTTCCTTATGGGGTTTGGATATCATTGGTAAAATCTCCCCTCCTTCATCCCAAAGACATACTTTCATCATAACCGCTATAGATTATTTTATGAAGTGGGTAGAAGCAGTTCCTCTTCGATCTACTACTGTTGAAATGATGTCAGATTCTTTTAGGCAAAATCATTTCTCGATTTGGTATACCTTCCACTTTGATCTCTGATAATGGGACTTCATTCAAGAATAAAGATGTGAAGAAATTCATCAAGAAATGTCACATTCAACATTTATTTTCAACACCTTATTATCCTTAATCTAATGGTCAAGCCGAATCCTCTAATAGGATTATTGAGCAAATTCTTCGTAAGACTGTAAACAAGCATGGTAAAGATTGGCATACTCAGTTGACCTACACCCTTTGGGCCTTGATAGGCCAACACTAGGGTGAAGACTAAGAAAGATTTAATGCTTTGTAATTAATTTCAGTTTGGTCTATACGTGTCAATTCGGAGGCGTAAACTTATGAGAGGTATCAGAGCTAAATGCCACAAAGGGGTGAAAGTCATGAGATGAGTGGGGATGAATGCAACTATGAAAGAAACTTACAACAAATCAAAACAACTCTGGTGACAAGAACTGTCACTTCCTAGCAACAGTATGATAGTAAATTCTGAAGCAACAACTTAATCAACAAATATCAGATGTGAAAACCATACTAATTAATTCTACAACATGGAAATAAAACATAAAATATGCGAAAAGTATTAACACATAAAATTCAGAAATGTAACAATGCAAAACGTAATCAACTGCTATCATAAAACATGAAACATACTCTGCAAATAATTAATAAATAAATATTTACACTTCATCTGACATTTTGAGAGTGGGGGCCCTTACTCCCAGTTGGCCAGTTGAAGAAAACAATCAGAAAACTTGCAGGCTTAACTCAAAACAATAACATTATATTTCTGAACAATACGATTCGTACATATATCTTCTGCTGGAATACACGATGGCTTATATAGCCTTTTACATATAAAAATTAATAGCTATTTTATACATACGGTTCACAAGCTTATGGCTAAAGTTTGTTGAACGGTTTCTGGAAAAGAATGAATGGCTTGCGACCATTCTCTCAAAACCGATTCCGTAACAATATGTGAATTTGGTTAAAACAAGATCTCATAATTATTCATAATTATTCATGGTTGAAGAAGGTTGTTTATGAGTGCATGACAGGCCATTGAAGTATAGCTGGCAGTTGAAGTATAGGTATTGTAGAAGAATTTGATCGAAAGTAGTTTTGAAATTCATGTGGATTTCATCCTTCATTCGCAGCTAAAGAATAGGCTACAGGAAATATAGTAACATGGGAAATAAATGTTGTTGGCATAGTGGTGCATGGTTGAAGAATTATTTGAGAAACTCCTTTTGCATTAACATAGAACACTGAATATCTCCATGTCAACTCACCATAAAGATCCTGTAGCAAACAACAACAAGAGCCCAAATAGCTTGTTGACTAGTTTATTTCCAAATGCTCATTAGTAGAAACAATATAATAATTAATTTTCATATGTTTATCATAAAATTGCATTAAATACCTCTTATATATTTTAATCATAAGCAACATAAATGGTATGATTTGATAGGAAAATGGAATGTGGAAATGGATATGAAGGTGCATGAAATAGGTGGAAATGTGGCATAAAATGGAACAAGGATGGCTCTCATCAGGCCTATCGAACAAGTGTTTGCATTGCCACGGGTACTACTACTTACAATCTTGTTTATGTTGTTGACGCTATTATGCCTTTAGAGTTAGGGATTCCCTCACTGAGAATTTCTCTTAAGGGGATAATCGACGATGATTCTTATCGGGAACAACGCCTTCAACAACTTGAAATGCTTGATGAACAACACATAAACGCTCTTGAGCGTATTCAACCATATCACAAGTCCTTGCAACAAAGTTACAATGATAAGTTATTCAACGTTATTTCTCTGTGGGAGATTTAGTGCTCTATGAGAATCAGTGTAACGTGAATGCTTTACTTGAAGAAAAAGGAAAGTTTAGCCTGAATTGGCTTGGACCATACATCATCACTGAGTTTTATGGATCAGGTGCTTACAAAATAGTGGATATGGAAGGTACGCCTCTTAAGGAACCCATAAATGCTATGCATCTCCATAGATACTATGCTTAAATTCCTTTCTTTTCTATCTTTCTCTTTAATCTTAAAATTGTATGATGTGTTAGCATGTCTTCATTGAAGCATGTAGTATTAAATTATTATTATTTGATCTATATTGTTTTGTTCTTGACAATCATCTTTTAAAGTTTTGATTATCTTGAATTCATTGTGTAAATTTTTAGGAATTTACATTTTCTTATGCTAGCTTATCATGCAATTTTCTTTGTGTGTTTGAGTTAAGATACATCATGTTGTGTTTAATTAAAACATTAATTAGATCATATTATTTATGTAGTTTTAATGTAAACACATTTCTATACATCATCAAATGTTGTATTTAATTATTATACTTAGTTATTTAATTAGATCACACATGTATCAGTGTAATCATGACGTATTCAGAAATCAATCAGATAAGAATTAAATCTAACATACATGTACATTTCCAAATTTGTTACTTTTAATCAAAGCTATATTGTTTTGTAGTTAAAAAGAACACATTTGAGATAGAGTTTGAGGCACACCATCTACAAAATAGACCACTAGATACAAAATGTGGTCTCTGCTATATCATCACCATCTATGGATGGTGGCTACCCGAGCCCTCTGGTCCCTATCGTGGTGGTCCCATGGGTGTATAGCAGGAAGTGGGTCGTGAGTGAGTCCTAAGGGAGCTCCTCTGATCTCAATCCATAAGTATGCCCCCGATACATGGCTAACTCCACCCGAGCCTCTGAAAGCTCGCGTCGTAGCTGCTCCCTCTCCTCTCATCCGATCTCTAGCTCTATTCGAACTGAATAGAATAGATCCTCATGTCATCTGACACTCCTCTAGGGTCTATGCATGATCTGCAAAAACCGAGGTATGCATGAAATAGTGACGATATTGGATAAGGTTTGTTGGATAAGGGATCGCCAGTCCTGCACGCCAACTGTAGAAGAGAGAATAAGGATTAATCACATAAACATTATTTTTCAAATCAAAGAATTAATTAAGGGAAAATGAATAAAGAGTCTTTACCTGGATCTCCCTCCTTCCAATGTGGGTCATGATCTACGACCATCTATGGTCTAGATCCACTGCCCTCTCTACGCTCGTAGTGTCTCTATACCTCTGAATGTGGTACTATCGGAGATGATCGGGGCAAGCTCGAGATGAGCCTCACTGGGTCTGCCTCCTCTCCTCTAGCCTTTGCCACTGGTGGATCCAGGGCTATGGTGCTATCTTCTGAGTGATGGGGAGAATCCTCCTCCTCATCCTCCTCCTCCTATCCTCCCTCCCCACCTATATATCTATCATAATCATCATCATCCCCTATCTCCTGCTACTCTCCCTCTTCCTCCTCTCCTTCATCCCGATGAACCTGAGCATTTGTACCACTCGGATCCCTGGATGCCTTGTGGTCCTCACTAGTGGAGTCAGTCGCTCTCATCCATGGACCAGGATTACCCCTCGAATAGTCTAAAGGAAATACAACTTTAGGATAAGTCTTGTCCCACCATGTGATGTACCTGCGATGAAATCCTACATCATCACTAAATGGGACCTCGATATCCCTCACCTCATCATTGGAATCTGTCAACTCCACCTCATCCTTGGTAGGCCTAGGAATTGCTCCCGATCTCATGGCAGCTTGAGAATGTCGAATTTAGATTGCTATTTCTAGGGGAACGCCCTGCTCTAGCCCAAACTATCACCTAACTCATCTGGCCAAGTGGCCATCAGCCGATAAGGTCTCCAAGGAATGTCATCTGATCTCAATCTATCTATGGTAATTCTCCAATACGACAAATCATCATTCTGCCATGGTGTAATAAGTGGGTAAGCATAAGATCTAGGCACATCAGCTGGTAATCTTGTTGTCCTGGTACATGTGATATGCTCAAACATCCAGATCTGCATTAGGGTGCATGTCATCAAACTCCTCCCCTCGCCATTAACATACTCTCCTAGATCATGGTAGAGATGAACTAGCATGCTCTGTCCCCATGAGAATACTGTTTGCCACTCCTCCATCACTTAGATAGCATATGTGAGGCCATCGTGCATGTGACTGCCTTGTTCATTAGGGCATATGGCTAGCCCCACTATGGCCATCATCAATCTCCTCACGAGTGGAATGGCACCAGTAGGATGTAGTAACCAATGGATCAATATTCGACTCGTCTCTTTGGGCATCGCTCGTCTGATAAAGTATATTTTCTCTCTCCTGAATGATGATGGTGAGCGACCCGTCTAATCTCTCACTGCGTTCTCTAATGGGAAGTCCCAGTATGCATTACGCATCCTCTAGGGTGACTGCCATCACCCCCACAAGTAGGACAAATGTGGAGGTATTTGCATCCCATCTCTCCATGAGTGCCATAAGCATTGTTTGTTGGAACTTAATGGATTGCATGTTACATATGTACCACAAGCCTACTGCTTGAAGTAGCTCTCTATCTCCCTGTGACAATCGTGGAATTTGGTTCCTTAGATTCTGATATGTGTGTCTGACAGTGTGCTCTCGCATAAATGGTAATCTCTGCAAAATCAACAATCAGTAATCAATAGCATGTCTGAAAATCTAAATAGTTAATTCAACATTCAAAGCCTAATTCTATGACTACCCTTGGTCACCCTGTCTAGGGGCCAAGGCGCTCTGGGAGGACTAGGGTGCCCCAGAGGGACCATGGCACCTTGGAAGGACCAGGGCGCCCAACAAGGACCATGACGCCCTATTGGGGGCACATGTGAAATCAAACTTTCCTACCTGTTGAAAAAGTCAAACTCAATCAACAGAAAGTATGCAAGTGGTTCAGTGGACTCACCTCATCGAGCGAGCAATCTGCGATCACGGACTGTCGTAGGATCTCCATCCATGTTGGTATCTCAAGTCATCTTCGTGGCATTTTGAGTGCTATGTGGGCTCCTCTACTACAGATAAGACAAAAAGTGTGAAAGTGACAAATGAAAGTGTCATTTTTACTATTTAAGAGGTATATGCTTTTCAAAACCCTAATCCTTCTTTTTCTACTTAATCATTCATATCTTGAGCTAGAGGACTCTGATTTTTGCACCATCAATTGCATTGGAATAATGATTCAATCCTCTTTCTTACCAGATGTTCTATGATGTGCTTTGATCTTGTATCGAGCTTCATTGAGAACATTTGTCATCACTTTTGCTCACAATTCGATGTGGTTGTAATGGGCACCCCCTGTTCGGTACTAAATTTATGTCCTTTTTACTTAGTGTAATTTTGTCAAACAGTTGGCGTGCAAGCTGACTACTGGATTTTTTGGTTCTTGATTTGCTATAGGATAAATTTGGTAAACTGATATTTATTGTAAAACTTTCAAAGTTTATTCAATATAAAAATAACCAGACATATCAAATACCAAAAACAAGAGGATTAATGCTGATGGTATTTATTTAATTCCAACTCCAAGCATACAAATCAGATTTGAAGAATATTACAGACCATATGATAATAAACAAATTCAAACCTGGACTCCACAAGTATAGAACCTGCTGAAAACACTGTTCATGCACTGTAGCTGCACTATTCACGGCACTGTAGCATTTTTACTATTCACGCAGCACTATAGCAAAACACTGTTCACGCGGTACTGTAGCAAAACACTGTTCACGCGGTACTGTAGCAAAAACACTGTTCACGCGGTACTGTAGCAAAAACACTGTTCACGCGGTACTGTAGCAAATCACTGTTCACGCGGTACTGTAGCAAAAACACTATTCACGCGGTACTGTAGCAAATCACTATTCACGCGGTACTGTAGCAAAACACTATTTTCAAATCTGCACTTTCAAACTCCTGTAAAACATCATGCGAGAGCACCAAATGAAGCCCAATGTGTTTCCTGAATGAAAACACCATTAATCCTCCTGACTGTGTCTTTCAACAGCGAAGAGAATGATAGCAAAGAGGGATTCCGTCCTCCAAGCCCAATAATCAGATTTCTACGAAATCCAACAGCATAACATTAATTCATCCCAGCATATCCCAAAAGAGAGCTCTCAACCTCCATTTATATTTTCTCCCTGGATGCAAACACTTCATTTCCTAAATGTGGGATAATACAATTAGAATAAAATATTATTTCCCACAATGTACCATTAAAGGGAACTTTTAATATTTTAAACATTACTTTATATTCCCAACCTTATAAAATAACAATAAAGTTAAATATTTAATTTAACTTTACACTTTATCGTTAAATATTAAAACATTGTTGATAATCCCTTTAAATCATTGTCGCCTTCAAATATTTTTACTGATAGTTATGCCAACCAGGGAAACACTAAAAATTTCAAGTCACTGCTTGGAGACTAACTTACTATAAATAGTAAGTGTCTAGAAACCCTGTCAAAGCAGCACCGATTGGCCTGAAATCGAAAACACCTAGGCCAAAACACCTCAGGATCCCATCAATGTCCTTGTTAGCCTTCGGGACCATGTCAGAATAGGCTAACGACACCCCATATCATGTTGCGCTAAAAAGGGGACATTACAGTGGTAAACATGATACCTCATTTCACCTAACTAATTAGCAAGCCAAAACAAGGGGGGCATATAGCTACCCATGAATTTCATCACTTCCCTAGTAAGCATTTAAGTGATTTTGTGATTTTATCTAACAAAGTTGTTTTGTAGGGTGCAGTTCCTAACAGTGTACTGTAAATACCGCTGGGGGCTTCGTCTGACACCTTATGGATATATCATTTTTCATGAAATGTTTACTTCTTTGTACTTTCGCTTGTATATGCAAGTAGTGTCATGTGATCGCTAAAGTGGGGGCTAAATGTAGTGTCCTAAATTGTACACCCTTAATTGGGTGGTACAAATTCATGCTTAGGTTAGCACCCGCCTTAGTGTGTTTGCATTTTGCATTTCAAATTCTCTTTAAGCATTTAATTAACTAATTTAAATAAATTTAAAGTCCTCTTTCATCCCTCTACACATCATAAAATTGGGCCCTTAACCCTAAGTGTGGCCCTTTTTATTCTATTTTCTCAATTAATTAATTCATCAAAAGCCCTAATTATGTCCTATTTCAACCTTCAAGGCCTGATTTCGCATACCTAAACACCTTGAATCGCCACATCCTTCTGGAATTGACTTTAGAATCATGATACTTTGCTTCCCTAAAAATTTGGGAAAAAGTTGGTTGGACCGGAATGATGCCTCTTGGTCCCTACTTTTTCTCCCTAAATTTCAGGGGCATGTTTTGGTGATATTTTTATGTTTAAATCCAAAGGATTGTGAAATTATATTGATTCTAGGTCGGTCTGTGATCAAAAACAAAGATAGGGTTTCATACATATAGCCTTTTCTTTCCTCATTTGAAGGGTCCATCTAGCAATCTTGAAGGAGCCTCTTATGAAGTGAAAGTGCAGGTTCATGTGAAGTCTTCATCAACAAATCAAGCATCTATCAAGTCTACATCAACCCTTTTCATCATCAATTGGAGCTTTGAAGACATTGAATAATAATAGGAGATCACCAGCTATTGATTTGCTTGTACCACTCCCTTAGAGTTTGGTATGGTTTCATGTTATTTTCATGTCTTTATACGAGCTTCATGACATTCATTTTTGGATTTACATCCATTCTTTAGATCCATTATTGCATTTGTGATTTGAACCATTTACATTCATTTAAGGTTTACTCTCAAGCGTAGGGTAGAACTCTAGATTTACTTTCTTGTTCATTTTAGGATCTTGCACACACATTTTCAGTACTAGTGGCTATTTGTGGAGGTGGAAATCACCACAACAAGGGGTTTGACTAAGACAACCCCATATAGCCACGTATACACCATTTTTCAAGTTCTGGGTGCAGGTACAAGAATCTAACGGACGCACGATCTTCGGAATCGACGGAACACACCAGTGTTGACTTAGTATTAGAAGAAGATCTCAGTTTTCTGAGACTAGGGCATGACGCCTTGGTTCTCTGTGTTTTGTAACTTTTTGTGGTAGTTCAGCAGTGCAGACTCTCAAACATCAATTTCAAGAAGCACATCTCTCTGCAGTATCAGAGACCAGAGCGTGGCATCCTGGTCCTACACAGTTAGCCTCAAATTTCAGTAACAGGTGCACCTTTGAGTTCCTTTTCCTACTCTATACTCAATCTCTCAGTTTTAGATCTGCAATTTTTTGTGCTTTTAGTTTATATCTACATCTTTGCTCATCCCCTAACATAGTTGATCACTGCATTGCATTTGGCACATCTCTTCATAACAGCAAAGGAATAGAAACCCTAAAGATATTTCTTGACTCTCTCTCTCTTGCGAGAAGTAGTCAAAGTGAATCATCTCCTTAGGCTCTTTCGTATTCCAATGTGTGCATGAGACTGGGATTAGGTCTTAGTTTACTTGATTCCATTTTCATCCTACATAGGAACAACAATGCTTATTTGCTGAAAACAAAATTTCTAGATATCGGAAGCTAAAAGATCATTTAGTATTCTTTAGTCATAATAAGAAGAATATGAGAGATGTAGACAGGTCATAATTCAAACTACTTTCTCAAGTCTAGAAAGCTTCAAAAATAGCAACAAAAATTAATATAAAACTCGCTTACCATCACCAGTTTGGGGATAAGAATGGTGTTGCATGGATTCTCTTAACACAGTGATATTGTGATTTTTCCAAAGGAACAAAGCTTCTTTATGGCCAATGCATTTCTAATTCACATTTCAAAAGAAATGATGAAATGGACATGAAAAACATATTTGAATTATTAATCAATACAGCTTAACCTCCTTTAATGTAGAAAAACGCTTTATGGTGAATTTCCACAGGGCAATCGCATCCATGGTTCACCGACAAAACCATGACATTGATTGTTCAGATCTGGTTTTGAACTTTCACCACCGAAATATCAAATTTCTAACAATGTACCAAATTCACGTGGATAAAATTACTAGATTTTGTTGAGCATATGATGTTGACAATTAAAGAAGCATGATGCTATAGGCCCATTATCAAAATTTACTTCCAGCTTCCAAGAATCTCCAAATGGAAATAGCTATGCAGGGAAGACTCAAAACAACCTTTAGCCACCACTATCATCATCAGTTCATACCCAATATAGAGGAATCTGTCTCCCTTAGCTTAATTTATTTGTTACTTTCAACCAATACAGAAAGATCTGGCCAGATAAGAAGAGAACTAAAATTTTCTCATCTATGGGCTAATACCCAAATGGTGACATGAATGTGACCCAAGCATAAGTCACAAAACAAGAAAGTTGAATTTAGTGACTAATGTCATGTGTTGGTATATTCATTCACTTCAGATTTATCGAATGAATCCTATTAGCAATTTCTCTCTCTAGGATCACCTTCCTCCAAAGTAAAACCCCTTGGATCTCCTATTACTGGGAGTGGAAGCACACAATTTGTTTTCCAGTCATGTGCAACATGATCTCTGGAAATGCTTCCGAATGTAATTGCAAATATTGCATCAAAACCTCCAGCACCAAGAACTCCAGCCAAAAGCACACCTTCCATACTCATCATACTATCTAGCATATGAGTCTGAGATTCAGGTTCAATCTGCAAAGAAAATTCAAACAAAACAGGAACATTACAATGAATAATTTTATAGATTATGTGGATGGAAGTTAGCAATAACTACCATCAAACAAGCTTTATACATAATCATGATAAATATGCTTTGGAAATCTCCAGTCTTATGAGTTATCCTATTACTTTGTGAGAAGGAAATATAGGTTGTCTATACAAGAGATCGAAAAGATAATAAAAAGGCACGGATTGTTACAAAAGTGACTTTATCTTTGCAGTAAATGAAACAGCAAAGAGGTATTTACTGGAACTCCAGCAGCTTCTCCAATCTGTCTCAAAAGATTTCTAACCTCCAGCATAGCTTTTTGTGCTCCCAACAAAGCTTCAACAGTTGCGTGATGACTAAAATCATCCTTGTGATGATCCATCCACTACATAGTACACATTATTAGCAAAGCTGAAGACTTGTATTTACATAAAGCACATATTTTTACAATAGCTGAAGACTTTCTTAATGTAATAGAATAACTACCTTTGTAAAACATGAACAATTTTTACAGAAAAAAAGAAAAAGAAACTAACACATAATTAATAAGATTGCACCAAGATAACTTTCTTAAAATTCAAAGCTATTTCCATTTCGTCTTTGGCTACTAAAATATTTTTAAAAAGCCAAGACATTACATGTGTTATGATATCTATTTCAAAAATCACTGTTATGGCATAAAATCTATATTTGTTGATTTCAATATGTTTGCCTAAGCGTATCATAGTTAGGCTTCTCCAGGTTTTGCATATAGAACTTTCTAACCAGTACAAGTGTATTGAAAAATAACACACACATCTTTACACAACACCCATCAGCCCCCTAATAAACTAGTGATGTCTGCCATATTTACTAATTTGAAGTCTATCAGATTAGGCTAGTTATGAATTTTTCATCTTGAAGTGGTTACCATTAACCCTATATGGTGAGAATTGTGATTGGACACCATGAGCAACTGAATTCCAGGGTAAGCTATGTCAATATATGTATGAATGTTGTGTGCGCAGAGGCTTATTCACTTTGTTTTGATATATGAGAATGATTTTTATGATTTCTCAGAGTGGTTTGGTTGGCATGGAGCATGTCCTTAATAGCTTGTTTGTATCACAAACAATATAAACCTTGTAAATTGCATAGCCTCTATATATCCTTCATATGGTTTTGGTACTAGAAGCATATATTTAGGAGGAGAGGTTAAGCCTCAGCTCACATGGAAAATGATAATTGCATACCACAAAGAAGCACACTTAAGTTCATTCCTATAAGCAAAATTCCTAGCTAAAGCACTGTCCTTGAATATATATTTGTGCAACACAATCCCAGCCATCTTAGTACATAAGAAACATAACAAAATAATATGTAATATTTTAGCAGACATTGGCAACAACAATTCTTTTACCTCTATAGGACTTGGGATGGATAAACTCCATCTTTTGGAGTATGAACCATAGAAAGAAAATAACTATGTCATGTTCACCAGTGACCAACGTAGATCAATAAGAATCATAAGTACATCCAATTACAATTGAAAATCACTAGCATAGAAGCTGAAAGTCGAGCTATTCACTATAAAAACATGAAAGTCAATGGACAAATTCTTTCATTCAAATGGTGGGGATCCGTGAAAGTGACATCGGCCCTGGCCTATGATGAGATCCCTGGATATACTATCCCACTTTTGATTTGAGATAGGCAATGGTTGACTCAAACCTACTAGAAAAACATGTTCTTCTTTGTTTTGCTAGTTAACCAAGAATTCTCTTATGTGTTTGAGGTCATCTTTCTTGAAGCAATTCAATGAGAACCTTTCCCTAATTTTTTTGTAGGTCTTGTAAAATCCCAGGTGATCTATTAGTGGTGTATCATGAAAAGCCCTTAAAAAATTTTCCTTTGTGCAAGATTTAGGAATTAGGAAGATTTTGTTTTAATGAAGAACAAGACCATCTCCTACTACAAATCCATCTTCCCTCACATTCTGACCAAGAGATTAGTAGAAAATTAATTTTTGACATATTTTGTCATTATAATGATCATCTAATTGGAAAAACAGTAGAAATAGGGAATAAAGTAAGCCTTCTAGAAAGAGCATCAACAACTACATTCTTTTTTCCTCTAATGTACTCTATGTCAAAATCATAAACTTGGAGTTGACTAACCCAATTTTGTTGCCCGTAATTCAAGTCACATTGTGTAGAGTCCCCATTTTAAGAAAAATTGATTTGTGAATGATTAGACTAGTTTTTCTCTGAGCACATGATTATATTGAGAGGTGGGGGAAGGAGGGGGGCAGGGGTGAAGAGGGGGCGGGGTGAATTAGTATAATACAATCTTTTACTTTTTCAACTTAACAATCATAATAACACCAATTGCACAATATGGATAACACAGGAACACATGATTGACATGAAAACCCTTACTAGAGAAAACCAAATTAAGTTTTAAAAAACATATTTAGTCACTTTATAAAACCACATTATTTTTGGCCCAAGCTAAGTCACTTTATAAAAAATGAATTATTAAGTTTAATCACATAATTAGTTAGATACAAGTTATAAAAAATGAATTATTAAGTTTAATCACATAATTAGTTAGATACAAGTTGTCCAAAAATATTAACCTAGACAACTTATAATTAAATTATTTTACTGTCCTATAGAGTTAAAATATTGTTTTGTGATGTTTCTTATGTACTAAGATGGCTGGGATTGGGTTACACAAATAGATATTCAAGAACAGTGGTTTAGCTAGGAATTTTGCTTCTAAGAATGGACTTCAAGTGTGCTTCTCTATGGTCTGCAATTATCGTTTTCCATGTGAACTGAGGCTTAACCTCTCCTCCTAAATATATGCTTCTAGTACCAAAAACATATGAAGGATATATAGAAGTTATGCAGTTTACAAGGTTTATATTGTCTGTGATACAAACAAGTAAGGACATGCTCTATGCCAACCACACCACTCTGAGAAATTATCAAAATCATTCTCATTATCAAAACAAAGTGAATAAGCCTCTGCGCACACAACATTCATACATATATTGATATAGCCTTACCCTTGAATTCAGTTGCCAATCACAATTCTCACCATATAGAGTTAATGGTAATCACTTCAAGATGAAAAATTCATAACTAGCCTAATCTGATAGACTTCAAACTAGTAAATATGGTAGACATCACTAGTTTATTAGGGGGCTGATGAGTGTTGTGTAAAGATGTGTGTGTGTTGTTTTTCAATATACTTGTACCGGTTAGAAAGTTCTATATGCGAAACCTGGTGAAGCCTAACTATGATACGCTTAGGCAAGCATATTGAAATCAACAAATATGGATTTTCTATCATAACAGTGATTTTGAAATAGGTATCGTAGCACATGTTATGTCTTGCCTTTTGATTTAAAAATTTCTAGTAGACAAAGACGAAATGGAGATAGCTTTGAACTTTAAGAAAGTTATCTTGGTGCAATCTTATTAATCATGTGTTAGTTTCTTCTTTTTTTCTGTAGAAATTGTTCATGTTTTACAAAGGTAGTTATTCTATTACATTAAAATTGTCTCTATCTACATTATTATCAAATACCTATCCTTGATCTCATGGAGGATGGGCTTCATGTTATGAGTTATTTTGTGTCATGTCCCCCTTTTATGGCCAAGTCGAATAATTTAATTAAAAGTTGTCTAGGTTAATATCAGTGTTCCACGGAAACGTGTTTCCCCCTCCCAGGCTTAAGTCCCCCGTCCCCAAAACCTGTCCTCGAAACTTTTTCCCTTTGTCCCCCCGTCTCCCCATCCCCAACGGCTGTGGAACACTGGTTAATATCTATTTGTGTAACCCAATCCCAGCCATCTTTTACCTCTATAGGACTTGGGATGGATAAACTCCATCTTTTGGAGTATAAACCTGTTGTGACCATTTCACACATCGCCCCATCGCAAATGGGGACCCTCTCTTTTCGCTTGTTTTCGTTCGTTTTTGCTTTCATTTTTAGGATTTTGTTAGTCTGTCGGTTGTCTGGATTTAGGGTCAAGCCTTAGGGTTTTTATTTTTGTCTTTTCAGGCCAAAATCCAGTCGTTTTTGAGATCTTTTGAGCTTCCTTTTCTAGGATGCAAATTTTGAATGCAATGAATTCGCCAGAATGGTCTAATTTTCAATTGGAATGTTGATGCAGAGCTTAAATTTGTCTAAGTGTTGAGAGCCAAATGTGAATTTTTGTCCGATTGAATATTTTGACCAAATTTTGACCTTTTTGATTTTTGATCCTGGGCATTGGAAATGATTTGTTTTTGCCTTGTGAAGTGTTAAAATGTGTAAAATCATGTTATTTTGGCCTGTAGGAGCAAAATCGCTCCTGTCCCTCAGTGAAGGACGGGAGCTCGTTTTCAAATATCTCATTATTCCTGCAGGGTCCAGACAAGTTTCGAGTTGGAAGTGATGGAGAACAACGAGATCTTTCCATTGAATATAAATTGAAGATTTTCATGAGCACAGAAATGCCTCCAGGAGGAAAATCGCTCCTGTCCCTCAGTGAAGGACCGGAGCTACAAATCAAATTTTGCCTTGTCCTTGCGAGATTTCGACGACTCGATGATTTGAAGACGTCCAAAGGGAGATGCTTTACCAAATGAATATAATTTGAGATGCAAAAATGGAGGAGAATGGTCCACAATGCAAAGTTCGCTCCTGTCCCTCAGGAAGGGACCAGGGCGAAGTATCTTATAGCTCCCGTCCCTCTCCCAGGGACCAGAGCGATGTCCTTCATTAGGCAAAATCCAGGCAAAAACCAAGGCAAGTTTACGTTCAAAAGCAAGAGAAAGCATGAGATGAACTAATTGAATACAAATTGAAGATTTTAAAACGTCCACAGGGGTCCCAAAAGGCCTAGTTCGCTCCTGTCCCTCAGGAAGGGACCAGAGCGATTTTTGGTATAAATGATTTTCTGGCTAAGTTACAAGCAATGTTAAGGCATGGACGAATGGAGTGGAGTATGACGAGTCCGTTGAATATAAATTTAGAACCTGACAAAGTGAAATAAGAGCCACAAAAGGAGGATCGCTCCTGTCCCTCTCCAAGGGACCAGGGCGATATAGTGAATATATTGCTTTTCACTCAAGTTTGAAGCCGATCCAAGTCAAGACAAGGTGGCAAAGGACATTTCAAGGCGTCTTCATCAAGCACAGGCACTCGAAGGTCGTTATAATGGAGAGATTTGCACTCTAAGACCTAGATCGCTCCTGTCCCTCAGGAAGGGACCAGGGCGATTTGCTTTGGACTCTTTATTTTGCTTCAAGTTCAAACTAAGTTAAGACTTCACAAGGTTATACAAGGTCCAAGGCATCGTTTGAAGATCACATGCAAGTGTTTTGAACGTCCAAACATTGTCAAACATGCTAAAGGACTCACATCGCTCCTGTCCTTTGGACAAGGACCAAGGCGATCCCATCAAAAACACTCATGTTCCTTCAAAACGAGGCAAGGCGAGGATGGGCAAGGTGAAGGACGGCGTTTGGAAGACATCACAACAAGGATCGAAGTTAGAAGTTGCCAAGGTCAAGGAGAAATCATGGATCGCTCCTGTCCCTCTCCAAGGGACAAGGGCGATGATCCCTTTAAACGTCCAAACACGTCATGAAAACAAATGGAACAAGCTTAGAAGGAACGAGCAAGGATGTTATTCACTCTACAATGAAAGATCAAAGGTCGAAGATGCATAGTGAGCGTGAAAATATGGAGATCGCTCCTGTCCCTCTCCAAGGGACCAGGGCGATAAACATCCAAAAGGCACCCATGAACGCATGCAAGATGATCTAATTCGGAGGACCCATTAAAATGATCGATATTGAACGTGGAGATGAAGGAGTTGAACGTAAAAAATGCAAAAATCACGACCAAATCATGGATCGCTCATGTCCCTCTCCAAGGGACCAGGGCGATGAGGTACGTCCCTTTCATCTTCATAATTTTTGGCGCCAAATAGACAATTCGAATTTCCTTAAATGCTAAAATCGATAAAAAATTGAAAATCCTATTTAATTTGGCATTTAATACGGCGTTGAACATTTATTAATTATTTTGCCTTTATTAGAATCGAAATATGCAAATTAAAAAACGTAAGGCATTTAATAATTAATTAATTAATTAATAAAAATCGCATGGAGCGCTCATTTAAGGGAGGTCGGCCTTGTTATTTCGTTTAAAATCATTAAAAAATTGTTTTATATCCTCAAGTCGGCCTAAGGGGTGAATGCAATGCAAGCGCTATATATGGAGGGTGAGAACTATTATTGTCATATCATTATTTTTATCCTTCATGCGAATTAAGGAGAAGCGAAGATAGTGCGAAGTATTTCATGTGTGGTGCGAATTTAATCCAAAGGTGGCGCTAGTCTATCAAAGGGTGGTGCGATATTTGAAGACTTCATTGGAGCGAATTTGCCAAGGATCGAAGACCACGTCAAAGGGGCGAGACTTGGAAGATTTGTTTGGGCGAACTTGAAGGTCCATTTGAGCGAATTGTCAGAGGTGCAATTGAGGATCGCGTTTAATCCAAGGGTGGCGAAGTGGATTTTCTTGAGGAGATAACATTGAAGACTATTTATACATCAATTTTGCCTAGGCAAATTTTGTCTTTTTGCATTCTAGAGTTAGCTCTCTATTGAGGTATGGCGATTTGAATTTATTGTTTTATTCATTCATCGTCATATTTTAAATTTTGAAATTTTGAATTTTGAATTTCATTGCTCAATCGTTGTTTTTTAGGAAATGATAACTCTAGAGACTTATCATGACGTTTCCTAAAAAAATTCTCTCTCTAATCAACGTTATTCATTGCAAAATTTAGTCCTTATATTGAAATGTTGTGTAGGTATGGCGACCCCGAAGGCGGGAGCATCCACCAGCCGCTCAGCTCTCATGAAAGAAGATCAGAAGACCGAAGAGGTGGAGACCAAGATCGTGTCGAAGTGGAGCAACATTGGAGATACAAACTTGGGGAACTTTAGCACGAAGAAGTTTCGAGAGGTCCCCTACATTGGCAAGCCATCACCTGTCGCCCGGAGAATAATAGAGAGTGGCATCATCAAGGCGGCCGGTTTTTCTCCAGCTATTCAGTGCCACGAATTGATGATCGAGTGTGCCCGTCACTACAATCCACAGTCCAGGACAATTGTGTCCAATGAGGGAAACACTTTGGCGTACCTTTCAGAGGAAGCTATAAGTGAAGCTTTCCATCTTCCAGAGCACAGGGACATGATATATAAGAGCATTGAAGGAGCCAGATCAGTGTACGATGATGATCCAGATGCTTGCCTAAGCATAATCAACAAGAACTGGCTACTCAAGAGTCGTCCCCGTCTAAGCAAGGTACCGAACACACCGCACCGGATTGATTTCCAGGAGGAGTACAGAGATTTGATTACTATGCTCAACCGAGTTACAGGAGCACCTCATGCCTTCTATTTTGAGAAGTGGATGTTTTACTTCATCCAAGTGATTGTTCAAGGAAAGGGTACGATACATTGGGC
This sequence comes from Cryptomeria japonica, assembly GCF_030272615.1. NCBI lineage: Eukaryota > Viridiplantae > Streptophyta > Pinopsida > Cupressales > Cupressaceae > Cryptomeria > Cryptomeria japonica. The sequence continues at coordinate 804,975,821 of NC_081409.1, forward strand.
TAGGATGATTAGCCATTGCTTGGACGTACAGTTGAGGAGACTCAGGGCTACTAAGTCCTTCCACATGAGTTCATACGTCATCTATGCTTTGATCAGGAGTGTTGAGTACGCAGGACTACCTCACAGAGGAATGATTGGAAGAGGACCCGGTGAGGTCAGAGCTTGTGAATCCTATGCCTACTTGCATCATCCGCCAAGGAAAAACTACAAGTTAGTTAATGATACTTTCACGATGAACATCACAAGGAAGTTGCAAGGAGGGATTCACAACAGATTATCTCAGGATGCCCAGGAATTCATCAAGAGGTACGATGCTTGGTTCATTCAGTTTCCCAAGTTCACTTACATTAGAGTGCATGGATGTCCTTTACCTCCATACATGTTGCCGAGGTATCCGACAGACAGAATTGTGTTACTTGAGGTAACAAGGCAGTTGGCAGCGTATGTGAAGGCATTCAGACACAGACATCAGAATGGAGTTCAGGTACCTATTATTTTGGGTAATTCAGTTGAGGTATGTCCTAATGTCTTAGCCATGGATGACGTAGAGAAGGAGTTAGCCTTGTATTCTTTTTCATCTTTTGCTTGGAGAAATAGTTTTGATCCACATGGACATTTAGAGGAGACGGTCGGTAGAAGATTTAAACATGAGCACCAAATTGAAGATTTTATGATGAACCTCCTAGATGATCTTGAAGTGAAACGAAAGATACATTCTAGATTGCCTTTGGATTTCATCAGGAAATGCAGGATTTACAGAGTGGCCGACCAAGCTCAAGACAATGGCAGGCACATCCAGTCTTCCTATGATAGAGAAAGCAAAACAATAAGGTTGGATTGGAATGAGCCCGAGGCCGTGGATTTAGATGATTTGATGGCACCAGTTTTGTCTTGTACTCGCAGATGGGTAGACGTTCAGCATCAGAAGTTGAGAGAACAAGGCATAGCTATGTCTTTTACTTTGGAAGAGAAACCAGCCGAAGGTGGAGCAAGCGTGAGTGAAGGCAATCCTAATCCTAGGAATTCAGGTGAAGGTAACCTTTGATGTGCCAGTGAGGGCAATCTCCATTCGAGAGGTTCGAAGAGAAAGGAAAGATCAGAAAAGAAAGAGCCTTCCAAGAAAAAGCAAGGTGCCAACAAAGATCAAACACCAGGTACTTCTTCCAGACCAGAGGATAGAACAATTCGAGTGGAAGAGTCCATGGAGTCGATGGTACAGAATGACAGGCAGGAGGAAGGACAGGCACAACATGTTTCATCAGATGGATCTCTCCAAGACTATGATTTAGAAGAAGATAATGAAATAACATCTCCTCCCAGACAAGAAGAAATAGTACATAAAGAAATTCAAGTTCAAGAGACAAGATCGAATATCCTAGATTGGTTGAAGGAAAGATTGACTAAGGTGATCGTAGTTGAGGACGAGGACAGTGCAATTGATTTAGAGAGCCTTGTTGGACGTTCACATGTGATAACAGAGAAGAAGAAGGCTACAAAGATGTCCAAGATGATTCGAGATGAGACTGGATCTAGGAAATTGCAGATAGCTACACCAGCAGCAGATAAATATGAGGGTGAGATCCTAGCAGAGGATTATGATATACAGACTTTTGAGTTAGGACCATCCACAGCAGAGCAGACTTTAGATGATGCCACCGACACATTTGAGGCATTGAAGGACAAGCTTAGAGAAGAAGTGGAAAAGAATAGAAAGCTTGAGAGAGAGGTCGGTGCATGGAGGACATATTTCAGTCACATCAACGAGCCTTTGGGACGTCAGGATCCAGTTAGATCACCAGTGCAGGCATTGCCCCTTCAATCGATCAATGAAGCAGAAAGATTCAGGAACCTGGTCCAGCGTACATGTAGTTGGATGGATAGATCTCATACAGTGGCCATAGAGTTTGTTACAAGGATGACGAAGATTATTCATCAAGCTATCCAAGTTCTTGAGATTATCCACAGATTGATGGCAACAGTAGCTGCATTTGCCCATACCAAGGACGTTGTCATCCCTGTCTTGAAAGTAATAAGACATACATCCAGAAGAATTTTAGCGCAGGAGAGGATCTTGGAAGGTGATTCTCACAGTTTGTTCCAGTGGTCAACCTTACTCCATATAAAGAGTGTTCTCTTCGAGGACATCAGTGTTAGATGTAGTCAAGTTGAGGAGGTGATCAATCCGATCCAGGACAGAGTATTTGAGGTACTTCGTACCATTCTTGGCAGAAGGATCGAGGTCGAGACAGATGTGGATATGCAGGAATTTGAGGATAGAATCAAGATCATCTTTTGCAAGGACGCAGATGTTACAGATGAGCAGTATGATCAGATGTATGCCACCATGCTCCTGATTGATAGAACGAAGGAACTTGAATCTACTTGGGACGCAGCTCTTCTAGCTGCATTCGATCAGGTCATCCACTTAGAAGAGAGTATCAAGAATCTTCCCGAGATTCCAATCACAGAAATCGAAGGAATCGTGACGAAATTCATTGCATATGCTAAGAAAGAGAATTGGAAAGGGAATAAGATTCTAGATGAAAGGTTGTTACAGATGACATGACATCTTATTTCTCATTGGTTGATACCTCCTAGGTTTTTGTGCCGAATTTAATATTTGGCTATGCATTTAATATTGTTCAGTAAAAAGGAGGTCATTTGTAACAAACCCTAATTAGGGTTTAGGTGTCATGATCTTGTCCGTTGATTTACTTTCAATCTGGACCTTTCATTGTAACTGGGGATGCTATATATACCCCCATTTTTCATTTCATTGAAAAATAGTAATAGTTGATGTAATAGAGAAGAGAGATTAAAGCTAGAAGCAATTTTATTTTGTAGCAAGATTGAGTCTTGAAGAGAGAACTTCAAGCAATTGTTGTACATGATGACTTGGAAATCAATAAAATATTGAAGTTATGGTGTTTTGTTGCAAATTTCTTGAGTTATCTTCATGGTTGTTTGATACACTTGAATCGTGCTCAATCGAGGTAGTTTGTTAATTTGAAAGACTAAGTGTGAGATTTGATATTTGGTAGGATTCGCAATCCAAACCACTAGCTTCTTGCTGATTGTAGGAACGCCTTGCGTGGTCGACTGGAGAACACTTTGAGTCCTTAATCTTCAATTATCATTGTGTCTTGGATATGTACCTTCGTAGTAGTGTCCTTGGTCTTTGATGCATTGAACATCATTATATTACCTTAGAAGATCGCACTAATTTCAATTGAGTTGTTATCTTATGGCAAAATTGAAGTTGGTTGAGTCTTGCCAAATCTCGTCCATGCTAAGTCATTCATAGGGTTAGGCTAGATTAGACCTCTTAAACCCTATCCTTTTGCTTTTTTTGAAAGTTCCTTTAGTTTAGTAAAATCTTCGAGCTTTAGAATGCGTAAGACCCCTTGGAGGAAACAGCAAATCACATCATACCACTGGAGCTTGTCCACACGTAGAGACCCTACATCAAAGAACCTTGGAGTCTACCTAACTGATCCTTTACGCGAATCTTCAGCAGTTAGAGACTATTTTCTCAAGAGAGGATAAGATGCCTTTAGGTATTTTATTCTGTGTATGATTGTGTATAAAATACACGTCAACAAAACCATCGAGTGTTCACGAGTGACCAATGCAGATCAATAAGAATCATAAGTACATCCGGTTACAATAGAAAATCACTAGGATAGAAGCTGAAATGTGAGCAATTAAGACAAATCACTAAAAAAAAATGAAAGTCAATGGGCAAATTCTTTCATTCAAACAGTGGGGATCCGTGAAAGTGATATCTCCACCAGCCTATGATGAAATCCTTGGATATACTATCCCACTTTTGATTTGAGATACGCAACGGTTGAAGCAAACCTACTAGAAAAACATGTTCTTCTTTGTTTTGATAGTTAATCAAGCATTCTCTGATGTGTTTGAGGACATCTTTCTTCGAGAAATTCAATGAGAACCTTTCCATAATTTTTTGTAGGTCCTGTAAAATCCTAGGTGACCTATTAGCGGTGCATCATTAAAAGCCCTTAAAATTTTCTCCTTTGTTCAAGATTTAGGAGCTAGGAAGATTTTGTTTTCATGAAGAACAAGACTATCTCCTACTACAAGTGCATCTTCCCTCACATTCGACCAAGAGATTAGTAGAAAATTCATTTTTAACATGTTTTGTCATAATAAGGATCATCTAATTGGAAAAAACATTAGAAAAAGAGAATAAAGTAAGCCTTCCAGAAAGAGCATCAACAACTACATTTTTTTCCCTCTCGTGTACTCTATGTCAAAATCATAAACTTGGAGTTGACTAACCCATTTTTGTTGCCTGTTATTCAAGTCACATTGTGTAATGTCCCCATTTTAAGCAAAACTGATTTGTGAACAATTAGCCTAGCTTTTTTATGAGCACATGGTTATACTAAGAGGGAGAGGAAGGGTGGGGGGGCGTTGAGGGGGTGGGGATGAATCAGCATAATACAATCTTTTATTTTTTCAACTTAACAATCATAAGAACACCAATTGCACAATATTGATAACACAAGAACACATAATTTACGTGGAAACCCTTACAAGAGAAAACCAAGTTAAGTTTAAAAAAATATATTGAGTCACTTTATAAAACCACATTATTTTTGGCCTGTCACTTTAAAAAAGTAAAATTATTAAGTTTAATCACATGATTAATTAAATACAGGTTGTCCAAAAATAAAACCTAGACAGCTTTTAATTAAATTATTCGACTTGGCCATAAAAGGGGGACATGACAGAAAATAACTCATAAGATGAAGCCCATCTTCCATGAGATCAAGGACAGGTGTTCGATAATACCGTGGATAGAGATTATTTTAAATTAGTCTGGCTCCATAATAACAAAGCTAAATATTTTATTAAAAACTAGTCATCAGCTCTACAAGAAACTTTTATGTCATCACCCTTAAAGTATCAAGGATATTGTTGGCTGTTAATGCAAACTTGATCTGTACCATTAGTAACTCAGAAGTTTTGTTGGTTGTTTCTTGATACAAAAATGTTCTAAACATTTAATTGGTAGATTGTGAGGTTCCTTCCATTCAACCACTACCAAAGATCATAGAATTCATGAAATGACATTCTTGTTGATAATAAATACAAATAACTAACATCCAAGTTTTAGATATTTATGCCTATAATCATCTTTTACTCAAAAACATTGTTGTAACTTGTACACATTATGAAATTTTCCATAGTCATTTTTCTAGTCAAACATAAGCTATTTTCATCTAATGAATCATTGTGAAATCCTCGTCTCCCACATTCTTCAATATCAAACTTTTTATATCTATTCAATGTTCTTGCATGGTTAATAGAAGAAAATTTCAAAAGCATCTAATAAGACAAAGATCAAAGCTTGCATGCAAGAGGAAAGTTGAAATTGTCTGAAGCATGGAAAGTGGTGTAACAACACTAGCAAAGGCTCTTGTGTACAATTTGCCTGAATTTTCAAAAGTGGCAAACATGAATCAATAGAGACATTTGTGTACAATTTGCTTAAAATTTCAAAGTGGCAAAAGCACATGAAACACACACTTTTGGCAAACTGCAAAAAAAAAAAAAAAGTGGCAAAGGAGGTCAAAAGGTGTGCTTTTGTTCTAAAACATGGAAAATGCATAAGTGGAAGGTGGAAAAGTAGCATAGCAAGGTAAAAAATGCATTTATTTGTCTTTTAAAGTTGGAAAGTGGCATATGACCATCAAAGTTTCAATTTTGGTATGAATTTCAAAAATAAAGTGACAAAATGACATAAGAGCAAGGACACCACTATTGCAAGTAGAACAAAAAAACTTTCATTAAATAAAAATGATGATCTAGATCCATGAGATATAAAAAGTGCTTTTTTAGATAATTTGTATTAAAAATTGCTACGACTTTTTAGCCAAACCCAAAGCATAGATTGTTTTAAATGGTTAAACACCATATTTTAAGATGTCAAATGACGTGCCTAGGTATAGAAATCATTTCACAAAACTAGATTCATCAAACTACTAAGAAAGTGGCTATTGCACCTAGCTCACCTGTCAAGGTTTATGTGTAGCTATTTTTAGATAGCCTTTTAGAAGTTTTATTATGAGACGATATATTTAGATGAAATCTATTTGAAGAATTTATTGTTTTAGATGCTTTATTTCCAAACAATTTTGTATTAGAGCTTGCTTTGCATGCAAGCATTCTACTTTCAGTATATAACTTCAATAATTTATTTTGTATTTTATCTTGAATAAATTGCATTGCATGATCATGCAAATCTTTGTAAAAACTTATAAATGTTTTGTATGCACTTAGAAAGAAAGCTAATAATTTTATGCCTACTTATTGATAAAATTGTCGTTCAAGGTAAGATATGTTATTTTATAAAGTGAATCTCTGAGTTGAATAGAATTTAATAATTATTGCAAGCTTTGCATTGCAATCTTATTCAAGTATTTGTAGCTTTGAATGCAAATCTCTAATATTGAACCTATAGTCCATTGTGTTTCTAATTCAAATCCTATGTGTACTCAATTCTTTTTGCTTTCTACCTTAAACCAAAAAGAGTGTTTGCATTTTTGTCATTAATGTCAAGTGAATTAAATCTGAAGATTGGCATAACAAAACACAGACAAATCAAATGAATACTGAATATTCTATCTACATGATCGTTTGGTCTTGATCTGGTCTGTATTGGTCTGTATTGAATAAAATCCAATTTGAGTTTGATCCAGGATGATCTGCAAAGTTGATAAAATCAGTTGTAAATGATCAGATCTTATTCTGCAAACAAAAATGAAATATAAAATAGTCTTACAGATTGTCTCAAAGAAATATGAAAAGTGTTCTTTGCTTGTTTCGATCTGGTTTTAATCTGCAGAATAAAGTGTGAAAACATGTCACAGATCGCTGCTATGTTGGTCACTTGAATTGGCTATTGTAGTCAGTTACAAATATACAATAACCTTGTGCCCATACCTAAGAATCAAATAAGCAATTCATTTCCACGGTTTAGACTACATCTCTAGGGTTTTAGTTATAAGTTATAACTTAGTTCTCTGTTCTAATTTGAAGAAAGATTTACCTTTACGTGTTCTATTTTTCAATGCTCCAAATAGGAGAAAATAAAACAATAAGTATCACATCAAAAATAGAGTTACCCTAATATCAAATGCATTTTAAAATTTCATTCAATGTGGAGTACCCTTACAAATCAAATACTTGAGTTTGATAGCTAAAGTTATGGGTCTTTCCTCTGACGACATGAAATACTATAGAGATAGGAATTACACAAAGACTGCAGTGCAAATTTTTTTGAAATCTGAGAAAGAAAGGGAAGTTGGTGAAGAAGACTGCTAGCTACTATGACATCGGTGTTCTCAAGGACATTTGGGCCCAACTCCTTAAGGTACTAATGGATTACTTTACTCTTGATGGGTGTTTTACCAGGGTTTATGGCCACCATTTTCTTCTGTTAAATCATTTCTGCCATAATGTTAGGGTCTCTTTTCCTTTCTTCTTGATGTCCTTGCTTTGGGCTAGCTTCAGAGCTCATAGGAAGAACCCGGCCAAGCACCCAATGCTTCATGAAGGGTTGCTTGTGTTCATTGATAATCATTTATGTGCCCTTCCTGCCCATTCTTCTTATATTCCCACTTCTTTGGATGACAATACTAGTGTAGGGGAATCCGAGGATGAGGAATCCATATCGGATTCGGAGGATGAAACTTTCTCTCCTCCTTAAAAGGCTAAAACTAAGAATATTTCTAAAGCCAAACCTATTATGGGTAAGGGTAAGAAGGGTTTGAAGCAGGTTGTTGTCTCCTCCTCTTCTACCTTTGCTGGTAATGAAGATTCTGCTTCTAGTGCCCATAGGGGGAATTATGAGGATAATGCGGGCAATAAGAGAGTCCGCCCGAAGCCTAGGAGTTAGAATTATGAGATACCCCCTTCGCCTCCTCATCAGGAGACTTATAAAACTACTGGGGTTGCAGTTTAGAAGGCCCTCCATGCCAAGAGTGCTGATATTAATGACAAAAGGGACAATTATGTGGACATCCTGGGTATGGCTAGAGACAATGCCATTGATACTTTCAATCTTTTCAAATGGCTTTTCCATGAAATCAAAGAGGTTAAACTCAACCAGAGGGCTTTGAGCAGTAAGTTGGAAGCTATGCCTATCTCTACTAGTCAGGATAGACAGAAAGGTGACGGTCAGTGGACTAAGGATGAGAAGAAATCTGTTGTGGATTGTATCAATAGAGTTGTTGCTGGTATTGATCAAACGAAGAAGGGTTTTGAAGATACATTCAGCCATGTTGAGGATAATTACAAGAAAATTCAAGCCACCCTCATTACCATTATGTCCAACAACCACAGAATTGTCAAGCAGACGACTGATGCTATGAATATCATGGTGAATAACCTTGACAGTGTTCAACAGGACAAAATACTAATCAATTTGGATGATGACACAGACAAGAGTTAGGGGGATTTTGGCGCTTGTAAGTGGACTAGGGGAAATTTGAAAAAGAAAGCTACCATCCAAAATGTGGACTACAAGGAGTTGAGGTCTGTTGCTGAAAATATGAGTCTCCTAGAGGCTGAGGTAGCTGAAACCCTTAAGAACCTTATGTAGGTTATGTCCTTTGTTTCTCTGGTGTTGTCTCTTTTTTATTGTTGGTCAGTGGATCGTTGCTGGTTTTTTGTTGCTCATCTGGTTTTTGTTGGTTCTTTGGCTGCCATATGTATTGTTCTTTCTTCCGCAACTTGTTTGTTTTGGATTTTGTTTTGATGTTTTGATTCTAATCCTTTTAGAATCTTCTTTGTAAAGGGTTTTTGGGCCCCTTCAAAACCTATTTTTACCTTTATCCAAAACAAATTTAATCACCAATAGTAGATTGATATATTTATTGTCCCTAAGTGCAATAGTAAATGTTTTAAATATCAATATAAAATGTTATATGCACAGTGGATATACCACAATGCAATCAACTTAGAAAAGGATTAAAACCTTAAACCTTTGTCACATCTAACCTTGGGTATATTGTGAAATTTTATATGCTCCTATTTTATCAACAAGGTTGACAATAATTAAAACTCTATCAAGGACTTACACATAATCCCCTTCACCTCACATGAAACAACCAAAACCCACTACAAATGTCTTTAATGTTTCCTTTGAAAGATTTAGATTTCTTATATGCCTTTACTCATCCTATTTTATTGCATAACTCCTTTGAAAACTAGGTGACTCAGAAAAGAAGTTGTAGCGGCCTCAGACTTGTTGTCTCCACCCAGCAAATTGTCTTAACAAGGAAATCTGACTTGGGCACCTCCAAAGTGCAGAAATAACCATCCAAACCCTAAGAGATTTGGCCTATGAATACCACGCCTTGAAGAGAGTTGTACAGCTTGATTAGGGGTAGAAAATTGTTGATAATGATCTCACAAACCCTTGAAAACTATAAGAACAACTGCCTTCTTTGCTTTCAAGAGAAAAAACTTGCAAACCCAAACTGTTAAAAGTAGAGATGATCCCTCCAACACTGCAAAATGATGCCCAAATGGTGCAACCAGGCATGGAAGCAGCTCACTCAGAAATCACAACAAAAAACTCCTCAAAATTGAATTTTCTTGATGCTCAAATGAAACCCTTGAGTTGAGATTTCCACAACACCTTGGAGAGATATTTCACTCTCACAGATGCACATCTTCGTGAAAGGTTTCATCTTCACAAAGTGCTGCTATAAACTCTAAGGCTTGGCCAAAATCCTTGGGAGGAAGAGAAATAATAATCAACATAGCCTAAAATGAACTCCAAATCTCTTTTAAATAGCACTTTCATTCCCTATGCCCTAATTAGGGTTTCCTCCCTTTCCAACACCACTTTAGGGTTTCCCACTTAAGTTGTCTTTAATTTATCCTTTTAATATAACTTTATCTCACCAAATAGGAGGCATCCATGTTATAAAGTCACTTTAAAAATATATCTAAGTTTAATAACTTAACAAATTTTGCAATATTACAAAATAATGCCTGAATGTCCTCCAATCAACTCTGAACATGTTGTTTGAACCTCAAGACGAACAACCCAACATGGGTCCTTTAATCATCCTTGTTAGTCTATGAGAACCCAGTGATAGACTAACCCTAATAACTAAAGTTGGCTAGGAAGGGGACATTACAACAAATTAAAACACCAACAAAAAGAAAACATGGAACCTAGATACCAATCACTTATCACATCATCAAATATTCTTTCTGATTCACTAGATAGGTCAACAAGATATGTCATGGAACTTTTACATTAATATTTTGATGGCTTGACTACTTAGTCTAAGCCATTCAACTTCTTAGAGAGTGAATTTTTTTGTAGGTAAAACTAAAATGGTTGAAGTTTTGTACCCAACAAATTATACTATTCCAACATGTCTTCTTACGTTTAACCAACTTCAAGCATTTTTGAACTCAGCCTATGTAACCATTACTAACAAAATCATACAAAAAACTCTTCTAGAAAGTCTCACTTAGATTAAGGAAATGTTAGCGACAATGCACGCAAGTTTTGACGGTATTTGGTAGGAAGAAAATTTGTAAAGCACTAATCAAAGAATCCACACAATTGAGATCTAACAATAGGGAACACAAAATGCACACACAATTTTATGTGGAAACCCTTGGTGGAGAAACCCATAGAAAAATATTTCTTTCATAGAGAACTTCTTACAATTTTGTAGGCACCGACCCACATGAGACACCAATCCCCTCCACTGAGCACCAACTCAACAAGAGGCTTTGATCTCTTTGAGTAAGAGGCTCCAACCTCCTAAACTTGCCAAGTAGAAGACACCAACCTTCAAGAAACAAAAAAGATCATAATATTTGGATCTACTCTAGATCCCTTCAAGGCCTTCAAAATCCGCCCACAATTTGCCCTGAACTTCTTCTCCACTCAGATATGAAATATGATCTTCAATATAAGCTCACAAATCTGATTTTTGCTCTTATTTTTGCACTTGATTGGAAAGATATTCAATGAATGAATGCCTAAATGAGTCTCAACATACCTCTCTTTATACCTTCCAATAGGCACCTCTTCACCAAACAATACAACTCATCAATTTAGGTTGGCCAGTAGGTATAATATTTAATTTGCATTTAAAAACTCCACCAAAAGAGGCACCAAAAACAAAGGAGGGTTGGCCCTAACAGCACTTGAATACATATTTTTATTTAAATTCATTTACCCTTCAATTTTGGGCACTCAAACACCCTAGGTCAGCCACCGTAACAAGTTTTTTTCATTTATTAGTTTTCTCCTCAATTTTGGTGCTCAAACACCCTAGGTCGCCAGCGAAACAAGTTATTTTTATTTATTAATTTTCTTGCCTAATGGTGGGCACTTGAACTAGAAGGTCGGCCCTAGCATATATATATATATATATATATATATATATATATATATATATATATATATATATTATTGCTTTGCACAATAAAGGGAGGTCGACCCAATACTCTATTAAAAAACCACAAATTGTCCTTTTAAATCTGCCCTGCTGTCCTTTGACACCAATGACAATATAATCCAACAATATCAACCTATGACCCTATAGAACTGAAATCTGCAATTGGGGCTGCCATTGCTTCTACTATTCTCTTTTTATTTGCCTTCCTTTGTTCATAATATGCTGCAAGGAGCGCTTTCACCTCCCTCTCATATTTGTGCCTATCCTACAATCATTAAATTTCATGACATGAAATCTCTTCGAGGCACTTTGTGGAATAGTTCATGAGGCTTGTCTCGACTTCCACAATTCAAAGGCATGGCTAACAATGCATTTCTATCCATAAAATATGTCAACACCACATTTAGAATGTCTTTATGAAAGCAGTTTGTTTGATCATGAAGAATGAAATATTGTCATGGATTTTTACCTTCATTTAACAAGTGAAAAAATCGCACATTTTAACTTGGTCATCACCATCATCCTCCTGCATTAAAAAACATATGAAAAAATAAAATTCTAATCACGTTTCAGTTTTTTGAGGGTCATGCAATGTCGTGATTTTTAGGGTGTAAACTACCCAAGCGTTTTGTAAAAAAGTGTCACTGAATATCTTAACGAGTAACTCACCATGGATTTTGCAGCGCGAGTACTTGCGATTCTAGCGAGTACTCACCAAGTCTTTCTTCTATGGTTTTTGCCATCAATGCTAATTTTTGAATGATTAAATCACAACTTCAAATTTCTTTTAAATTTATTCCACTTTTTCATTTTGAGCATTGTTTAAAGATTTTGTTTCTCATTGCTTTTCATCTTTCTAAATCATATTTTAATGTGATGAAGCTTGAAACTGCTCTAGTAACATTATGCCTCTACTATTCAATAATTATAGCAAAAAAGTAGAAAAAGCAAAAAAAAAAAACTTTCTAATAATAGGAAATTTCTATTTTTGTGCTTATCTCCTCAATCTGAGATAGAACAAGAAAGAAAAAATGCAAAAACAACTTTTCCTAAAAAAGGGAAAGATTTATCTCTAGTCTACACTAAAATGACCTATTCTAAATATTGGACAAGGACCCTCCAAAGTGATGTTGTGACGTTTTCACACATCGCCCCATTGCAAATGGGACCCCCCACTTTTTGCTTTTGAGGGTGGCAATTTTGCTTAGGTTGCCTTTGTTTTGCCTAGGTTTCCTTTTGTTTGCATTTGCTAATGAAAAGGTGTAGGATCAAACGTGTTTAAAATGTCAAATTGTTAAGGGTGATCCTAAATTTTGTCTGAGTTTGAGGTTGCAACAAGTTTTAAATTTGAGAGTAAATATGCCTAAGTGAGTCTAAGTCAATGATATTTATGTGTCAAGAGGTCCTTTAGAGGTTAAGCGCCAAAAGGTCCTTTAGGGGTTATTTTCTTGCTCGTAGGAGGTAATTCAAGTCAAAATTGGACTCTATCTCGATGAAATCCCTATTTTCTCGCTCAAATTTTGATAAATTTGGCTAAGTCTTGATGCATAACGATGAAATTTGAAGTGTCTGGATGATTTCAGTGCTTAATTTATTAAATTCCTGATGAAAATCCATGTTTTAAGGGTCTAAATGTCAAAATTCCTAATGAGAGATGCTTTTCCCCCCACATTTCCAATGACCCATGATTTTCCCCCACTCAAAATCCTAATGGGATATGAATTTCCACCAAAGTTCCGATGGATCCTTTTTCCCCCATTCAAGTTCCTGATGGAGGGCGATTTTCCACCAAAGGGGTACATTTTGACTAAGTGTTGGGGAATCCTCCTAATGACCCACGTTTTTCCCCTGGAGTGCAAATGACTTTGAAATTCATGTTCCTGATGTAGATCGATTTTCCACCAGGGCAGCTTATGAGCAAATTTTGAGGATTTTTATGCGGATAATTGTTCCTAATGGAAGGCGAATTTCCCCAAGGCAGTTTTAATGAGATTTTGATCTAGATGACTATTCAGATAGGGGTCAATTTTCCCCAAGGTGATTTTTGAGACTTAGTGATGAAAATTAATTGGATTTTGACTCCAAATGAATGGCAATTTTCCCTTGCAGACATTTTTGTGCAAATGTGATGAAGTTTGATTGGGACTTATATCCCAAAGAGGGGCGATTTTCCCCAAATGGACAATTTCAATAGTTTTAATAAGTTTTATTTGTATTTTTTAATCCAAATGTGGGACGATTTCCCCCCAGGGATCAAAAGTTGATTAAATTTTGAAATTTTTTAAATAAATGACCCCCAAATTTAATTGTTTTGCAATGACTAATGATTATTTAGAAATAAAAAACAATCGATTAATGATTTGCAATGATCATTTAATGAAAAAGCACTTTCAAGAAGCAAATCGATTTTCCCAAGCAGGTTGTTAAAGAAAAGTTTTATCCCACATTGCTTGTGTGGTGAAAGCTCAATGAGAAAACAAATTTAAAAGAGGGTGGCCAGCATTAAAATATTATTATATCTATTGAGTGTTGCATCTAAGTGGCAGATTGAAGACAAGTTATTGGTTTCAGCTGGCCGATTTTTGTCTAAGTGTCCATTGGACACCATTTGAGGGGTTGGAACTGCAGATTGAAGGGCGATTTTGCCTAGTTCAACCTTGGCGCCCCATTGAAAGAGGAGATTACAGCAACTTAAGTGGCTGATTTAGCCACCATTATTGGCAATTTGAAGTTTTTCAACCTTGGCGCCAACCTTGAAGCTGGACGATTTTGATTTGGAAGGTTATTTCCCTCCTAGTTGGGTGATTTTGATGATGTTTTTAATGATAGGAGGCTGCCATTGTTTTCAGACTTAGCTGGGGGTTATTTTGTCTTCATTGCTGGCTGGAAACACAATTTTCAGACTCATTTTTCACCTACCAGCTATCCCACACTTAGGCAATTTTGGTTAAAGACCATTATGAAGCATTTTCAGGAATCACCATTAATGTTGCAAGTCTGATACACCATTGTTATAGGGTGTCCTCAGACTCAACTTCATTTCCAGCCACATAGTTGTGCCTAGATGTGACCATTTCTAAGTTTTGAGGGGCAAAATAAGTCAAGTGCAAGCATGTAACATGGCTGTGACCACTTCCAGCCACTGATTTTGATCATTTTCAGGGTGTCTTCAGACTTTTTAAAGCCATTTTTAGACTTTCAGAGGGTGTATTCAGACTTAAGAATCAGAAGATCAGACTTCAACACACCATTTTTTTAGTATTTTCAGACATTGGAGGGCGTATTCAGACTCAATCCTCAGAAAATCAAACTTTTATCACAACTTTGATATAAAAAAAAAAAATAGTTACTTTCTGAGTGTTTTCAGACCTCCAAGTGATATTTCCAGACCTGGAATACAATTTTTGGGCTCCAAATACTTGATTTTCTGAGTTTACAGGGGTGTCTTCAAACATATTTATTGCAATCGAACTCATCCTAAGTCTGAAAATCAAGTTTTCTTGAGGAGAATTTTCCAGATTTCAATTCGGACCTTCACATTTTCATAATTGGTTGGGACAAATATTGGGAACAAAGTCCCTATGAGGTTCAAATTTTGACTCCATCAAATGGTGTTTGAATCAAACAAAAATTTCAAGGACAATGAGTCCCGATAAGGGTTGGATTTCCACTTGAGGGCGGAATTGCAAAGTAAGGGACAAATTAATTCAAATGAGATCAATAACAAAGTTATCCAAATGGACATCAAATTGAGGACTAATCCGTCTGTATGCTGATGGATTTCCCACCAAGGTTGAAATAAAGTTTATCACATGGGTGTTTGATTCAATGTTTGTTTGTTTAGCAGGATTGCAACAAGGGAGGCGCGATGATCAAGGCTTGAGGTGAAGGAGGATGCATATTGCAAGGGAACTCAAATAATGTGGAGAAGGAAGATCAACCCTTCAAAGATTGGATGAGGATTTCAAGACAAAGATTCCAAAGGGCGAAGATGCTGACTAGAACAAACATGAAGAAGACTTCACCTTGATGGCGAACAAATTGTTGAAGATATAGCAGCGATAGAGATCATCTATGTAGTGACCTGATTTATTTCGTTTAAGTTTCAGCTCTTTAGCTTCCTTTCTTGTAGTGTCTTGGTTGTTGTCAGTGACCCTTCATGTTGCTATGGCTGACGGTGGAGGTGACGTGGTTGTCGGTGAAGGTGATGAGGTTGTTGGTGCATGTGTAACTGTCTGTGCCTTTCCCTCTCCCTTTGTGTGACTCTTCACTAGGAATTTGGATGTGCTATATTATTATTCTTCCTTATCTCGTACTCTCTTCTTCTTCTTCGAGAGTTTTATATATCGACTTCTTTTCTTTGTGATTGGGTCTGTCAGATCAGAAATATTGTATATTCCTTCTGCATAAAGAGTTTCAAATATTTGAAGGTTTTGGATTGTATTCAAGTTGTATCAGCTGAGTTCCTTTTATGATTGATTCATAGAGAATCGAACTCATATTATTATGATTGATAGTATTATAAGACTATCATCAATTGTATTATTTCTAAGATATAATAAAGTTAATTTTGAGTGGGTGGGGTTTTTCACCCTCAGGTGGAGGGTTTTCCCAGGATAAGGGCTTGTTCATTTGTGTTTCATTCTTTATTTTTGTTCTCAGATTTTCATATTCT
Source organism: Cryptomeria japonica (assembly GCF_030272615.1). Taxonomy (NCBI): domain Eukaryota; kingdom Viridiplantae; phylum Streptophyta; class Pinopsida; order Cupressales; family Cupressaceae; genus Cryptomeria; species Cryptomeria japonica. The sequence continues at coordinate 804,991,964 of NC_081409.1, forward strand.
GATTCAAGTTTTAACACAAAAGAAGGAAAACGTTTGCTGGTACAACTAATAAATTAAATACAAGAAATAATAATGTATATGACAATGCATACCAGACACGGCAATAAAATATATCTTTATTCACACATACAATTATTATAGAGAAGAGACCAGAGATGGTCGGCCAAGGATTACAATAGACCCGACTATGTTGTACTCATTTCCTTGATGGTACACAATATATTTAGAGAACCCAACGGTTGCCAAGAGGTACACAATCGTTAACCAACCGACAAATAATTAATACTTTGGTAGATATCAAATATAGCAATAAGCAGTTTATGCCAAATACAGAAAACAAGTTCAAGACATATGCACAAGGGATTCCACATTATAAAATCAGAAACTACATCGAGAGATCTCAAGGTTGAAGAACATTAAGGAGGAAATAGTCCAAGGAATTCCTTAACATAAGGATGGAATGCAAAGTATCAGAAGGAATTCCATATATCATGAGGAATGTTCAAAGATAAGTTAGTCTACAAGGCAAGCTGAGGTGGCATCCTAGTCACCATTCATTCAATCAAACGGTACCAAGTCAACATTCATTCAAGGAGGTAACAAGTGACATGTGGCACTACATCAAATATTATTTATCTTACCCTTGTTTCTCACTGGCCAATGTAATGGTGGTTGTAACAAACCCTAATTAAGATTTTATCTTGTAATCTTGGTCGTTGATCTTGAATCAATCCGAGCCATTCATTTCTTTTGAGGCTCTATATAAACCCCATTGCCTCTCATTTGTAAGAGAGATTTTTTAGAATTGTTAGTATATGTTGCAGATTTGAATACAAATCATTGTTCGACTTGATGGTGATTTTTGTTTAAGTGTTGTGTGCATTTGTGGTTCTCATTGCCTCCAAATTATATTAAAATTTACTTTCATGTATTTTAAATTGAATGAAAGAATTTGTTGAATGCATTTGTGTGGAATCCATTTAGTCCATACCACTAGCCTCTTGCTGATTGTAAGTGTGCCTTGCGTGGTCAACAAGAATTTTATGCGAACTTAACTTCAATTGTTATACGTCCATTGTTATGCATTAACTTGAATGGTATCAATATTTGATGGTAACGATCTAAACATCTATGAAATATACCTTAGATGATTGCACTAAGCTTGTGTCAAACTGTTCGACTTGATGGTGAGACCTTGCTTAGTACGATTCCATTGAATCAATCATCATTTTCTTGCATTCTAGGCCTTAGAATAGAATTCCTAAACCCTTTCCTTTTTGTCTTTTTTTTTCCAATTCAAATTAGTTTAGGAAACAAAGCATCACAAAATTGCCATATCAGATGATCAAGTTCCAATAGCATTCAAACATTCATGTACAACGTAAGTCCCCTTGTGGTTCCAGCATTCTCACATCAAACCATTGAGCTTATCCATGAGTCAAGACCTAACATTTTGTAACCTTGGAGTTGCCTCATTTGATCGTGAAGCATAGCATTTGATAGACTTTGTTCAAGAGATGATAAGATACCTTGGTATTTTATTATGTGTTCGCATGTGCATAAAAAACAAATCAACAAGTGACAACTTTATTTCTAGAAGGCAAACCTCATATATGATTGTCTCAATGTGTCAAAGAAAATTTGTCTTAGCCTCAAGCTTGTTTTTATTTGGTATTTGCCATTATAGTCTTTGTACTTCACTTTTTTTTTTTCCTCTACTATTGTTGGAGTCTCCTTCAAGATTCAAACTTGATAATCTTCATGACAAGAAACTTGCATACATAATTAGTAGACCAAGGCAGAAAGACAATAATGACCTAACATTTGGCTACAAATATGATTAAACACAATTTTTTTGGGTGTAGCAAATTTGGGTACCAAAACTTCTAACTTATGATGTAAATGAACCATTGAAAAAATCAACAATTGAATTCAAAGACCTGACTGAATAATAGAAAGTTGCAAACTACTTATTTTGATTAATCATTTTGTTAATTACAGAGTTTGAATGCTGCAAAATTTTAATTTGTTATTAATTGTCATGCAATCTTAAATTTCCATATGTTGAGAATTTTCCTTTAAGGAGAAAAAAGAAACTGAGCATATTTTGGAAAACAAAGCATTCATCAAATGTAGATCATTATGAGTAGTATGAAAAGTTTATATGCACCTTTTCTGCTAATATTTTGCTACAATTCTCTATAAAGTTTTTATAATTCTCTTTTTGCTCTTCAGCTACATGGTTTAAGAAAAGTAGTTTCTTTCTCCACAGATGCATTTGCTTCTGCTAATTTTTTCCATATTACTTGAGAATTTGTGGATCTCTCTTCCTCCATGATTGAACTGCACCTACCATAGATGGTGTACAAGACCCACCATATCCTGGTTCCCCTAGTAGCTGCATAAATAGTTACATGTTTGATTGTTAGATCTAAAACATAAAATGGAAAACTAAAAGATATTGAAAACCAAAACCTATTTTGTCTTATTTTCTTTAGGTATGTTGGATGATTTCTACTTCAATGTATCATAATTGGAGGGATCCCTAGTCTCTTGATGCAACAGCTTGCCTGAAAACTGAAAACACTCACCATAATGTGAGTTAAAGGCTCAAAAAGACTCACCAGAGCCATAAATGGAGGTAAAGCATATAGTCAATCTTCTCATTATCCCATGAAAAGTTTAGAATCTCAGTCACCGCCTCCAAAAGTGATTTACTTTGCCTACTAACCTGCATTTTTCAAAAGTAACAAAAGACAAAATGCCAAGATCGCAAACAAAGTTTGGAATAGTTAAGGCTACATGCAATCTAATTCTCAACTCCAGATATATCAATTGGATTCAGTAGAAAGATCTTACTCCATACAGAACTTTTTAGCTATCAATTGGTTATAAAATAGTAACAGAACTCAACTAGAAACTAGAATTTCAAAACCGTTGAATCAAAGATCAAAAGATGTACAAAAGAAAAAGTTTTGAAATTTTATCTGATAGTAAATAAAACTGAATAAAACAGATATAAAGAACTAGAACTATGGTAAACTTCCTTTATACATAATTGTTTAGGATTATAAGGAAAAATTATGGTAGTGAATGAAATTGGAAGAGTTGAAAATAATGACTATATGAAATCTGAGAAAATGTATTGCTAACAAAGAAAAATCAAGTAATGAAAGAAAATGGAAATGAAAAATGAAAAGAAAAAAAATTAAAAAGATTTTATGCTTTTATAATGCTATGAATGTATCTATCATATCCTTATACCACGTAATTGCATGAGTATATAGTGACAAATTCCAAAGAAAAATGTTCTCAATCCTTTCTTTAAGTAAAATGACTAGAGAATGTCTAGAGATGAAAGAGTAATACAAGATTCAAGGCAACCTAATTGAACAAGGATCACATGAGATGTCAGTAAGGCATTGGTACTTTGAAAACTATTACATTAATGGTGAACATAAGCAATTCTCTATTTTCCATCCTGTTGTGCGAATCGCACACCCATCCCCGTCTTAGACAGGGACCCCCCAGTTTGTGCCTTTCTGTCCTGATCCTGAAATTTGGCCAAGTCTGGAATGTCCTGATCCCGAAATTTGACTAAGTCTGAAAACTGAGGAATCCTCCAAAAACTAGAATTTGCAATATAACTCCTAGAGGTTTGAAACCACTCTCAAACATCTTGAAAGTATATATGGAATATAACTTAAAGTATAAGAATGTCACTTATACTTAAATGTTATATTCCATAAAATAATCCTTCGGCGAGATCTTGACAAACTCTCCCAAGTGCCCAAGCTCGCACTTCTTGAGGAAAACGTTTAAAATCGGTAAAATGCCCAATTTCGGACCCTGGGGCAAAAAGTGGGTTTAGGTCCGAATTTCACTTAAAATGCCCAATTTCGGACCCTGGGGCAAAAACTGGAAAATGTGGAAAAGTTGCAAAAAGCCCCCAGAGGTCCAAATTTCACTTAAAGTCCTCCAATTTCGGACCCTGGGGCCGAATTTTGAAAATGTGGAAAAGTTGCCAAAAGTGCCTGAAGGTCCGAAAATTGCTTAAGTTGCCAAAAGTGCCTTAAGGTCCGAAAATTCACTTAAGTTGCCAAAAGTGCCTTAAGGTCCGAAAATTCACTTAAGTTGCCAAAAGTGCCTTAAGGTCCGAATTTCACTTAAAACACCAATTTCGGACCCTAGGGCCGAAATTCGAAGTTTTTTTAAATTTGCAAAAAGGTGGTTTAGGTACGAAAATGCCTTTGGGCACCAAAACGCTAAAACTCCGAAATTCCAAACACGCCAATGGTCCGAAGTCTTTTAAAAAGGTTGCGAAACATGTCCAAAGGTCCGAAATTCATTGAATTTGCAAGAATAGGCAAAAGGTCCTAAGTTTTTTAAGTTCGCAAAATGTGTTAAGTGGTCCGAAAACGCCTTGGTAAAACAAAAACATTTAAAGCTCCGAAAAATGCCAAAGACGCGAAAATCGCGAGGGATGCAACAGCTCCAAAGTTTGTGTAACTTGCAGAAGGCGCCCAATGGTCCGAAGTTCGTCCCTAGGGTTTAACAAAAAAAAGCAGTTTGGAATTTGTAGAATAGCGCCAATGCTCCGAAATTCGCCATAAACTTCAAAAACTGCAACGCGAAGAAGCAATATAGGGAATTCGAAGTTGATAAACCCTTCCCAGGCTCCGAAAACCAGAAAAGCATGTGTTAGGATTTTAAAATTTGCAGGAGCTCTTCAAACCTCCCGAATCGCGCTATAAGAAGTTTTCAAAACACCATAAACCCATTCAAAATGCCCAAGACTCCAAAGGTAAAATCACGCAGAAGTAAATCGCCCAAACACTATCAAGACCAAGGATCAGATTTCACATTCGAAGAGAAAGGAGAAGAATTTTCAAGATACATCTCACAAAGAGCTCCTCAAGCCAAGACATCGTAACTAAATTTAATATTTGTTAAATTAATTAATTAATTTTTCAAATTAATTTAATGAAGTGAAATTGGTTGATTGATCGCAGGACGTCATCGAAGAACCAGGAGAAGGCCTCAAACGCAAATCAAGGAAGGATCGCAATTCAAGGCCAGGCGTTGAAGACTGGAAAAAGAAAAAGATGTGGGAACGTGCTGCAGGAGCGCGAGAGCAACCAAACATTGGGAACCGTGCCACTGAACAAAGATGAAGTCCACCACCGGGACCAAAGACCAAAGAACACTCTGAATGCTGCAAAGTTTATGCCTTCTTGAGAAAAAGCACACAGCTGGATTTAAGTCCAGAAATTCAGTTTTAAAACTGAAACTGCTTTATTGTAAACTGCCTATGGGTCCCGCGCAGGATATTTTTGTGGATAACTATTCCCAACCACCAAGAAGATTGGATAGACCTGAATTAAAGCCAAATAGTGGCAGATAGTTGAGATAGTTGCAAGAAGATTGGATAGACCTGAATTAAAGCCAAATAGTGGCAGATAGTTGAGATAGTTGCTAGTTGGATAACTGAGAATTAATTCGGCATGGGTTAAAGCTGCCAGCTTCTGGAAGGCAGATCAGGACCCTTGGATGCAGTCCATCCTAGCCTTCGATTCAAAATTGTAATATCTATAAAAGGCAGAGGCCTTTCTTTTGTAAAGGGTTAGATAGTTAGATAGTTAGATAGTGAGATAATCAGAGCTTGTTAGATAGTTAAATTTTAGAGTTAGAATAGGTTAGATTTTAAGCAGTAGCATGGAGATGCTGCAAAAATTGTTGTAATAGGCAGCTGAAATCAATATATAGACATTGAATTGGTGTTTATTGTCTTGTTTTCATCCTGTTTGCATGGTTTCTCTCAGCATTTTAGATAGATCTTTCTATTTTGGGTTTGCAAGTATTTGATAGATTCAGGCTCATACCACTGAGGATATACTGATTGTGTATCCTTTTGTGTGGTTAACCTGAGCCTTCGATTGTGCTTGGTTCAATTGCAGGTGTCCGTTTGAGCTGTGCCAAAATTGGGTGCTTAGCCGTGCATCTCCAGTCTGAAAATCTTCCAAGTCCCTTTGAAGATTGCACTGTTCCTACAAGGTTGTGAGCTATTCTAGCCAAGCAGGAATTGGTTATGTTGAATCCATCTACCCGCATACCCGTGTTGTTAGTTTTAGATCCCCTAACCCTTTCCTTTTGCTCTTTATTGTGTAATCCGAGAATCACAGCAGACCAGTTTGTTGCAAATCGTAAGTCCCCTTGTGTTTCTAGCAAAAACACATCAAACCACTAAGTAGTCCCGCAGTCAAGACCTGACAAAAGAAACCTTGAGTTTGTCCCCTTTGATCAAATATAAAAAATAGCATTAGGGACTTCCTTATCTCAAGAGAGGATAGGATACTCAGCTGGTTATTCTATTCTGCATTGGCTGTATGGAGTTTGCAGCAATGCGATTTTAGACACATCAACACATCCCAAAAAAATGTTTGCATTGAATGCAAATGAGATCACGAGTCTCCTTTCCCTTATAAATCATAGGTGGCATCAAAAAGCTAAAAAAATTATAGTTATAAGAAAGAAATTGTGTTCCCTAATTCTTTTCCAATTTGGCCTGAATGTAATATCCGCATTTTAAGAAAAATTGATTTGTGAGCATTTAGCTCACTTTCCAACTTTCGCATAAGCTACTTGGTGAGTCGTGGAGAAATCCAAAGTCCTTGAAGTGTTGAAGTTGTGTTTTGTGGAGATGTTGGCAATGATTTTAAACTTTAAATGGTTGTATGAAGCCTCTTGATGCTTTTGGAATAAATTTCCGACCTTTTGGGTGCACCAACTCCAACAGAAGCACCAACTTCTCAAACTGAGCACCAACCCAGCATCTTTGAGGCACCAGTCATAAGGATGTTACAAATACAAAATACCACTGATTCACAAATAAGAAATATTACTTTTTACATCTGAAATCTGCAAGTAAATGTCAACTTTCAGATACTCTTTTCATGCATACTCATTCACCCTTCATAAAAATTTTACATTCATATGACTTTATTGCAACTCTCTCAAATTCTTTTCAGACACACACATACATATTCTCACAATCTCACAGAAATAAAGTATCACTGCAGTCTTCACATAATAAAATCAGCTCACCACTCCTTCATCAGGCTTACAATTTTTTTTTAAATAGACTATGCACAATGTGCCTTTATTGCACTTACCTTCAGCAATCCCCACACACATCATTAATACACACTCATTATCGGGTGTGTAGATAGCCACAAAATGGTTGCAACTTGTTTCAACCAACTATAAAGTTGTTACCAAACCAGCAAACTTTTAACTTAATCAAACTTCAGACATAATTGTCGTTTCCTATTGCTGTTCATGTTACACAAACGTTTCTAAACAGGAACAACACAGGTGGTAGATAGTAACTGAACTAATGGTTATAACCTACCCAACCAACAAACAAATATATGTGAATGACTTGATATAACATGCAGATCAATCTGAAGATAATATTCGATACTTCACTTTGATTTTCGGATGATATCAGAACTTTGAATAAACATACCAAAACATTATACGATTACAAAACTAAAGGATCACAACATATGCCAAGATCGATAGAATCGAAGCATTCTACATTGGAACAACTCATCGACTCGGAAACTCGAAGGTGACATTCTTATTGTTAGAGTGAATAGTTAATTCTATTTATGTACATAAGTTGAACTTAGGTATATTTTATTAGTTGTCATAATATTTCCTAAGTGCATAGGTATTTGTGTCAAGTAGTTAATTATACCTACTCCCTACCTACCCTCACACCTCATTGGTGCTCTCATAACCACTCTTGCCTATTTGAGCAAGACTCTTGTACATTTTACTCATCTCAATTCAAAATATTTCATCTCATTTGGTGATATACTTGGTTTTCTTCGTGAAAGTTTCTGTAGGTTGTGATCCTAGCTAAGGAGCATTGCTCCAACATGGTATTAGAGCTATTCAACATGCAACTCCTTCCAAATCTGGGAATTCTCACCAACATTGATTGAGGTACTGAGAGATTAGTTTGGCGATATCAATGCCATTGCATTTAGCACACATTGTTCCAGCTTCATTCTCGATTACATTTTGATCTGCAGTCTGGAGTCTATTTGGTGGATTCAATTTTTTTCTCGAAGGAGCTGCATTATTTGTCAGGAGTTTATTATCATTTGGAGTTCCATCAAGGGTTCCATCCCGTGAACTCCCCTGACAGTGTGCACACCTCCCACTCGACCAACCTCCTCTCGCTCCCACTAACACTTACCATTCTTCCTCTTTCCGACTTGCATTCACCCTTGCAAAAATATTCATAGTCTCTGTTGGCCAGCTTTATGGCATCGAATGGCATGACAGTATACGAATCTTTATTGGTCAATAATCGAAGGTCTTTCTTGCAACGTATTTTAGCATTCTATCTCAACATGTGTCTCGATTGGTAAAGTTTATTCAGCACTAGATTTGCCTATATTTACTGGTGTTGTATATCCTGGACCACAATTTGTTAGCACCAACATTTTATATCAGCACCTCTACCTCAGGTCAGTCAGAGACTTAGATATCAATGGCAAATTGCACCCTCTTTTTCATTGGTTTTCTAATCACCTGTGCATGGAAGCACTCTCCATATTGGTTTGGGATCCACACAATTTCATTGGCTGATGGTATTGTGCCTTGTCAGCAGTAGTTTTAGTTCGGACAATTCGTATGGGCCCTTATTGCAGAATTATTTTAGTATGCTACAATGGTTTTCCAGCTTCTGCGAGCCACATCCCCTTGTTTTGGGTGTTGTGCTTTCCACATCGCATTGGTATTTGTTTTTTCTTCATCATCGGTTTCCAAGCAATCTGGCCCTCTTCCTGTGCCACATCCTCTCCTGATGCCTCTATCTAAAGAATGGCAAGTTTCAGGTACGGGGCTTTTATGGTCATGGTTGGTCTATATTTATAATGGTGCTCATCTTTGGCATTTTTGTCCCTCATTGCAGATTGGCCATTATATTCCTGATTGGTTTGATCTTACCTTTCGATGGTTGCATTTTCCATTGGCATATTAGTAAATGGGGGATCCTCTACATATTTGGTTGTGCATCATTTTTTATATTGGTTCATGGAATTCCTTTGAGAGTGATGGCTTGCCTTAATATTTGGCGGTGGGAGTTGAAATTACCAAGCGACAACTTAGATTTGGGGTCCAATTTAATATCGAGGGCTAATATCCTCCCGTGGTGCGGCCTATGGCCCACCACCCTATCAGCCCCATTAGCATCACCCGCCTCGACAGCACCCCTCGACACTAGTGATAGGAATTTTTTGCCTCCATTAGCATTGAGGATCATATGGGCATCTAGGGGGTCGACCCCTAGATGCTAAAAAAAAATATCGTTTTTTAGCAACTTTTGCCCATTCTTACCAGGTGGTCATGCATGTGACCACGGGTCAATCCGCCCTAGAGATTAATCCAACTCCCTTCTTTTAATGATCGGGCCTCATATCGGTGATTTATTCCATAGTTGAGGAGCAAGTCAATTTGTTTGATTAAGTCAATCCGCCTAATTTTCCTTCACAGTGGAGCACACCTTAATCCAATTGATTTCGCCATCAATCAGTTCTAGGTTGTGTTGACGTGTATTTTGTACACTATCAAACACAGAATAAAATACCTAAAGGTACCTTATCCTCTCTTGAGTAAAGCCTCCGAATGCTGAAGATGTCGCGAAAAGGATCAATCGGGATGACTTCAAGGTTCTTGTATGTAGGGTCTCTACGTGTGGATAAGCTCTCTGTGGTATGATGTGATTTGCTGGAATCACAAGGGGACTTACACTTGATGCCTGAACTTCTAATTTGCTTTGAATATTGCTGGAACACAGGATCTTACTAGCTTTGACTTGAAAAAAGGAAAAAAGACGAGGGCGAGGAAAAGATCTAATCCTAACACTAAGAATGTAAGAGCAATGAATGATCTTTGATGAAATTCTAACTAGGTCTTGTTTTGACATCGCAGGACCATCTCCACAAGGCTAGTGCGATCTTCAAAGGAAAGCTTTATGATGTTCAAATCATCACTGCAGACATAGACACCATCAGGTTGGTGCATATCAATGAAGAAGCGACAATTGAAGTTAAGCTTAAGCTGAACGATTCCAGTTGACTACGCAAGGCAAGTCTGCAATCAACAAATTGCTAGTAGTATGGATATACGAATTTCACCATCAATCAAGCACATTTTGTCCACTCATCTAATAACATGAAATCAAATATGAGAAGTATAAAGACCATGCAAATTGTCGAATCGACCCATAAATTTCACCATTTCTTCAATGAAGTTACAAGTCTCTTACAACAACATCTTGGCAACAATCTTTGCCTTCTCTCTCTACTCTACTCTAATTGCTATTCTATCTTATTACTTATCTATATCTCTTATCTATCTAATCCCTTTACAAAATGAAGAGTCGGGGTTTATATAGTGCCCTCAATACAATTCGATGGCTTAGATCAATTCGAGATCAATGGCCAAGATTCAACAATGAAAACCCTAATTAGGGTTTGTTACAACCATTACATAACATTTAATGCTCGACCAATGAAATAATTGTATTGCTTGGACACATGTCCTCTCTGGAAAAATCGACCAATGGATAGCCGGGGTAGGTACATCGGAATTTGTGCCACCTTCCATGAGTTAGGTACATTGAATCTGGACATGCTGAGGTGGACCACACTGACTGGAGAAGTGATGACTAGGATGCCACCTCGTCTGACACTTGTAACTTGGTAAATATTCAACTTGATGTTGTTGAGAAGCTAGCTTTAATTAATTCATATGGAACTATCTGCTTCTTCAACGAACCCTTGTTCTAACTTCTTGTGTCCTTGATGTGCAGGATGATCGATGTACCTCGCCTTGGGATGTTGGATTGGAAGAGGTCGCCCTTGTCGATGCTAGGCTGGATCGAAGAAGGTCATCCTTGTCCTTGCTTGATCGTCCTTGATCTGGCTTGATTTTCCTTGAGGAGAGTCTTCCGACTTGTAGATCTTTCGAGCTTGGGAGTCGCCATCTTGATACCTACACAACATTTCAAAATTAGTAATATATCTTGAAATCTAAAAATTAAACTTTAAAAGGAAGATTCAAGATTTTAATTAGGAAACTTCATGATAAATCTTTGAATTATCATTTCCTAATTAACTACGCAATACTTAGATTTTTCCAAAAATGTCTAAAAAATCAAACCTTGAATAAGGGTGTCAAGATGATTTTGCCATACCTCCTCTTGAGTTTTAAACTCTAAGAAATGATGTAAAAATAGATGAATTTTGCTAGGCAAAGTGTAGATCAAAGCCTTCTCTTGAACAAATTGCGCCTCCTTTAGCTTGGAAAAGAACTCCACCTTCCTCTTCAAAAATCTGGAAATTCGCCTTCAAATGTCTTCAAAAATCTGGAAATTATCCTCCAAACTAGCAAGAAATACGCCTTTCCAATAGCTTTCAAGATGAATTTCGCCCTCCTCAGTCTCCATACTTGGTAGAAATTCGCTCCACACAAGCTAGATTTCGCACCTCCTTCCTTGCTTCTCCAAATCACACTTGAAACAATGAGTGCATGATTTGAATAATGAAAAACACACCCCAAATATATAGAGCGCTCACCATTTCACCTCCCCATAGGCCGACTTGGCAAAATAGGCCAAAAATAAATAAAATTAAAAAAGGAAGAGGCCGACTTAATAAAATAATAAAAATGATACCTCAAGCGCTCTCTTTTTTAATTTTAATTTAATAAAAAATTAATTTTAAATGCCTCAATTAATAAAAAAAAAAACGATTTTCCAAGGCTTAAAATTAATTGTTAAATGCTATGCGTTTTTCATTAAATGCCAATTTAATTAAAAATTTTAAAATATTTCGAAGCTTTTTAGCGAACTTGGCATCTAGTGCGATTTGCTAAAATAAGGCAAAAAATAATGAATTTTGATAACTTCGCTCTGGTCCCTTAGAGAGGGACAAGAGCGCCTTCTCACTTTTGTCCTCAATCCTTCATTTTTTACGTTCAAAACCTCATCCTTGACGTTCAAAATGGCATTTTATCTGGAACTTTAAGTTCAATTCATGTGATCTTTGGAAGGAGCTTGCCTTAAGGCATTTTCGCCCTGGTCCCTTGGTGAGGGACAGGAGCGATTTTGCAACTATGAGCTTACTTGTGTTTTGCTAGCCTTCGAAATTATCTTCATTGTACCAATCACGCCCCTTTTCATTCATTTCAAACATAAAACTTGCTTTGCCTTTGCCCGAAGTTTGTCTTGTGAGAAAATCGCTCTGGTCCCTTGGAGGGGGACAGGAGCGCCTAGTGCAACTTGGGTTGATTCTCTCCTTTGTGGCCTATTCAAGTTATATTCAACGGGCAAAACATACTTCTTTTGACCTCTTCAAATCGCGAAATCACTTAAATCTTGCGAGGATAATGCAAATTCGGAATTCAAGCTCCGGTCCTTCAGTGAGGGACGGGAGCACTTTTGCAATTACAAGCCAATTCATCCTTTGTTAGGCTTCCAAACTATCTTCAACGGGCTAAAAATGCCTTCTTTCATTCGTTTCAATCACAAAACTTGCCTTGCCTTTGCAAGAAATTTGTATTTTTAGAAAAGAGGGACGGTCCTTCAGTGAGGGACGGGAGCACTTTTGGAAAAGTGGGACAGTCCTTCAGTGAGGGACGGGAGCACTTTTGACATCTTGGCGTACCCTTTTGTTCTTTAAATCTCTCAATTGCGTCCAAGGCATAAAACATCCTTCGTCCTTCCCATCCAAGTCAAGTTTTGCCATAAAATATCAAACAAATAGGAGAAACTTGAAAAAGTGGCACGGTCCTTCAGTGAGGGACGGGAGCACTTTTTGTCATTTGGGTTGATTTACTCCTTTGTAGATTGCTTAAATTATATTCAATGGACAAAACATGCCCTCCTTGATCTCTTCCAATCATAAAATTGTCCTGATCCTGCAAGAACAGTGCAAATTTGAAAATCAAGCTCCGGTCCTTCAGTGAGGGACAGGAGCGAATTTGACCTTCTAGGCAAAAAACTTCATCATTTCATTGTCAAGTCTGGATGCTCTATCATGCTCATTTCGTCCTTCATTGTGTCTTTGATGTTTCAATTTGACCAAACAAGGTCAGGAATGACTCAAATAAGCCTTTTCTCCCTGGACCCTTGGTGAGGGACAGGAGCGCTTTGCCTTGGTCCCTTGGAGAGGGACAGGAGCGAAATTCGCTCTGGATCCTCAATGAAGGACAGGAGCGAAATTCAACTTTTTGAACTCTCTATCAGGATAATTTTTATGGAATATAACATTTAAGTATAAGAAAGAAGAAAGTTTCTTATACTTTAAGTTATATTCCATATATACTTTCAGGATGTTTGAGAGTGGTTTCAGACCTCTAGGAGTTATATTGCAAAATCTAGGTTTTTGAGGTTTTTCAGTTTCCAGACTTAGTCAAATTTCAGGATCAGGACATTCCAGACTTAGCCAAATTTTAGGATCAAGACTTTCAGACTTAGCCAAATTTTAGGATCAGGACTTTCAGACTTAGCCAAATTTCAAGATCAGGACATCACTCAAGCCGGACTTGCTATCCTATTGATCTCCCCGACAGCACTCAAAATGCAAAGGCTAACTAACAAAAACCCTAAAAGACCTAGAAAACAAACCCTAAAAAGCAAAAAAAAAACATGGGTCCCCATTTGCAATGGGGCGATGTGTGAAAACGTCACAACAGGTTGTCACCATCTTCATTGGTTAGGCATGTACCTAATTAGATTGTGGCATCATCAACATGGACATGAAGACATGAGCAGTTCAGAGACATCATCTTCAGCTTCCTACTATTTCCTATCTAGATTGGGAGGCAATTCTGCATTTCTATGGGAGATAAGTTGTTTGTATGCATGACATCATGTTCAAACACTTTACCATTTTGCAGGTGATTATTCATTATGGGGGGCTACATAGTCTCTTACTTTCCTTCTTATGTGGGGGACATCATTTGTATCTTCGTGATGGATGTCATTCTTGGGGGATATTGATGTGAGACTTTCATACATCACTTCGTCTTTCACTTGTACATGATTTGCATATCTCCAATTTGGAGAGGAGTTTTGTCCCATGAGGCTTTCTCCTTTTCTCTGTTTGTAAGAGATCATTTGCTTTGTACTGGGTCCCTAACATGACCTAGTTGTCAAGATCCACCATCATATCATATTGCATCATCATATGCATAATAATTATTCTCCCTAAGTTGCACTTAAGGGGGGTGTTAGAGTAAATAGTTAATAGTTAATTTTATTTACGTAATTATGTTTAACTTAGGTATAGGTATATTTTATTAGTTATCATAATATTTCCTAAGTGCATAAGCATTTGTGTCAGGTAGTTGGTTAAACCTACCCCCTACCTACCCTTGCACCTCATTGGTGCTCTCATAACCACTCTTGCCTATTTAAGCAAGACTTTTGTACATTTTACTCATCTCAATTCAATATATTTCATCTCATTTGGTGATATACTTGGTTCTCTTCGTCAAGGTTTCTGCAGGTTGTGATCCTGGCTAAGGAGCATTGCTCCAACACATTACAACCGTTGTGTACTCTATGTCTATTATTTCCATAAGAAACAAATACTACTGAGACCACATATATCATCATTTGGTATTAACATTATTCAAAGACCAACAACGGCTCCAGTTTCAGACATACAAATTATTCTAAATTGCCCGATAGAAATTGATAACCCTCTTTAGAAACTAATAATCCAAACCAAGTAGCAAATATTGAAAAGCCCAAGCACCGTGTATAGAAGGAATTCCCCGTGAATGAGAAAACTACAACCAACTTTTGAAACTTTGCAAATCTTAATGTATTTTTGCAAATCTTAAGGAATTCCAATTTCTTTGTTTGACAACAATGACAAATCTATCTAACATATGCTTGACATGGGAATAGGCTTAGTTGACTCAACTTGATTCACTATACGGTTCCAAGCCACAAGCTTTGGTATCACAGTCATCTAAGGGGAAACAAGAGAAGAAATGGATGCCTAAGACACATTCTTCATCAAGTAGTGAAAGAACAAAACACTACGAGAGATGGCTGATTGTATGATTCAATCTCAGTATATGGATGCTTCTTTTGAGGTTAAGGAGGTGAATTGTGCTAATAATATTCAAAATCAGCTGCCCCATAAGGCATTGCACATTTGAGTGTTGAGGAGGCTTGGTCCCATGTCAAGCCTAATGTAGTTTGGGAGTGAGGCTTGGCCATTTATTCCTAATGACTCAACGAAAATCCATGGAGAAGAAAAGCCGACCACTCATCTTTGTTGTCTATTGTGAGTATGTTAAGGTGTACAAGTTGTTTGATCCTGTTTCTAGAGTGGTCTTGTTGTTTCAACAAGATGTCCAATTTGATGAACGCTATCCTCTGATGGACTCTTTATCACCAACTTCTCCATCACTTCCTACTTCTCCATCTCTCAAGAATTTTCTCTCTTTTGAGGATGAGGATGTTGTTCTAGTTCAGCCCCCACCACCTCCACCTCCACTTCCCAAGTGGGCCCACAATACTATTGATGCAACAAGAGATTGGGTAGGTGATCCTTCAAATCCTTGTCGTATTCAATCACAACATTTTGGGGTTTCTCTTTTGAGTCAAACCATTTCGACTGATTCTCAGAAGTTTTCAAATGCGACAAGTATTCTTGAGTGGGATATGGCTATGGCAAAGGAGTATTTTTCATTGATGAAGAATTATACTTGGGATCTTGTTCATCTTCCTAAGGGAAGAAAGTTGGTGCGGTGCAAGTTGGTGTATGGTACCAAATATTTTGCAAATGGTTCCTTGATAAGTATAAGGCTCATCTTGTTGCTAAGGGGTTTTCACAAGTTGATGACATTGATTATTTTGAGACCTTTGCTCCTATTACCAAGATGGATTATATTTGTCTTGTACTTTCTCTTGCAGCTTAATTAGGAAGGTTCAATATATCAAATGGCTGTGAAGAATGCCTTGTTGCATGGTGATCTTCATGGGGAGATCCATATGGAGCAGCCATAGGTCTTTGTGTAGGACTCTTTACTTGCTTGCAGGCTTCATCGTTCATTGTATGGTCTCAAGCAAGCCACTCAAGCATGGTATGAGAAGATGGGCACTTTTCTGGTATCTTATGGTTTTTCATGTTGCCATTTCAATCCCACAGTTTACACTCAGTGACAAGAGGGAGATCTTTCACTACTTGTGTTATATGTGGATGATTTGATTCTTACAAGCATTTCTTCCATGATATAGAGTGTTTAGAGAGCATTGATGGAGCAGTTCGACATGACAAATCTTGGTCTTCTCCATTATTTCCTTGGCCTTCAAGTTATTCAATCTTTATATGGGATTTTCTTTTTTCAGCAGAAGTATGCACTTGACATGCTTCAAAGATTTAACATGCTTGATTGCAAGCCTGGCCCCACACAAATTCAATCAGGTGTTGTTTTGAACTCCTTCAGTTGATGCTACATTATACAGGCAATTGGTTGGTACTATTTTGTACCTAACACATACTCATCTTGATCTTTCCTTTGCAGTTGATCTAGTCTCTTGTTTCTCTCACTATCCACATGAGTCATTGGAAGGTTGCCAAACATATCTTGAGGTATATTAAAGGGACGTCTCATTTTGGCATTCATTATTCATCAAGAGACTCTTGGATTGTTAGCTTCACTGACTCAGATTGGGCTAGTGATGTTAATGATCGAAAGTCTACTTCTAGCTTTCTGTTTTGTCTAGTTCCGACCCTATTGCATGGTCTTGCAAGAAGCAATCTGCTATTGCATTATCATCTACTAAGGCTGAGTATCAAGCAGCTACTCTTGCTAGCCAAGAGGTTTTGTGGCTTCGTCAGTTGTTGACAAAGTTTGGTTTTCCTCTTGATGGTCCCATTATTCTTTGGTGTGACAATTAGAGTGTTATGCACATTTCTCGCAACCCGGTGGAGCATTAGTGGACTAAGCATATTGAGATCCAGATGCACTTCATTCAACAATTGATTTAGGATGGTCTTCTCACCTTGGATTACATACCTTCAGAGGAGTAGGTAGCAATCATCTTCACTAGCCTTGGGGATCCCCATGTTACCTTCAGTTGTGGTCGATGCTTTGGCATGCCTTCCTTTAGCATTTCATGCTTATTCATGCATTGCATATCTTTTCTAAGAATGGTTTTTTTCCCACGTGGTTTTTCTCCTTTTCTCCAAATGTGAGAGACTTTCTTTTCTGTAAAAGGTACCTCATCAAGCCTTTAGTTGTTGGGGCCCATTCTTGCATTTAGAGGATTTTTACTTCTCTCTATGTTTCATTTAAGGCGGGGGTGTGTTGTGACATATACACACATCGCCCCATTGCGGATCGGGACCCATGCTTTTTGCTTTCTAGGGTTTGTTTTCTGGGTCTTTTAGAGTTTTGTCGGTTAGCCTTTGCTTTTCAAGTGTCGCCAGGGGGATCACCTGGATAGCAGGCTCTACTTGAGCTAGGTTGAGTCTTTGGGGCCCTAGAATTAGGGTTTCTTTCGAAGTCTTCCTTAGGGCCTAGTTTTGCTCTTGTTGCTAATTGTGTCTTGCTTGGTGAGTGAGTATCATCCTTGAAGGTCTGAGTTAGGTCGAGTTGGTGAGTGATGAAGTCTGGAATGTCATCCTGATCTTCAAATGCCCTGAAATTAGGCTAAGTCTGGAATGTCCTGATCCTAAAATTTGACTCTAAAATTTGACTAAGTCTGGAAAACTGAAGAATCCTCCAAAAACTAGATTTTGCAATATAACTCCTGGAGGTCCGAAACCACTCTCAAACATCCCGATAGTATATACGGAATATAACTTAAAGTATAAGAAAGAAGAAAGATATAAGGAAATGTCACTTATACTTAAATGTTATATTCCATAAAATGATCCTGACAAAGAGACCAAAATGTCAAATTTCGCTCCGGACCCTTCCAAAGGGTCCAAAGCGAATTTCGCTCCTAACCCTTCCAAAGGGTCCAGAGCGAATTTCATTATATACTTCATTTGCTCCCTTGTTTTAGCTTGAAACTTTGCTCCTTTGATGAAGAATGATCTATATTTGCCTCCAGGAGAAAATTGAAGTTTGAAAAATGAACAATCAAGCCCAAATTGTGATTTTCACTCTTGACCCTTCCAAAGGGTCCAAAGTGAAAATCCTCCTAAAGCTCATTTCCTCCCTAGTTTGACCAAATTTTAATTTGCAAGGCATCTTGAAGGGAAGAGTGGACATGTTTGGACTTTGGAAATGTTTGAAAGCTTTGAAAAAATGAAGGTTTCTAGCCAAGAAGGTGAATTTCCCTCCTGACCCTTCCAAAGGGTCCAGAGCGAAATTCCTTACAAGCCAACCTTTTTGACCTTGCTTAGGCTTAAGACTTTGTTCCTTGCATGAGAATGATGTTTAGTTACCTTCTTGAAGTGGTTTGGAGTTGGAGAAATGAAAAAATCAAGCTCAAAACATGATTTTCGCTCCTGACCCTTCCAAAGGGTCCAGAGCGAAAATCTTCATGGACCTCATTCTCTTCCTTGTTAGGCCAAGTTCTTAGTGTCCAAGGCATGATGGAGGAAGGATAGACATTTTCTTGCCTTGAGAAATGATGGAAAGCAATAAAAGATGAAATATCAAGCCTAGAATGAGATTTTCGCTCCTGACCCTTCCAAAGGGTCCAGAGCGAAAATCTACCTAAGATGCATTTCCTTCCTTGTTTGACCCAATTTTGATGTCCAAGGCATGTTGAAAGAGAGAATGGGCATATTGAAATCCTTGGGGATGTTTGAAAGCATTGGAGAATGAGGGTTTTGGCCAAGAAAGGAAATTTCGCTCCTAACCCTTCCAAAGGGTCCATGGCGAAATTCCTTCCAAACCTATATTTACAACCTTGTTGGGGCTTAAAACCTTGTTCCTTAGGCGAAAAGAGATAAAATTTTACCTTGCAAAGAAGATTGGGATTGAAAGAATGATGATTTTGGGCTAGAAAAGGAAAATCGCTCCTGACCCTTCCAAAGGGTCCAGAGAGAAATTGTGCAAAACCTATCTTTTCCCTCAAATTTATGCCAAGTCTAGTGTGGGTCAAGATTAGAGGTGTCCTTAGGCATGTCCTTGAATGGTCAATAATTATCAAGTTTGAAGGAATTGAGCCAAATGATGAAAATCACTCCTGACCCTTCCAAAGGGTCCAGGGCAAAAATTCTTCAGCCACCTATTTTCCCTTGCAAAATCAGGTCAAACTTGGGTTGGATGTAAGAGGGGAAGTGTTTTCTAGCCTTTTGAGGTGAATTCAACTTGAAATGATGGAAGAATAAGCCTAAATTAAGAAATTCGCTCCTGACCCTTCTAGAGGGTCCAAAGCGAAATTCTAAAATCCACCTATTCCTCTCACATTTGTGCCAAGCCAAGCCAAGACAAAGATGATAGAAGCCCTTGAAATTGCCCTTGAATGGATTTTTGTCTCCAAAAATGATGATTTTGGGCTAGAGGAAGAAATTCACTCCTGACCCTTCCAGAGGGTTTTGAGCGAAAATCTTAAAATCACCTATTTTCCTTGCAAGTCTAGTCAAACGTTAGGTTTTCATGGCTTGGATGGGTGCAAGGAGACATGTTCTTGTCTTTTGAAGTTAATTGATGTTGAAAAATGATGGAAATTAGCCCAAACCAAGGATTTCACTCCTGACCCTTAGGGTCTAGAGCGAAAATCCTAGGATCACCTACTTTCTTTGCAAGACAAGTTAAAATTTTGATTTTTATGGCCTAGATAGGAGTGAGGCAATGTGTCCTTAGTCTTGGAGGTGAATTGAAGTCATCAAATATGAGGAAATGAGCTCAAAACAAGAAATTTGCTCCTGACCGTTCCAAAGGGTCCAGAGCGAAAAACACTAAAACCATCCTTTTCTCCAAATTTTGTGCTAAGTCAGGCCTAGACTAGGGTAAGAGAAGCTATTTGCAATGCCTTGGAAAGATGTTTGATCACCAAAGATGCAAATTTTGAGCTAAAATTGGAATTTCGCTCCTGACCCTTCCAAAGGGTCCAGAGCGAAATTCTGGATAGGTCCTGTCCCTGGCTAGTTTTTTGAGCAAATTTGACTTTTTAGGCCTTGTGGAGATCAAACCAATGTTGCCAAGTTGGGAAGTGGATTCCATGTGAGGGAATCCAAATGAAATGAAGTGAAGAAAGTCAAATTGGGTGTGAATGGGCAGGCAAAAAGTGAATTTCGCTCCTGACCCTTCAAAAGGGTCTAGAGCGAAATTCATCAAAATCACTATTTCCCCTTTGTGTCAAGATAGGATTTTGATTCCTAAGGCATGAAAAGACTGGAGGGAGGTTATTTAAGCCTTGCAAGATAAATTAAAAGTGAAGATGGAGGAATAAGCCTAAAACAGGAATTTCGCACCTGACCCTTCCAAAGGGTCCAGAGCGAAATTCCCAATTTCACTCAAATTACTCGTGATAGAGGTCAAGGCGTGGATCCCTGGGCTCTGGAGGAAGGAAAACTAGTGTGTGCTTGCCTTGGAAGGTATTTTGGAGTGGAAACATGATAGATTTTGTCCTAAAAGGTGAATTTCGCTCCTGACCCTTCCAAAGGGTCCAGAGCGAAATTCTTAAAAACCTCTCTTTTGCCCCAAATTTGCATCAAGATTGGTGTTGGTTGAGAATGAGAGCGTCCTTGGGTATGTATCTAAGCAAGTATGGTTGCAAAGTGAGAACAATTTGAGCTAGGAATGCTAATTTCGCTCCTGACCCTTCCAGAGGGTCCAGGGCGAAATTCTTATAGAGCCCGTCCCTGGAATGAATCTTGAACAAACTTCATTTTGATGTCTTCTTGTTGATGATTTAAGGTGTAAAATACTATGTTGAAATGAATTTATTATGTGTCCTTAATCATCTTTTGGTTTGTCTTGCAGTTGAAAGAAGACCAGGCCAAGACAAGGATGACCTTCTCCAGTCCAGCATCAACAAGGATGACCTTCTCCGGTCCATCATCATCAGGGACGACCTTCTCCAGTCTAGCATCATCAAGGACGACATCTTCCAGTCCAGCGTTCCAAGGAAAGGTACACCATCCATCCTGCACATTGAAGACAAAGGAGGTTAAAGCAAGGGTTCGTTGAAGAGGCAAACAGTTTCAGAAGAGTTCATTAAAGTTAGCTTCTCAGCATCATCAAATTGAATATCTACCAAGTTGTAAGTGTCAGACAAGGTGGCATCCTAGTCATCACTCCTCTAGTCGGATTGGTCCACCTCAGCGTGTCCAGATTCAATGTACCTGACTCATCAAAGATGGCACAAACTTCGATGTACCTACCTGTTGTGACGTTTTCACACATCGCCCCATTGCAAATGGGGACCCATGTTTTTTGTTTTTTGCTCGTTTTCGCTTTGCTTTTCTAGGGTTTGTTAGTTTGTTAGTTGTCTGGATTTAGGGTCAAGCCTTAGGGTTTTAATTACCGTCTTTTCGGACCAAAATCCAGTCAGTTTTGGGAGCTTTTTGAATTTCCTTTTCTAGAATGCAAATTTTGAATGAAATGAATTCGCCAGAATGGTCTAATTTTCAATTGGAATGTTGATGCAGAGCTTAAATTTGTCTAAGTGTTGAAGATGAAATGTGAATTTTTGTCCAATTGAATATTTTTGACCAAATTTTGACTTTTTTGAATTTTGATCCTAGGCATTTCAAATGATTTGTTTTCGCCTTGTGAAGTGATAAAATGTGTAAAATCATGATATTTTGGCCTGTAGGAGCAAAATCGCTCCTGTCCCTCAGTGAAGGACGGGAGCTCGTTTTCAAATATCTTACTATTCTTGCAGGGTCAAGATGAATTACGAATTGGAAGTGATGGAGAAAGGCGAGATCTTTGCGTTGAATATAAATTGAAGATTTTTGGGACGTCCATAACAGTGCTAATTGCCTAAATCGCTCCTGTCCCTCAGTGAAGGACCGGAGCTACAAATCCAATTTTGCTTTGTCCTTGCAAGATTTTAACGTCTTGACGATGTGAGAAGGTCCAAAGAGGTACATTTTATCAAATGAATATAACTTGAAGTGCTGTCGGGGAGATCAACAGGGTAGCAAGTCCGGCTTGAGTGAGGTCCTGATCCTGAAATTTGGCTAAGTCTGGAATGTCCTGATCCTGAAATTTGACTAAGTCTGGAAACTGAAAAACCTCCAAAAACTAGATTTTGCAATATAACTCCTGGAGGTCTGAAACCACTCTCAAACATCCTGAAAGTATATATGGAATATAACTTAAAGTATAAGTAATGTCACTTATACTTAAATGTTATATTCCATTAAAATTGTCCTGATCGAGAGTGCGAAAAGTCAAATTTCGCTCGTGTCCCTCTCCAAGGGACCAAGGCGAATCGCTCGTGTCCCTCACCAAGGGACCAGAGCGAAAATGCTTAGTTGAGCCATTCCTGACCTTGTTTGGACGAATCGAGACATCAAAGGCATGGTGAAGGACGAAATGAGCATGATAGAACATCCAGACTTGATCAAAAAACAATGAAATGATGAAGTTTTGCCTAGAGGGTCAAATTCGCTCCTGTCCCTCACTGAAGGACCAGAGCGAAGTTCTTCATAAGGTACGATCTGGGCAAAGATCAAGCAAATTTTATGTTCGAAGGCCAGAAAGGAGGTCAATCGAACCCGTTGAAGACAAATTGAAGATTATCAAACGTCAACAAAGGACCAAAATGCTTAAGTTCGCTCCTGTCCCTCAGGAAGGGACCAGAGCGATTTTTGTTGTAGATGATTTTCTCGCCAAATTTCAACCGATCTCAAGGCATGGATGAATGAAAGGAGGCATTGCGAATCCGTTGAATATAATTTTCGAAGGTGATGAAGTGAAATGAGGCCCACAAGAGCAAAATCGCTCCTGTCCCTCAGTCAGGGACCAGGGCGATGAGGTACGTATCTTCCCACTTTTTCATTTTTGGGCGCTAAACAAACATTTTTTAAATTTATTTAAATGCTAGAAAAAAATCGATATTTAATTAAAAGCATTTAAATAGCGCATGGTATGTATTTATTAATTATTTTTTGCCTTTGTAAAAAATCGAAATTTATTAATTAAAAATAAAGGCATTTAATAATTAATTATTAATTTAATAAAAATCAAAAGGGAGCGCTTGGGTTTATTTTGTCAAGGTCGGCCTTTATTATTTATTTAAAAATCGTTTTAATTGCTATATTTTGCAAAAGTCGGCCTAAGGTCAATATGAAGGTGAGCGCCTATAAAGGAAGGTGTTTATTTCATTTTCACATCATCATTTATCATCTCTCATATGCAACTTGGAGAAGGCAAAAGAGGAGCGAATTTCATACAAAGGAAGGGCGAAATTATCATTCAAGAAGAGGAGCGAATTCAATCAAAGGTGGTGCGAAACTACTATCCAAAGGAGAGGCGAACTTGAAGTTTCCATTTGAGCGAAGTTGCCTAGGACGTCAAAGACATATCAAAGATGGCGAAATTGCTAACTTGAAGAGGAAATCACGTCCAAGACTTGAAGGGTGGCGAAGTTGATAAGAGGAACGTTCTTTTGAAGATCACATCAAGACTATCGAATTTCAAATTTTGCCTAGGCGAATTCCTTTATTTTGCATTTTAGAGTTAAGCTCTCAAAGAGGTATGACGATATGGATTTATTGTTTTGATTTTGAACGTTGATCGTCATTTCCTTAATTTTGGATTTTGAAATTTTGTTTTTCCTTAGCTCAGTCTTTTTTTAGGAAATGGTTAATAAAGGACTTATCATTAAGTTTCCTAAAAAATTGCTCTCTAATTTATGTTATGTATTGCAAAATCATGTTACTAATTTTGAAATGTTGTGTAGGCATCAAATGGAGGTCTCTTCAAGGAAAATCAAGCCGGAGCCAGGACGGTCTTCGCCAGGACGGTCTTAGCCAGGACATGGGCGACCTCTTTCAATCCAGCGTTCCAAGGTGAGGTACATCATCTTCCTGCACATCAAGGACGCAAGGAGTTAGAACAAGGGCTCGTTGAAGAAGCAAAATAGATCCAGATGAATTAATTAAAGCAAGTTTCTCAACAACATCAAGATGAATATCTACCAAGTTACAAGTGTCAAATGAGGTGGCGTCCTAGTCATCATTTCTCCAGTCAGTGTGTTCCACCTCAGCATGACCAGATTCAATGTACTTAACTCATGGAAGGTGGCACAAACTCCGATGTACCTACCCTGGCTATCCATTGGTCAATTTTTCTAAAAGGGACATGTGTCCAAGCAATACAATTTTATCATTGGTCAAACATTAAATGTTATGTAATGGTTGTAACAAACCCTAATTAGGGTTTTTCATTGTAAAATCTTGGCCATTGATCTTGAATTGATCTAAGCCATCAAATTGTATTGTGGGCACTATATAAGCCCAGGCATTTCATTTTGTAAGGGGAATTTTAGATAGGATTGGAGAGAGTTGTAAATAGTTGGAAGAGTTAGAATATAGTTGATAGAATAGCAATTAGAGTAGAATAGGAGGACAAGGCAAGAAATTGTTGCCATTGATTGTAAACAAACTCCATTTTCATTGAAGTAATGGTGAAATATGTCGTTTTTCTTGCAATTTGCATGGTTTCTTGTTGAGTCTTCAATCTTAGATGGTAGATGATTAGATGAATGGAGGAAATGTGATTGATTAATGGTGGAATTCGTACATCCATACTACTAGCAGTTTGTTGATTGCAGACTTGCCTTGCGTAGTCAACTGGAATCATTCAGCCTAAGCTCAATTTCAATTTGTTGCCTCTTCATTGATATGCATCAACTTGGATGGTATCTATGCCTGCGGTGATGATTTGAACATCATAAAGCTTCCCATAGAAGATCGCACTAGTCTTGTGTAGATGTTCCATTGATGTCAAAACAAGACCTAGTTAGAGTTTCATCAAAAAAATCAAATCATTGCTCCTACATTCTTAGTATTAGGATTAGATCCTCTCTTCGCCCTTCCTTTTTCATTTTTTTCCAAATCTAAGTTAGTAAGAGCCTGTGTCCAGCAAAGCAGATCGGAAGTTCAATGTAAGTCCCCTTGTGATTCCAGCAAATCACATCATACCACTGGAGCTTGTCCACACGTGGAGATCCCACTAAAAGAACCTTGGAGTCTACCTAACTGATCCTTTACGCGAATCTTCAGCAGTTAGAGACTATTTTCTCAAGAGAGGATAAGATACCTTTAGGTATTTTATTCTGTGTATGATTGTCTTGCAGTTGAAAGAAGACCAGGCCAAGACAAGGATGACCTTCTCCAGTCCAGCATCAACAAGGATGACCTTCTCCGGTCCATCATCATCAGGGACGACCTTCTCCAGTCTAGCATCATCAAGGACGACATCTTCCAGTCCAGCGTTCCAAGGAAAGGTACACCATCCATCCTGCACATTGAAGACAAAGGAGGTTAAAGCAAGGGTTCGTTGAAGAGGCAAACAGTTTCAGAAGAGTTCATTAAAGTTAGCTTCTCAGCATCATCAAATTGAATATCTACCAAGTTGTAAGTGTCAGACAAGGTGGCATCCTAGTCATCACTCCTCTAGTCGGATTGGTCCACCTCAGCGTGTCCAGATTCAATGTACCTGACTCATCAAAGATGGCACAAACTTCAATGTACCTACCCCGATTATCCATTGGTCGAATATTCCAGAGAAGATATGTGTCCAAATAATGCAATTATTTCATTGGTCAGAATTGAGTTGGTTGTAACAAACCCTAATTAGGGTTTTCATTGTAAAATCTCGGCCATTGATCTAAAATTGATCTGAGCCATTGAATTGTATTGAGAGCGCTATATAAGCCCTGCCTCCTCATTTGTAAAGGCTAATAGTTAGTCAATAGTCAGTAGTGGGGTGAATAGTTAGAAATAGTGAATAGTCAGCTAATAGAATAGCAATTAGAGTAAATTAGGAGGACAAGGCAAGAAATTGTTGCCAGTGATTGTAAACAAACTCCATTTTCATTGAAGTTATGGTGAAGTGTGTTGTTTCGTTGCAATATGCATGGTCTCTTGTTGAATCTTCATTTTAGATGATAGATAATTAAATTGAATGAAAGAAGTTGTTGAATGCACCTGTGTGGAATCCGTCTAGTCCATACCACTAGACTCTTACTGATTGTAAGTGCGCCCTGCGTGGTCAACTGGCATAAAATGAGCTTAATCTTAAGTCGTACACATCTATTGTTCATGCATTATCTTGAATGGTGATCAATGTCTGATGGCATACAATTTGAACGTATTGGAAGCATCCCTTAGAAGATCGCACTGAGTTGGTGCCAGATTGTTCAAGCCTGATGGTGAGACCCAGCCCAGTAGGACTCCACCTAGTTGTTCATCCATCTTCTCGCATTCTAGGTAGTAGCGTAGACTTCCTGAACCTTGCATCTTTTGCCGTTTGTTTGTCTTCCAGTTAGTTAATAGGACTTGTGATTCCAGCAAATCAGAGGTTCAAGTCATCAAGTGTAAGTCCCCTTGTGATTCCAGCAAAATCACATCATACCACAAAGAGCTTATCCACACGTAGAGATCCTACATAACAGAACCTTGGAGTTACTCTAACTAATCCTTCGGTGAGATCTTCAGCAGTCGGGAACTTTGTTCAAGAGAGGATAAGGTACCTTTAGGTATTTTATTCTGTGTTTGGTCATGTACAAAAGACACATCAACAGGGTGTTGTGCATTCTATATTTGGATATATGCTTTTTAGCTTAACTTCACTTAGTTGAGCTTTATTTAGTTTTTTTAATGCATTTTTAGGTTTCCTAATTTTATTTTAAGGCTTCTCTTTCTTTCTATAAAGCAAATCATTATGCATTGAATCATTTATTTTGTAATCTTTTGCTTTTGAGTAATATAGCATTTCATTCTTGCTGCTCTGATTTGTGGAAGGTGTTATTTATTTGTTGTTTGATCTTGCAGGTGCTTGTGTTGCAAAATTCAACACAAATTTCACCATAGAGATGCTTGTGTTAAAAAATCTGACTGCATTCCCAACAACAGGGTCCTCAAGGTATTCACACACCACAAAACAGTCTTGACACTTAGCCAAACCTCCATGCAAATTATACCATTGAGATCGCTCAAGAAAGAGAGATAAATCCAACTGATTCTGAGTGTTCAAATTCAATCTACAAACTTTCACATCGAACTCGATCCAATCTGCTATAAGCACCCAACAGCCAGTCTAAAGCTCATCAACCTACCTTAAATGTTTTGAATCCAATGCCAAACCATTATTATTATGCCTAGCTCATTATTCAACTCAACGACCAACAAATTATCTATCCACGATTTCTTTAAAAAACGTTGAGACTTCCTTAACCCTTCCTTGTTGATTCTGACTTAAAATTGTGACACATAGGACAAATAAATGTCTTCTAGCACACCAAAATCCACGACTTCAAGTTTATCACCTTTGCCTTGTAAGTTGGTGACCAGCATATTGGGATTCTTGTCTTATCTGATCCTGAGAATTTTCTTAAATGAACGCAACCCAAATATCACGATTTTGTCTTTCCTAAAGAATGCGTCTACTTTAAACTTGGCACGACAAAATTAAGTTGTTTTTTTATTCCCATGATCCTCCTTTAAGCACTTTGTTTTATCATTTTCTAGCAACCTCTCCCTCATTGACAGTGAATTCCTTTAAGGTGATCTCCTTCTTGTCTTTTGAGTAAATCTTAGTTGACTTTGACTAGCATGCCTCCACAAAAATGACCTCCTTGCTAGAAAGCCTCAACCTGTACCTATTTCAAAAACCAATGTGTCTTTTTTCTCATATAAAAAGCGCACCGCAATCACCCAAGAGAAACACACACACCATACCAATATCACAAACTCAATTGACCTTACTCCAAAATATCCATTGCCAATATTTAATATTTAATCAACTATGGCATTCAAACTGAAAACAAAATACTTATGAATATGGAATTCATATTATCATACAATATTAAAGCTTGTAACCATTAATTCTGACTTTTGAAAACTTCTACAAACTGCATAAACTTCAATTCAAACAATACCTACAAATTAATAGTGTCTACAATCTTTAATGCCCAAGTTGAGATCCTAATCAAATCTCACTGCATCAACCAAGGTGGAACTTTCACCACCGTAACTGATCTTCTTCGAGAGGGTTTTTGTCCTCCAAAAGATTTAGGCAAACAATCCTCAAAACCCCAAGGGTTTCACCAAAGACCAAACAATATTCTGCATAATGCCAAATGAGCTCTAAACTCCCTTTTTATAAGCTTCTTTGAGAAACTTCCGAAAAAATCCATTTTAAAAAACACTTTTTAATTTAAACTCCATTTTAGCTCTGAAAATGACCTTTTCATTAAAATAATGAAAATTTGACATGTAAGACCCCTGTTAAATGAGCCCATGATTTAAACTCTTTGCCCCAAATTTGACGAGCTATGACATTAAGGTACTTATAAAATATTTAAATATAATTTTAGCATCCTTGGTAAAAATAATTAAAATAAACCATTAGTGCACCAAATTTGCGAAAATTGTCAAAATGAATCAAAATAAAAAACTGATCATGCCAGAGTGATCCCAATGAAGAATAATGACAAATGGAGCAAACCAAGCGATTTAATATAAATAGACAACCTCTCCAAGATTCTTGGAGAACACACCAGAAATCAGAAATCGCCATGGAAAGTGGCCTAATTGTCCTCTAGACTAACTAAGCTCACTAGTGACATCAAATAACTCATCTAACAAAACAAACATCCACCAAGAAAGTCAAAGTCAACTATAGTGCAAGGGAACCCTAAAAGGGGGACATTACAATAGATTATAGGAGCATCTCATTTAATGTAGAATATGACACCAACATAGTGATCTGGCATAAAAGTGAAGGAGATTCTAAAAGCTGGCAGAACACTCGGACTGAACAACTATCAACATCAAATCATGGGAACATTCCAACAAAAATGCTCAAGGATCACATGATCAATCTAAGCACAAAAAATATCCAAACACACAAACACAAGGGGTGAGCAAACTGCAAAGCTAGATAAGACCTTCAAACCCAAGCAAGTATTCAAAATCTTAAATCATTTTAAAATTATAGTTTTGGTATCCACAAACTCAAAATTGTAAGAAATATTAAAGCCTCATGCCAACAATATATATCCAAATCTCAAAATGACAAAAAGGAATAACATGGAAGAGAAAGCCCACACACACAAAATTTTGTGATTCAAACATTGGAAACTTGAAAATACGATGCATAGAAAATAGCAACAATATGAGACATGTAGAAGTAACTCAATCTCTGCAGTCTGCAACAAGTTTGATCAAAAGGCAGAACTTCTAGTTTCAAAAGCAGGCAGAGAGGACCCAAAAAAATTCTCTTTCTTTAGAAGCATCAGAAACAAGGAAACCAGATAAAAGGAAAACTTATTGGAAATAGAAAGGTTTCAACTGTTCAGAAAGACTGCAAAAGCTAAGGGGGCAGACACCACACTTACACAGGCAATAAATCAATTCAAATCCAAAGCATCCCAGTGAAAGTAATCTTGTAGAACACTAGAGGTATGGAATCCAGAACTTTAAAGCGTCCAAATGAATTTTCAATACTATTGCAACACCAGTCTCATCTTCAATACTGCTCCATTTCTTCCTATCTTTATTATCCTATTGGTAAATAAATCTATAAATATCATCTGACCTAAGATAATAAAAATAGCCACAATTTTTTTATGATTCTTTTACACTATTGCTCACTGTTCAGGAAACATTTGATGTGTTCTGGCATCTTTTTGGAGTCTCTTCTCTTTTGATCACTACACATATCTTATCAGTTTTTCTACTGTCCATCCTAAATTCAAGTCATAGACAATGTTTATCCTAATTGCATGTTATAGTAAATTTCAATCCTAAAAATAAAAATGCTACCTAAGTGTATCCCTGATATCATTGCCCGCTAACTTATCCAGCTTCTTTGTCATGAAGCTTTTCAAAGAATTGCAATGCACATACAACAAAAGCAGTGAAGAGTCTTTTCAAAGAAGCACATACATTCACTAACAATCATGTGTCCATCAGACAGAAAATTAATATAAATGAAAAACCTGTGCTGGAGAAAGAATATAAGGAGAAAATCTAACATAACGCTGACTCCCATAGACAGCAGCACTAACATCAAATCCACTGCCAATCTTTCCTTGAGCTACACAATGAGCTGTCTGAGACACAGCATGTACTAAATTCAAATCAGCATCTGTCATGTTATCTGCATTTTTTGCACAAGCTTTAGTAGGGACATTAACAAGTCCAAGGTAATGAAGGATGCTGGCAACCACAGCTGTTGTCATAGCAGCTGATGAACCCAGCCCAGTTTTTGCAAGTTCTGGTGCACATGTAACTTTAGATGAGTAATGTGAATTTTCTGTATTACTAGTGTTGACATCTATAGACGAGAAGGCAGGAAGTAAAGACAATGTCTCTGAAGTTAAGGGCAAGTCACGGGCATAAATCTGTAAAATACACCAGAGAATATGTTAACAACCATTAATATTGTTCATACAACAATGAAAGTGCATCGAAATTATAATGGCAATGTTTTCTGTTTCATGAAAAGTATAAAACTTTAATTTACTTCATATATAACAAACAGTAAAACCAAGAAACATGTTGCATATGTAATGTGGTTTTAAATTATACACAAATAATGTTGTTTTAGACACATGAAGCAAATACTATGAATTTTGTGTCATAAAATGCTTATTAAAATACCAAAATACTTGTTGGCTATATTCTTATGTACTCTAGTGTCATGGATGTCCCAAAATCCCAGCTAACCATTAGCTATTAAGACCAAGGTCCCAAGTCTTGGTTTGACTACTTGAGTAAAGATTAAAAACTATCTATCATTTTACATCATAGAAACAACACTAGAGAAACATCGATGCAACAGCATTGTATTATATCATATGAAAGTAGTATTCCACCAGGATGTATCACTCACCTCCAGCCCCCCAAGAAAAAATCCAGCCATTTCTGGGATGGGGATGTCTGCAAGATGTAGGAACTTTAGGGAAATGTCCAACCACTGTTCCACAACTAGTAGCACCTATCAAGAGACATTTATTTTCAAGTCATCTCCCTCAAAAGGGGACATTTTAGGGATGTCCCCTATTTTGGGGACTGCAAGGAGACATCGAGAGATCCATAGGACCCTCAGGGGATTCAATAACATCTCTCAAACACACCAAAAATACTGAGGCATCCTCCACGTCATTCAGCTCAAAAATTGCTTCCTTTTTAAATCAAAGTTTAATTTATGTTTGCACCAATAACCCCAAATGGTTTATGAGTCCCACCCTAAGTAGTCACTAAAAGTTTTCTCAAGAATGAAATTTTGATTAGAAATAGTAAGGACTTGGTGTTGTAAAAAGCATAGTAATAAATAGTGAAAAAGGCATGTGCCATGAATGTTTGTGCGGTTTCAAAAATCTTAATTTGGAGGAATGTGTAGAGGTTGTTGCCCCCAAACCCCATGAGGGGCACTACCCCTCGACCCTAAAAGGGGCTCTACCCCCAAATCTAGGCCCTTAGCCCCTGCCTTGAGACTCCATGGAACATGGTATACAAATATTACACATCGCAATCTAAAATCACAATTATCCCACACCTTAGTCTAATTCCCCACCCCCTTCCCTTAAGCTTACAATACCAATGCTAATTGGCAATATTTTACACAAACTAATTTCATCATTAACAATTGCTCTCTACTCTACACAAGTCTCTTGGACATCTCCAAAGACCAATCTTTTAGGTGTCTCCTCATTTCCCTTGTGTGTCCATCCAAATGATCCATACAAGGGTATTTAAAAGCATCCCCCGAGCTAGATTTTTGCACTATCATAAAGGTCTAACCCCTAAATGACACTATCTTCAAAATCTTGCTACATGGATGCAATCATCCAATCCACAACACATGGGTGCTAGCTACTATCAACCATTTGTCCATCATGATCTACAATCTTCAACACTTACTCCTCTTTATCATTTCTTTGGTGCTCATCTTTTAGGTGTACCAATTGACGACTCCCTCAACATTTGCAATTATATGTTAGTGATGGCTATGCTGCCTATTTTGGTGCCAACCTTCCTCTACAGATATTTACATATTTATTGTGGATAAAACCTCCAAGAACTTGACCTAGATTACTACTACTAACACCTCACAGTATTGAACAGCCAATGTCACTTCTCAAGTGAAAGATTTAACTCTCTTCATACAATTGAAATACCTTTTGTTCTTATTAGAGGATTCTCTCATTCCATCTTCCATTCTAGTGAATGTTTCACTAGTTTTCAACAACTCTCTTGGGTTCCGAAATCGCTACTCACACTCCTAGAGGAATTGATCCACTTTAGAGCAAAGTAAAAGTCATTATGAAGGAGCATCTATCAACACATCAACAAAATGTAAGAGATTTAAAGCCAACTGCTGAAAGTAGATGATTTCTCCTTAACTTCAAGCTCAGCTAAACCCAAGAGTGTTCCTAGAGGTACCCTTAACAAGATTAATCACAACTAAACATACACAAATTGAAAATTCTGCAGTAGTATCCAATGTATTCTTTGGCCACAAAGGCTATCACTAGACCAAAGGCTATCACAAGACCAAAGACTAACCTACTGCACATAAAACCTCTACTAAGCTAATAAAGACATCATTGCATAGATACAAGATGAAGGTATGGAAAATGTGATTCCTTAGGATGAAAACCATTATGGCTCATTATAGATGCTTCCTTCGATGAATCACTAAATGTCATGTTCCCTTTTTTAAAATATTGAGATAATTAAATATTTAATTTAAGTTGTTGCACAAAAAGTAACTTAATATTAAAAAAAATTATATTAATTATTTAAAAAGGAAAATTAATTAAATAATTAAATTAAGTTGTTGAAATGTAAAAAATTAAAAGAAAACTGTAACGTCCCCTTCTCAAATTGCACTAACTTTTACCTATAAGGATAAATTACACAAATTAGGGTTAGAGTTTGGACTTACCAATCAATCAATTCGTTAAACAAAATGCACTCTTGTATGTAGAAATTGCATATAAAGCATAAGAACAAATACAAATACATATTCATCTTATTGTTAGGGTTAGATAAAATACTAAATTTATAATACATAAGAGTTGGAGAGGAAGAGACATGAAGATTTGCTTGGAACCATTTCCACACCAAGCCCAAGAAAGGTTGCCTTCTACAACCTTCTTGCTCCATTTGGTGGCTCGCACTTGCTTGCCTATCAAGTCCGCTTCTCCCATATTATCATGCTTTGTGGGGGGATGAGTAGAGAATGCAACCAGGTTCCTTGACTCCTCTATGTAAGGGTTATCCAAGCTCTTGATGCCACTTTGGTCATCCTAGGATGGCCTACTTACGAGCCCCTTGTTACC
Organism: Cryptomeria japonica; assembly: GCF_030272615.1. NCBI lineage: Eukaryota > Viridiplantae > Streptophyta > Pinopsida > Cupressales > Cupressaceae > Cryptomeria > Cryptomeria japonica. The sequence continues at coordinate 805,025,505 of NC_081409.1, forward strand.
CCTCCATCACATTCCATACCCCTCCTCCACAAGGGTGTATTCTTATGACGCAAACATTATTTGAATATTATCTAAAGAAACATATTTTATATTTATAATGACTGATGCATAATTTGATATATTATCCATACTTAATCATCATTGATTTCAAATAAGATACGATTAATTCAAATCTGATAAGTATAGTCTTTTTCCTACGCACATCATATCCTTTAGACTGCTATGGCAGGAATAGAATGGAGTGCTGCAATAAAGTAATGAATTTTTAATATGCTACTAATATGAACAGCAAAGATGCATTGAAATGATACAGCATACCTGGCTAGCTGCTTCCCTCTTTCCTTATGTAATCGCTGTGATCAGACCTGCGGATTCTCTGCTTATGTTTCTTCCCTTCTGTCCTTCCCTCCATGAATGATGGACTAGTCTCTTATACCTGCGTTCCTTGAATGAGGAGTTAGCTTGAATAAGACATGTCTTATGTCTTTGGTAATCGCACCCCTTCATTAGTAATTCTAATCGATGCATCAATTAATTTCCAATCAATGACTGTCTCTTAATCGCATCCCTTCATCTAATCGCACTCCCTTATCAATTAATTAATTAATTTTCAGATCAAACCTTTCTGTTATGGTCAGATTAATAATACTTAAATCAAGTTATTTGTTAATTGGATTTGTTGAGGAATAATCAATCTGCAAATCGAATGGTTATATTGTTTTACTTAATCAAATCGTGATGAGTGAATAATCAATTAATATTACAAATATTTATACTGTTATTTCATTAACAATTGTTATGTTCTATCAGAAAGATTAATTAAGGAGGATAGATCTTAGAAACATATTATTATTATAGTATAAATAATCCATTACCTGATCAAAGGGAACGGGGTATGACAACAACTTAAATTTAATTATTTAAAAAAGGTGTTTTGAACGATTAAAATAAATCTCGCTGGACACATGGTGCCAAAAGGTGACAAAAGGACACTCATTCATATTTTTATAACATTGAGGAATATTTTTCAAAAAAAAAATTAATATTATTTTATTTCCACAAAAAGTTATGGATAGGAGAAATGTTTTTAAAAAGGAGTCTAAAATGCTTTTTGAAATAATCTCATTTTTCAAGAATGAATGTGTGTTCACCTTATTCTCCTTTGTAATGTCCCCTTCCTAGCCATTTGAGTTGGTGGACCTTTAGCCTATTCAGTTGGTTCCCATAGGCTAATGAATTAGGGTTAGGCAACCTTGGAGGAGTGTTCACCTTATTCTCCTTTGTAATGTCCCCTTCCTAGCCATTTGAGTTGGTGGACCTTTAGCCTATTTAGTTGGTTCCCATAGGCTAATGAATTAGGGTTAGGGAACCTTGGAGGCAGTTTATCAAACAGTTTGCAGCATTTTATGGTTAGTTCAACTCCCATCGTTAATACGAGCATAATGCTCTTTTTGGGAGTGATTTCAAGTTAGTCTTTCAATACTTAAAACATTTTAGTAACTCAGTTTCGAGCATCGACTGGACCAGCTATCAAAGTTACTATTTTAAGTATTATCAATGGATTAAGTTTTGATGACTATCTCAGCATTTTACATAGCCCAAGGGTTTTAAATAAAATAACAATAAGTTATTAATTAATAAAGTTAAATTAAAGGTTTAACTCTATCATTATTTAAATTTATTTATAAAGGACTATAAGGGGCCAGTTATAAAGTGAAAGTTAAATTATTTTTTAATGTATGGGGCCTTTTATATTTAATGCTACATTGGAAGATTAAAAAGGTGACTTTAATTAAATATGAGGCAAAAAGTGAAAGCTGTCAATTTGGCTGGAAGAGATATAAAGGCCAATTTGTGGAGTTTATTTCTCATGTTGAGTTTGATATTGTTATTGTCATTTCTTCTAGAGGAGATTGCCCTCTTTAGTTTGTGAGGACAAAATCCCTTGTAGTTGACATTCTCCATGTTATTGAGAGATATAATCTGGAGAATTTCTTGGTGTTTTCATATAGGAAACACAATTGGGCTCATTTGTAATTCAGATTTCTGATATTGGGAGGGTTTGCATTGCACATTTGGTCAGGAAGGGCCAATTTTGGGGAGTTATTTTTGATGCACACACTCCCTAGCTTGGTCGTACATCTTGGGATAGGACGTTCCATTTATTGCTAGCCGTATTCCATGAACAAGTCATACTACTCCAAGGATGGAAGTGAGGACATTGTGGGTAGGTCATTGGCTGTTGGACGCATTTGTTGTAATGTCCCCTTCTCCTCAGTGCCCACGTGAGAGTTGATTAGCCTATTTCATGTCATCCCAACAGGCTAATTTTGGAGATAGAAGGGATGATATGTTGGTCCCATCAATTAATTTCTATTGGTGGAGAAATAAAAAGGTGGAATATTATTTTATGGGACTATATATTATTATTTGGTGAGAAAAAGTCACTTTATGTTATAGAATTAATTATAAAATTAAAGTGACTTTATTTATAAAAATGATAATAAAGTCAAAAAGTGGACTTTATATTATTATTTGATGAGAAAAAGTCACTTTATGTTATAAAATAAAATTATTAAATTGAAGTGACTTTAGTTTAAAAAATAATAATAAAGTCATAAAGTGACTTTTTTGAGTAAATAAAATGAAAGTGATTTTTTAATCCCACATTGACAGTGGAGGCTCACAAACGGTTTGGGAATTCTTTATAAAGGAGCCTCGTCCTTCTCCAAGAATCATAATAGGTGACCATTTGATTCTTGAAATTTCTCCATGGTTGCTGGTGTGACAGTAACTGCCATTTCTAAGGACAAAAACCCTTGGGAATTCGTAGGTTGGATGGAAACCCAACTCTACTTGAGAGGTGGATTCATTCGGAATTCACTATTGAGCTTATTCACGGAGTTTTGGATTCAATGATGGAGCTAATGTGCAGATTGGACGTTGTATGAATCTATATGATCTTTCCTAGTTTGGGCTTATTTGCAGTGACATGAACAGTGCCGTGAGCAATGTAATGTCCCCTTTTGGGATTGCCCTGAATCTTGCCCTTGTAAATATCAAAGTCTACTAATTTTCACCCTTATTAATTCTGATATTAGATATTGATCCATTGACTTTCTTGTATTCTTTGATCTTATGGATGGTTTCTCCAATTCCCTCTTATCAAATGAATTAATCTCTTCTTTATATCTTCATTTGTGGGAAGTCACATCTCTTCATAAGAAATGAGTCATCAAGCTTCGTTGCTGCCCTTTGAGAATAATAAATTATTCTTCAAATTAGTCTCCCTTGGATGTCCTCAAATGAAACTTTCTCCTTTTTATATCCTCCAATGTGAAGGAGAGGTAATAACTCTTCATCATGTATGTCCCTTTGGCAAGAGACACACCCTTTCCACCATTAGCACCCTTTGAAAGTGTGCAACTCATCATTATTTCTGCCTTTTGAAAGGAACACAACCTTTCACATTCAGATCTGAACTTCTTATTTATATCAGATCTGCACTTCTGATTTCCCAAATTATCCCCTCAAATGAGGTTCTCTTCTCCCTTTTATATCTCACGTTTGAGGGAGTCACAACTTTTCATTTCATGTCATTGACCATTCATTAACTTAATTAAAATTTAATTATATTTAATTGTATTCTTTTATATTTTTATTTTAATTTTATTATTATCATTTATCATTAAATTGTATTTCAAAGTGGGGACATTACAGCCCGCCCCACTCAAGATTGCTTGTCCTCAAGCAATGATCAATTTAACTAAATTTTCTCAATGCAAGGATTCCTAACTAACCCCTGAAGATTTGTAATCTTAAGACAAGTTCTCTCTCATCAATTATTATCGTAAGAACTATGTTTGGTTGTTTCCTTGAGACAACAAAGGTAAAATCCTCATTCATTGAAAAGAGGACTAGAAACATGACACACATGTAAGACCTTAATTGCAATATTCTTTCCTAAATAAACTCATCTTTCTAGGTCAACAAAAAAATAGAATACACAATGATAGAACTCAGTAATCATATATATTCATGTAGTAGATATGCCCAACACGGAGTATACACATAAAACACGGAGCATACACATGAAAACACGAAGTATACATGAAGTAGACACATGGATATATTCAGATACAAGCATACACATGTAGATATAGTTTACTTGGTCCAAAAGAAGCAGGAACGTCCAACTAGGACCAGATCCATCCTTGGGCCAATCAATCTTGTTAGAATAATAATTCTTTATATTGTTAATGATCAACTTAGGTTGTTAGACTTCATTAATGTCTACAATTGTACGTAGTAGGAAACATTAAATACCTACAGTATTTTTCTAACATATATATTGTTTTTTTTCTTCAATTAATGTGAATGAAGTATTTTTACCAATGAATCTGATTTTCACATGGTATTAGAACCCTAGGTTAGGAAAAAAATTCAAAAATTCTATGGCCATTAATTTTTTTGAAATCTTCCTAAAACTTGTCTAGGGTTTTTGTTCTTTCTGGGCGCAATCTGTTTTCATGGGTCTGCGGGTCTGTTCGAGGGCATTTTTGCTCTACCTGTGTGTCTTCTTTTTTAGGTCGTGATTTTCTTCTATCGCGTTGCCATTTTTCTATGTTTTTTTTGTTTTCATGACCTGCAAATCACAATCTTCGCGCCCAAACCCGCACGCGCATTTTCTTCATTTTCGTGATTTTCTCTACAAATATCGCACAATTCCGTTTTTTGGCGATGTCAAAAAAATTTTGTGCAATTTTTACTGAAAAATCGCGACGCGGAATTTTTCGGCGCATCTTTTTTTTTTTGCATTTTTCGCGACTTTTGCAGTAGCCGGCTATAGGGTTTTCGGTAGTCCACGATTTTTCACGACCTATGGGTTTTTCTCGTCAGCAGCGACAGTGTTTTTCTGTGACGGGAGTTTTTTCTAACAGCCCAACATTTTCTATTCAAGGGTTTCCTACACGCGGTTTTCGTCTTCATTTTTCCGCGAATTGGTTAAGCCGACTAGGGTTTCTATTTAACCCTTTGTTTTTCAGCGGCTAAGAAAACTGCTATCTGGGTTTTTTTCTGCAACTAGGGTTTTCAAAAAACCCTTAGTCTATTTTCGGCACATACCATTAATATTTTCTGATCTGCAAATTTTTGCAATTTGCACGTATTTTTTTCACCACCAGGGTTTCTGCACATTCGCCTAAGGTTTTGACCCTCTGTTTCAAGGCAAAAAAACATTTTGATCACAAATTCTTGGTGGGTTTTTCGAAACCTCAACTGGGTTACTTTCCAAAAAAATTGGGTCTTCTGAAAAAAATTTGCCTCAAAAACCGTGCTAGGGTCCTTTGAATCTGACTTGCAGAATTCTTAAGAATCCTCTGTTTTCATCTGTTGGATTTCATCCCCTGGAATTTATGCCTTCACCAGTTCGACCTCGGGTTACATGATGGCATCTCTAACGAATATATTGCTCGAAAGCAACGAGAAGTTCAACGGCCGCAACTACAACACTTGGAAGCAGCGTATGTTGACCATTTTTTGGTATTGATGTCTTGATGCAGTTGTTTTGGGCACGTCTCAATGTCCAACCACTGCCGACAAAGATCAAGACAAATGGGATGAGCACAACCGCGAAGCCGTCATCCTCATCAAACTCTTCATCACCGATGAGCAACTACCTTAGGTACCATCTGGCAAAACTGTGAAGGAGATATGAGATCGTTTGAAGAGTCTCCATGAAACCTCTGACAAGAGTCGAGCATTCTTTCTGAAGAACATGCTCTTTTCGATTATGATGGACAAGAGGAAACCTCTGCCGGATCACTTGACCAAGATCAAGGACATCTGTGACCAGCTTGAGGCGATTGGTCGCACAATGGAGGAAGAGGACATGGTTGTCATCACTTTGAAGAGTTTGCCAAAATCTTATGAGCATTTCATCGAAACGCTCAATATCACTTCCACTAACATCGATTTGAAGTTTTTTGATCTTTGTAACAAGGTTTTATAGCAAGATCGGCAGTGCCAACAATTTGGAAGTAGTAACAGTTAAACCTCCACCGAGCAAGTGTTCTCTGCCAAATCTTTTGCTAAGAACAAAGTTAAGGCTCAATCTTCTCAACCAAAAGGCTCTAGTTCTTCTCAAGACAGCAAGAAGAAGAAGAACGTTCAGTGCAATTATAGTCATAAGATTGGTCACATGAAGCCTGAGTGTCGAATTCGATTGCCAACTAAACAAAAGAAGCAGGGAGGGTCTCAACAGAAAGCAAATGTCACCGAACGAGCAGAAAGAATCTACTTTCTATGCTTTTATGGCCAAGAGAACAGCATATCCAGTCCACTCTTCTGCCCAGTATATTGATTCAGGAGCTTCGCGGCACTTTACTCATCGTCGGGATTGGTTCACGAAATTTGAACCATTCTCAAATTCAGTCATCTTCGGAGGAGAAGAGTACACAGTTGCTGGTAAGGGCACTGTCCAAATTCACTCAGGAGGTATAAATTTAATTTTTCTTGATGTCTACTATGTTCCAAGCATGGAACATAATCTCCTCTCCGTCGGTCAGATCATGAGGCATTCTCCTCAATTAGATGTTGTCTTCAGTTCGTCCATCTGCATCATTGTTGATAGGGAGACTCGTATTACAATCGCTATGGGACTTGAGGATCATGGTTTGTATAGACTTGTTGATTTCGGCGATTCTCAGGCACACGCTCTGGTTGCTACGAGTATATCCATCAAAACACTTTGGCATCAACGTTATGCGCACTTAAACGTGCACTATCTCTCTCTATTATATCAGGAGGGTCTGGTTACTCGTCTACCTGAGATCCAACCTCAAAATCAGGGAGTTTGTGGAGCCTGTCAAGCTGGGAAGCAGCATCGGACACCATTCTCGGATGGTGATTCTTGGTGAGCCTCCAAGGTCCTTCAATTGGTTCACACTGATGTATGTGGGCCAATGAACACTCCATCTATTATTGGTTGCAGGTACTTCTTGTTATTTGTTGACTATTTCAATCGTAAAATGTGGGTGTATTTTCTGAAAAATAAATCAGATGTGTTCAGTACATTTCAGCAGTTTAAGGCCTTAGTTGAGAAAGAATCTGGTTCTCAAATTGTCACTCTAAGGTCAGATAATGGGGGGGAGTTTTGTTCAAATGACTTCTCTACATTTTGTGCTACACGTGGCATTAAACACCAACTCAACACACCATACACCCCTCAGCAGAATGGTGTCGTTGAACAAAGGAATCGCACCATTATTGAAATGGCTCATTCTATGATAGAGCATAGAAATGTTCCTAAGAAATACTGGGCTAAAGCCATTTACACTACAGTCTACCTCCTGAATCGGTCACCTACACATGTCGTTAAGAAGATGACTCCTGAAGAAGCCTGGTCAGGACGCAAGCCTAAAGTGGGTCATTTAAAAGTCTTTGGTTCTACTGCTCATGTATGGATTCCAGATGCCAAACGTGCTAAGCTGGATTCAACGAGCCAAACACTTATGTTTATTGGTTACAGCAACAACCACAAGGCCTACAGGTTGATTGATGTTGAGACAAATCGTCTCATTTTCAGTCGTGATGTTATGGTTGATGAGACTACTGGTCCATTTATGCCTTCTACTACTCCTAGTCCTGTGAAACCTGATGTTGGTGTTCGTCTTCCTCTTGGTTTCCATGATGGGAGGGCTTCAGAGCATTCTGACTCTGAAGATGAGGAATCTACCGATCCAGCACCACCTGATTTTTCACAAGATTTGCATCCAGATGACTTTGTTCCGAAAACTCCAGCGGATGTTGTTCCTCCAATGCCAAATGTTGGTACTTCTACCCTCAGGCCTAAATGGTGGGCCAAGACTATAGGAGATCTTCTTGAGGATAGATCCCTTCGACACAAGAGAAAGCCGCAGAATACAGTCAACTTTGCACTTATGGCCAACATCCACAACATCCATGAGCCCCACACATATTCCAAGGCTAAAGGCATTCCTGAGTGGAAAAAGGCTATGGAGACAGAATACCTAGTCTTCTGAAGAATAACACTTGGGTTCTTTCTGATCTGCCTCCTGGGAAGAAACCTATCAGTTGTAAATGGGTTTACAAAGTCAAGTATCATGCAGATGGTACTTTGGATAAGTACAAGGCCAGATTGGTTGCTCGGGCCTTTACACAGCGGGAGGGCATTGACTATGAGGAGACTTTTGCTCCTACTGCCAAGATGAGCACTATTCGTCTTCTTCTCGCCATTGCAGCTCAGTTTGGATGGAAACTTCACCAAATGGATATTAAGAGTGCATTCCTCAACGATGAGTTGCAAGAAGAAGTTTATATGACTCAACCTCCTGGCTTCAAGGTTCCTGGTAAGGAACATCAGGTTTGCAGATTGGTAAAAGCCCTCTATGGCCTAAAGTATTTGGTTGATCATGGTTTTCAGCGCAATCCCTTTGACACTAATCTGTATGTCAAACTCTCTGGTGATGATATCCTCCTTGTTGTCTATGTGGATGACTTGATCATTACTGGCAATTCAACACATTTGATTACAGCCATCAAACAAGACTTGTGCCAAGCTTTTGACGTGACAAATTTGGGGCTTCTCCATCATTGCTTAGGTGTCGAAGTGTGGCAGACTAATGACAGTATGTTTATTTCACAGTCCAAGTATGCCTACAATTTTCTTGACAAGTTTTGAATGCAGGATTGTTAACCTACTTCCACACCTATGGAGAAAGGGCTGAAGTTATCAGCCAAGTCTGATTCACCTGCAGTAGATGAAACCAAATTCAGGCAACTAGTTTGCAGCCTCATCTACCTTACTGCCACTAGATCTGACATCAATTTTGATGTCAACTACATCTCTCGCTTCATGACAACCTGTTGTAATGTATTCACACATCGCTCCATTTCAAATGGGGACCCCCACTGCAAATGGGGACCCCCACTTTTTCGCTTTCTAGGTTAGTTGTCTTAGCTTAGTTAGTTGTTGTCGAGTCTTTTCTATTAACCTTTTGTTCATAATTGCTCAGGAGCTGGCCAAGTCTTTCTCTTTTGGAGATTAAGTGAGGTTTAATATTCCCTTTGCCCAGTCAAGGCATAATGCCTTCCACTTCTCTCGATCCTGTCAGTGGGTGCCCAAACCCAATCACTCCCAATTCCATTTCCTTCCATTTCCACCTCCCCTAACACTCTTCACTTCCATTTACCATACCTTCTAACTCACCTACCTTCCTATCCTCTATCCTCCATCCACCTTTCCTACCCCATTCCTTAACCTCCTTCACATCTCTACATAACCTACCACTTCCATGTCCCTTACCTTACATCCCATCTTCTAACCTATACCTTTACCTACCTAACCCTCTCCCCATCCAAGTATACTCATCTACTACCCTTCATCTATATTTACACCTACCTTTGCCCACACCTACATCTTCCACCCTCCTATCTCTATACCCCTTAGCCTACCACATCCTAACCTCCTTACCTAATTAATTATTCCCATTCCACTACCTTTAGTCGTAATTACCTTCTTCCTACCCACACCTTTCCACCTTATCATCTACCCCAATCCTAGCCTACCCATATCCTATCCCTATCCTAACCTACCACCCTACCCCCTTACCCTTTTTCCTTGCCCCTTATAACTCCCATTATAACCTACATCCCCTTTACCCTTTCATTACCCCCTTATACCTCCCACTCCACTTTATTCCCCAACATATCCTAACTCCAACCCCTTTTACCTCCCACATCCTAAACCTCATTCCCCCCCACGTATCTCCTACTTCCATCATTTATATCCCTTATGTCCCCCTTTCCTCCAACATCCCATTCCCCCCTCTTTCTCCACGTAGCAGCTACCCTTAACATTTCCTACCACTCCCCCCCTCATATTTCTCTCCACCGTATCATATCATCCTTTTGGGCCCCACACACTCAAAAATGGAGAATCAAATAGGATTTTTTAGGACCTTCGTTGCTGGGACCCACCGAGCTTTAGCCTAGGGATTTTAAGTGTTTTTAATTACCATGCCACATATTACTTGGGCCCCACAAAATCTGAAATGGAGATTTTAAAAGCTTGTTTTAAGGCATAGTATTTCCTTTGACTTCCTTCACCACCGTAGCCTTGATTGGGCCCCACTAAACTCTAAGGTGAAGGATAAAGTTTTTGAGACATTTTTTATTTTTATTTGTTTAAAAGGAAAGCAGCCACCTCATCATTTTATTTGGCTCCTAATATTCCCAACACATGCCATGATGAAACACAATGTAAGGTGTGGCACTTAGGATATAAACAACCTGGCCTCTGAAGTGGAAGATGTGTTAATAAACAAAACATTGGGGGGGATTTAAATTCAAAATCAAATCATAAGAAGAGTAGGGCAGGCCCGAATATGATCTACAGCAGAAGAGCATAAAACTCTCAATTTGAACAAGGCAGAGATAAAGGTAGTTAACTTCCAGCATGGGGGAAAGGTAAATCAGACTTATTTTGAAGGTAATCTCAATCATGTTGATGTGAATTTCACCAAGTGTCATCTTTCAGAGTCCAATCTTGATGGAAGGTGAAGAATATTAGATTTCAAGACAGTAGTACCGAGAGATAATTCATTTCCAGATTGATAAAGCTAATAATGTTGTTAAGTTTTGTTTGATTCTTCTTAATTGAAATTGTCTTTTTTTAACTTTCCTGAAGGAGCAGATCTAATTAGATGCAAGCCATCATTATCATCCAACACTATATTTACAATCAGACCTGATTTGAGGTCAATTTCTGCTTGAGATGAAGCAAAAGAAACTTGTTTGAAGCCTAATTCTGTGCTTAATTCAAGGTTGAGGCAGAAGGATCTTAATGTGAATAAAAAAGAGCAGATTGGGGGTATTTCTACAGACGCAGTCCAAATTAGATTCAGGTTGGATTTCATCAATCTGAAAGTGACAGATTTATGGGAAAAGGAAACCTGAATTTTACAAGGAAGAAGTGAATCCAACACAATCTAGGACAATTTCATTAAGCACAATTGCTTGTGCAAATGAGGACAAAATCATCGGTTTTCCTAAGACTTGAGCATGTAAAATTGGAGAAAATTGGAGACCCTGGCCTAGATTATCAAATTTCGCTCATGTCCCTTCCAAGGGTACAGGAGCGAACTCTCTTTAGGCTCCCTTTGCCCCACTATTTGGATCGAAGACTTCACTTTAAGGATTTGTTTGATACGAATTCCATTCATTTCCCTTTGAGGAGCAAGGTCATGAGGTTTAGAAGTGAAGATTTGAAGTAGTAGTTAAGAATTTGAGCACAAGCATAAAATTCGCTCCTGACCCTTCCAAAGGTACAGGAGCGAATTTTCTTAAAAACACCTTCTTGCTCCTTACTTGGATCCAAACTCACGCCTTCGGGGCTTGATTGAAAGAAAGTTGAGTTATGCGTGCCTTTAAAAGAGAATTCAAACCAAGTTGAACGATGAAATATGGATAATTTGAGCAACATTGTCAATTTCGCTCCTGACCCTCCAAAGGTACAGGAGCGAATTTTACTAAACCTCCCCTCTTCCTTCTCATTTGGATCAAATTCATGCTTTTAGGCCTTGAGTGAAGGAGATGATTCTTTTATGCCTTTGAAGTACATTGAAATGAAGTTGAATGGCAAAAGGTTAAGGATTTGAGCTATCAAGCAAATTTCGCTCCTGACCCTTCCAAAGGTACAGGAGCGAAAGGTACACAAGCGAAATCTCTTGGAAGGACCTCCTATCTCACCTAAAACACTAAGAAGATCTTGTTTTAAGCAAAGTTGGGAGCAGATTGACTTGAGCATGATGAGAAGAGAATTTTGAAAATCAAGTCTAAGGCAAAGTGATAGGAATGAAGCGTGAATTGAGTCAAGAGGAAGAAATTTGCTCATGTACCTTCCAAAGGTACAAGAGCGAAATGCATTGAGGATGAGTAATATGCTAATGATGGTGTGTTGTAAGTCTTCTTCATCGTGGTTTCAAGTGTTCAAGCGTCCTAAACTTCATGCAGATCATGAGAACTAAGCTTGCCTTCATCAAATATTGATGAAAATTTGACTTATATCCTAGCTCACTCATGTCCCTCTCTAAGGTATTGTTGATGTGTCTTTTGTACACGACCAAACACAGAATAAAATACCTAAAGGTACCTTATCCTCTCTTGAACAAAGTTTCCCGACTGCTGAAGATCTCGCCGAAGGATCAATTGAAGTAACTCCAAGGTTCTGATATGTAGGTTCTCTATGTGTGGATAAGCTCTCTGTGGTATGATGTGATTTTGCTGGAATCACAAAGGGACTTACATTTGACTGCCTAAGCATCTGATTTACTGGAACTCAAGTCCTATCTACTGGTTGGAAGATAAAGAAATGACAAAAGGTAGAGAGTTTAGAGAGTCTACTCTAAGACCTAGAATGCAAGAAGATAGATGAACGACTAGGTGGAGTCCTACTGGGCTGGTGTTGACGTGTATTTTGTACACAATCATACACAGAATAAAATACCCAAAGGCATCTTATCCTCTCTTGAATAAAGTCGCTAACTGCTGAAGATTTCGCAAGAAGGATCAGTTAGGATGACTCCAATGTTCTTTTTGGTAGGGTCTCTACGTGTGGATAAGCACCAGTGGTCGTTGTGATTTGCTGTGTCCTCAAGGGGCCTTACGTTGCCGAAGATTTTGCTAAACTAAACAAGCTTCAAAAATAACAAAAGAATAGGGTTTTGCAAGAGGTCTAATTTAGTCTAACCCTAAGAATGACTTCATGTGGACAAGACTTGGCAAGATTCAACCAACTTCAATTTTGCCATAAATTAACAACTCAATTGAAATTGATGCGATCTTCTAAGGTAACAAATGGTTCTTCAACACATCAAAGATCAAAGACACTACCACGAAGGTACATATCCAAGATACAATAACGATTGAAGGTTAAGTGATTCGAGTATTCTCCAGTCGACCACGCAAGGCGTTCCTACAATCAGCAAGAAGCTAGTGGTTTGGAAAGCGAATCCTACCAAAGATCAAGTCCAACACTTTGTCCTTCGAATTAACACACTACTTTGATCGAGAAATGATTCAAGAAAATTGAACAACCATGAAGATAACTAAGAGAATTGCAATAAAACACCATAACTTCAATATTTCATTGATTCCAAAGTCATCATGTACAACAATTGTTTGAATTCTTTCTTCAAAACTCAATCTTGCTACAAAAGTAAATTGCTTCTAAACTCTAATCTCTCTAATACATCAATAATCTAATCTTCTTCTCACATCTAACTTATGAAAATGAAATGAAATGAGGGTATAAATAGCATCCTCAATTACAATGAATGGTCCAGATCAAAAGTAGATCAATGGTCAAGATCATGACACCTAAACCCTAATTAGGGTTTATTACAAATAGTTCCCCTTTTATTGCACAACATTAAATGCATAGCCAATTATAAATTTGGCACGAAAATCTAGGAGACATAGACCAATGACAATTAAGGTGCCATGTCATCTACAACAACCTCTCATCTAGAATCTTATTCCCTTTCCAATGCTCCTTTTTAGCATATGCAATGAATCTTGATATGATTCCCTCGATCTCAGCAATTGGAATCTCGGGAAGATTCTTCATTCTTTCTTCCAAGTGGATGACCTGATCAAATGCATCTAGAAGAGCTGCGTCCCATGTAAGTTCAAGTTCCTTAGTCTTTTCAATCAGGAGCATGGTAGCAAACATCTAGTCCTGTTGCTCATCTGTGATATTGACGTCCTTGCAAAAGATGACCTTGATTCTATCTTCCAACTCTTGCAAATCCACATCTGTCTCAACTTCGATCCTCCTGCCAAGAATGGTACGAAGTACCTCAAATACTCTGTCCTAGATCGGGTTGATCACCTCCTCAACATGACTGCACCTAGTACTGATGTCCTCAAAGAGAACCTCTTTCATCTGGAGTAAGGTTGACCACTGAAGTAAACTGTGAGGTCCTCCATCCATAATCTTTTCCTGCGCTAAGACCTTCCTCGACGTTTGTCTAATTACTTTCAAGACAGGAATGATAACATCCTTGGTATGAGCAAAAGCGGCTACCGTTATCATCAAATTGTGGATAATCTCAAGAACCTGAATAGCCCTATGAATAGTCTTCATCATCCTTGTTGCAAATTCTACGGCAACTGTATGAGATTTATCCATCCAAGTACTCATACGCTGGACCATACTCCTGAATCTCTCTGCCTCACCAATTGATTGAAGGGGAAGTGCCTGTATAGGTGATCTTGCTGGATCCTGACGTCCTAAAGGCTGATTGAGATGGCTGAAATATGTTCTCCATGCACCTCTCTCTCTCTCAAGCTTTCTACTCTTCTCCATTTCTTCTCTAAGCTTGTCCTTCAATGCCTCAAAGGAATCTGTGGCATTATCTAGTGTCTGCTCAGCTGTGGATGGACCTAGCTCAAATGTCTCTACATCATATTCCTCTGCTAGGATCTCGCCTTCATATTTGTCCACTGCCGGTGTAGCTATCTGCAATTTTCTGGATCCAATCTCATCTCTAATCATCTTGGACATCTTGGTAGCCTTTCTCTTCTCTGTCACTTCCTGGGAATGTCCAACAAGGCTCTCTAAATCAATCACATTGTCTTCGTCCTCGATCACAATCACCTTCGTTAATCTTTCCTTCAACCAATCTAGGATGGCTGATCTTGTTTCTTTGACCTGTATTTCCTTATGCAATATTTCTTCTTCTCTGTGAGGAGATGTTACTTCATCATTATTCTTGTCTTCATGTAACTCATAATCTTGGAGAGATCCACCTGGCGACCCTTGAGGTACCTGCCCTTCTTTATCATTCTGAACCATCGACTCCATAGACTCCTCTACTTCAAGTGTCCTTTTCTCTTGTCGAGAAGATGTACCGGATGAACGATCTCGGCTGGCCTCTTGTTTCTTCTTGGAAGATTCTCTCTTTCCAGGTCTCTCTTTCCTCTTCGAGCCTCTTGGATGGAGATCGCCTTCACTTGCACTTCGAAGGTTGCCTTCATTTGCATTTTTGGGATTAGGATTACCTTCGCTTACACTAGCTCCACCTTCAGTTGGCTTCTCTTCCAAAGTGAAAGTCATAGCTATGCCTTGCTCTCTCAACTTCTGATGCTGCACATCAACCCATCTGCGAGTACAAGACAAGACTGGAGCCATCAAAGCATCTAGATCCATGACCTCGGGCTCATTCCAATCTAACCTTACTGATTTGCTTTCTCGATCATAGGATGACTGGAGATGTCTGCCACTGTCCTGTGCTTGGTCGGCCACTCTGTAAATCTTGCATTTCCTGATGAAATCCAAAGGCAATCTAGAATGCATCTTTCTTTTCACTTCAAGATCGTCTAAGAGATTCATCATAAAATCTTCAATCTGAAACTCATGCTTAAACTTCCTACCGACTGTCTCCTCTATATATCCATGTGGATCAAAGCTTTCCCTCAAAGCAAAGAATGAAAAAGAATACAAAGCTAACTCCTTCTCTGCGTCATCCATGGCTAAAGCATTAGGACATACCTCAACTGAATTGCCCAATATGATAGGTACCGGAACTCCATTTCCATGTCTGTGTCTGAATGCCTTCGCATAAGCTGCCAACTATCTTGTTACCTCAAGTAACACAATTTTGTCTGTCGGATATCTTGGCAACATGTATGGAGGCGAAGGACATCCATGAACTCTGATATAAGTAAACTTCGGAAATTGGATAAACCAGGCACCGTACCTCTTTACTAGTTCCTGTGCATCCTAAGATAATCTATTGTGAGTCCCGCCTTGCAACGTCCTTGTGATGTTCATAGTGAAGGTATCATTAACTAACTTGTAGTTGCTTCCTGGCGGATGATGCAAGTGAACGTAGGAATCACACACTCTGACCTCGCCGGGCCCTCTTCCAATCACTCCCCTATGAGGTAGTCCTGCGTACTCGAAGCTCCTGATCAAGGCATAGATGACGTATGAACTCATGTGGAAGGACTTGGTAGCTTTGAGTCTCCTCAACTGTACGTCCAAGCAATGGCTAATCATTCTAGCCCAATGAATTGTTCCTTTTCCCTGAACTATCACCTGGATGAAGTAGAACATCCACTTTTCAAAGTAAAAAGCTTGAGGGGCTCCTGTGACTCGGTTGAGCATTGTAATCAAATCTCTGTGCTCCTCCTGGAAATCGATCCTATGTGGTGTGTTCGGTACCTTGCTCAGGCGAGGACGACTCTTGAGTAACCAGTTCTTGTTAATGATGCTTAGGCAAGCATCTGGATCATCTTCGTACACGGACCTGGCTCCTTCTATGCTCTTGTAAATCATATCTCTGTGCTCTGGAAGATGGAAAGCCTCACTTATAGCCTCTTCTGAAAGATACGCCAAAGTGTTTCCTTCCTTGGACACGATCGTTCTGGATTGAGGATCATAATGACGAGCACACTCGATCATCAACTCATGACACTGTACTGCTAGAGGGAAACCGGCCGCCTTAATGATGCCACTTTCAATTATCCTCCAGGCGACAGGTGATGGCTTGCCAATGTAAGGGACATCTCGAAACTTCTTCGTGCTGAAGTTGCCCAAGTTGGTATCTCCAATGTTGCTCCATTTCGACACGATCTTGGTCTCCACCTCTTCGGTCTTTTGATCTTCCTTCATGAGAGCTGGATGACTGGTGGATGCTCCCGCCTTCGGGGTCGCCATACCTACACAACATTTCATAATGAGAAACTAGATTTTGCAATGCATAACTAGATTAGATTAAAGATTAATTTTTTAGGAAACTTCATGATAAGTCCTTGAGTTATCATTTCCTAAATAACGATTAAGCTATTGAAATTCAAAATTTCAAAATTCAAAACTTGAAGCAATGACGATCAACGTTCAAAATTTAAAACAATAAATCAATATCGCCATACCTCAATTGAGAGTTTAACTCTTAAAATGCAAAATGAAGAAAATCGCCTAGGCAAAATTTGAAATTAGATGGCTTCAACGTGATCTCCTTCAAATGAACGTCCTCTTTATCAATTCGCCACCCTTGGGGATGTCTTTGACGTGATCTTCAATGTCCTTGGCAAGTTCGCTCAATATGGAAACTAAGGTTCGCACGTACTCTCCTTCTGATAATGCTTCGCACCACTATGCTAAATTCGTACTCTCTAAACACAATTCGCACTTCTCCTTTGAATGGAATTTCGCACCTTGTAATTGTCTTCTCCAAATCGCATGCAAAGGGATGATTGAATGATGTTTTAAAATGCCATATCACACCCCCTTTATATAAGCGCTTACCTCCTTAATTGCCTCTAGGCCGACTTGGAAATAAGGCAAATAATAACAAAAATTAAATAAAGGGAGGCCGACTTTTGTATAAATATAAAAATAAAACCCAAGCGCTCACCTCCTTATTTAATTAATTCATTAAAATACCTTTGTAATTAATTGTTTCGGTTTTTTAAAAGGCAAAATTAATTATTAAATGCCTTGTGCGCACCCATTAAATGCCAATTTTAATTAAAAATATCAAGGTTTATCGAAATTTAGCATTTAATGCAATTTAAAAAATGATGTTGGCGCCTAGTCATGGGAAGAAAAATGAACATTAACTTCATCGCTCTGGTCCCTGGGAGAGGGACAGGAGCGATTATGCATTTAGGTCCTCCATCTTTCATCTTTCACGTTTGAAACTTCATCCCCTACGTCCAAAATGAGGTTCTCGCTATATATTTTGATTGTGACTTATTTCACCTTTGGAAAGAATGCCTTTTAGACCATTTTCGCCCTGGTCCCTTGGTGAGGGACAGGAGCGAACTTCCATTTTTAGCTCAAATTGGTAATATTTTGACGTTCACTTCTTTTGTGTCGCCTTCCAAATGACGTTTTAAACCTTTTGCAACTTTGCTTTCACATAATCTTCGAAGGCTAATGAGTGATTTAGCTAATATCGCCCTGGTCCTTTGGTGAGGGACAGGAGCGATCCTGATGCTTTCTCCTTGATCTTTGCATTTTCGAGCCTCAATCTTCATCATGAGGGAAGCAATGATGTCGTTTCTTCATTCCATTTTTACTTCACTTGGCTTTTACAAGGCACTTTAATGCTTAAATAGATTATCGCCCTGGTCCCTTGGTGAGGGACAGGAGCGATCCTGAAGTTCTAGCCAAAATTTGCTATCTTTCAACCTTTGTTCTTTGTTCATCGCTTCCTAAATGATGTCCTTGATCTTGTGTATCCTTGCCTTGCCTTGATTTTGAAGGAAAATAAGTGATCTTGTGCAAATCGCCCTGGTCCTTGGCTCAAGGACAAGAGCGATATAGGTTCCTTGGCTCAATTAATGACCCTTTGACGTTTGAAACCTTTGCATACCATCTTCTTAAAACGCCTTAGACCCTGTGCAACCTTGTACAACCTTGACTTGGCGTGAATTTTGAATGAATTAGCAAATATAGTAAATATCGCCCTGGTCCCTGACTGAGGGACAGGAGCGAACTTCAATGTCCTGGGCTCATGCTTGCTTTCATCAACTTGCCATTGCTTTCATCGCGTAAAATGAAGTCTCTTGATCCCTCTTGGCCACTTGATACTTGATAAACCTTTGAAAATCTAAGCCTTTGTGAAGATTTCGCTCTGGTCCCTGGGAGAGGGACGGGAGCTAAACTGTATTTCGCCCTGGTCCCTGACTGAGGGACAGGAGCGAACTTGGGTTTATAATGAAAATTTTCCATCATCTTAACTTGTAATTGTCTTCAAAGTGCAAAACGATGCCCTTTACTCCCTTTCAAACATTCAACATGTGGATAGCAATCCAAACTTGGCCTCATTTGAACACTTTCGCTCTGGTCCCTGCCTGAGGGACAGGAGCGAACTAGGATATTTGGTGCAATTCTTTCAATATCGGCGACCTTTGATACTTCGTTCTTCATTGAGACGCTTCAAAATGTCCTTGCCACCCTTCACCTTGACTTGGAGTGGTTTGAACTTGGAGGAAAGGCATCATAACTAACATATCGCCCTGGTCCCTGGCTGAGGGACAGGAGCGAATTTTGACTTTGTAGGCTCCATCACACTTTGCCAACTTCCAATTTTATCTTCAACGGTCTTGTAATGCATCCTTTCATTCATTCATGGCTTGGAATTCATTCAAACTTGGCAGGAAATTGACCTAAGGCAAAAATCGCTCTGGTCCCTGACTGAGGGACAGGAGCGCCTAGGCCAATTTGAGTCTCCTATTGATGTCTTGTAATCTTCAATTTGTATTCAACGGGTTCATTTCACCTTCCTTCCTTGCCTCAAACCAAAACTTGCTTGCTTTTTGCCTGAAACATGCCTCGTGAGGAATTTCGCTCTGGTCCCTGGGAGAGGGATGGGAGCTACATTGAATTTCGCTCTGGTCCCTGACCGAGGGACAGGAGCGATTTTGGCATTTTGGTCCATTTCCCTTCACGAAGGCACTTCAAATTATATTCAATTGATAAAACAAATCTCCTTTGATCTCTTCAAATCGTCAAGTCGCTCAAATCCTGCAAGGACAAGGCAATGTTTGGTTTTGAGCTCCGGTCCTCCACTGAGGGACAGGAGCAATTTTCACTCTTGGGGCATTTCTGTGCTTATGAACTTCTTCAATTTATATTCAATGGAAAGATCATGCCTCCCTTCATTACTTCCAACTGAAAAATCATCTTGATCCTGCAAAGACAGTAAGATTTTTGAAAACGAGCTCCGGTCCTTCACTGAGGGACAGGAGAGATTTTGCTCCTACAGGCCAAAATATCATGATTTCGGGATTTTGATCACTTCACAAGGTAAAAACAAGTCATTTCCAATGCCCGGGATCAAATATCAAAAACTCAAAATTTGGTCAAAATTACTCATTTGGACAAAATTCACAATTTCATCATTCATACTTAGACAAATTTAGACTCTTCATTCAAAAATCCAATTGAAAATAGACCAACTCACTTAGCCACTGGCGAATTCACTTTATTCACTTTATTCAAAATTGCATCCTGCGAGAGGAAGCTTCAAAAAAGCTCTCAAGACTGACTGGACTCTGGCCTGAAAACGTCAAAACGGGAACCCTAAGGCTTGACCCTAAATCCAGACAACTGACAAACTACCAAAACCCTAAAAAAGCAGAGCGAAAGGCGAGCAAAAACGAGCAAAAAAAGGGGGTCCCCATTTAAATGGGGCGATGTGTGAAATGGTCACAACAGCTGGGTCTCACCATCAGGCTTGAACAATCCAACACCAACTCAATGCAATCTTCTGAGGGACGCTTCAAATATATTCAAATCAGATACCATCAGATACTGATCGTCATTCAAGTTAATGCATGAGCAATAGACGTGTAATGACTTAAGATTAAGCTCATTCTATGCCAGTTGACCACGCAAGGCGCACTTACAATCAGCAAGAGGCTAGTGGTTTGGACTAGGGGGATTCCATGCGAGTGCATTCAATAAATTCTTTCATTCAATTTAATTATCTATCATCTAAAATGAAGATTCAACAAGAGACCATGCATATTGCAAAGAAACAACACACTTCACCATAACTTCAATGAAAATGGAGTTTATTTACAATCAATGGCAACAATTTCTTGCCTTGTCTTCCTAATCTACTCTAATTGCTATTCTATCAGCTGACTATTCACTATTTCTAACTATTCACCCACTATTAACCTTTACAAATGAGGAGCCAAGGCTTTATATAGAGAACCCTTTACAAACAGACGGCTCTGATTGACTTAGAACCAATGGCTAGGATTACAAGATAGAAACCCTAATTAGGGTTTGTTACAACAAACTTCCTTAGCCAATTAGAAAATTACATTCCAAGGGCGAGGACCAATAAGAAGCAGGGGTAGGTACATCGAAGTTTGTGCCGCCTCCGGTAAATTAGGTACATTGAATCTAGTCATGCTGAGGTGGACCAATCCGACTGGAAGAATGATGACTGGGATGCCACCTTGTCTAACGCTTGTGACTTGGTTGATCCTCTTCAGTCTTTTGACATGATGAATGATGTACTTCCTTTGTTTGACCAGGCTTCCTTATTGTCACGTCTTCCTTCTCCAGTAGCATATCTTGCCCTGAAGTGCTGGCAAAGGTCATTCTTCTCTGTCATCACGTGGTTCCTTTATGTGGTAGAATGAGGTCTTGAGGCTAGCTTGCAATTCCTCGAACATTTGAAGTCTCCAATGCTTTAGAAGCACCTTGAGTCCTCCTCCATGCCTTTGAAGTGTCCTTGATAATGATGGGACTGGAATAGGTCGTCCTTGTCCAAGCCTGGTCTTCTTTCATCTGCAAGAAAAACCAAAAGATGATTAAGGACACATAAATAATTCATTCCAACATAGCATTTTCTACCTTAAATCGTCAACAAGAAGATATCAAAATGAAGTTTGCTCAAGATTCTCCCCAAGGACAGGCCCTATAAGAATTTCGATTTGGACCCTTTGAAAGGGTCAGGAGCGAAATTTGCATTTTAGGACAAAATCTTCACAACTTGTGATCCCAACTTGCTCAAATGCATGTCTAAGGATCCCTTTAATCTCAACCAACATCAAGCTTGATGCAAAATTGGAGAAAAATGGAGTTTTTGAGGATTTCGCTCTAAACCCTTTGGAAGGGTCGAGAGCGAAATTCTAGTTTAGGTTCAAGTTTTGTCACTCCTCCACTCCGAAATGCCTTCCAAGGCAAGCATACACTAGTCCTCTCTCCACCAAGGCCTGGGAATCCATCTCCTGACCTTCATCATGAGCAATTTAGGTGAAATTGAGAATTTCGCCCTGGACCCTTTGGAAGGGTCAGGAGCGAATTTCTTCCCCTAGCTCAAGATACTCACTTCTTTCACTCACAATCCTCTCTAAGGCATGCTTGTGGCAATCTTTAAGCCCAATCCTCCTTGATCACTGTCTTGGCCTAGCACAAATTTGGAAGAAAAAGGACATTTTTGTGAATTTCGCCCTGGACCCTTTGGAAGGGTCAAGAGCGAAATTCAAGTTTTTCACTTGATATTTCATTTCCTTCACTCCAATCTATCTTGCAAGGCGAGAATACCTCACTCCACCTTCAACCATGCCACAAGAATCAATGTTTCGGCTTCACCCAAGGAGAAAATAGTGGATTTGAAGAATTTCGCTCTGAACCCTTTGGAAGGGTCAGGAGCGAAATTCATGTTTTGCTTGTTTTCCCTCACTCAACTTCATTCCTCTCACTTTGTTCTAACTTGCTTCTCACCTCTGGATCTATCTATCAACATCTTCACAACATTTACTTGGCCTCAAAAATGGCTAAAAGGAGAATCTCGCTAAAAAACATGGCCAGGGACAGGACCTATAAGGGATTTCACCCTGGACCCTTTCGAAGGGTCAGGAGCGAAATCCTTGTCCAAGCTTAGAACCTTCATCTTTGATGGCCAAAACCCATTCCTGGACAATCCTAGGGGCATCCCCCAACTTCCCCCACCTTGGTCTAGGCTTAGCTCGGCATAAAAATGAAAGGAAAAGGGTGATAGGATGGATTTTAGGATTTTCGCTCTGGACCCTCTGGAAGGGTCAGGAGCGAAATCCTTGTTTTAAGCTTATTCCTTCATTCCTCTCACTTCAATTCATCTTTGAAGGCAAGGTCACGCCACTTCACACCCATCCAAGCCATAAAAACCAAGGATTTGACTTGCTTTGAAGGGAAAATAGGTGATTGTAGGAATTTCGCTCTGGACCCTTTGGAAGGGTCAAGAGCAAAATTCATGTTTTTGCTCAATTCCTTCAAGTTTGAAGATCACCAATCAAGTCAAAGTCATGCCTAAAGACATCTCCCATCCTATCTCACCCTGACCCACACTTGACTTGGCACAAAACTGGGAGAAAAGAGTGGTTTTATGGAATTTCGCTCTGGACCCTTTGGAAGGGTCAGGAGCAAAATTTCCCCCACTAGGACAAAATCTCCACCTTCTATTGCTTCCAATCATCCCCCAAGGCAAGAACATAACCATCTTTCTTTCAACATGCCCAGGACACTAAGAACTTGGGCAAACAAGGAAATGAGGTCCATGGAGATTTTCGCTCTAGACCCTTTGGAAGGGTCAAGAGCGAAAATCATGTTCTAGGCTTGATTCTTCATTTCTCCAACTCCAAACCACCTCAAAAGGCAAAGACATGTTATCTCACTTCCATCCATGCCATAAAGACCAAGGACTTGACCTCCTCTAAGGGAAAAATAGGTGATTGCAAGAATTTCACCCTGGACCCTTTGGAAGGGTCAAGAGCGAAATTCTTGATCTTGGACAAAATCTTCACATTTTGATGCTTCTATTCACTTCCTAAGGCAAGAACATGTCAAAACCTTCTCAATATGCCTTAGAAACTAAGATCTTGGTCTAGTCAAGGAAGAAGTGGGTGTCTTCTAAGAATTTCGCTTTGGACCCTTTGGAAGGGTCAGGAGCGAAATTCAAGTTTTGGGTTGATTTCACACCTCTTTACTCCTCAACTCACTTCAAACTTGATTTAACCAATATCTTCTTACCACAATCAAGTCCCCTTACCACCAAATTAGCTTGAAAACTTCGCCTTTCAATGCCTTAGGCAAAATAGGGGGGTCAAATGAGGATTTCGCTCTAAACCTTTTGGAAGGGTCAGGAGCGAATTTCCTCCTCCGGGCTAATTTCTATCATTTCATCACCTCAAATCTCCTCTCAAAGACATATGTGCATCAAAACCTTCCCATCACGTCCCAAAAGTCAACAAACTTGGTCATATCAAAGAGCAAAGTGGAGAAAAAATGAATTTCGCTCTGGACCCTTTGGAAGGGTCAGGAGCGAAATTCTTGTTTTGGTCAAAAATCCTTCATTCTTTCGCATTCTATCACCTCAAAAGGCAAAGACACATCATTTTGCTTCCAACTACACCCAAGGAACAAGGTTTGCGTGCAAACAAAGAGGAAAAAAGGTCTCTTCTAAGAATTTCGCTCTGGACCCTTTGGAAGGGTCAGGAGCAAAATTCTAGTTTTAGCTCAAAATCCACATTTTCCAATGCCTTAAATCACTTCCCAGCGCTAGAACATACCAATTTACCCCTACCATGTCCAAGGAACAAGACTTTTAGTGCAAACAAGGTGTCTAGGGAGAATTTCGCTCTAGACCCTTTGGAAGGGTCAAGAGCAAAATTCACATTTAGGCTCAGATCTTGACTTCATTTCTCACATTTCTTCATCCAAACAAGTGTTTTGCCCTCAATAATGTCTGGGAATGAGTTAGTTCTAAGTTTGGGTCAAAGTAGAATGTCTTATGAAGAATTTCGCTCTAGACCCTTTGGAAGGGTCAGGAGCGAAATTGAAATTCGCTTTGGACCCTTTGGAAGGGTCAGGAGCGAAATTTGACATTTTGGTCTCTCCGTCAGGATTCATGTATGGAATATAACATTTAAGTATAAGAACATTTCCTTAAGTTATATTCCATATATACTGTCAGGATGTTTAAGAGTGGTTTCGGACCTCCAGGAGTTATAATGCAAAATCTAGTTTTTGGAGGATTCTTCAATTTTCCAAACTTAGTCAAATTTCAGGATCAGGATGACATTCCAGACAGCCAAATTTCAGGACATTTGAAGATCAAGATGACATTCCAGACTTCATCATTCACCAATTTGACCTAACTCAGATCTTCAAAGATGATATTCACTCACCAAGCTTCATTGACCTCTTGAAACTCAAACAAGACATTATTAGCAACAAGAGCAAAACTAGGCCTAAGGGAGACTTTCAAAGAAACCCTAACCTGGAGCACCTGCTGACTCCCCCTGACTCAAGCAGAGCCTGCCATCCTAGTGATCCCCCTAGCAACACTCAAAATGCAAAGGCTAACAGACAAAACCCCAAAAGACCTAGAAACAAACCCCAGAAAGCAAAAAAGGTAGGGGTCCCCATTTGCAATGGGGCGATGTGTGAATACGTCACAATAGGTACCAAGGCGAAATTCTAATAAAGGCAATTGCATTATGATAAAAAAACAAAAAGATCAAGAGAAGACTAAGTGCAAGTCAACCTAGAAACATTTGATGCATTAATAAACCAATCTCACTTTGACGGCAAAAGCAAATTCGAATTTTTAAATAGAAGTCGGCCAGCTAAAGGGAAATACAATTGATTTATTCATCCAAACAAAGTCGACTTTCATCAAAGAAGTGCATTCTCCCATAAAGGCGCCTATATAAGGGAGGTTGATTCTTAAATTATTCATCATTCATTTCAAACATTCTTCTTCAAAGAGCGAAATCCTTCAGCAGTTAAGAAGAAAATTCCAGATTTGTCAACAATCTTCACAAGCCGAATTCAACAAGAGCGAATTTGAGGAGGCAAATTCCAGGTCTTATAGAGATCAGTCACTTTAAGGCGCAGAGTACATCCTAACAACAGCAAAATTCAATAAAGGACTGAATTCATCATAGCAAGAGCAAATTTGCTCAAGCAAAGGACAATCTCCCCTAAACCTGCACCTATCAGACCTGCAAATCACATAAAATCAGAGATTATATCAAATTAAGAGATTGTATAAGCTATATATCATGTGTTTGATGTTCATTTGTTTGTTTTGCAGCGGGAAAAGAAAGAAATCAGAAAGACCAGGTTAGAGGAAGATCAAAACGAGGATCTCAAGAAGAATATTTCAACATCAAGGTCAAAGGAAGACCTCTTCAAGAGGATCTCATAGGCAAACACAAGGAAGCCAAGGAAAGGTACATCGTTCCTCAAGCACATCAAGGACGATGGAGGATCGACCAAGGCAAGTACTAGACAAGGTGGCATCCTAGTCACTATTCCTCCAATCGGGAAGGTCCACATCGACACGTCCAGATTCAGTGAACTAGGCTCATGCACGAAGGCACAAACTCCGACGTACCTACCCCCATTTCCTATCGGTTCTCATGCATTGAATGTAATTTTCTCATTGGCTAAAAAGGTTTTGTTGTAACAAACCCTAATTAGGGTTTTCATCTTGTAATCCTAGCCATTCATTCTAAATCAATCTAAGCCATTGAAATGTAAAGAGCTCTCTATATAAAGCTCTGGCTCTTCATTTGTAAAGGTTAATAGTTAGTTCATAGAGGTTAGAATAGCTAATGATCAATAGTGAATAGAATAGAAATTAGAGTAAAGTAGGAAGAGAACGCAAGAGATTGTTGCCTTGATTGTAAATGAACTCCATTTTCATTGAAGTTATAGTGAAGTGTGTTGGTTCTTTGCAAAATGCATGCTTTCTTGTTGAATCTTCATTTTAGATGGTAAATGATTAGATTGAATGAAGAAGTTACTAAATGCACGCGCGTGGAATTCGCCTAGTCCAAACCACTAGCCTCTTATTGATTGTAAGTGCGCCCTGTGTGGTCAACTGGCATTGAATGAGCTTAATCTCGAATTGTTATGCGTCTATTGTTCATGCATTAACTTGAATGGTGATCAATGTCTGATGGTGTCACGATTTGAACATATTCGAAGCATCCCTTAGAAGATTGCACTGAGTTGGTGTTGGATTGTTCAACCTGATGGTGAAACCCAACCCAATAGGACTCCACCTAGTCGTTCATCTATCTTCTGACATTTTAGGTCTTAGATTAGATTCTCCAAACCCTGAATCTTTTGCCATTTCTTTATCTTCCAGCCAGTAGTTAGGATTCGAGTTCCAACAAATCAAACGCTCGGGCATTCAAATGTAAGTCCCCTTGTGATTCCAGCATAATCACATCACACCAACAGAGCTTATCCACATGTAGAGACCCTACATACCAGAACCTTGGAATCTTCTCGAATGATCCTTAGGCGAAATCTTTAGCATTCGGGGAAACTTTGTTCAAGAGAGGATAAGATACCTTGGTATTTTATTCTGTGTTCGCATGTGCATAAAAAACACATCAACACAACCCAAAAAGATGATCATTGGATTGCAACGAAGCGAGTACTACGATATGTGAAAGGCACTTTTGACTATGGCATTCTGTATAGCAGGTGCAACGATCCAAAGCTGATTGGTTATACTGACTCAGATTGGGCAGGATCAGAGGATGACTTTAAATCCACTTCTGGGTACGTATTCAGTTTGGGTACTAGTGCCGTCACTTGGAGCAACAAGAAAGCAACAGGTCGTGGCCCTTTCCTCGACTGAAGTTGAATACCGAGGAACAGTCAAGGTCGCATGTGAGGCAGTTTGGCTCCGAAGGATGCGTTCTGACATGCAAATTCCGCAAGCAGGTCCTTCTCCCTTATATACCGATAATCAGTACTCAAACTAGCCAAAAATCCAATCTTCCATGAACGTACCAAGCATGTCGAACTTCATTGTCACTACATCCGCAAGCTGGTAGAAGACGGATCAGTTCAATTGCAGTATGTTCCGACAACAGATCAGACTACGGATATTCTCACCAAGTCTCTGAGCCCGCAAAAGTTTGTAAAATTCAGGGGGCAACTTGGTGTTTTTGATAGATTGACCATTAAGGGAGGGTGTTAGAATAATGATTCCTTAAACTGTTAATGGTCAACTTAGGTTGTTAGACTTCATTAATGTCTACAATTGTAGGTAGTAGGTGACATTAAGTACCTACAATATTTTTGTAACTTATATATATTGTATTTTTTCTTCAGTTAATGTGAATGAAGTATTTTTACCAGTGAATCTGATTTTCACAAATCTATCATTTTACCCACGAGAGGCAAGAGCATCCAACCAGGACCAAAACCATCTCTTGGAGTAACCAAACCACAAGAGGCAAGAGAGCCCAACCAGGACCAGCACCATCTCTTGGGCCAATTCACTTTATCCACAAGAGGCAGGAGCACCCAACAAGGACTAGAACCATCTCTTGGGCCAATTCACTTTATCCACAAGAGGTAGGAGAGTCCAACCAGGACCAAAACCATCTCTTGGGCCAATTCACTTTATCCACAAGAGGCAAGAGCATCCAACCAGGACCAAAACAATCTCTTGGGCCAATTCACTTTATCCACAAGCGGTAGGAGCATCCAACCAGGACCAGAACCATCTCTTGGGCAAATTCACTTTATCCACAAGAGGCAAGAGCATCCAACCAAGACCAGAACAATCTCTTGGGCCAATTCACTTTATCCACAAGAGGAGGGAGCGTCCAACCAAGACCAGAACCATCTCTTGGGCCAATTCACTACGTCCAACTGGAACCAGAACTAGAACCATCTCTTGGGGTAATCATTATTCCATAATTCACAATAAATCTCTTCCTCAAATCTGATATAAAGTCTTCCATAATCTAATCATAAGATTGTCATAAAGTATCCACAATCTCTTCTCAAAAGTTTGTTACCAACTCTTCATATACTTCACCTTAGATCTCCATAATATTCTGTCTTAATCTAGTGTATATATTATATACTTGATTGTCTTCTTTGCACAATACGCATATGTTTAACAATCTCTCATATTGTCTTGCCATTGTAATTTAGTTGTTGCCATATTTTTGGACGGAGTTAATATATCCCTTCTCATTGATTAGAATGCATAAACGATTTATCCTTACCCTAGAGGTTGGCAAGATCATGCTCTGATACCACTTGTAATGTCCCATTTTGGAATTGCCCTGAATCATGCCCTTGTAAATATCAAAGTCTGCTAATTTTCACCCTTATTAATTCTGATATTAGATATTGATCCATTGACTTTCTTGTCTTCTTTGACCTCATGGATGGTTTCTCCAATTCCCCCTTCTCAATTGAATTAATCTCTTCTTTATATCTTCATTTGTGGGAAGTCACACCTCTTCATAAGAAATGAGTCATAACTCATCATTGCTGCCTGTTGACGTGTATTTTGTACACAATCATACACAGAATAAAATACCCAAGGGTACCTTATCCTCTCTTGAATAAAGTCTCTGATTGCTGAAGATGTCGCAAAAAAAGGATCAATCAGGGTGACTCCAATGTTCTTTTATGTAGGGTTTCTACGTGTGGATAAGCACCAGTGGTCGTTGTGATTGTTGTGTCATCAAGGGGACTTACGTATCCGAATTGCAGGAACAAGATTTCCTAATACTAATGAATTCCAAATAAGATCAAAAGGGTAGGGTTTGCAAGAGGTAAACTCTAATCTAATCCTAAGAATGACTCAATGCGGGCAGGACTTGGTAAGATTCTACCAACTTCAATATTGCCATGAAATAACAACTCAACTGAAACTGATGCGATCTTCTAAGGTAACAAATGATCTTTCAAATCATCAAGAATCATAGACACTACCATGAAGGTACATATCAATAGTTCAATGATGATTGAAGGTTTAAGCAATTCAAGTCTCTCCAGTTGACCACACAAGGCGTTCCTACAGTCAGTAAGAAGCTAGTGGTTTGGAATGTGAATCTCACCAAAGGCCAAGCCCAACACTTAGTCCTTCAAACTTAATTACTACTTTGACTGAGAATGATTCAAGAAAGTAAACAACCATGAAGATAACCACAAGAATTGCAATAAAACACCATAACTTCAATATTTTATTGATCTCAAAGCCATCATAAACAACAATTGTTTGAAATTCCTTCTTCAAAGCTCAATCTTGCTACAAAATAACTTGCTTCTCTAAAAACTCTAACTATTTCTTATTGCTCTCTCTTAACTCTATCTCTATATCTATCTATATATATATCAAAATGAAAATGAATGAGGGTATAAATAGCATCCTCAATTACAATGAACGGTCCAGATCAAAAGAAGATCAATGGCCAAGATTATGACACCTAAACCCTAATTAGGGTTTATTACAAATAGCCCCCTTTTTATTGAACAATATTAAATGCATAGCCAAAATATTAAATTTGGCACAAAAACCTAAGAGACATAGACCAATGAAAATTAAGGTGCCACATCATCTATAACAACCTTTCTTCTAGAATCTTATTCCCTTTCCAATGCTCTTTCTTAGCATATGCAATGAATCTAGACACAATTCCTTCGATCTCAGCAATTGGAATCTCGGTAAGATTCCTCATTCGTTCCTCCAAGTGGATGACCTGATCGAAAGCCTTGAGCAGAGCAGTGTCCCATCCAGGTTCAAGTTCTTTGATTTTCTCAATCAGGAGCATGGTAGCAAACATCTGATCCCGTTGCTCATCTGTAATAACATTCTCATCTTTGCAAAAGATGACCTTGACTCTTTCTTCTAATTCTTGCAAATCCACATCTGTCTCAACTGCAATCCTCCTGCCAAGAATAGTACATAATACTTCAAACACTTTGTCCTGGATTGGATGGATAATCTCTTCAACTTGATTGCATTTGTTACTGATGTCCTCAAAAAGAACTTCCTTCATCTGGAGTAAAGTTGACCATTGAAGTAAACTATGAGGTCCTCCATCCATTATCTTTTCTTGCGTTAGGACCTTCCTTGATGTTTGTCTGATTACTTGCAGGACAGGAATGATAACATCCTTAGTATGAGCAAAAGCAGCTACAGTTATCACTAGGTTGTGGATGATCTCAAGAACTTGAATAGCCCGATGAATAGTCTGCATCATTCTTGTTGCAAATTCAATAGCAACTGTATGGGATTTGTCAATCCAAGAGCTCATAAGCTGGACCAAACTCCTGACTCTCTCTACCTCACCAATTGATTCAAAAGGAAGTGCCTGCGCAGGAGATACTGCTGGATCCTGACGCCTCAAAGGCTGATTGAGATGGCTAAAGTAGCCTCTCCAAGCACTGACCTCTCGCTCAAGCTTTCTATTCTTTTCCATTTCTTCTCTAAGCTTGTCCTTAAGTGCCTCAAATGAATCAGTGGCATCATCCAACGTCTGCTCGGCTGTGAGTGGACCAAGCTCAAATGTCTCTACATCATATTCCTCTGCGAGGATCTCACCTTCATACTTGTCCACTGCTGGTGTAGCTATCTGCAATTTCCTGGATCCTGTCTCATCTCTGATCATCTTGGACATCTTAGTGGCTTTCCTCTTTTCTGTCGCTTCCTGAGAATTTCCAACAAGGCTCTCTAAATCAATCACATTATCTTCGTCCTTGATTACAATCACCCTTGTTAGTCTCTCCTTTAACCAATCTGGAATGGCAGATCTTGTTTCTCTAACCTGTATCTCCTTAGGCAATGTTTCTTCTTCTCTGAGAGGAGATGTCACTTCGTCATCGTTCTTGTCTTCATGTAGCTCATTGATTTGGCTTGATGAACGTTGAGGTGCCTGTCCTTCTTCCTGTTTATCGTTCTGTACCATTGATTCCATAGATTCCTCCATTTCAAGTGTCCTCTTCTCTTGTCGAGAAGATGTGCCGGATGAACGATCTCTATTGGCCTCTTGCTTCTTCTTGGAGGATTCTCTTTTTTCAGGTCTCTCTTTCCTCTTTGAACCGAACTTTCATTTGTAAGCTCATTTGTGTATTGCCAACCTTCAAGATTATCTTCAACGGATTGGTTGGGTCGCCTTTCTTTCATCTCAAACTTGAAATTCACTTTTCCTTGGTCCAAAACTTGTCCTTTGAGAAAATCGCTCTGGTCCCTTGGAGAGGGACAGGAGCTATCTTTAAAATTCGCCTTGGTCCCTGACAGAGGGACAGGAGCGAACTTGACTTCTTGGGTAGATTTTCTCTTTCGGGGTCCATTCAAGTTATATTCAATAGGCAAAACGTACCTTCCTTGATCTCTTCCAAATCGCGAAATCATTTAATCCTGCAAGAATAAGGCAAACTTGGTGTTCAAGCTCCGGTCCTTCAGTGAGGGACAGGAGCGATTTTGTCATTTTAGCATATTTCCTTGCTTGCAAATTACTTCAAATTATATTCAATAGACAAAACGTGCCCTCCTTGACCTCTTCCAATCCAAAAATTGTCTTGGCCCTGCAAGGACAATGCAACTTTGAGAAACAAGCTCCGGTCCTTCAGTGAGGGACAGGAGCGATTTTTGTCCTTAAGGCCAAATGTTCAACTTTTCATTGCAAACGACTAAGTCTGGGTGCTCCATCATGTTGATTTCATCCCTTATTGCGTTCTTGATGCTTCAATTTGATCAAGTAAGGCCAAAAATGCCCTAAGTAAGCCATTTCGCCCTGGTCCCTGGGAGAGGGACAGGAGCGATTTGGCCTTAAACCTTAAAAATTTGCCATTTTGAGTCTCAAAAATCTTCAAGATCTTCAATTTGCGTTCTACTGCATCCCTTGGCGACCCTGCACAAGACAAATGAAACAAGTCAATAACCAAGATGCATAAAATACCAATTTCGCCCTGGTCCTTGACTGAAGGACAGGAGCGATTTTACCTCTATAAGCCAAAATATCAAGAATTTAGGCTTTCAGTCACTTCACAAGGCATAATTAGATCATCTCCAAGGCCAGGGGTCAATTATCAAACTTTCCAAAATTTGGTCAAAAATTCACCCGGACAAGATTGCACAATTCCATCACTAACACTTAGGCAAAATTTGAACTTGCTTTCAAAATCCTGACTGGACCTAGACAGACTCATCCTATTTCAAAATTGCAATTCACACGAGGATGCTCAATAATCTTCCAAAATTTGACTGGACTTCGGCTTGAAAATATCAAAAAGGAAACCCTAAGGCTTAGCCCTAATCCAGACGACTCACTCACTTACTCAAAACCCTAAAAGCAGAGAGAGAAACAGGCAAAACCGAGCAAAAAAGAGGGGGTCCCCATTTCAATGGGGCGATGTGTGAAATGGTCACAACACTGCCCTTTGAGAATAATAAATTATTCTTCAAATTGATCTCCCTTGGATGTCCTCCTCAAATAAGACTTTCTCCTTTTTATATCCTCCAATGTGAAGGAGAGGTTACACCTCTTCATCATCTATGCCCCTTTGGCAAGAGACACAACCTTTCCACCATTAGCACCCTTTGAAAGAGTGCAACTCTTCATTATTTCTGCCGTTTCAAAGGAACACAACCTTTCACATTCAGATCTGCACTTCTGTCCCCAAATTATCCCCTCAAATGAGGTTCTCTTCTCCCATTTATATCTCATGTTTGAGGGAGTCACAGCTTTTCATTTCATGTCTTTTACCATTCCTTAACTTAATTAAAAGTTAATTATATTTAATTGTATTCTTTTATATTTTAGTTTTAATTTTATTATTATCATTTATCATTAAATTGTATTTCAAAGTGGGGGCATTACAAGCAATTCGTGAACAGTAATGTGAACAGTGCTACTACAGTGACGTGAACAGTGTTTGCAACAGAAATTTCAGACTTGATGGAGTCCAGATTTGAGTTTGTTTCATTATCAAATGGTATTCTACATTGCTCATCTCATTGCCATTGGAGTTATAAATCATTCGGGTATGTTGTAATTGTTGAACACTCAAATACTTAGGGTTTGTACTTGCTGGTACAGTCTAATAAATACCTAATTTATTAGTAATCATATGTCACCAATAAAGGGTTCTTTGGTATTGTTAAGTTGTTATGTTCTCTCTTATTTGGTACATGTAATTGCAACACAATCAATCCAAAATCAAACAACAAAACTCAAAAATTCATATCAGACCCAGGAAAATCGGAATTCAGAGGTTTCCATGCCAAGTGTTTGACAAATGCCAAACCATTAAAACTGAAAATTAAGGGCAGAATAAGCAGGGGCTTTTACAATGGTATCAGAGCTTGGATCCTGCCATCCTTTGGGTTCAATTTTATGTGTCTTTCATGCAACCAAGTGACAGGTATAAAAGGTACATAGCAAGGGAAGTGAGAAAGCATTTTCAGTGGCCTAACCCTCATCCAGAACAGGACACGTTATCAGAGGCTATAGCTGCAAGACAGCCACATATAGAGACATGATCAGCTAGCAGGATGAGTGAAGGAAGGGATAACAGTCCACCACGAAATGATGAGAATGAAGCAAGGGACATTATGAGGGGTCTTCAAGCAGGACAGCAATAGGTAGCTAATGTTTTACAACAACTCACAGTTGCCATTCAACAGTTCAGCACAGGACCTAGGAGACAACGTAATCAAGCGGATGATGACAATATGGTTGGTTCCCAACATGGAGGGAGAGCTCCTACACGCACTATAGATAGACCTATGATGCCAAACTTCTCAGCGGGAAATGAAAAAGAGGAGGTCAATGTTGATAATGAGGTAACATTTACAGATAAGGTTATGACTAAGCATGATGAGTGGACTGCTCTACCTCAGCATGTCAAGGAAGTATTACCCTTTCACTTGTATATGGGACAGCGAAGAGAGTATAGAAGAACAGGGCAGGAACGAAGACCATGGTATCAAAACAAGGATCTTAAATATGCTACAAACAAACTTACTCTTCCTACATCTGATGGTAGTGGAAAGACAAGTGCTAGAGCTTGGATTCATAAGTTAGACACCTTCTTGACTCTTAAGCCAATGAAAGAGGATGAAGCAATCAAGTTTGCAACCATGCACCTAGAAGGTATTGCGCATGACTGGTGGCATCATGGTTTGGTCACCCAAAACCATTGTTTGATTCACTCCTATGAGGAGTTTAGCAGCAAATTGATTGGTCAGTTTGATTGCAAGGATGTGGAGGTGTACTATAGAGAGTTGGCACAATTGAAGCAAAGTGGGCACTTGGATTCCTACATTAATGAATTCCAAAAGATCGCTCTTATGGTTCTGGATATGACTGAAAAGAGTGGTTATCCTATTCATTGATGGTTTGAGTGATAAACTTAAGGGACTCGTCAAAGTACTCAAGCCAAGTACCAAATTAGCTTTAGATCTTGATACACCATCTTCTTCATATCAGCCACCAAAAAGAAATTTTAGAGGCACTAAACCAAATCTTAAATATTTTAATCAGCCTAAGAACACCTCTCCTATGATGGATTATAAGCCAAGGAACAAGCTAAGAAAGAAGAAATTGTGTTTCTCATGCAAGGAACCTTGGACCCCTGAACATAGATGCCTTGGAAAGGGCAAAGTACACTACATAGAGGTTACTTCTGATGTGGAAGAGGAGTAGAATTATGAAAGCAAATCTAAGGGCAACGATGATAATGAGCAGCATGAGCAGCCAGCTGAACAACCTAATGTTATCATTGCTACGTTGTCAAGAGTACCTAGGTTACTAGTGCTACACACAACTTCATTGATGAGCAAATGGTTGCAAGGCGATGATTACAAGTTGAGGAGTTCTCGAGTTTTGGTGTGAGAGTTGCAGACAGTACTAAATTTGAGTTGCACTAGGAGAGTGCCACAGCGTAGTATTTAGATGGGTGATTATACTTTGATTGATGACTTCTATGTGATCAAGCTCGAGGAGCTCGATGTGATTCTAGGCATGCAATGGTTAAAGGCTATTGGTAGATACATAATAGATCACCGCAAGATGCAATTGGGATTTGTAGCTGATGGGAAGAAGATAGTGTTGAAGGCCTTATCAGATGACGGGCCTAGAGTTGTGTCGGCACACAGGATGGAGGCTATTTTTAGACATGGAGATGTAGCATGGGCTGCCCAATAGTTTGTTTCTTCCAAGTCTACATCAGAGGGAGACTAGCCGTATCATGTGGATCTTCAGACAATGCTAGACAATCACAATGGAGTCTTTGGAGACATTCCCCCAAGTAAACCACCAGACCGTGGATTTGAGCATGTTATAGAATTGGAGGAGGGCACCAAGCCGGTCATTACTACACTCATCATTATCCGAGGCATTTCAAGGAAGAGATTGAAAAGACAATTGAGGAGTTACTCGTCATGGGTCATATTAGGTCGAGTTCTAGCCCGCTTGCTTCTTCAGAGGTCTTGGTAAAGTACATTACAGATGTGCATTGATTATTGTGCCTTGAACAAAAGGGCCATCAAAAACAAGTATCCTATTCCCCGCATTGATGAGTTACATGAGGCAATCTACTTTTCAAAGATTGATCTTCGATCAGGATACCATCAGATCCACATCCGTGAGGAGGATATACACAAGACTACATTCAAATGTCACTATGGACACTATGAGTTTTTAGTGATGCCTTTTGGTCTCACTAATGCACCTGCTACATTTCAGTCATGTATGAATCATATTTTCAATAAGCAGTTGCTGAAATTTGTATAGGTGTTCTTCGATGATATTTTGATATATAGCAGGACATGGGAGGAGCAACTTCAGCATCATGGAGGTACAGTCGTTGTTCCCTAGGATCCAAATGTGAGTTTGGGTTGACAAAGATTCTATATTTGCGGCATGGGATAGAAGCCAATGAAGTTAAAGTGCATCAGGAGAAGATACATGCTATTATTGATTGGCCGCCACCTAGGAATGTTTCGGACTTGAGGGGATTCCTTGGACTTTGTTGCTGCTACAAGAGGTTCGTCAAGGGATTCTCACAGCTTGCAGCTCCACTTACAAACGTCACATGGAAGGGTGCATTCAAAAGGTCAAATATGCACAAGTAACATTTAATAGACTTAAGGAGGTTATGAGCACTTGTCCTGTACTGGCTCTTCTTGATTTCTCTCAGCTGTTTGTACTAGAGTGCGATGCATCAGGTGAGGGGATTAGTGCGGTTCTCAGGCAGAATAGACATCCCATTGCCTATGAGAGCAGGAAGTTGAGAGATAATGAGCGGTTATATTCCACCTATGATAAGGAGATGCTTGCCATCATGCATGCACTGGCAAAGTTTAGACAGTATCAAGTGTGGGTCAACAAAATCCAGGCATATGACTTTGACATTGAGTATGTCAAGGGTAAGAAGAATATTGTGGCCGATGCTCTTTCTACGAGACCCACTATTTCTACACTTTGCTCTATGCCTTAGATTTCAGCTGATTTGAAAACTCAACTTTTAGTTGAGTATTCCAAGAATCTCTTTACATGCGAACTTATGGATGGCAAGATTCAGGATGATAGATACAAGGTGATTGATGATGTTATTTACTATAAGGACAGGAAATATTTGGTACTTGAGTCTAAGCTTAAGGATAAGATTATGAGAGTCATCCATGACACACCACTAGCAAGACATCCAAGGTACTTTAAGGCCTACCGCCAAATTAGAAAGAGATTCTCCTGGAAGGGTCTCAAGGATGATGTTCTTCGGCATGCGTGTGAATGTTTGACTTGTCAACAGAACAACTATGAGCATACTTTCCCAGCAAGTTTATTGCAGCCATTACCAATTCCAGAGCAAAAGTGGGAGAGTGTTTCTATGGATTTTATTACAAGTCTTCCTAGAGTCCAGGGTAAGGATTGCATATTTGTAGTGGTTGATCAGTTGACAAAATTTGCACACTTCTTTGCCATTGCAGCCGATTATAAAGCATCTCAGGTAGCAGAGTTATTCTTTCAAGA
Organism: Cryptomeria japonica; assembly: GCF_030272615.1. Taxonomy (NCBI): domain Eukaryota; kingdom Viridiplantae; phylum Streptophyta; class Pinopsida; order Cupressales; family Cupressaceae; genus Cryptomeria; species Cryptomeria japonica. The sequence goes on from NC_081409.1 coordinate 805,062,852, forward strand.
GGTGTTTAGACTATGTGGACTTCCGAAAACCATTGTTAGCAATAGGAAGAGCAAGTTTCTTAGCATATTTTGGCAGGGGCTATTCAGATCAGCTGGTATAGAGTTGACCCCAAGCACGAGTTACCACCTTCAGACGAATGGACGGATGGAGTTCATGAATAAATGGGTGGAGGGCTATCTTTGTAATTATGTCGCGAGGCAATAGAAGGCCTGGATCAGGTGGCTGTAAATAGGGGGAGCATTGCTATAATATCACCTATCATACGTCCATTGGTATGTCACCATTTCAAGCCCTGTATGGTTATGATCCTTTGTCTTTTGTAGACTTAGCCTTTGATGATAGCAGAGCACCTCGAGCTAGAGATTGGTTGCAAGATAATTAGGATATCCTTAGAGACCTCAAGGATAATATCAACAAGCTCAAAATCAGCAAAAATCATATGCGGACAGACAAAGGATAGAGAGATCTTTTGAGGTTGTTGATATGGGTTTTCCTGCCTCTTCAGCCATATAGACAGAGCACCTTAAAGAGGAGTGGTGTGGAAAAACTTAAGCCAAGGTTCTATGGTCTATACAGAATTCTGAGGATTGGGGAAGTAGCATATGAGCTTGAGTTGCCACCGGACAACAGGATTCACAACGTTTTTCATGTTTCTTGCCTCAGAAGGGCAATTGGGCAGCATGTTGTTCCCACTCTTGGTTTACCACCCTTGGATGAGGAAGGGAAATGTTGAATCCTGCAGAGAATTTGGAGGTGAGAGTAAGGAAATTGAGGAGTCATATGATCCGGGAATGTTTGGTATGTTGGAGAGATTTGCCATTAGAGGATGCTACTTGGGAACGTGAAAATATTTTGCAGCATCCAACATTGCAGTTGCTTGAGGGCAACCAATCTCGAGAAGGGAGGACTGTAACGTCCCCTTCTCAGTGACCACACAAGAGTTGATTAGCCCATTTCATGTCATCCTGACATGCTAATTTTGGAGATACAAGGGATGATATGTTGGTCCCATCAATTAACTTCTATTGGTGGAGAAATTAAAAGGTGCAATATTATTTTATGGGACTTCATATTATTATTTGGTGAGAAAAAGTTACTTTATGTAATAAAATAAAATTATAAAATTAAAGTGGGTTTATTTATAAAAAATGATAATAAAATCGTAAAGTGACTTTATAAGGAGCAAAAAAAATAAAAGTGATTTTTTAATCCCACATTGAGAGTGGAGGTTCACAAATGGTTTGGCAAGTCTTTATAAAGGAGCCTCGTCCTTCTCCAAGACTCATAATATGTGACCATTTGATTCTTGAAATTTCTCCATAGTTGCTAGTGTGACAATGACCACCATTTCTGAGGACGAAAACTCTTGGGAATTCGTAGGTTGGACGGAAACCCAACTCTACTTGAGAGGTGGATTCATTCAGAATTCAAAACTGAGCTTATTTGCAGAGTTCGGGATTCAATGATGGAGTTAATGTGCAGATTGGATGTTGTATGAATCTATATGATCTTTCCTAGTTTGGGCTTATTTGCAGTGACATGAATAGTGTTGTGAGCAGTGCATGAACAGTGTTGTGAATAGTAATGTGAACAGTGCCATGAACAGTAACATTAATAGTGCTGCTACAGTGACGTGAACAATGTTTGCCGCAGAAATTTCAGAATTGTTGGAGTCCAGATTTGAGTTTGTTTCATTATCATATGGTCATCTACATTGCTCATCTCATTACCATTGGAGTTATGCATCATCCGAGTATGTTGTAATTGTTGAACACTCTAATACTTAGGGTTTGTACTTGCTGTTACAGTCTATTAAATACCTGATTTATTTGTAATCAAACCTCATATTTCACCAATATAGGGTTCTTTAGTATTGTTAAGTTGTTTGTTATGTTCTCTCTTATTTGGTATATGTAATTGCAACAAAATCAATCCAAAATTCAAACAACAAAACTCAGAAATTCATATCAAACCCAAGAAAATAGGAATTCAGAGGTTTGCATGCCAAGTGTTCGACAAAATGCCAAACCACCAAAACTAAAAATTAAGGGCAGAATAAGAAAGGGTTCTATTGATGTGTTTCTTAGGCACAATCGAACACGGAATAAAATACCAAAGTATTTTACCCTCTTGAACAAAATCACCTCAGATGCTCAATATTTGATCAACTAAGAGGATTCCAAGGTTTCTACGGTCAATTCTTGACATGTGGGTAACGCAAGGGTTGATGTGATTTGTTGTTTTCACTTGGGGACTTATGTAATTGTTCTTATTGTTGATTTTAGCAATCAGATTTACATTAATTATTAGGAAATAAGAATGCAAGGTAAAGTAAACACATAACACACATATACCCTGGGAAAACATCCCTCTTGGAGGAAAAACCCAGCAACAAGATTCAGATCTGAATAATTAACTCAGTAGCTGAATAAAATAGCTACCCTCTTTAGGCCACACAACAATGAGAGTGAACTTATCTATGAGTGCAGATCATTGTCAACCAAATTGAAAATGAATTTGGCAGACCCAATGTTCTTTGCCCAGTCTGAATTAGGTTCGGCAGTTTAGACTTGATGTTCGCTTGTCCCTGAGTTAGTTCACCTAGCATGAACAGAGTATATGTAGGTTTGGATACCCTAGGACAAATTTGCACTCCTAGATCAGATTCGCTTCAACAGGAAACCAATTTGCTGAAGTTTGCTCACACTTGATGAATATCTTTTTGCTGATCATGATGATTGCAGCTGGAAGCAGATCACATAGAGTATAGAGATATATATATTCGCTTATGATCGATGATTTGTAATTCTCAAATCATCTTACTTATATATGAATTCATGTCAACAATAAACCTTGATCGGCCTTGCATATTTTGGTGCCAAGATATAATTTTGAATTTACAAGTTACATATGGGTCAGAACCCATATACAATTTACAAGTTAAATTAATTGCCCAAATAGGACCTGCCCTTTTTACAAGTTACAATAAAACAGTTTTGGGCCCAGCCCAATGTAGATGCATTTGTTCATTTTTATTTGCTCATATAATCCGATCTAGCTATCGGTTTTCAACACATGACTTCAAACTTATCATGAGTGGAGTAGGTTTTGCCAATGATTTCTAATGACTTATGATTTTGCAATTGATCTCTCAATTTATTCTAATAAAGATTTTTCAAATAAAATACAAAAAGATGAGGGTTTAGAAGTTTTAATCTAATCCTATCTAACCTAAAATGCAAGACATAATGAATGATTTAATGAAATTCAACTAGGCCAGGTTTCACCATCAAAGAACAATTCAACACAAGCTTAGTGCAATCATCTAAGGTAAATTTATAGATGTTCAAATTACTACCATCAAGACAATGCATACCCATGGACGGGCAATAATTGAAGTTAAGTTCAATTTAAATTACAATTGACCACATGTTGTGACCTTTTCACACATCGCCCCATTGTTAACAGGGACCCCCTCTTTTCTTGCTTTCTATGTTGTTAGGTTAGGGTTTTGGCTGCTTAGTGGGCAATTTTGTGTTTCCCGTGCCCGAGTCTTGGAGTTTTGATCATGCCTAGTGCCGTCTAGGGTTTTTTTGAAGTTATAGGATCAAGTTGCAAACGTTAATATTTTAATGAACCTAAGTTTTGTCTAAGTGTTGACCTTTTGAGCGTTAACGTGTGTTTAAACACGCACACCAGTGATTTTAAAGTGCCAAGGTATTGCAAGACCTTTTGGAGTTGTTTTCTCGCTGCTAAGGTATTATTTAAAATGATTTTGCACTTTATTCTAATATTTTCCTAGCGTTTTGCTCATATTTTTGGAAAATTTGCCTAAGTCCAGTCTAAATTTAGAGTTTCTAAGTGATTTTGAGTGGTTAAAATGATAAATTCCTAAGGGAAATCCTTATTCCAAGGGTTAGAGGGTCAAATTTCATGCTAGAGGTGCTTTTCCCCTCACATTCCAGACTACCCAACCCATTCCCCCACTCAAAATCCACACTACACATGGGTTTCCCCTGAAATCTATACTGGCTACTATTTTCCCCCACTGTTTATCCATACCTGGATCGATTTTCCCCTGGAAGTGCTAAAATTTGGCTAAGTGTCAGGATTTATCCAAACTGCCATCGATTTTCCACCAAGAGTGTGGACTGGAGCGCGGACTATAATGCGGACAACATTAAGGATGATTCCATGCCTGGGTCGATTTTCTACCAGGATGTTTTGTGACAATTTAGTGCGGATTTTTGTCCGGATTTTTGTCCAAACAGAGGTTGATTTTCCACTGGGAGTATTTTGAAGAGTTTTGAGTCCGGATTTTCATCCAGACTGAGGTTGATTTTCCACCAGGTAGTATTTTTTCCGAGTGAAGTGAGTTTGGAGTGCAGATTTTCAATCCAGACTACCATCGATTTTCCCTTGGGGAGTTTTGTGTGCATTTTTGATGAAGTTATGCATGGATTTTTATCCAAGCTACGATCCATTTTCCCTTATGGGGCAATTTTTGACATTTCAATGATTTTTAAAGGGATTTTTCAATCCCAACCCAAGTCGATTTTCCCCTGGAGGCTTATTTTGTATTTAAATTGCAATATTTTAATAAATAAGCCCCATTTTAAATGCTTTTAAATAATGATTAATGATTATTTAAAATTTTAAAAGCAAAATTAAATAACTTGCAATAAACATTTAATATTTTAACCTTCTACAAGCAAGTTAGGTTTTTACCAAGCGAGTATTTAAGCAAGTGTTTTATCCCACATTGCTTGTGTGGTGAAAGTAAGAGGTAAAAGCAAGTATAAGAGAGGAGCATTAGCATTATTTTATTATTAAATCTGCCAAGTGTCTCCATACAAAGGCGATCTTTTTCCAAGTTGGGTAGATTTTAGCAAGTGATTGAAGTGAAGTGTTGGGTTGAGGATTCTTTCCTCCTCTATTTTTTCTAGCTTGCTGATCTATTCCCCTTTGCTGCCATTAAAAACCAGTTCCAGAATTTCGATTTCCAAGTTTGGCGATTTTTTGCAAATTTGGTGATTTTTGGTGAAAGGTGGCGATTTTGTGTTTGGAGACTTGGTCGATATTTTCCTCCATTTTTTGCTTGTTGTTTCAGACCTCCATTGTTGCAGATCAAGGCTGCCATTAATAACATTTTCAGAATTTGACTTTGGCACCATAGTTGGGGGGAGGTGTCTTGTGCCACATTTTGGTGGATTTTCATGCATTCTTGGTGGCTGCCATCATTTCCAGCTCGCTGATTCGCTTCAGATCTGAGGTTTGCTTCAAATTTGACCTCCATTAATGGCTGCCATTAATTTTCAGACTTGAGTTTTTATTGTCCAGCCAATTCCAACTTAGGCGATTTGCATTTGGAGGCATTTTGTGGAGTTTTCTGTGCATTTTCAGAACCATCTTATCGTTGTTGCAGGTCTGAAAACTCCATTGTTAGGCGGTTGTCTTCAGAAATTTTCATTTCCAGCCACCTAACCATTTTGGCGATTTTGTTTGGAGCTGACTCTTTAGCCATTTTTCAGGGATTTTTAACTACTTGGCAAGGTGTTGGTAAGTCTGAAGTAATCAATTTTCAGACTTGTCCTCAAAAATTAATTTTTTACCAGCCACACTTACATTCCTGAATATGATTGTTTTCATCATTAAACTGATTTTTATCGAGTTTATGCACATTTTTTAAGATTGCAACATGTTTTAAAAGTCTGATTTTCAGGTTGACTTTCAGAATTGTTGACCTCCATTGTTGACTACGGAAGGTGTCTTCAGACATACATTGTGTGTGTGAAAACACAACCTTTCACACCTTTCCTTAGTCATCATTAATCTGGTATTCTCCTTTGCATTTTAGCTTGCATATTTTCTAAGCATAAGGAGGTATCAATGAATTTTATGAAAGGTTTCCATGCCTTAGTGTTGTCAAGTTTTGGACTTAATTGTTAAAATTTACCAAGTGTGTGGATTATTTTCCTGACTCCATGCTCTAATTAGCTAAAATCTTTAGAAAGTCGAGATTTTTATTAAGAGCATTATTTATTTTCCTAAGTCTAACTTCGAGCTTCGTACAGGTTCGATGTCAAAGTCTGGATATAAGGAAAGGAAGAACTATTGAAGATGTTGGAGACTAGATTTTATCTAGAGCTTAAGATTTCATCCAGATGTAAGGAGATCACTAATACAAACATGCATTTCCTAGACTTCGACCAGATGCAACACCAGATGTTCGGAGTCGGAGATCAAGTTCCTTCCCCAGCCTATGTGAACATTATGAAGAGTGACATTTTCCATGCCGCTGGATTTCCACAGTCCATACAGTGCAGTGAGCTTATCCTGGAGTGTGCACGATTTTAGGATCCGCTCACAAGAATGATCAAGACTCCTAAGGGCATTGCCATCGCCTACCTTGTTGAGGATGCTATTGCAGAGGTGTTTGAAATTCCACGCGAAACGGACATGAAGGATGTGACCAAGGATGAATATGCAAAAAGATACACAAAGAAGATGGGTGTATGCAAGAATTTGATTAATAAAGAGTGGATGATTGAGCCTAGGTCTCATCATTCCAAGGCTCCCAAGACACTCATGTGCATAGATTTTAAGGAGGAGTATAGTGATTTGATATTCCTACTCAATAGAGTGATGGGGATGCCACATAGAGCAATATTTGATGGATGGATGTTCTACTTCATCCAGGATTGTCTTAGAGGAACACTAGTAAATTGGTCCAAGATTATAAGTGACAATCTGGATTTTCAGCTGAGGAATGTACAGCGGTCCAAGTCATTCGCCATGACTTCTTACCTGGTATACCTGCTTGCACGGTTTGTTTCATACAAAGGATTAATAGGCAAAGGTGAAATTGGGAATGGGCAAGGACAATTCCAGAGTCATGAATGCTACCCCCAGCTAAGCATGTATAGAATTGAAGACTATAAGAGAGTGAATGATGCATTCACTATGTACATCACACGGATGCTGCAAAGCGGAATCCATAGAAGATTGTCCAAGGAGGCAACAGAGTTAATAGAAAAATATGGATCATGGTATATACAGTTTCCCACTTTCACATACCTGAGGATTCATGGGTTTCAATCTAAACCCTACAGACTTCCTAGGTATCCGACCGACAAAATGATATTGTTGGAAGTGGTGAGACAGCTTCTAGAGTTCGATGTTATTCAGGGAGAGAAGCACAGGACAGGCATGGCATTCCCTATTTCAGTTGGGAAGACGTCAGAGGTTTACCAGTCTACGATAGCCGCTAGCACTGCGAGTGAGGAGCTTGCATTCTATCGATTTGCTACATACAAGAAAAGAGAAAGATTTGATCCAAACAAGGTGGTCGGAAGGATCAAGGGAGAGAAGTTCATCCACAAAATTGACATAGAAGATTATTGGGCCAACCTGATGGACGAGCAAGCAGTGAAGAGGAGAATGTGGTCCAGAATGTCAGTGGATTTGATGAGAAGTGTGGACTTTTCCTCATTTGTGATCAGGTATTAGATAACAGAGATCATACACATCCACATTATGAGAATGAAATGAAGAAGGCAATCCTATTGCCAAATTGGTCAAAGTCAGAAGGGATTGACCTGAATATATTGATGAGAGAGGTTTTGAATTTCTCCCGTGCATGGGTAGATATACAGATGAATAAGTTAGTTGACATGGGTGTTCCCTTCACTTATGTGTTGATATGTATTTTGTACACGACCAAACACAGAATAAAATACCTAAAGGTATCTTATCCTCTCTTGAGTAAAGTCTCTGAATGCTGAAGATATCGCAAAAAAAGGATCAATCGGAAGGACTTCAAGGTTCTGCTTTGTAGGATCTCTACTCGCGGATAAGCACCAGTGGTTGTTGTGTTTGTTGTTTCTTCAAGGGGCCTTACGTACTTTCAAAGAAAGCTTATCCGTGCTACTATCTTTCCAAATGAGGAAACAGGATTTTCCTAATACTAACAGATTTTCAAAAAAATCAAAAGATAAGGGTTTCGAGGAAGAGATACTTAAACTAATCCTAAGAATGACTTAATGAAGACTGGTCTTGATAAGATTCTACCAATTTCAGTATCGCCAAAGGATTACAACTCCACTAGAATTGGTGCGATCTTCTAAGGGTATTCAACGATTTTCAAATCACCAAGGAGATAGATACTATCAGGGAGATACATATCAATACTTCTAATGATGATTGAACTCTTAACCAATCTTAATGTTTCCAGTTGACCACACAAGGTCTTCTTACAATCAGTAAGAAGCTAGTGGTTTGGAATGTGAGCCTTATCGAAGATCAGGCACAACATTCGTCCTTCAAACTTAAAATTTAAATGCTATCTCTACTAAGAGTGATTCAAGAAGATAAACAACCATGAAAGTAGCCACAATGATTGCAACAAAACACCATAACTTCAATATTTCATTGATCTCATAGCCAAATAAACAACAATTGTTCAACTTTCTCTCTTCACTACTCAATTTTGCTACTAACAAAATTAAACTTATTTCTCTCCAACTTTCTAACTTTTCTAACCTTTCTAACCTCTCTCTCTAACCCTTTAAAATGAAATGAGTGAGGGCTTATATAGCATCCTCAAATACAATGAACGGCCCTGATCAAAAGAAGATCGATGGCTGAGATTTTGACACCTGAACCCTAATTAGGGTTTGTTACAAAAAAGTCCCCATTTGGATAAACATTATTAATCCATAGCCAATAAAAATTGGCACAAATAATGAGGAGACATAGACCAATAGGAATTAAGTTGCCACATCATCTTATACCAACTTTTCATCTAGAACTTTGTTCCCTTTCCTATGCTCTTTTCTAGCATATTCAATGAATCTAGACACAATTCCCTCAATCCCAGCAATGGGAATCTCAGGAAGATTCTTCATTCGTTCTTCCAAGTGAAGGACTTGATCAAAAGCAGTGAGAAGAGTCGCCTCCCAACTAGGCTCAAGTTCTTTAGTCTTCTCAATCAGGAACATAGTAGCATACATTTGATCTCGCTGCCTTTCTGTAACGATGTTCTCTTCCTTGCAATAGATGACCTTGATTCTGTCTTCCAACTCCTGGATGTCCACATCTGTCTCGATCTCAATCCGCCTGTCAAGGATGGTACACAACACCTCAAACACCTTGTCTTGAACTGGATGGATGGTGCCTTCAACTCGGCTGCATCTAGTGTTGACGTCTTCAAAAAGAACTTCCTTCATCTGGAGCAGAGCTGACCACTGCAGGAGGCTATGGGTTCCTCCATCCATTATATTTTCTTGTGCTAGAATCCGTCTTGGTGTTTCTCTTATCACTTGTAAGACTGGGATGATAACATCTCAAGTGTGAGTGAATGCAACTACAGTTATCATTAGATTATGGATAATCTCAAGGACCTGGATAGCTCGATGAACTGTCTTCATCATTCTTGTTGCAAATTCAATGGCTACCTTGTAAGATTCATCAATCCAAGAACTCATGAGTTGAACTAGGCTCTTCACCCTCTCTGCCTCACTTATTGATTCAAGAGGAAGTGCATGTAAAGGAGATATTGCTGGATCCTGTCTTCTCAAAGGGTGGTTAAGATGGCTAAAATAATTCCTCCAAGCACTGACCTCCTTTTCAAGCTTCTTATTCTTTTCCACTTCCTCTTTGAGTTTGTCTTTGAGTGCTTTCAGTGAATCAGTTGCTTCTTCCATAGCCTGCTCGGTGGTAAGTGGACCAAGATCAAATGTTTCTAGATCATATTCTTTTGCTAGAATCTCATCCTCATATTTGTCCACCACTGGTGTAGCTATCTGCACTTTTCTGGATCCTGTCTCATCTCTAATTACCTTTGACATTTTTGTGGCCTTCTTCTTCTCTATTACTTCATGAGAATTTCCTATAAGGCTTTCCAAGTCAAATACATGTTCTTCCTCTTCAACCACAACTACCCTTGTCAGCCTCTCTTTCAGCCAATCCGGAATGGCAGATCTCATTTCCCTCACTTGTATTTCTTTAGGTAGAGGTCTATCTTCCCAGAAAGGAGATGTTGCGTCATCATCATTCTTTTCTTCTCGTTGCTCATTAGCACCAACCTGGGGAGATTGACTTGACGAATGCTGAGGTGTCTGTCCTTTTCCTTGTTTATCATTCTGTACCATGGATTCCATAGACTCATCAATTTCATATACTATCTGCCTCTGATCTTCTCCTTGACTTGCTTCCTTTTCATGCCTAGAAGATGTGCTTCTTCTTGGAAGGTTCTCTTTTCTCAGGTCCTTCCTTCCTCTTTGAACCTTTGGAATGAGAAGTATTCTCACTCACACTTGCCTCTCCTTCTTCTGGTCTTGTTTCCAAGGTGAATGTCATAGATACATTCTGCTCCTTCAACTTTTGATGTTGTACATCCACCCATCTGCGAGTGCAAGATAAAACGGGAGCCATCAAAGCTCTTAGGTCTAAAACCTCAGGCTCATTCCAATCTACCTTCACTTCTTTATCTTCCTTCTCATAGGATGATTGGAGGTATCTACCACTGTCCTAGGCTTGATCGGCTGCTCTATAAATTTTGCATTTCCTGATGAGATCCAAGGGTAACCTGGAATGCATCTTTCTTTTGACCTCTACATCATCCTGGACATTTATCCAAAAGTCCACCACCTGAAACTCATGCTTGTACTTCTTCCCAACTGTTTCTTCTATGTGACCATGAGGATCAAAATTCTCTCTCGAGGCAAAGGATGTGAATGAGTATAGAGATAATTCTTTCTCCGCATCTTCCGCGGCCTGAGTATTAGGACACACTTCAACTGAGTTCCCTAGTATGATGGGTACAGGAATCCCATTTCCATGCTTGTGTCTTGATGCCTTTACATAAGCTGCCAACTGCCTAGTCACCTCAAGTAGTATTATCCTGTCTGTAGGATATCTCGGCAACATGTAGGGAGGTGAAGGACATCCGTGAACTCTGATGTATGTGAATTTTGGAAACTGAATGAACCATGCACCATGCTTCTTCACGAGCTCCTGTGCGTCCAGAGACAGTCGATTGTGAATCCCACCTTGCAATATCCTGGTAATATTCATCGTGAAGGTGTCATTGACTAGCTTGTAGTCACTTCCTAGCGGATGATGCAGTTGAATATAAGAATCACAAACTCTTATTTCTCCGGGTCCTCTTCCAACAACTCCTCTGTGAGTTAGTCCTGCATAGTCAAAACCTCTGATCAAGGCATATATAACATATGAACTCATGTGAAATGACTTGGTAGGCCTTAGTCTTCTCAACTGCATGTCCAGGTTGTTGCTAATGATTCTAGCCCAATTGAGCATTCCCTTTCCTTGGACGATCAGTTGTATGAAGAAGAACATCCATTTGTCAAAGAAGAAAGCTTGAGAGGCACCTCTGACCCGATTGAGCATGGTTATCAAGTCCTTGAATTCTTCTTGGAAGTCGATTCTATGTGGTGTATTGGGAATCTTGTTCAAGCGAGGTCTGCTCTTGAGTAGCCAATTCTTGTTAATGAAGTTCAAGCAGGAATCAGGATCATCCTCATAGATAGACCTAGCTCCTTCTAGGCTTTTGTAGATCATGTCTCTATGTTTCGGGAGATGAAAAGCTTCACTGATAGCTTCCTCTGAAAGGTAGGCTAAGATAGTTCCATCCTCGGCTACGATCGTCCTTGAGTGTGAATCATAATGCCGAGCACACTCGATCATCAACTCATGGCACTTGACTGCGGGAGGGAAACCTGCAGCCTTGATGATGCCACTCTCAATTATCTTCTTTGCAACAGGTGACAGCTTGCCGATGTAGGGCGCTTCTCGAAACTTCCTCACATTGAAGTTTCCTAGGTTGGTGTCTCCGATATTGCTCCACTTGGACACGATCCTGGTCTCCAATTCGTCATTCCTCTGATCCTCCTTGATGAGAGCCTGTCGAGTAGTAGATCCTTCAGCTTTGGGGGTCATCATTTGATACCTACACAAAAGCTTAAAGTTAGGGTTTGAGCATAATATCTTCATTATAGGAGATTTGAGACCTTTCAAGGAAATAACTAAATATTAATTTGAAAATAATGATAAATCTAAGAATTATGAATTTTCAAATTAAATTAAAATTAGATTGTACAAGACTTAGATTTTTCAAAGGATTACTATGGAAAATCAAACTAAATCTTGAATAAAAATTTCAAAAAATCTTATTCTTCATACCTCTTCCTTGAATTTTAGCTAGCAACCTTGAAAAATGAATGAAGGGAGATGAGAATTTGCTGGACAAGGACGTTTGATCTGAATTTCAGGTCCTCCTTTGGATGAATTAAGCTTCAATCAGCCTTCAAAAAGAATTTTGCCTTCAACTAGCTTCTCAAAATCTGGAAATTCGCCTTCAAACACCTTCCAAAATCTGGAAATTATCCTCCAACTTGCTCAATTTCGCACCTCCAAATCTGTTCTTCAAGTTCGCATGAGATAATGAAAGAATGATTTGAATTTGTCAAATACACCTCCCTTATATAGGGCGCTCACCTTGATTTCCCTCAAGGCCGACTTGGCAAATAGGGAATAAAATAAAATAAAACCCCTCTTAAAGGATGGCCGACTTGCTTGTAAAGGCACAATAATGATTTCTTGAGTGCTCAAACATAATTTTTTATTTTTAATTTAATTCCAAAGCTTAAAGGTGGATTTTTCATGTATTTCAAGGCTTAGAAATTAATTAATTAAATTATAAATGTCCTTATTCATGCGAATTTGTCTTAATCTCCCAAATGTGTTGTAATAGGCAAATTTAGTGAAAGACTATAGGCTAGCTTAGGGAATGTTAAAGCTTGATTAAGGCTTGATGAATCTTCATTCCTTTGGTATTAAAATATTCAAAGTGATGAAGGCTTAAATTATTTCAAGGCTTATTTGAACCTCTCATCTAGGCTTGTTTGCTTCATGAATCAAAATCTTCACAACCTAGGTTTGCCATCAAAATTTTGCAATTTGCCTTCAACTTAGCCTAAACAAGGTGAATAATAGGTGTTTTCAAGAATTTCGCCCTGGACCCTTTGGAAGGGTCAGGAGCAATTTTCTCTTTTTAGGTCAAAATTCACCTTTGCTTGATCATTGACCTTCTCCAAGGCAATCTCCAGGGTCTATTCATCGCAACCACTAAGTTGGCTCAACAATATTTTGAAGGAAACACTGCATTTTGGGAATTTCGCTCTGGACCCTTTGGAAGGGTCACGAGCGAAATTCACTCTTCAAGCCAATTTTCCAATCTCTTTCACTTCAATTCATCAAAATTCCTTCAGTTTGAATCCACTTCTCAACTTGCTAGCATTGGTTTGATCCTCACAAGGCGAAAAAGGTCAATTTTGCTCAACAACCTAGCCAAGGATAGGACCTATCCAGAATTTCGCTCTGGACCCTTTGGAAGGATCAAGAGCAAAATTCTCACTTGAGCTCAAAATTCACATTTTTTGAAGGTCATAATTTCTTCAAGGCATTCTAAATAGTCTCTTTCACCTTTGTTTAGGCCTGGTTTAACTCAAATCTTGAAGGAAAAGGTGACTTTAGGGTTTTTCGCTCTGGACCCTTTGGAAGGGTCAGGAGCGAATTTCTTTGTTTGTAGATCATTTTTCATCATTCCAACTTCAATCCACCTCACAAGGCTAGGAAATAGTTCTCTTCTTTCACCCAATCCAATTTTGATTTGATTTTGCAAAGCAAAATAGGAGTTTTTAGGATTTTCGACTTGGACCGTTTGGAAGGGTCAGGAGCGATTTTCCTCCTCTAGCCTAAAATCATTATTTTTGGAGACAAACCTTCAACTCAAGGGCAATCTCAAGGGCATCTTTTACCTTGGTCTAGGCATAGCTTAGCATAAATTTGAAAGGAATAAGTAGATTTTAGGATTTTCGCTCTGGACCCTTTAGAAGGGTCCAGAGCGAAAATCTTGTTTTAGGGCTATTTTGCCATCCTTTCAACTTCAAATCTCCTCCAAGGCATAGAACATCTTGTCTCACTCCTCTCCAGGGTATAAAAACCAAAATCTTGTCTTGATTTGCAAGGAAAAAGGGGAATCTTAGAAATTTCGCTCTGGACCCTTTGGAAGGGTCAGGAGCGAAATTCTCATTAGGCTTCAAAATTTGCATTCTTGGCAACCAAAATCCACTCTAAGGCAATCCAAATGCCTTCTCACACCCTTGTCCAAGCTTGGCTTTGCTCAAAATTTGGAAGAAAAGATGATTTTAAGGATTTTCGCTCTGGACCCTTTGGAAGGGTCAGGAGCGAAAATCACTTTTAGGCTCAATTCCTTCATCTTTCATGGTTTATAGCAATTCAAAGTCAGTCTTGGGGGCAACTTCATCTTGATTTTACCTTATCCCATACTTGATCTAGCAAAAACTTGATAGCAAAAAGAGGTTTGAGAAAATTCGCTCTGGACCCTTTCGAAGGGTCAGGAGCGAAATTCTCATTCCTGACCAAAAATCTTCATTTTTTCAACTTGAAACTTCTTTGCAAGGTAGGATTTCATCTTTCATTGCCCTAGAAACAAGGTTTCATGTCCAAGAAAGGTCAAAAAGTAGGTTTATAAGGAATTTCGCTCTGGACCCTTTGGAAGGGTCCAGAGCGAAATTTCCTTTCTTGGCTAGAATCCTTCATTTTCACAACTTCTAAACATCCCCAAGGATTCCAACATGTTCATTCTTCTTCTCATCATGTCTTGGACACCAAAATTTGGCCAAATAAGGCAAGAAATGTCTCTTAGAGAGATTTTTGCTCTGGACCCTTTGGAAGGGTCGAGAGCGAAAATCTTGACTTGGGCTAGATTCTTCATTTTTTCAATTCAAAACATCTTCAAGAGGCAAAGACAAGCTATCTCCCTTGACTTGGGCTAGATTCTTCATTTTTTCAATTCAAAACATCTTCAAGAGGCAAAGACAAGCTATCTCCCTTCCATTCAATTCATAAGCAACCAAGAACTTCACCTTCTTCAATGCAAAAATAAGAGTTTTTAGGAATTTCGCTCTGGACCCTTTGGAAGGGTCAGGAGCGAAATTTCCTTTTTGGTCAAAAATCCTTCATTTTCAATGCTTTCAAACCTTTCAAAGGCAAGAAGAATGTCCCACCTTCCTTCCAGGATGCCCTGCAAATCAAAATTTAGTCAAACAAGGAAAGAAATGAGCTTCAAGAAGATTTTTGCTTTGGACCCTTTGGAAGGGTCAAGAACGAAAATCTCATTCCAGGCTAGATTGCTCATTTTTCAAGCTTCAAACCACCTCACAAGGCAAAATTAGATCATTCTCCACATTAGGAACAAGGTTTCTAACCCATTCAAGGCAGCAAACAAGGTTTATGATAAATTTTGCTCTGGACCCTTTGGAAGGGTCAGGAGCGAAATTCTCCTTTAGGCCTAAAATCTTGTTCTTCAAAATCAATCAACTCCATCTCCAGGCAAAAACATATCAATTCATCATCAAACATGCCTTAGAAAACAAAACTTAGCCAAAACTAAGAAGAAAATGAAAGCAACAAGGATTTTCGCTCTGGACCCTTTGGAAGGGTCAGGAGCGAAAATCATGTTTTGGGTTTGATCCTTGACCTTTTGAACTTCAATTCTCTTCAAGAGGCAAACATAGATCCTTCCTCATGCATCTCCACCTAGATCTTGACTTTAGCCAAAGAAAAATAAGAGCTTTCAAGAATTTCACTCTGGACCCTTTGGAAGGGTCAAGAACGAAAATCATATTCCTGGCTAGTTTCTTACCTTGGTTCACTTCATTCTCCATCAAACTTGATCAAATCAACTCCCTTGCTTCACAATCAAGACAAAACTCCATACAATTTGGTCTAGGTAAGGTCGAACAGGGTTTTCAGGGCCAAAGGAAGGCAAGAAAGGGAGATTTCGCTCTGGACCCTTTGGAAGGGTCAGGAGCGAAAATCTCCTCCTAGACAGGCTTTAATCATTCCAAAGCCTAAAAGCTCTTCTTCAAGGCGAAAAATGTATCAACTTTCTTAATTATGCCTCAAAAGTCAACAATCTTGGTCATATTCTTCCAAAACTCCTTCAATCATCATCAGGTGCATTTGCTCATCAATTTTTGAAATCACCACTTCGATCTCCTTTTGATCACTGACTCTGCTCAATCAACTCAGACCTGGAAGCAAACAGGACTTTAACAAGAAAACCATCAAACTAAACCTACCCTGACCTTAGACCTATTCACCCTCTTCTTCAATCTCACCATCCTGATTCTCCTGAAAGGAAATACTTCATTAAGGCAAACTTAAGGTTCCAGGCAGACAACTAATGACCTCCCAAAACTAGGCTAGACTCAGCTTGAAGGAAACCCTAAAACGAGCTTTCAGAGAGTAGCCCTAGTCTAGCCAACCCAGGCAACCACTCACTCACTCAAAGCCAAGCAAGCAGAGAGAAAAACTAACTAAGGGAAAGCAAAACCCTAAGAAAAAGAGGGGGTCCCCATTCTGATGGGGCGATGTGTGAAATGGTCACAACATTACGAAAGGATGAAGCCAGAAGAGTCTATTTCCGAGGATGATCAGAGGACTGTCAGTGATGTCAGGATTCATGCAGACGAAGAGAGTCAAGCTCCCAAGAGAAGGAAGAACACGCCAGGAGAAGTCAAGGCCAGAGGGAAGAAGATTGAGGAGGTGAAGAAGAAACAGAAGACTATCATTCCGCCTATCATTCCTTCACCACCTCTCAGCGTCTCATCAATCGAAGTGATTGAAGTTACAGAGCAGAACAAGGAGACTCAACAGTGTTCCAACACAATGATACTACCAGAGAATATTCAGGAGTTCCATGCCACAGCAACATCTGCACCTCCGAATGATAATAATGATCAGCCGGAATCCCCTACCATCCTTTTGGAAGTCAGTTTGGGACATGAAATATATGATTTAACTAGGAATAATCTTGATGATAATGATGATGTTATCTCGGCATTGAGGGGACTTGATCGAGAAATGTGTCTCGATGATGGTATGGAGATGGCCGCTATTCCTGAATGACTAATGAGAAGTATGGAAAAAAGTAAACAAATGATAGAGGTACAGCCTATTGACGACATTGATGACTACCTAGCTAGGAGTGATAAGGAGGAGACCAAGAGAGCGGAGATTTTGTCGCACATAGCTAGAGATGAGACAGGAATGCGGATTGCGCATATTGTTGTTCCTATTGCAGGCGTGACAACGGACATTGCTACTCCTATGGATTTCCAAATCACTTCAGTTGCCCTTGGTCGTACATCCAGAAAGCGAGAATTTCAGGAGGTTGGTGAAAACCTCAAGGCAATTGATGCAAGGTTAGACAGAGAGATTGAAGAGAAAGAAAGGTACAGAGAAGAGAATATCAGACTTAGAGAATATATTGCAGGGACAAGGCGTGAAGATCCCACCCTTATTTCCCCTATTGCAATTGACCATGGAATGCATTCACACTGTGAGGCAGCAAGAGGTACACTCTCGGAGGTGGAAAAGTGGATTGAGAGCGCAAGAAAGAAGGCAGATGATTTCCTTACTCAGTTTGTCCATGCATATGATAGGACAACAGGGCTCGTATTCAGAATCCAGCATTTGGAGGGAGTTTGGGAAGAATTCCGGCCTATCCAAGACAAGACTATTCCACGCCTCCCAGCTTTGAAGAAGATTCCTAATTCCACCTTGGTCAGCGAGAACATTGTACACAGTGGAGATAGATATGATTTCCATGGTTGGTATTGTTCATTAGCCATGAAGAAATCAACTTATGAGAATGCCCAGTTGAGTTGCATGGAGATGGAAGGATTAATTCGGGACATTCAGATGAAGATCCTTGCCTTGATTGAGGAATTATTGGGTGTTGATGTTAGTGATGCTAGTGGTTTACACTTAGCCGAATTAAGAGACAAGATGAAATTTATGTATTTTTGCCAGTTGGACTCTTTGAAGAAGAGTCAGATAGATGACTTGGTCTCTTTGTTGATTCATGTTCATTGTTCGCAGAAGCTCATGCCAGAATGGGAGAACACTTTGAATGCTTGCTCAAACTCATTGGACGTGAAAGATTTAGAACAGGATACCTTGCCTAGCATTTCCATGGAGGAGTTAGATTCAGTATTGGCTAGATTCTTAGAGTATGCTAGGAGAGAGAGAGATGCAAGGAGGAATCTTCTACAAGATTCCCTATTTGATGACTAGGTATCTTTTCATTGGGCCATATGTTGGTGGCACCATTTTTTATGTAGCCCTAATTAGGGCAATTCTAGGGTTTTGTTGGCATGATCTCGGTCGTTGATCTTGGATCAATCTTGGCCATCCATTTTGTAAGAGACTCTATATATGCCTCCTTGTCTCTCATTTGTAAGCGAGAGTTTTTGTAGAATTGTCAGTATATGCTGCAGCTATTTGAATCCTAATCATTGTTCAATTGTTGGTGATTTTGCTCTTTAAGTGTTGTATTTGCATTCATGGTTCTCAATTCCTCCAAGTTAGATTAGAATTTATTTTCATGTATGTTAGATTGAGTGAAAGATTTGTTGAATTCATTTGTGTGGAATCCTTAATCCATACCACTAGCCTCTTGCCGCTGGTAAGTGCACCTTGTGTGGTCAACTGGAATTTAAGTAAGCTTAACTTCAGCTATTACGCGTCCCTTGACAAGCATCAACTTGGATGGTGTCAACGTTTGATGGTGATAGCCTAAAAATCTTTAAGTATACCTTAGACGATTGCACTAAGCTTGTGTCAATACCTGATTGTGAGACCTTGCCTGGTTTGATTCCACTAGATCCATTCATCATTTCCTACATTCCTAGGCTTAGAATAGATTTCCTGAACCCTATTCCTTTTTCCCCTTTTTTAGTAAGAAGTAAATCCAGAGCCACATTGATAAATCTTAAGTTATCAACACACCTATTCCGCATCATTCATGATAATCCAAACATTTGCGTAGGTCCCCAAGTGAACACAGCAATTCACATCGACCATTGAGTTACCCACTCGTCAAGACCTGACATGTAGAAACCTTGGAATCATTTTAGTTGATCTCATTCTTAGCATCTGAGGTGATTTTGTTCAAGAGAGGGTAAATTATCTTGGTAATTTATTTTGTAATGTTATGTGCCTAAAACACACATCAACACCACACAAGGCAAACTTACAATCAGCAAGAAGCTAGTGGTATGGATTAAACGAATTCCATTCAAATGCATTCAACACTTCTTTCATCCAATCTAAACTACTTGAAACAAATTCTACTCCAAATTTGGAGGAAATGAGAACCACAAATGCATACAAAATCTAAACAAAATCACCAAACTTCAATGATTATATTCAAGCTTGCAGCATGTAGACGATAATTCTCAAAAATCTCTCTCTTACAAATGAGAGGCAAATGGGTTTATATAAAGTCTCATACAAAAATGAACAGCCAAGATTCATTTTGGAATCAAGGGCCAAGATCATGCAAACACTGCCCTAGTGTTGCCCTAATTAGGATTTACATCAAAAAGTGGAATCAAAAAAGGAGGTCCAATAGGATGACACCTAGTCATCTAGTAGGGAGAAGATTCCAGCCTGCATCCCTCTCTCTAGCTGCATACTCAACAAATCTAGCTAAGACTGAGTTGAGTTCCTCCACCATAACACTGAGTAGACCTTCTTGCTGCAAATTGATCACATCCAAGGCATCTGAGCAAGCATAAAAAATACTCTCCCAATCCGACATAAACTTTTGTAAGTTGTTGATGTAATTCACGAGAGAAACCAAATCATCTAGCTAATTCTTCCTCAAAGATTCCAACTGCTTGAAGTAAATAAACCTCATTTTCTCTTTCAATTCTTCCAAGTTCAAACTGCTAGAAGCATGGACATCAAGTCCAAATATCTCTTCAATGGATGCAAGGATCTTGGATTGTATTTCTTGAACGGATCCTTCCATCTCCACACATTCTTGCTTCGCATGATCATATGCTATCTTTCGCATGGCCAAAGAACAATACCAACCATGGAAATCGTAAACATTGGCTGACTAAACAACTCCCTCCTAGATCAATGTGGACATTGGAATTCGCTTCAACACTTTGAGGCAAGGAATAGTCTTCTCCTGCACTGGTTGGGAATCTTCCCAAACTCCTTCCAAGTATTGCATCCTAAATATAAGAATCAATGTCTTGTCAAATGCTTGGACAAACTAAGCCAGGAAATCATCTGCTTGTTTCAAAACGTCCTCTATCCACCTTCCAACCTCTTGATATGTATTCCTCGTAGCCTCATGATCAAAAAGGGATCCATGAGCAATAGAAATGGGTGACACAAAGGTAGGTTCCTCACACCTTAGGGAATTCATCCCTTCAATGTACTCCTTGAGTCTCTTGTTCTCACTCTAAAGCATCTCTTTATTTTCAATAGTCCTATCCAATCGAGCCTCAATTGCCTTGATCGTATCATCTAGCTCCTAGAACTCTTGTTTCTTTGTAGTAGGTCCAAGGTCAATTGTGGTGACCTAATAACCATAGGAGTGACCACATCTTTGGTCTTATCACCTGTCGAGACAGCCACTTGTGCAATACGTGCTCCTGTATCATCTCTAGCAATCCTAGAGAACATCTTCGCTTTCTTCTGCTCCTTTTCCATGCCAACCCTGGCTAGGAAGTCATCAATATCTTCTACGGGCTCCGCCTCTATCATTTTCTTCTTCTACATGCTACTCAACAACCAATTGGGAATAGTAGAGAACTCCATTCCGTCTTCAAGGTGTTGATCTTCATCAAGTCCCCTCAAGGCTGAAATAACATCATCATCATCTTTATCCTTAGTCAAATCTACCACATTGTTGCCCAAGTCAACCTCCAGCTGAATTGTGGGAGATCCCGGTTGTTCTTCATCATCTTCATGTGGTGCTAATTGTGTTGTAGCATGTAAATCCTGGTTATTCTCCTGTAGAATCTCCATGTCGAAACCCTGTTCAGACTCTTTGTCCTTCTCTGTCATTTCATTCTCCTTCATGGGTGAAGAACTCATGGTAGATTGAGGAGTGTTAGACTTATGTTTCTTTTGTCTTGACTCATGGCTAACAATTTCCTTGCCTTTAGCTTGCAATTCTCCAGGCATACCTTTCCTTCTCTTGGGAGCCTAACTCTCCTCATCATGATGTGCTCTACAATCGCTTATTGTTCTCTCGTCATCATTGAGAGAGGACTCTTCATTTCTCATCTTATCATAGGTAAAGGTGACTTTCATTTTTCTCAACTCATTGACATACTTGTCCACCCATTCCCTGGAGTAATCATTTACTTCTCTCATCAAAACATTCAAATCTACCAACTCAGGTTGCGTCCATCTAGGCAAAGGGATAGGCTTGTCTTTCTCATTTACATGATCATTGCCCGTAGATGGGGAATTGGCGTGAGTCTGCTGGGCAGGGTCAGTCTGCTGAACCGGCGTTTCTTCAACTGGCGGCAATTCTCTGAAATGGATCGAATCGATCCCTACCTTTATAGATCCCAAGATGGTAGAACTCCAATTCCTCACTGATGGAATCTATTGTGGATGCAGTGTGGCATACCTTCATCATCTTTCCAAGCGTGATAGGACAAGTTATCCTTGTTATGTGCCTTCTCCTTCTAAAGGAAGTCATACTCCAAAAGTTGTCTCAGTAGAACCATCCTGTCTGTCGGATACCTAGGAAGCTTGTATGGTTCTGATGCGAATCCCTGAATCCTTAGGTATGTGAAGGTAGAAAACTGGATATACCACAATCCGTACTTCTTTATAAGTATTGTTGCCTCCTTGGACAACCGTTTATGTATCCCGCCTTGCAATAGTCTCGTGATGTACATGGTGAAAGCATTGTTCACCCTTCTGTAATGTTCAATCTCGTGCAAGTGGAGTTGCAGATAGCACTCGTAACCTCTGCATTGTCCTGGACCATTTTCGACTTCGCCCTTGCAAATCAATCCTTTGTACACAACATATCTGGCAAGTACATAGACAAGGTAGGAGGTCATATTGAATTTCTTCGTTTTCTCCAAACCTCTCAACTAGATGTCAAGGTTATCACTAATTATCTTCGCCCAATTGACCATCATCCCTTCGGCTATCTCTTCAATAAAATAATACATCCATGTTTCAAATAGCACCCCTTGAGGTGCTCCCATGACTCAGTTAACTAGAAATATTAGATCATTGTACTCCTCCTTGAAGTATGAATTTAAGAGCCTCTTGGGTAACTAGGAGTGGTGATGCCTTGTCTCAAGGACCCACTCGTTGTTGATAACTGTCATACATGATTCTACTCTTCTATCAAATTTAGCTTGGGCCTCTCCCTTGGTCCTTTCTTGCATGTTTGTACACCTAGGGATTGCAAATACTTCCCCAATGGATTCATCAACTAGGTATGCAAGCATTGTCCCCTTAGGTGACTTGATCATTCTAGTTTGTGGATCATAATGCTTCGCACACTCGACTACAAGCTCATAGCACTGAATGGATGGTGGAAAACCCACTGCCTAGTAGATTCCGCTCTTCATGATATTAGCTAATAAGGTGGATGGAAGATGATTCTTTGTTCCAAACATTCTCCGCCTCATCCGCTTCACATCCAAGGATTCCATGTTCATGTCTGCAACCTTCTTCCATCGGGATAATATCTGCGACTCCGGATAGAAGCCCTCTTGTACAATCTTCAATTGTTTTTCCTCGCTGATATCTCCGCCTTAGACATGTACGAAGCTGGAAGTTAATATCATGATAAAATAACTAATTTTCAGAATTCTCCAAGTTCTGATTTTTAAAGATTTTGTCACATTTATGAGTTCAAAATCAGAAATTTCAACAACGGATAACATAAATTCTGAAAATTAGATGAATTTTGATCAAATGACACATATCGCCTCCCTTAGAACTTGATTTTCAAACCTAATACAAGTGTGATCACAATTGGTAAAGTCTGAAGACACCCCAATAAACTCAGGAAAATGAAGGATTTCGCTGTTTGAAACACTTTTCCAGGTCTGAATACACTTGTCAATGCTCTGAAAATAACTGATTTTGAATGCTAAAATGTTGTGTCAAGTCTGATTTTCCGAGGACAAAATCTGAATATGCCCCTTTAGGTCTGAGAAATGTAAAGTCTTGGTGTCTTAAACACGTCTCAGGTCTGATTTCTCTTCTGTTAGGTCTAAGAACACAATTCCAGTGGCTGGGAATGAAGTTTGGACCAGCAAATGTGGGCTGAGAACAAGTTAATGATGCGTCTTGGGCATTGGAAATGATACTTCAGATCTGAACCAGCAAAATCGCCCCTTCAATGGTGCCACGAACTCACCCAACAATGACAACAAACATGAATTTAGACAAAGTCGCCCCTCTACCAGCAATGGCGTCCAATGCAAATGCTCACAAATCTAACAATGGCGACCCTAAAATGATATCGCCAGCCCTCCAATAATGGTGCCACACACACCAAATCGCCTTAATCAGCAATGGCACCACACAAAAGCTTGGAAATCCAATCCAATAATGGTGCAGTTCCACACTTGGACAAATTCAAACCTTCAACTAGCAATAGCACGTCTCCAATCTGCCTTCAAACTGTCACATCAATGGCATTATAATATTATTTTAAGTGCTGGCTGGGTCCTTTTATTCTTGTTTTTACCTTGCAAGATCACCACACAAGCAATGTGGGAACTGGGATAAAACTTCTCTTCTATCAACCTGGTGGAAAATCAACTTACATAGGGATTCCACACTTTGCATTAAATTTATTTCACTTGATCATTAAATGCTGGTGGTAAGGCAAAATTAATATTATTTGGGCACACTTTCATTTGAAACTTCATTTGAATTCAATTCCAGCCACCTAGGGGAAAATCGAACCTCATCGGGACAAATAGTTGCACTTAAATTCATCTTCATTCATCACTTAAAGCCTTGAGGGGAAATCTACCCTCATCTAGACAACTTAGTTTCATTATTTCATTTATTTGCATCCCCAAATTGACTCCAAGGGAAAATCGATGCCTATCTAGACAATTAAAATTCATCATTTCATGGAAAAGCATCTTCGGTGGAAAAACATCCTTCATCTGGACTCAGAAAATCTCATTAAAACTTGTCAAACTTCATCAAAATGGTCTCCAGGGGAAAATCGAACTCCATCTGGACAACCAAAATCAATCAAAATTCACATTTTCACCCCAGTGGAAAAACGCACCTCATCGAGACAACACAAATTTGTCCACACTTCATATCGTCTTGCTTATTTTCCTCTCTAGTGGAGATTTGAACCTCATCTAGACAAGTAATTGCACTTAACTTGGTCATTTACTCCTTGGTGGAAAAAAGTGGGTCATCTGGACTCACTTTCCTTGTACATTTTTACTCATAAAGGCCTAGTGGAAAAACGACCTCCATCGGGACAACCTCAGTGGATAGTCCAGATGCATCGAGATTTTCCCCAAAAACACTTGAAACTCAATGGAAAAACGCCTCCTATCAGGACAGATCACTTTTATGCCTTAATTTCATGGGGGAAAAATGTCTTCTATCGGAACTATGATGATTTTCACCTTGTAAAAGCCCAAACTTGTCAAATTTTATCTTTTCACTCAGTGGAAATACCACTTCCGTGGGAACTTTTTACATTTTAACTGGATTTGTGGGGTGGAAAACTAGGGTCCATTGAGACTTTGTGCACATTTGACATATTTAACCTCCTAGGAGTGGAAAAACGACTCCTATAGGGACTTTGATGCTCTAGCACAAATTCACACCAATTTGCAACACCTAAACACATTTTACACTCACATTTAAAGCAAGTTGCAACCTCAACACTTACGCAAAATTCAGGATCACTTTGACATTTGGACATTTTTAAAACATTTGATCCTACTGACTTCAAAACTTAAACATTTGATCACTTCAAGATGGATTTCCAAGATTTTAAGGTAACAAGGAGTGGCTGCCACAGAGTTTAAACCATTCTATCAGAAGGCTTACATTGGCTGCATAATGAGCACCATCTGATGTATTCTTTGGCATGCTTTCTCATAAAGGCCAATAGAAATATCTCTGTAAATTACAGTCTTCAACATGCAAAATAACTACCATATGATGAATAGTGGGCCTTGAAGACCGTGTAAAATTTACAAAGATAATAGAAATATCTCTGTAAATTTTACACGGTCTTCAACATGCAAAATAACTACCATATGATGAATAGTGGGCCTCTTTTATAAGTGTGAGGTGTAATGAACCTACTGGAACACAAAGCTAGTTTAATTTGCACAACAAACTATATTTTGAAAATTTCAAATATTCAAGAAAGAATCTTGTTTTACTGCCATGGGTTGCTGTAAGGAAATGAAAATTGGCTCAATATGTGGATCTCAAGAATAAAGTTATTCCATTCTTCATATGCAACAAATCTAGTATTGAGAATACGCAGAACGATGGAAGTAGGTCTTCTCAACATATCAGCAACTGTATTAGCAAGTCCCCTTTTTGCACTTAATGACAAGATGAAATTGCTGAATATAAGAAACCCATTGAATGTGCCTTTGTTCTTGAAGCAATGGATTATGAACTCAGAAACCATAAGGGTCTAATGGTCAATATGAGGGATCGTTTCCTCCCAAGAATGAATTATCTCCATTGCTTGAGTGATTGAACCGACACATTAAGTATTTACCATGTGTGTTGTACTTTTGTTTGGTGTTAGAAAGTGTTTCTAACTTATGTAATTGGATGGTCTCCCTGCTTAAGAGGACAACTATATCATAATCTGAGGCATCAAATTGCTGAATCAAATTCCAGAATAGCAAGGATTGGAGTGAAGCCAAAAGCATTTTTTAGCTGCTGAAATGATTTTGTATGTTGCAATCCATGAGAAACACTTCTGATTGGAGAATTGATGAAGTGGTCTCACAATGTGAGAGAAGCACTGAATGAGTTTCCTATAGAATTCATTCCACCAAGGAAGGTTTTCAAATCTGTAGTATTTAAAAGTAGGCCAATCCTTGAGGACCCTGACATTTCCTGGATTTGCAAGGATAGCAAATTGGTCAATAAGGACTTTGTCCTTCTGGCCTGTAATTTACGTTGTCACTTTAGATCAAGAGCAATATGAAGATGCTTGATATCATCATCCCAATTGCTACTAAATACTAATATACAATCTAAATAGAGTAGAATGAATTTCCCTAGATGTAGTAAAATATATCATTGATAAGCCTCCAGGAAGTCACGGGGGCATTGATGATATCAAGTGGCATGATGAGCCACCAATACATACCATACATGGATGGCTTTTAGAGTAATTTTACATGCATCTGCTGGGTCCTTTTGTACATAATGATACCTAGGACTTAGATCGATTTTGTTGAAACATTTAATCCAATTTAATTGGTCAATGAGATCTTCAATCTCAAGAAGTGGGTACTGATTTTTCACAGTAATCTTCTTCAATATAGGAAGTGCACAACCTGCATTCATTTGTCTCTTTCTTGAGCAAAATCAAGACAAAACAAACATAGAGGGGAGAGCTAAGAAAGCTCTTACCATCATCAATGACTAATTATAGATGCTCTATCTCCACGGTCTCAATCTATGTTACTGGTCCAGCCCCCATAAAGCCCAAATGCGGGTTCATTGTGGGTTCAGGCAGGGTCCTCTTAAACCCATGTGAGTCCATCCCAAGTGAACCCAAGTGAACCCAGGGCGAATTTGGTAGGTACTGTTGACGTGTCTGAAATCCCATTGCTCCAGACTCCATATGGCCAACACAGAATAGAATAACCAGCTGAGTATCCTATCCTCTCTTGAGATAAGGAAGTTCCTAATGCTATTTTTTATATTTGATCAAAGGGGACAACCTCAAGGTTTCTTTTGTCAGGTCTTGACTGCAGGATTACTCAGTGGTTGATGTGTTTTGCTGGAAACACAAGGGGACTTACGATTTGCAACAAGCTAGTCTGCTTTGATTCTCGAATTATGAAATAAAATCAAAAGGGAAGGGTTCAGGAAGCCTAAGGACAAGGATGATAACAGCTGATGCAGTGGGTAGACAGATTTCGATAAACCAGTTCTTGTTTCGCCAGAGATACCCTCACAACTAGACAAAAACGGTGCAAGCTCCAAGGGATGAAGGATTTTCAGACCAGAGACACCCGTTTTAGGCACCCAATTCTGGCGCAACCTAAGACGAACACCCATAGTTGAACTAAGCACAGTTTGGATTCAGACTAACCATGCACGGTGACCTACAATCAGCAGACCCCCAATGGTATGAACCAGAAATGCATCAAATACCCCTCCACACTTCACCATTAAAATCCCTGCACTCTAAAATTAACCAGCTGAAAGAAACCATGCAAATAGACCAAAACAAAGACAACAAACACCATATTTCAATGTTCATATATTTGCTTCAGCTGCCATTACAACAATTTATGTAGCATCTCTATGCTATGCCTAAAATCTAACCTATTCTAACTCTAAAATCTAACTATCTAACTGAAATCTCTAACCCTCTAACAATCTCCAATTATCTAACTATCTACCTCTTTACAAAAGAAAGGCCTCTGCCTTTTATAGATATTACAATTTTGAATCGAAGGCTAGGATGGACTGCATCCAAGGGTCCTGATCTGCCTTCCAGAAGCTGGCAGCTTTAACCCATGCCGAATTAATTCTTAGTTATCCAACCAGCAACTATCTCAACTACCTGCCACTATTTGGCTTTAATTCAGGTCTATCCAATCTTCTTGGTGGTTGGGAATAGTTATCCACAAAAATATCTTGTGCGGGACCCATAGGCAATTTACAATAAAGCAATTTCAGTTTTAAAACTGAATTTCTAGACTTAAATCCAGCTGTGCACTTTCTTGAGAATGCATAAACTTGCGGCATTCAAAGTGTTCTTTGGTCTTTGGTCCCGATGGTGGACTTCATCTTTGTTCAGCGGCACAGTTCCCAATGTTTGGTTGCTCTCGCGCTCCTGCAACGCATTCCCACATCTTTTCCTTTTTTAGTCTTCAGCGCCTGGCCTTGAATTGCGATCCTTCCTTTGATTTGCATTTGAGGCCTTCTCCTGGTTCTTTAATGACGTCCTGCGATCAATCAATCAATTTCATTTCATTAAATCAATTTGAAAAATTAAATAATTTAATTTAACAAACATTAAATTTAATTACGACGTCTGGTTTGAGAAGCTCTTTGTGAGATGTATCTTGAAAATGCTTCTCCTCTCTCTTCGAATGTGAAATCTGATCCTTGGTCTTGATGTTTGGGCGATTTACTTCTGCGTGATTTTACCTTTGGAGTCTTGGGCATTTTGAATGGGTTTACGACGTTTTGAAAACTTCTTAAGCGCGATTCTAGAGGTTTGAAGAGCTCCTGCAAATTTTAAAACCATAACACTCATGCCTCTCTAGTGAATTTCGGAGAATGGGGGGGGTTTGCAGACTTTTAAACTTCATGTCTCCATTTTCTAAATTATGAACTCTACATTTTCGCGTTTTGTCTAATAAACTTTTTGTGTTGCGTTCTTCGGATGAATGGGGATCTATCAATTTCACATTCCTTATATTTGGGCCTATGCGTCGCGATTCTGGGCACTATGGCAAATTTCAGACCTTGGAGGGGTTTATTCCAGCTGAAGGGTAATTTTCGGACCATTAAACACTTCTGCAAATTCGGAGTTTCAAGGCGTTTTGGTGCCCAAAGGCATTTTCGGACCATTTGTTTATTTCACAAATTTCAAAGAATTTCGGACCACTTGGACGTTTTTGCAACTCTTCCAAATATTAAATTTCGGCCCCATGGTCCGAAATTGGTGTTTTGGGCGAAATTCGAAGCTCTTGGGGTTTCTTACAAACCTTTTAAGCATTTTTGGCAAACTGGGAGTATTTTCGGAGCTAAACGCGTTTTGGCAAATTCGGAGCATTTGAACCCTTTTTGCAATTTCGCCAAAATTTCAA
Organism: Cryptomeria japonica; assembly: GCF_030272615.1. Taxonomy (NCBI): domain Eukaryota; kingdom Viridiplantae; phylum Streptophyta; class Pinopsida; order Cupressales; family Cupressaceae; genus Cryptomeria; species Cryptomeria japonica. Next base: position 805,091,826 of record NC_081409.1, read on the forward strand.
ATTTCGGAGCTAGGGTCCGAAACTGAGGTTTTAAGTGAATTTCGGACCTGGAGGAGCTTTTTGCAATATTTCACTTTTTTAACTTTTTGCCCTTGGGTCCAAAATTGGGCAACTTAAGTGAAATTCGGACCTAAAGCACCTTTTGGCAACTTAAGTGAATTTTCGGACCTTAAGGCACTTTTGGCAACTTAAGTGAATTTTTGGACCTTAAGGCACTTTTGGCAACTTTTTCACTTTTTCACATTTTAGCTACAGGTTCCGAAATTGGGCATTTTAGTGATTTTAAACGTTTTTCTCAAGAAGTGCGAGCTTGGGAACTTGGGCAAGTTTGTCAAGATCTCGCTGAAGCATCATTTTATGGAATATAACATTTAAGTATATCTTCTTCTTTCTTGTACTTTAAGTTATATTCCATATATACTTTCAGGATGTTTGAGAGTGGTTTCGGCCCTCCAGGAGTTATATTGCAAATTCTAGTTTTTGGAGGATTCCTCAGTTTTTCAGACTTAGCCAAATTTCAGGGTCAAAAAATTCCAGACTTAGCCAAATTTCAGGGTCAAAAAATTCCAGACTTAGCCAAATTTCAGGGTCAGGAAATTCCAGACTTAGCCAAATTTCAGGGCATTTGAAGATCAAGACAACATTTCAGACTCCATCACTCACCAACTTGACCCTTCATATCCCCTTCCTCTTCCGCAAAGACAGAAAGGCACAAACCGGGGGGTCCCTGTCCAAGACGGGGATGGGTGTGCGATTCACACAACAGGTACGAATGCCAATTCGCCAATTTTCTCCCTTTTTTTAACTTTTTTTTCCCTAAAAAGTGCAAATTTGCTGGTGCCTGCCTCTAAAGGATGATTTATATGTGCAAGATTCCTAAGGTATGAGGGATAAGTAAAGTTTGTAATCCTCTATTTGGTCACCAATTCAGCAATGTATTCACTCGGTCACCCCAAAGTTCAAACAGCAGCTGCTTCCCCTTCAAACTATCACTTTCCCACCAAGTCATCTTGCATATGTAAGTCATCCTTTACAAGAAAGTACCTAATTCATCTTTCACGTGTAATTCATCCTTTGCAGGCAAGTACCTAAGTCATCTTGCACATTTAAGTCGACTATATGTGGTTCTTCTAATTTACTGCTACCTAAATCCTCTAATATGGATGGTGATGATATTTTTGAAGACCCATATGATTTTTTATCAATGATGGCTGATTGTTGACACTTGACATTATTAAATTTTAGCTTTAATATATATCATGACACTCAATTTTGACTATTAATATGGTGGTTTTGTTTATTATATAATATAAGATGCTATGCATGGTGTATTTTGAACTTAATTATTGCTGCAAAATGTGTATATTTCTTATTTTATATGATTTTGTATGAATGAACCCAACCAAAAAAAAAAAATTACCGAACCTGCAAACCAAACCCCCGAATCAATACTAGGATCGATATCTTAGGTCTCAATAAGAGTTGTGCCAAATGCAGGAAAGTTTGGCAGCATAGAACTTGGAACCAAATCAATGTTGTGTGAAAGGTTTGAAAAGAAGGAGGTCCTTGAGGCTCATCAAAAACATCAGGCTATGCATCAAGGGATAAATACCTAATGAAGCAAGCTTCCTAAGTTATCTTCTTTATCTTGTTTAATAAACCGCATAAGAACTTTTGAATATTAATCTCTCTTAATGTTACTAGTCAAAGTAAGCAAGGGGCTGAGTTTGTACACCATCCCTCTGAATCTTATATTTATTGTGCTTACCATCATTATGGTGTATCAATCAAACTAGTAAGGATGCCTAGGGAGTAATTCAAAATGGGCAAGTGGAGTGACATCAAATTATTCTATATCTCTATGTGACCCAATGGCAAAAGTGAGTACACATTGCCATTGTACCAAGGTTAATTTGCAATTTTGCCAACCCAAATGATAGGGATTGGGGTAGGATTTGGTGAAAAAATGTAGATGCACAACCTTCTTTTCAAATGCTAGGTTTTAGAGGAAGAGTGCTTGTTTTGGAATTGAAGAATAAGTTGTAGGTTTAGAGTAACTAGATTCTCAAGAACAATCACTCCACCATTTCTTCCAATTTATCGCTTGGTGAGTAGAGCCCTGGACTCCTCAGCCTCGATAACTCTACATTCTTAGGAAGATTTCCATACTTTTTTATGGTACTTGCAGCACTTAATCCCATTCCCAATAGATGACGAAGGCTGGCTTGAATTTTTAGACTGTCCAATGGCCATTATTGTGCTAAAGTGAGTTAATAGGAAAAGGATGCAATGGAGGGCAAGAAGTGGAAATTCTTAAAAAGACAAGATTGAAATCCTTGACTAGGAGAGGCCCAAGAGTGATAGATCTAGTAAAAGATGGAAACCATTTAAAAGACTAAATCTAAAAGCCATGATAAATAAGCTCTAAAACCAATTGATATGAGCACAATCACAAGCAAAGAAAAAGACAAAGATCTCAGCCACAATTGTTGTATACTCTATTATATTACGTATTTAAAGAGTGCAATGATATAGAATGAAGCTTCTACTTGAAAGGAAGATTCTAATAGAAAAATATAAAAAGAGATCTTCTAGAGGACGGGAGACAAAGGATTATGTGCAAATAACAAGATTATACAATTAGAATATGTTATTAGCCCATGTGGCTCTGTCTTGCCCAGTTACAAAACTAATTGTATTAAGGGGATGTGGATGTCATAGCAGGAACCCAGATGCTTTGTATTTGGCTGTATGGTTAATATAGTTTGAGAATCTTTGAGCTAAGAGGTAGCATCTGACAGATCAATATGTCATGTTCGACATCAATTTATTGCAGTTTAGTTATCATACCAAGTACCAACGATTTAGCCATTCTTATCATTCTAGTGAGCAATATTAATTGGAAAGGTGTAGATAAAGCATAAAATACTTTTGAGCTCTATTCGAGATTCAAGAGATCATAAACTTCATTAGATTCAAAAGAAAAATCAGAAGACAACTGAGTTGTAACTTGTAAGTCTCCTGAACAAAGGTATTTATTCTCAGCTAAGATGTGCAACTGGTCTATATTGATTGTTCCAGTTAGCACCACAATGTGGCTATTTGGCAATGATTTTTGTTTACTATAAGTTCTGTCATTAACTAAGATTTTAAGTTAGGTTTAATGAAATGTGCTGAAGTGGTAAAGCATTGGGACTATCCTACTACGGCCCAAGATTTAAATGCCCTAGAGCCTAAACAAATGATAAAGCGTTGAAATGGGTTGGGTCCAACTAGCTGGGTGCAACATACCACAATGGATAAACAGGGTGCAAACCCCTGGCGAATTTCACAGAAATACCCTTCAATCATGGTATCTAAGCCCAAGATTGCCCATTGGGTAATAACAAACGCACTAAACTTAGGTTTCATGTCAAGAACGTTACTATACCTACAAATGTCGAATGATACTAGATTTCTGTAATAGTTGTGGCCAAAAATTTTGAGAATGGATGCTGGGACCATATAGCCTGATCCAAATCATCGATCGTCAAAACCTCTGTAAGCAGAAATCCGAATTTATAACTTAAGGAACGTGGACGCTTAAGATCTCCAAAAAAATAATAGTGAGCTGAATTCAAAAATTTGGGCAGGCATTTCCCTGCTCACACATGTTTACAAGCATTTCTCTCCTTCCATATAAATAAAACTAAGAAACAACCCGTACGAGACATGTACATAAATTATGGTATGGGCTGTGGAAATATATGTCTTTAGTTTTATCTACTATATGAATGCAAAAACGAATAGCCTCTATAGCCTTATACACAGTCCACTAAAAAAACGCAGCGGCATGAACAAAATAAATATACTATTAAACTGATCAACTCGGAAACTCGACAAAGAATGCAATTTCTTGTTTATCTAAATTGAAAGCTTAGGTTAATTTAGTCAGAGCCCCATATCGTCCCCAAAAATTTTAAAAAAATTGATGTATTTACAGGCTAACCTCTAAATCTGTGTTGCAGTGCAAGAAATTGACGAATGTACAGGCTAAAGAAATCCTTCGGCAGAGGCTTATTTTTCTGAAACAAACCGGAGGCTTCTGCTATAAATTCGTGTTCGTTATAAATAAAGCCGAACGTCTGATGATGGGAAAAAAAAATTAAAAAGGTGAAAACAAGCTGCAATTTAAACATTTCGTTCTAAAAATTAAAAAATTAAAATATGGATACATAAAGAAATAGAAAATGTGCATGTAAAAATTCATGTGCTTTTCAAACTGTGCAAATGAATATATATAGTTTTTAGCACGTGTGGAAGAGTACAATCAACGAGATTCAGTTTTTTGTTTTTGGGGGTCACCTAACCCAATCACTACAAATCAAGTTCAACGGTCTGATAAAAGATTGATTTCTCGTTGAATTTAACGAATGGTTTTAAGGTTTTGTAAATGAAGAAGTATGTATTTTTCTCAAAATTTTATGATTAAATGGTTTAAGTTGGAGTAATAATAAAATGTTTTTTTTTATATGTTTTGATATTTGATTTTTGTGAGCATTATCTAAATGTAATGAGTGCTTTTGCTAATGTTCATGTCAAATGAGTTGTGTGAACCACTATTTATAAAATATTGATAAAAGAGTTCAACTTAAAAATCATGTAAGTTGAATCCTCACAAAACATTATAAACTATGAATTTTATATCCTACCCTAACCAATACAGGAGTGATATCTTTAGATTTTCACTTAATGCTTCCACTTACATGTTTGATTATTAATTAAATACATAGATTGTAATAAAAATGAGCAATTGCACCTTAGTGTGCAATGGGTACGCCAAAAGGGTGTGGAAGGTCAATTTAAAATAAAATTGGTCTATTTTTTGCATACATTTGTGCAATATAAGGGGTCAATTGATAAGCCATTTACAAAATGATATTGTTTGTGTAAAAAAGGTTTCAATGGAGAAGTGATGTCTTCAAATCAACTACGCATCCACTTATAGGGATCTAAACACAAATAAAACAAAACCTATGAATTAGAAAGATAATCAATCTCCATTGCCAATAGGCTTATGTTATGTTTGCAAAAAGGAGAGAGGGATGGAGACATAGGAAATGGAGAGATAGAGAGAGGGAGACATGTCTAGAGATAGAGGGAAGAGAGGAAGATAGAGGTAGAGATGAAGATAGAGGGAGAGAAATAGATCTAGGGAAGTAGAGAGAGATAGAGAGGCATAGAAAGAGAGGAAGAGATAGAGAGACGAATAAAGAGATGTAGAGATAGACAAATAGAGATGGAGAGATAAAGAGAGAGAAATTTAGATACATGGAAAGAGGGAGAGAGAGAAAGAGATATATGGCAAGATAAAGGGAGAGAGATAAGTGGGAGAGGAGGAGAGGGAGACATATCGATAGAGGGTAATATCGAGAGATTAAGATGGATAGAGAAATCAATAGAGTATATAGAGTATAGGGAGAGAGATAAGGAGATAGAGGTAGAGAAGATATGGATATAAATAGATAGAGAGATGAGTGAGAGAATGATAGAGAGAGCTCAATAGATAGATATAGAGATATAAGGTGATATAAATAGAGGAGGTAGAGGGAGATTCAAAGAGATGGAGAAATATCTAGGGAGATATAGGTAGAGAGACATACAGAAAGATATATAAAGACAAATGGAGAGATATAAATATGAAGCAAGAAAGATGGGTATGCTAAAGAGGTGTGGAAGGTCAATTAGGGGGGGAAATGGCCTATTTTTTGCATACATTTGTGTAGTACATGAGGTTAAATGGTAGGCTATTTAGTAAATGATGTTGTTTGTGAAAAAAAGGTCACAATGGAGGAGTGATAGCTTATAATCAACTATACATCTACTCATAGGGATCCAAACACAACTGAAACAAAACCTTTGAATCAAGAAGATAATTAGACTCCACAACAAACAAGCTCATGTTATGTTTGTAATAAGGAGAGAGGGAGAGAGAGGGAGAGAAAGAGGGAATAGAGAGTGGAAGAGTGTGAGAGAGGTAAGGAGATGCCCGGATAGGGGATAGTGAGAGAGAGAGAGAGAGAGAGAGAGAGAGAGAGAGAGAGAGAGAGAGGTGGAAGAGATAAGTATATAGAGAAGGAGAGAGGGAGAGATAGAAAAAGAGAGAGATAGGAGTTTTAATATAGAGAGAGGTAGAGAGAGGAAGAGACATGTACAGTTAGAGAGATAGAGAGATAATGAGATATAGAGAGAGATGGAAGAATAAATATGGAGAGGTAGAGATAGAGAGTCAAAGAGATATAGATATAGAGAGACAAAGGGATGGGTGGATAGAAAGAGATGTCTAGATATATAGGGGGGAGAGAAAGATAGAAGTAGAGGTGAAGATAGAGGGGGGAGGGAGAGAGAAATAAACATAGAGATATTTGGAGATAGAGAGGGGGAAATAGAGAGGGGGATATAGAGAGGAAGAGATCAAGATATATAGAGGAAGGGGGAGAGATAACGAGAGATATAGATGGTGGGATAGAGTGGTAGAGAGATTGAGATATAAAGAGTTATAGAGAGAGGGTAGAGGGAGAGAGATAAAGATATAGATGGATAGATAGGCAAACAAATAAAGAGAAGTAGAGATAGAAAATAGACATGGAGAGAGAGAGAGAGAGAGAGAGAGAGAGAGAGATGGTGGAATAAAGTGGTAGATAGATTTAGATATAAATATATAAAGAGAGAGGGATAGATGGAGAGATCTAGATAGATAAAGAGATAAACAAATAAAGAGAAGTGGAGATAGAAAAATGGAGAGGGAGAGAGAGAAAGAGATAGAGATAGAGATAAATGGGAAGAGAAAGAGAGAGAAATAGAGAGATATGTGGAAAGAGAAAGGGATAGAGAGGTAGAGATAGTGATAGAGAGATATAAAGAGGGATAGAGAGAGAGATATATAAATATGAATGCAAAGAGATAGAGAGAGGAGCAAGAGGGAGATAGAGAGAGAAATGGAGATATAGAGATATAGAGCAAGAGCGACAGAATGAGTAAAGGAGAGGTAGAGATAACGAGATATAGATATAGAGTGGGGGGAGGAAAAGGGAGATAAAGATAGAGGGGACAAGAGTGAGAGAAATAAGGTGACAAATACAAGTGATAGAAGTATAGAGAGAAGGGGAGAGAGATAGAGAGGGTGAAAGATCGAGAAATCAAGATAGGAAGGGAGAAGAAAGGAGTGTGTGCATGTATATGAGAGAGAGAGAGAGAGAGAGAGAGAGAGAGAGAGAGAGACTTGGAGATATATATAGATATAGAGAAAGGAAGAGGGAGAGAAATAAATAGAGGATAGAGAAGAAGTGGAGATATAGAAATAGGGAGTGATAGGGAGAGAGAGAGTTGAAGAGATAGGGATAGAAAGGGAGAGTATGGGGATAGAAAGGAGAGATGGAGAGATACATATACATTGGGTAAGATATAAGGATGGGAGAGGTAAATATGGGAGTGATGAAGGAGAGGGAGAAATAGAGATACAGAGAGGGAGAAAATAGGGGGGAGATAGAAAGATATAGATATAAGAAATGATATATAAGGATAGGTAAAGAGGGATATAAAGAGCAAGAGGGATGGAGGGTTAGATTGAATGCATGAGAGAGAGAGAGATGGGAAAAAAGATAGAGGGTGCACTTTAGTGAGAGATAATGTTAGAACATAATGTTATTAGGGATCACATCCTTATAACATTTATATATAATGTTCTAATATAAGGTTATAAAACCTTATATATTATATGCTTTATAAGCATATCCCATTTGAAATAATTATAATCTAATAATTATTAGATTATTAATTATTTATGAGTGGGGGTTATTGAAAAGGTGTGACTAGTGAAGCCACCCTTCCTCCTATATTTAAGGAGGTTCTCTCTCATTTGAGAGTATGTGAATTTGGAGCTTTATGGTGAGTTGTATCACTATGCATATGAGGTATTATTGGCCATGTGGAAGTATTGGAGGAGTGTCCCCAGGTTCGAGCCTATTTTATGATAGATTATATTTGTAAGTGTTTTAATAAAATGATGCTTTATGGGGTTTTTTTACCTGAAATGGTTTTCCCCATGTATATCTCGTGTAATGTGTACATTTATGCATGTATGATTCTCATTTCATTTATTTTATGATCTTGTTTATAATGATTAGTATCCTAAGATCCTAATTGCTAACATGGTATCAGGGCAGGTTAGGCCATACTAATCATTTTTTACAGGTTATATTAGAAGATATATAAAATTTGAAGGGAAATCTCTTTATGCTCATTCAACACATAACAATGACATCATTACAATATACTTGGTGTATCCTTTTTATTATTTCAATATTCATTTTTTCTTTTTTTAAAGTATTGATGGGGTACATTGATTTAGAATCCACTAAGTTCCCTATTTTTTCTTGGGTAGAACCACATGCTTGACTTGTCCTTTTTTGCCTACTTAGGTTGTACTAATATTTTTTTCAATTGAAAGACTAGCGACAATAGTCATGAAATTTTAATATATATTTTTAATTGTATTTTTTGTTTTTAAAAAACATCGTTCATGATCAAACAACTAAGATGCTTGCATTAGACATTTAAGAATGATATCATTTTATATCTTTGAGAAAAGTTGCATTATATTTTTTTATTAGAGTCAATTTTTTTACTAGTAATTATGAAGTTGTTGCTAGCATTTTCAAGCCTATTCCTCCATCATTTTCCTTCTTATTTATAAATTTTAACAATAAGACCAATTAATAATCTAATTTATAAAAAATAATATTAAACCTCATTATCATTTTAAAAAAATCACATTTATAAAAATCCAAACAATTAAAAACCAGGTCTAATTATATTAAAGATTTCTATCTATTTATTATTCTTAAATATATATTTTGATTCTCTCCCATAGACCATTGTACATGTCTATTCATAAAGTATATATGACTCTCTATGACATGTCTAACTTATAGATAAAAAGCTAGTGCTTTCAAATAGCACATTAAGTGTTACATCTTTTTGCTTCCAAGTGATGTGGTCTATTTCGTGTATCCCTTCACTTGTAGAGAGACTCATCCAAGATGTTAGTAAAATCCAAGACATATTAACAAAAAATAGATTCACATGGTTTGATCCTTTACTTTCCAATGCAACGCTAATCCTATATCTTCCTCCTTCTAATAGTTTTTGTCAACCGATCTATGTTTGTCTTCTAACAGGTCGGTAATCAAACATTAAACAAATTATGAGTATAATGATCTAATTGCTAGATCAGATCGAAGGAGCCCGACATATAGTCTTTTTTGTAAATCGAATGTGATTACACACAGATCCATTAGGGCATCCTTACAAGTAACAATAATAATTGATAAATTAAGATTAATATTAATCATCGATAATCGGCAATGATTTGTAATGCTACGTATCGATGGAAGATAACGATTACATAGGCAAACTAACCGCCAAACTTAAATAACCCAAAATACACAATCTGATTTGATTAGAAAACTATTTGTTATGAAAAAGGTCAATTAAGAAGAGATGTGTCTTATCGAACACAAATGGATGCCATCTTTTTCGGTTTGTAAGGTACAAGAGGAAGATCTAACACATTCCATCAATCATCGATTTAGAATATATCTCTTTTATTTATCCCATTGTGGATCTTCTCCTTGTTGAGTGATTGCCTACTGACATTTTTGGTTGCATACATTTAAAGATCATATCAAAGATGACACTCTTAGTTGCAAGCACATAACTTTATATCTGGAACAACAACGTATCATTGTAGAGTGATACTGATATCTACAATTTGCATATTCGTGTTGGTGGATCAGACATAGCAACCTTCTAAATTTATAGCTATCTTCGTAGGGAGGATCATTTCATAATTAACATCATCATAAATTAGGAATACCACACATCTCTATGTATATTATTAAGATTGTAATATCCTAACTTTGCATGATCCCTAAGATCATATCAGATACAATATTATTTTGTTATCCAATCTTTATCCTTCATCAATATAGGTGAAAGGGAAAGTTTATTAGCATATTGTTGCACCAAGTTCAATATATATCTATAAGAATTTTTTTTAAAAATTAAGTCTATACGGTGCATGAATCTTCTCTCTTTCCATCACATTCCCAATTAAATTAGGTTCTAAACTTTTTGGAATTTGATTGCCCTAATTGCAGTGAGACATCTTTTCTTTTGACGTTTCCCTATATACATTGTCTTTAAGTTTACTGGAGTATTTGATTCCAAGTGACTTATCCCTTCATGGGAGTCAAAGGTAAGTATCAGAAGTATCATAATGCAACTAAGTGTAATGCTAAGTGAAATTCTTAGATTTTTTTAATTTTTAATTTTTTCTTTCTACATCACATCTGACTATCTAATTAAAGGATTTTAGTCTTAAAAAAAACAATGATCAATAATGATTTTTTAAGAGTTTATGATGGATCATTATATAACCACTTTTAATTTCATAAAGGATGATATCTTTGTAGTGATTTTAAGATTATGGAGTATAATCTACATTATTCTTATTGATATGAGATTAACTTGATAACAACTCTAAATATGATAGTTTCAACCTCATTTCAATAATGTCTTGGTCTCTTCTAAAATTTCTTAAGTTTTTTTTATATAAAAGATATTGAATTAGGTCTATCAAAATAATGATATATTAAAATCTACACTTTTTTAAGCATGATACATGGACATGATAATATCTAGAAGCAAACCATATACTTGAGGTCTCTTTGTCATTCTAATTGGCATAAAATTATTATGAGAATATCTTAAACTACATTTTGATAGGGTAATTTTTGGTATCCAATGTCATTATCATGAAATTTGTCTATTTATGACATTTCCCATTTACTTTCAATACTTTTTTTCAAGTCTTCATATGTATTTAAGACCCATGGAATGAATTTTGAATCTTTAATCAACTAACTTTACTTCAATGTGTCACATGCCCTTCAAGTGGCCCTTCCAAATTACTTATTATTAACTATATTAGTGCTTATGTTGCATTTAAAATGTCACATACGAACTAGCAGGGATAAAGGGAAGGAACATCATGAATTATCTTTAGTTTTTTTTTTAGTATTTGATGAAGGATATGCATTATATTAACATTGAGGATATTCCTACTTGTACTATGTTTGATGTACGAATGATTTACTATCAAATTATCACAATGATCATCTATAGATAGAGGATAAAATATTTACCTATGAAATATAAAGGCTATTAAATATGCATATGTAAATTTAAAAATTTCTCATTAGCATCCTTTTTGGAGATCCAGGTGATTTGTTATTCTATTCTATATTTGATCAATTTTTTTTTATTTTTTTCAATCATACTATTTATAATGGGTGACTATCGCCCTTATAAACTGTCTAGGGAGCAAACCTAGAAAGGATAGCTCACCCGTTGCCTAATTTTTTGGATCATTACTATATGTAGTAGAATGACTATTTTGTATTTTAAACAAGACAACTAATTATTCATGCTTATTCTCGTGAAATCATATTTTGATCTCCTAGCTACAAATCATTGGACTATATTTTACATTTATGAGGAATATTATATGATCTTCGACAAATGACAAATGCATAATATTGTGTTCTTTCTTTGCACCAAAAATCAAGTTTAACTGATTACTATGTTACTAACTATATTATTTCTTTTATGATGAGGTTATGCCTTCAAAACATTGGTGCAAGTGTTATTACATGGATGATGCAATACTTTAATAGGAAGACTATCTTCTATCTGTCTTTGAATCAAATGGGCAAAATATGAGTGTAGCTCCTAAAGAATCAATATGACCTTGAAGATTTATGGAAGAGTTCCATTTTGATACATGTAAAAGTACCATCTTACTTGAAGTTATTTTACTCTTTCCAAAGAATATTATTTATAAAGTTAAAATTGAACTTCAAAGATTATGGGCATATCACTCTATTGAAATTATTCTGTAACAAAGGCACCTTGAAGGTCATGGGCACCTCACTCAAGTGAAAGCAATCTATAATAAATACTCCTTGAAGATCATGGGCACCTCACTCAAGTGAAATCATTCTATAATAAATACACTTTGAAGATCATGGGCACATACTATATATTGTAATTTTAGCCATCACTTTAAAATTCTCTATGCCGTGATTGTCTTTGAGGTGATGCCATTAAGGGGGAGTGTACATGACACCACCTAGTGGATAATCTAGGCATAAGACCTTTAGGCATTATATTCTCCAAATTCAAATAATGCTTGGCCTTAGGTGATGTCATTGAGGGGGAGTGCGCATGTCAATGACACCACCTAGTGGCTAAATCCTTTTATTTTTAAGTCCTACGGGCACATTATCGTAAGACCTACAGGTAGATGTTTTTAAGTCCTACGGGCATATTGTAAATTCTTCTCCTTGTAAATCTTCCACTTGTAAAAGCATTGTATTAAGACCCACGGGCACTATGTAATGAACCTAGGGAGAGGCTAATTTGAGGGGACCGCAACTCCAATATAAATTTTTAAGACCTCATAGCATCATTTTTAAAACACTGGGATTATAAATTGTGACAAGATGACTTTCATGTAGTTCGGAATGCATGATCTTCATGTTGGCATATATTTGTGTCCCTGTTTATCATTGTCAAAGAAGACCTACGTTACTGGGGTACTTCATTTTTTCTTTTATGGAAATTGAAGTGTGATCCCCTATTAACATTAAGGGGGAGTGTTAGAACATAATGTTATTAGGGATCACATCCTTATAACATTTATATATAATGTTCTAATATAAGGTTATAAAACCTTATATATTATATGCTTTATAAGCATATCCCATTTGAAATAATTATAATCTAATAATTATTAGATTATTAATTATTTATGAGTGGGGGTTATTGAAAAGGTGTGACTAGTGAAGCCACCCTTCCTCCTATATTTAAGGAGGTTCTCTCTCATTTGAGAGTTTGTGAATTTGGAGCTTTGTGGTGAGTTGTATCGCTATGCATATGAGGTATTATTGGCCATGTGGAAGTATTGGAGGAGTGTCCCCAGGTTCGAGTCTATTTTATGATAGACTATATTTGTAAGTGTTTTAATATTGTGTAATGTGTACATTTATACGTGTATGATTCTCATTTCATTTATTTTATGATCTTGTTTATAATGATTAGTATCCTAAGATCCTAATTTCTAATAGATAAAGATAGAGATAGAGACGTGGAGGGAGAAATAAAAAGTGTGTGTGTGTGAGAGAGAGAGAGGGAGAGAGAGGGGGGGTGAGAAATAAAGAGAGGACAAAGAAGTGGAGATATATAGAAAGAGGGACCGAGGGGGACTAAGGTAAAGATAGGGATATAAAGAGGGAGAGATAGATATAGTGGGATAGAGATAGGGAAAAGAGATAGATATAGGGGGAGGTAAGGAGATAGAGATAGAGGAGAGAGAGATAGAACGCAAATGAAACTATTTACTAGTCCTATCATTTTTTTAGAGTCTTCTTTGTAGATTAAATTATGCTTCATCCTTGTAGTTTCTATGATGAGCTAGTAACTTATTGTAAAGTTATTTCAATTTCAATTAAAGAACAAGTTATGAACTATGAATGCTATACATGGATATGAGGAATTATGTCAATGTCTAATAATTCTGATTTTTATCTGCAGGTTTGAAGGAGAGAGATCATTTAATATTTTCTATGTCTCCTTCAAATGAATTCAATTGGCATATATATCATTTAGGCAACCGGTCAATTGGTGTATTGACCGGTCATGCCCTTTTAGGCATGACCGATCAATGCACCCATTGATCAGTGCCTTTACAATTATACCATTAACACAATGCTGATTATCGGTTCAAAAACCCCTGACAGCATATTGTAATATCATAATATAATGACTGATCAATATAATGAATCAGTTCATATAAACATTGATGATTTAAAGCGCACGATGTATATAATCCAACCGGTGCATTTGTTAACCAATGTTAATGCCAAATGAAGCGGTGTATTCATTAAACCCGATAACAAATATGCCCAATATAATTAAGCCGGATAATAGATGTGAATCGATGCCAATGTTTATGCACCCGATAGCAAGTATGTATCAGCGAATTTAACCCGATAACTTATAGCATATTAATGCCAATTAACAATTGACATTAATATGCTATCGGGTTGTTAGCCCAATAGCATAATGATGAGCAATGTTTGTACAATCCAATAATCATATGCAATATAAATCAGACATGAAGCATGTAGATAAATAACAGAACAAGGAAGGTTAGGAAGATCTTATCTAGCATAAGTTACCATGCATTAACACCCCCTCTTAGCTTTGGAAGATAGATAAGGCAACTTGCATCACATTTCCTTTTCATAACTAAGATAATGTCAGTCAGCAAAAATCATTTATACATGAGAAGTACCATCAAGACATATGATACAAAATAGAAGAATATCACCTGAGCATGTGACATAAAGTATTATTTTAACATGTGATAAAAGTAAGAGAATCATCACCTGATCATGTGAGAAATCATCAAAACATGTGATTTGTAAGATTCATCAAGATATCACCTAACACGTGATATCAGTATTGCCTAACACACAATACTTAGGATAAGTTTATGAGAAAGGTTAGCTTCTCATCATATCCAAGTTTGTGATAAGTGAAATAACATTTATAAATGTTTATCATGACATAGTCATGGCACATCCATGATTTACCAGAGATCCAACATGATCAATGGTTGAGATATCACCTACACGTGATATCAATATTGCCTAACACACAATACAAGGATAACCATATGAGAAGTGCTTAAGTTCTCATCATATCCAAGTTGTGATAATGCAATAACATTTGTAAAAATGTTGTATCACAACATAGTCATGGCACATCCATGACTTACCAGTGATCCAACATGATTACTGGTTTGACTATCATAAGATCGTCACCTTATGATGTCTACATACAAGTGTTCAATATCTGAGAGATCGTCACCTCTTAGATATGAACACAGGTGGCAAGAAGCCAAGAGATAGTCCAAACATGACAAAGAAGTTTACAAATTAAACATCTTAAATATATGTAAGTATAGATTACAAAGCAGATTACCTTTCTATCATACCTAAACCCTTTTTGAAGTGATCAACCTTCACTCTGGAAAGTGGTTTGGTCGGAATATTTGTAGTCTAATCTCCTGTACACACATATTCTAACTTTATCACATTCCTGTCAACCATATCTAGTACATAGTGATATGGAATCTCAATATGTTTGGACCTGTCATGAAATACTGGATTTACAGAGAGTTTTATACAGCTTTTATTATCACACTGAATGACTATAGGTTTCATAGGTTCTCCAAATAATCCCACGAGCAATTTCCTTAGCCATACTGCTTCTCAGGCAACCATTGAAGCTGCAATATATTCAGCCTCTGTGGAACTCTGAGCTACTGAAGATTGTTTTCTGCTGATCTAGGATATCATGGCTGACCCTAAACTGAAGCAGCACCCTGAAGTGCTCTTTCTGTCAGTTACATTGCCAACCCAATCTGAATCTATAAATCCATGTAGATCTATGTCAACCTTTTCATATTTAAGACCAAGCTTCAGGGAACCTTGTAGATATCTCATTGTATGCTTTACTGCAACCAGGTGTATCTCCACACATGAACTGACTTAAGGCATTAACAACATAGCAGATATCTAGCCTTGTATTTACTAGATACATCAGGGACCCAATCATCTGCCTGCATTGAGTGGGGTCAGTAGGTCTTAATTCTGATGCTGCTTCTTTAAGTTTATGGAAGTTGGTTTCCATAGGAGAGGTCATGGGTCTGCAGTTTCGCATTCCAAATCTTGTCAATATGTCCAAGGTGTACTTCCCTTGGTTCAGTACAATATTATCAGAATTATGCCATACTTCCAATCCTAGGAAGTAATGAAGAATCCCCAAGTCTTTCATATCAAATTCTATGGATAGATCTTTCTTGCATTGATCTATTAGGTGATCATCTCCTATGATTAATAAGTCATCAACATATAAAATTAATATTAACATATCACCTTTATTTCTTTTGAGGTAGAGATTAGGATCTGCCTCATTCTTAGAGAAACCCAGCTTTGAGAGATAGGTGTCAATTCTTTCATACCAGGCTCTGGGAGCCTGTTTGAGCCCATAGAGAGCTTTCTTGAGTCTACACACATGAGACTCTACATCATGAATTTCAAACCCTTCAGGTTGCTCTAAGTAGACTTCTTCCATGATCTCGCCATTTAGGAATGTTGTCTTAACATCCATCTGATGTACCTTCCACCCCTTTGCTGCTACAATGGCTGGGACAACTCTTACTGATGTGTATCTGGCAACAGGTGCAAATGTTTCTTTGTAATCTATTCCTTCCTTCTGTGAGAACCCTCTAGCTATAAATCTGGCCTTGTGTTTTTCAATACTACCATCTGCAGCATGCTTGATTTTAAACAACCATTTAGAAGACACAACAGACTTCTTGGTTGGCCTAGGAACAATCTCCCAAACATCATTCTTCATAATGGACTGATATTCTTCAGTCATGGCATCTATCCATACTTGATGTTTGAGTGCATCTGAAACATTGTTAGGTTCAGCTTTAGAGAGATCATTCATAAGTGCAACATAGTTGATGAATTTATTAGGCCTCTTGCTTTCCCTGAAGGTTCCTGAAGGCAGCGAACTTCTGAGCTTCTGCTACAGTTTTGGTGGCCCATAGTGGTGTTTTCTTGCGATTATTTATAGGTGGGTCTTGTGTTTCACTTATAGTTTCCTCAAGATTCTCCCTCTGAATCTCAGGAGTAGGTTCTTCTTCTAGGTTAGGAGTAGGATTATGAATTTCAGGTTCTATTGTATTTTGGGCCCTTTTGAAGGCTAAATCTTCTTCGAAGATTACATCCCTACTGAGTTCAATATTTCTCTGCCCTTGTACATAGATTTTGTAGGCTTTAGAAGTTTCACTGTATCCTACAAGTATTCCCCTTTTTCCAGAGGGTTCTAGTTTTAGTCTTTTCTCTTTAGGTACATGAATATAGACTGGACACCCAAATATCCTAAGATGGCTGATATCTAGTTTTGTCTTGGTAAAGACTTCCTCAGGAGTTTTATCTTCAAGGTGTGAATGAGGACATCTATTTTGTATGTACACAGAAGTGTTAGTTGCTTTTGCCCAAAGGTTCAAGTTTAGATTTTGATCTAGTATCATGGCTTTGGCAGCTTCTACTATGGTCCTATTTTTCCTTTCAGCTACTCCATTTTGTTGTGGATTATAAGGTATTGTCAACTCCCTCTTAATCCCATAATTTTTACAAAAGTCTTTAAATAGTCCTGATGTGTATTCCCCCCCATTGTCAGTTCTTAAGGTTTTAATTTTGTTTTCAGAGAGATTTTTTGTTAATGTTTTAAACTCTTTAAACCTACTTAGGATATCTTCTGATTCTTTACATTTCAGAAAGTAGATCCATGTCTTCCTAGAGTAGTCATCAACAAAAATTACATAGTACAAAAATCCCCCTAGCGAGGGTACGGACATAGGTCCACATACATCAGAATGAATTAACTCCAAAACTTTGCTAGTTTTCCTAGTACTATTCTGAAATGCACTTTTGGTATTTTTACCTGAGGCACACCCTTTGCATGCCTCTGAATGATATTGCTTCAACTTAGGTAGACCTGTGACAAGGTTTCCCATAGTTGACAAAGCTCTATAATTCATATGGCCTAATCTCTTGTGCCATACTTCATTTGCATCAGTTGCTTCATGGATCAATGCTAGATTGGGCTCTGTACATAGCTCATACAAATAGCCTTGTCTTTGACCAATGACCTTAGCGTCTTTGATGGAGGATCTCTTTGGCCATGCAAACACCTTGTTTTCCATGAAGGTCACTCTGTATCCTTGATCTTCTAGTGCTGATATGGAGATTAGATTTCTTTTGATTCCTGGAACATATAGTACTTCTTCAAGTCGTAGTGACATGTCTGTCTTTAGTTTGATGGTGCAGGTTCCAATTCCTCTGACTGGATGTGAAGAATCGTCTCCGATGGTTACTTCCTCATCATCTTTCTCTATCATGGAGTCTAGTATTTCTCTAAAGTCGGTGATGTGTCTGGATGAACCATTGTCGATCACCCATGAGTTAGACTTGTTTGAAGCATGGCTTGTAAGTGCTGAGTAGAGGACATAGTTCTCGGAGTCATTTTCTCTTCTAGATTTCCTCACTTTTGCAAATGTGGCTTGCTTCCCTTTCTCCAGATAGTTTGCAACATAGTGTCCGAATTTGTCACACCTATAACATTGAACATGTGATAGGTCTTTCTTAGAAGTGTTCTTGCCTTGTTTAGCTTTTATTTTCCTGAATTGCTTCTTTTTGTACTTCTTATTGATGTTTGTATTTAGGACTTGCAAGTCTTCATCTATATTCTTTTGTTTTATTCCTACCTTGTTCAATCTAGATTCTTCTTGTAGACAGTCATCTCTTAGTCTTTCAAACTTAGGATATTTGGACCTAGCACTAATGCTTTGGATGAATGTGTTCCATCCACTAGGCAATCCATCTAGAGCAATGAGTGTTAACTCTTTGCTTTGGATGTCGTATCCAAGGGAAGCTAGGTCATCTCTTAGGCTTGATATCCCCATGAAGTAGGAGTTAATTGTCTCCCCTTTGTTCATACTGATATGGTTGATCTCTCGTTTTAATGCCAGAGTACAACTTGCATTTGATATCTCAAATGTCCTTTCAAGTGCCTTGAACATTTTATAAGCCGTCTCCTGCTTTCTAATGATGGGCATTATATTATTTCTTACCCCATCCACTATTATTTTAATAGCCTTATCATTTCCCTCGATCCATGTGGATTTCTCAGTTTCATCTTTTGGCTGTGTACTTTCAGTTTGGACATATGAATCAACTTTGTTTTCTCTTAAAATCATTTTGATTCTAAACTTCCAAGCTGAAAAATCTTCACTACCTTCGAGTCTATCTTCGAATCTGATAGCGTTGGCCATTATAGAAATGTGATGTAGTTTGTAACTTAGTCCTTGAATTTTATCAAAATTGAATAGCCTTAGGTTCGATTACCTTGGCTCTGATACCATGTAAAGTTATTTCAATTTCAATTAAAGAACAAGTTATGAACTATGAATGCTATATATGGATATGAGGAATTATGTCAATGTCTACTAATTCTAATTTTTATCTGCAGGTCTGAAGGAGAGAGATCATTTAATATTTTCTCTGTCTCCTCCAAATGAATTCAATTGGCATATATATCATTTAGGAAACCGGTCAATTGGTGTATTGACCGGTCATGCCTTTTTAGGCATGACCGATCAATGCACCCATTGATTGGTGCCTTTACAATTATACCATTAACACAATGCTGATTATTGGTTCAAAAACCCCTGATAGCATATTGTAATATCATAATATAATGACTGATCAATATAATGAATCAGTTCATATAAACACTGATGATTTAAAGTGCACGATGTATATAATCCAACTGGTGCATTTGTTAACCAATGTTAATGCCAAATGAAGTAGTGTATTCATTAAACCCGATAACAAATATGCCCAATATAATTAAGCCCGATAATAGATGTGAATCGGTGCCAATGTTTATGTACCCGATAGCAAGTATGTATCGACGAATTTAACCCGATAACTTATAGCATTTAATATGCTATCGGGTTAATACCCCGATAGCATATTAATGCCAATTAACAATTGACATTAATATGCTATCGGGTTGTTAGCCCGATAGCATAATGATAAGCAATGTTTGTACAATTCGATAATCATATGCAATATAAATCAGACATGAAGCATGTAGATAAATAATAGAACAAGGAAGGTTAGGAAGATCTTATCTTGCATAAGCTACCATGCATTAACACTTATTATAGACAAGACAAACCTCAGATAGAAAGAACTAAGATAAAAATTTAATATCTATATATATTTACTATTTAATCATGTGTCTATTTTATTGTCTCATGTTCTTTTTTTATCATTTTTTAATCGTCGATTTCAAAAAATAGGTTGTTCCTTTCGAATAAGAAACACTTTTAGCGCAAAAAAATATTAGTATGTTTTTGGTTCACAATTTATTTAGAACAAATAACTAAATAATAATAAAAATATATAATTCGAACTTCAAATTTAAATTTAAAATAAATATTATAATTAATGTTTATATAAATACAAAAATTAAATGAATTCAATGTATTGGTATTTAGTTTTAATTTTAATGTAGATCTCTTTGTCCAAATGTCATACAATCATCCATCAAAATAATAAAATTTTGCACTCTATCATTCACCTATAAATTTGTTTGTGCATTGTTTGGGGTTACTTTTGTGAGTGCAAATTTATCATGATACATACAAGTGAACATGTAACCCACATACCTAAGAAGTTTTTTTTTCTATACACCAAAAATTAATCATCTTAATTTCCAGTGCCTAGATTTGTGTAAGTACACACAATGTTTAGAAATGCCTTGGCTGAATATTTTAGGATTGTGAGGATAAGTTTTTCTCAACCAAATCCTTAGTGGACTAGATTTACAACTCGAATTTAGAAACAATTCAAAGACACTGAGCAAGTGTGCAATAGAACTAGAATGGAGTTTTATTAGAATTCTTTGATAATTGCTACTAGAATATTGTTATAAATGTTTCCATTAAAACCATAGCATATTTCATGGTAATTCCTAGATATTTTTTGAATGAATAAGTGAAGGTCTCTTTAAATACAACAACTAGACCAATAAATCAACTAAATCGTGTTCTAGTTCATCTCACAATTATTAGTGAAATGGTAGTCAAAGAAATAATTTAAATTTTAGATTTTAAAAGTTCCAAGTTCAAATATATGAGTGTGGAGGTGATCAAAGGCAATTTCACACTCGTGCGAGTGGTGAAAAATATGTTTAAGGATTGATCAAATTTCAATAGATAAACAATAAAATTAATGAAGATATGTGATGTCATGAGCTAAATTCATGTAAGAATGCATCCCTTGCAACCTAATTATTGTATTTAGGTTGCTCTAATCAAGGTGGCCCAAAATATAAGGGAAAATGGCATAATAAACAATTTTCACTATTCCAATGATAAAATTCAAGAAAAGAAAAAAAAAATCTATCCATTTTTTAAGTTTATGATAATTTAAGATAAATAAATAACTATCAACTATATTGTATCTTAGAGTAACATAAAGATTCAAGGTAAATACAAGATAAGTAAATGTGGGATTGAAAAGAGTAGGGTTAGATATAACTTAGATCTAATAAGGGGTTTAAGTGTTATGATTAACCTATCATCCCTTGCATTTTGAAATTAGATTTTGTTTGTTTATTTCAATTCTTACCAAATAGATGTATCATTGAATCTTTTGAATCAACTAGATAGGATCAATATTGCAATTTTACTTTCTAAAAACTATATTTTTGTTCAAAATATACAATCCTATGGGCAAAAGCACAAACCTGTGTCGCACTTGGAGCTACCCTAAATGGACTATTTCATTGCCACGTGGCACGAATGTGGCGCCTACTTTGTGTGTGTGGTATAATCTTTGTTATTTCAATGTTATTTGCATTCATGGTAGAACCATATTGATGTTGTCTTGAATTAGTTTTTAGGTTTAGGGTTCAGTGGTTGGATCTTTAGGGTTTACAAATAAGGTTCACAACTTGACATAAATATTTTGGCATGCCTGGTGGGACTCTTGTGCCTTATTTCTAATATTGTTGTTTGAGTTTTAGGCAATTTCAAATATTACAAGTCATATTTTGCACAATTTCATCTTGTCGCATAAACGAACATTTTGAGCATGTATATGGTCTTTCTTTCGATGTGTACAACTAATCATATTGTGTCTATGGTCATTAGGTTTTTTTGTAGAATCGACAGTCTTATGTTTTAGCATGTTTGTGGGTCTTATTATCACATCTGGGATTGTTATTAATGTGGTTGTGACAATTTAGCCTGTGTCTGGTTAATTATAATTTTTGACAATTTTGTTTTGCCACCTCTATGGCTTTTCTATCATGTATGTGGCTATTCCTAACATGTCTCTGGTTTTTGCAGATTTCCACATTTTTGTAGGTTGACAACCTATTTTATTCGCATCTTTGGGAGGTATAATAATGTCTTTAGTTTTTGTCATTTAGATTTTGCACTCCATCTTTTGTATTTTTCAGATTTGGCTTTCATTTGGCTAACCTTTGTTGGTACTAGCGAAATGGTGCAGCTTATCAATTGGTTGTAGAAGGCCCCTCTCTTGGAATATTACTAATCATCTCTTGTAGGATCTAAAGGAGTTATTTTTGAAACTACTAATTTGTGTTTTGTAAGGGTAGTTAGTTGAGTGTTTGTGTTTTCTTAGATTAGCTAACATTTTGATTTGGTGCATTAAAAAGAACAATTATTTGTCATTTTTTGTGCACTTTGTTAGACTTGTGTGAATAATGTTGTCATTGATGTCAAGTCAGTCATCTGATTCTATATCGGACAGTGTATGCAAGCTTGGATATCAGTTTGAATGTCATGGATGTTATGGATGATATAGTTATGCAAGGATTGTATGCGATCGGCATGTATGTGCAATTCAAGTGTTGTGATTTTTTGTTAGAAGTTATTATGCATGTATGCAGTCAGTATGTATGTGTAGTTCAAGTGTTGTGGTTTTTGGTTAGAAGTTATCATACAACATGAATAGATTTTGATGATGACCTTTTGAGGTCCTGTTGAGTTCTCATTGACCTCGGTATCCTGGTGTTAGGAATTCTTGTTGATTTCGGTATATGTTATGCATCTCAAAGTTTGTGTTTGTTATGGCTATCAGAAGTATATCTTCGAGTTTTGTAATTTTGGTTTCCTTGGTACGTGTGGAGTCTACATTTTGGAGATATTGGACTTGATCTTGTGACAATAGGTTCGTTCTCTTGGGTCTGGATGACCCTTCCCCTTTTTCTGACAATCTCAATATATGAATTGGTAATTGAAAGTATGTAAAGGAATTGTGTAGAAGTATTGCAGAGGCCGACATGAGCTTATTGATAACGTGTTGGGCTAGATCAACACACTATTCTATAATTGTACCCTCCAGTGTGTATATATATATATACATACATATATATATACATACATACATATATATATACATACATACATATATATATCTCTCTCTGTGTGTGTGTGTGTGTGTGTGTGTGTGTGTGTGTGTGTGTGTGTGTATATGTATATGTGTGTGTGTGTGTGTGTGTGTGTGTGTGTGTGTGTGTGTACATGAGTGGTGAATGAGAGACATTGATTGAGAGAGAGTGTGTGTGATGTGCAAAAGATAGTTGGCAGCAAAAGAAGCGGCGTATGTGAGAGTTGCAGATAGGAAAGGTAATCAGTGTCACAGTAGTGCAATAGTCCTTTACCAGACTTGCTGCAGAACAATGGTGGAGAGATCTCTAACCGGATCTTTTGTAAAGTTTGAGATTTTTAATTTGAGCTTAAACTTGGAACTGATCTCATGCATTTGGAGATGCAAACCTTCTCAGTTCAACCTTTTTAGTTGCAGTGAGCATTCCGACAGTTAGCCTTTTCTTTTTGTATCTGTAGTGAGCAGTCCAACAGTGTGCCATTTTTGTAATCCGGCAATGAGCCACCTGTTTGTAAACACAACTATAACTAGTCATACTTTCCTGAGAGTTAACACTCTTTGTGGTTTTTCCCATTTGGGTTTTCCACATACAAATTTTGGTGTTTACCTTGTGGTTGTGTTCTTGTTTATTATGCATTAATTGTTTACTTCAATCAAGTTTGTTTGATATTTTTTATGACAACTTCAATTGGTAAAATATTTATTGTTTTAAGATAAGTGGGAATACTGATTCACCCCCCCTCTCAGTATTTTGGTGCTTTCAACCTGATCAACACACTTGCCCACTTTGTGTTTAGAACCCTAAGGTGTTGTGAAAGTATCCTCTCCCCTCACCTTTTTCGACCTCAGGTGTAAGAGAAATCACAATATCTTGTTTTTCTTTTTGTAGAGATTTTTCCTTTAGAGAAGTGATCACTTCAAGGCGAATGACTCAAAACAGTTTTTCCTTCAACTTGCTATATAAATACTAAAGATGAAAATTGAAGCCTAACTTGGGGGTGTAGGCCAGTAGTGTCAATTTGGAGGTGGACTAAGAGCCACACATGGTTGATTAAAGCCTTAAGTTGTTTATTATCAATGATTGAAACCTTATTTTAGAGGTTCACCCTTTTGATTGAGATTGTTGGCATATTGCTCAATGAAATGGTGTAGCATCACACCTTGAAGTTACTCGCCATAAGGTTCATTTGAGTTGAGAAATAAATTCCTAACTTTGTACAAGCTATATGTAGCTTTATGGGAAGAGGTTGATTGGGTTTCGAGGTGTAAGGTTGAACCTCAATTTTTGTTTTGAAAGTCTTTATCCAAGTGTTTAAGTCCAAGTTCAAATTCAAGTGTCAGACCTCAACATTAGTTCTTGAACCTTTGTCAGGATTCAACATTGAAAATGGTACCACAATGCCAAGGATTGAGTGCAATGTTTTAAAGATTCAATTCAAGAAGTACCATAGGAACCTGATGGAAGATATATAAATTTATTAAGAAACATTTCAAGTATGAAGGCAAGTTCAAGAACTAGAGGTGTTCAACGACATATTATGACGAACCACTCTTTTCTAATACATGAAGAGAATTATTATTAAGAGACTTGCACATAGCCATCCAAAGTGAGTTGTATAGCATGAATTAAAACTTGTCAAAGTTCTTAGCACCTCTCCAACACCCAATGATGTTAGAGGAAGAATGAATCTCTTAAGTGATTATTCTTGTAAGATGACTCAAACTGAAACACGACACTAAGAGGTTGTTTCATAACAGACTCCGACAAAGCACTGGGAACCACTTAAAAGTTCAATGACTGCTAATACTCAAAAAAAAAAAAATCCCCTTTTAAGTCTTAATCTAAGTAGAGTTCTAATATGAACAATGGAACTCAATAATGTGTTTTAAAGCTTCAAAAAGTAAAAGGGCACGAATCTCAAATGCACAACATTTATTGATGGAGCCAATGTAGTTGAAAATTACTTGTACTTGTAGGTTGAGCTATTAATTCTTATTTTGACCATAGGAAACATCATTTAGAATATCAATTGTGATTGAAAAGAAAGACTTAGAAGAAAGATCAAGTGCCCTACTCACACTTAGCAACTATGTGATCTAGTAAAGAGGTAAGTAGCTCAAAATCATAGAGTATCCACATTCCTTTCAAAATTTTCTCTCAAGGTACTATATAGAACACAATGGTGATCATTTTAGGGGTTTTCAAATATATGACTTCTAACTAGATTTGGAATTACAATGAAGTTGTGCTAATTTTAGACTTGGTTGAATGATGTATTCACCATGGGCTTGGTAAGGAAATTGCAACCTAGGCATCTGGAAGTGAGAATATCACCTGAAGCTACTCAGCTGATCAACAAGTATGGAAGATTTTTCATTCAATTTTCCACCTTTGCCTATATCCAAGTAAGGGACTTTGATGTTTTTTCCTATAAAACTTCCCAGGTATGTAAAAAATAAATGGGTTCTAATTGAACTATGTAAACAAATTTCTAAGATTAATAAAAAGTGCACTAAAATTAAGAAAGTGTCAGTTTAAATCTCTATTTCTTAGGACTATATACTTGTAAGTCATAGTCAAATGCACTAAATTGTGTGAGAGTCTTAGAGAAATATGATTTAGAGGAATATGAAGGTTATTAGATTGCATTTTGATAGCAAAGATTTTGTTAAAAATAATTCACACTTAGGTCTTTCATACAATCATGCTATTTAATTGGAAGATTATGGGGAGGACAGTATTGATAATCTGGAGGTGAGGAGAAGAGAATGGTCAAGGATGACCTTGAAATAAATAATTGACATCCAATTAGGTTGAGATGTGACTAGTGTAACTGAAGATGGATTAGATCTAATTGATCTCTTATATGTTTTAGATGTACAAGGGAAACCTTTGGATCCTATTGTTTGGGATCAATCAAAAGAAGACGATCTTGGTAGAAGGATTACAACTCTATTTAGAAGAAAAACGAGGTGGATGACCAAGAAGAAATTGAAAGGTACTAAAACCACCCAACCCAAAGGCTGAAAAAACCTCCACTCCAAGCAACTCTAGCTGAGTTTGTGTTATTACCTCTACAACTTGTACTCCATCCACATCCTCAAGTACACTAGAAGGTAGTGAAGGAGGGGAAGAACCCCCTAAGAAAATAAGTCTCTGAAAAATACTTGTGGGGAAGGTTCAAGACCTAATATTGAGGCAGAGAAAGGGAAAGAAAAAGAAAAGACATCAAAACAAAATAAGCATAAGGATGAAGGTGGAGCAGTAGTAGATGATGCATAACCCAATTTTATTTCTTCAGGTGCCCAAGACACAATGACTCCTAACAGAGGTAGTCTTAAGACCCCGTTTCCCTTCAATTTGCATATTATAGATAGTGTATATGGTGAAAAAATGATGATGATAAACTATTGCAAAACCATAAATATCCAACCACAACAAACCCTAGTTGTACAATAAAGCATTCACCATACACAAATGAAGAAACCTAAGAACATGCAAATCAACAAATTGAAACAATAATACCATTCACATGCCAAGTAGGGTTTGATATCCATCGTCTCCTCTCCATTGATCTTGTTTGATAATTTTCTCTCAGATTTTTGTATTGTGCACAAGAGCTCAACAAAGAACGGATTGTGGTTGCAAAGTTGCTTGATTGCATAAATGTTGTTGGATTACATTAGGATTGTGAAAGGATAAAGGAATCCTCTTATATAGAAGACACTTTAGAAAATGGAGGAATAAGATTAAGAGGTGAAATAAATAAATGGTCGGCTAGGATTAAAGGGTAGGTAAAAAATAATAAAATAATGAAGGGGGTAGGTAGAGGAAAATTAAGAGATAAATGACATGTGTCATGAAGAGAAAAAGTTAATGAATTAATTAAATAAATAAATAATTTGTTTAATTAATAGAGGAAGTGGGACCAATTAAATAAATAAAATATTTATTTAATTTGGGCAAAAGTTAATTTAAATAAATAAAAATATTTATTTAAATAAGGAAAGGCTAGAAGAGTATTAATGAATTAATTAAATAAATAAATAATCTATTTAATTAGTAGAAGGTTTAGGATAAAATAATTAAATAAATAAAATATTTATTTAATTAAGCTAGGACAATTTTAGGTGTCTACATTTTGCCCCTCTTTGAGACAATGCATCCTGTCGTGTTGTTTCAAAGAAGATAAATTGATACAAAGTTGTCCAAAGATGGGAATGATATGCCCCCTCAAGAGATTGGATGATTTTTTTTGAAAAAATGCAGACAATCTCTCGATAAGAGATAAAGGCTAGAAAAATAAAGGATAAAAGGTAAAACTGTGTATATGCAGTGATGGCTCATATAGGCTTGGCCTAAGTATGTCTATGTCTAGGTAGGCTGAAATCAACAGTTTTGTCATTGTCAATTGGATAAACTGTTGAGAGGACTCACTCAAACAGATGCCCTAGGGAACACAAATTGAAAACAAGGCTAAAATTAGCAACCATGTGATAAAAATGCATCACCAATTGGATAAGCTGTTGAGAGGATTCACTCAACAGGTCCCCTAGTGAGGATAGGATAAAATTGCTAAGCAGGTCTAGGATAAGCCGTCAAATTGATAAAATTCAGTGAGTTCTCTAGCAAGATAGGTTGCAAATATGAGTATAGATAAGTCGTCGAATTGATAGAATCTGGTAAGTGTTGTAGCAAGATAGGATCAAGTGCAATGTGACGTGGCCATAACTTACAAATGATAATCAAGCGACAATAGAGGATAGGTGAAGGACATCTAGTGGTGGGGTTATGGGTCCACCACAAACCACCACCACCAAGGTCTACGGGCGGGGGTAGGCAAGATGATCCAGGGGCTAGGCCTTCAAGTTACTCAGATTCTGTCGATAGGCAAGATGATCCAGGGCCTACGTATACACACACACACACACACACACATATACATGTGTATATATATATACACACACATATATATATATACATACACACACACACACACACACACACACACACACACACACACACACACACACACACACACACACACACACACACACACACACACACACACACACACACACACATATATATAAGATGACCTATCCTTT